>NW_026086604.1:78941689-79566689 GCF_022539395.1 Myiozetetes cayanensis | reverse complement strand
AGAAAGATTTGAACGGTTATTTGGAGGGGAGGAGGCAGGAAGGGGGGTTGGGTATTGGTTTGTGGTTGGTTGTTGGTATATGTGTTGTCTTTTTTTTGTTTGTTTGTGTTTGCGATATTTTTTTCATGGCCAAATTTAAAACAATGAAGTCTGGTCTGTTTTAGCTTCTGCTTGTTTCAACCCAATTTCTTAACTTATGTAACTAAAATACTGACAATCTCTTTAATATAGGTTAAAAAAAAAGTAGAAATCTCACCACATGTTATAATTTTTCTTTTAGATTAACTTGATTGCAGAACTAGTATAGTTTGGGCATTTTGACGCTGATTCTTTACAGATTTTTCTTCTCCTTTGCCTTTTACTCTATTAAATGTCATATCAGAAGGGCTGTAATCTACTTTCACTTCTGGGCACAGGCTTTGAAGAATTCTAATATTATATTGAAACTCCTCAAATACATTTGTGTCTGAAATTATAAAAGACTTATAGACAATCATTTTTTTGTGATTTAATTTTCCTAGAATACCTATTTGCCCTTGTTTCCTTGTGCAAACCATAAAAATAAATTACTGCACTATCTAAGGGATTTAAAATATTCACGATACACTGAAGAAAAATATTGCCTATACTGCATTTGACAGATTATGTCCAACTTTAGCAACTTTAAAAAAAACTCAGTCAATTAAAAAATATTTTTCTTTAAAAATACTTTAGATAATCTCCTTTAAGGTGTTGTTTGAACTTTTTTAATACTAGAGGAAGACAAAGAAAACAAAACTAAATAATCCTCTACAAATCCTTGTAATTTTACAGTTCTGTCCACCTAGCAGACTCAATGCTCTTTCTAAAACATATAAAGGAAAAGCTTGATATGACTGGAACTGAGTCACTGTTATGACTAAACCATATTTCCCTATCTCCTCCAAAAATAAATGAACAACTGAATGCTAAGACTTTTTTGACAATGTTCACATAGTACTCATTTATTTTTGTAAATCACTTACAGCAGTAGAAGCAGGATCACCAAATCATCTGGATACTGCAAATATGTTAAAGAATAAGTTGAGCTGTTCTAATTGGGAAATATAAAAAATTGCCCAAATATATGCTTTATTGATATTGATTTACTTTTTAAAAAAGTATAATAGAGTGCTACTTTAGTATCTTCTTTCGTGCCCATCTAAGCTTCTGTTGAATTCATAAAGTTATCACAAAGCTTCTAAAAGTAGAAATACCTTGTCTATTTCATAGTAAAATGGTATCTTTATCTATAAACCTTATTTTAAAACAGAAAAGTGAATAAGTCACAGAGCTATAACCACCTGATCTTTCTTTTAGTCATAGACATCTGAATATCATTGCTATGACAATTTTCATCATCTTACATATGAAATAAGAAACAGTTCAGACATCTGGGCTTGAGTAGTACGAGGGATAGCTTTACCTTTTCATTGTAATATAAAGGGGTGATAACAGCTTAAATTAGCAATTACTAAAAAATTATGTTTAATCTGTCATGTGAATCATTTGTTCCTGTTCCACAGAGGTCAGAACCCAGGCATGAAGTCCTTGCTCAGTGGAAGTCAAATGGAATCCACTATTGATTTCACATCCATAAGAGAATGGAGATAGTTACTGGGAGGAAAGGCCAGGAGTGGTGACAAGTAAACATCAAAATAGAAAGAAGTCCCATGAAAAAAATTGTTAGAATTTTCAAAGTTCAATAATTTTGAGTTTTATTGATAGTTAAAAAAAGATAATTGCTTAAAAAGCTTGAACTCCTGTATATCAAGCTGAACTGAGCATCTGAACTGTCAAAATCTGAAATTCTCAGCCTGTGCCACGATATCACAATACTACATCTTATTGTTACTAGTGTCAGAATTCACCTTTGTCAAATACTCAGAAATGCACTGCTAACTTCATTAAAGTAGTTGGAAACAATATTCCTTTCCATCTCTTTTCTGGAAATAAAAGATATCTCCTTATTGAAAATTAATAACTTAGATTTTGCATGCTTTATGATATATTTATAAAGCCTAGAGGTTTTTAAGCTTAAGTCATGTTGTCTTACATTAGCTTGACTACATCAGGGGAAAGAACATGCTTAGAATTAGAGCCAAACTGCATTTCAGGGACCAACTAAACATAGCTCATCTTGTCATGCAGATCTCATTATCAAGAAAGCAAGGGAGCTTACAGTCCAGAATGGGCTGAAAAAATCCTTTTAAATAAATTTCACTGGATGATCACAACTCGTACATAGTTATATTCTTAAATATAAGTGTTAATATTTGCAAAATTGATTTGTAATAATGCTTTATATTTACCCTAACTGATTAATAAATATTAGAACTTTCTGTATCTTTCCAAGCTTGGAAAATGTAAGACAGAACTCACAATTGTATGCTTCTAAGTATTATACTGAAGGTTAGCCCAAGAACTGAATGAAACCCATAATGATTAGATAGTTACACAACACACATATTTATTTTGTGTGTCCTATATACCAGTAGATCTACTTATATACCAATGGGTCTACCAATGGTAGATTCAGGAAGGAATGTTGCAGCTCTTCACTGTAAAACTAATTCGTATTAGTTGAGCTAGGTGAATAGTTTAGACAAATCCAAATAAGCAGAAGATAGAAACATCATACAATTTTGATTAAATTAGCAGAATTCAGCCTGAAACCAATTTCAGGGTCAAGGTAGTCTTAATTAGGTAAGTTTCAAAAGGGCTTTTACATATTTCCCTTTATCTTTCTATTTTAAAGTCTCTTGTATTATTCTTCAGTAAAATGAAGAAAAAAAAATAATATTCTTGAGTCTCTGATATATATACTTTATACAAGCATATCTCCAAAATTATCAAAGGCTAAATGGAGTACAAATGGTTTTTCAGTAGAAGTTGTCCTGTCTTTTCCTGTTAAGCTTCTGGTACTAACAACAGAAGAATACATTTGAAAGTTATTAACAAATACCTCAATATCTCAGAGACACTGCAATGCTGATTTTAAGTAAATTATCTTCTATAAATGCACCTGGATTATATAAGCAGTTCAGGGAGAGATAAGGATTCACTTTAAAGCTTACATGTATTCACAATTCACAATTCACAATTCACCAGTACCTGCTTTTGAAAACTTCAACAAAAATTAATCTTGGGGTGTTTATTGAATTGAAATGTGTTAATTTATTGAGAAATGAATATAATGTAAAGTCCACAAATCTTTTCAATATATGTGATTTCTAGTAAAACAGAAATATGTTCAACAAGACCTACTTAGCGATAGGTTGATTTTTCAGTCTTTCTTTGCTTTTCCAATATTAAAAAGAAAATAATGCAAGGAAATTCATCTATTATATGCACTGGCTCACAAAATTAAAATCAGATTGTATCACTCTGACAATACTAATGTGAGGCAGGAAAAATTTATAGAATAGAATAAATATTGTATGTGCATTTCTATACACTTGAGATTAAGCCAACATACCACAAGATGGCAGATAATGGCAGCTGAAATGGCAACATGTAGAAAAAACATAAGTTTGTGAGTGTTAAAAAAACAACTGCTTTTGAAGTTTCCTTAACTTTTTTATTATAGGAATTAACTTTTAGAAGGTAATTACAAAAAACAGACATTCATGTTCCGCTTCTAACATTGAGGAATAATACTTAGACCTTGGAACTGCAGTGCCTCAGATTCAGCATTTAGATCCAGATAGGGTATCTAACTAAGCTTTTGAAATCAGGAAGAATTTCCTTCATTCATTTTCCTGGTTGTAATTCCAGAAAAGATGGTGATCTCTCTGCCACCATCAAGCTTTGTAATGTACTGGGCACAGGGTATGAAAGGCTGGGATTCCACTTATTTGATGAGAAATTGAAACTCTTACTTCATATTCCACAGAAGTATACTCAACCACTGAGCTATGATTATGCAAAAGCAATGCAGCTTTTCTGATTTCCACTAATTAACTTGTTTCACTCTGCATAAAGTATATATTAAGCTAGAGTCTGAGTATGATAACCTGTGGATTCATTGAGCATGTAAGAAGTGGGAATAGAGAGACAAGGGGTTCTAGTTATTGATTCAATAAGTACTTAATGTAAATTCACTTCAGCTGTGCTACTGTTTAACATTCTGAAATCCTACATCTCAGATCAGTGTTTTAAAAATATTTTGTGCAAGCATGGAAAATTGTCCATGGGGTAACACCCAGTTTGTAAACCTACCTGGGCTGCTTGTCTGTTCTGGCATGAAAGAAATTCTGAGCATGCTCCCAATTAGACACTGCAGTAGTTAAGACTGTATACACAAAATCATGGCAGTCTCAATATTTTAGACATTCAAAAGAATATATTGGCTGAGGTGACAGTTTTCAGGACTCCTTTTGTGCTTACAATCTGATGTGACTTACCAAAAATCACATACAGATTCTGCAGCTTTCAGGTGCAGGCTTGAACTGGACCCAAATTCATTGTTTTTCATTGATCTTTTCTGTCTGACACTTGATGACTACCTCAATGCCTTACTGAATCTGTGTTCTTGAATCTTTCAAGTCATGCAAAAAAGTTAATCTTCCGTAGCATCCAGATCACTTCATCTGGACATTCCAGAAAGCCCAAAGTACCTAGCTTACTGAATAGGCAGCACCCAGACTCTATTCTCCCCTGTTTTGAAACTCATACCTGTAATTTATAGAAGAAAAATAAATAGAACTGAATCATGAATGAGAAAAGTAAAAACTGATGAATCATATCTGTGAAAATCATATCACATCACACAGCTGACAACTCACATTCATTCATCATCTGACCCAGTGGGCACACAATGGACAGTTTTTTCCAGAAGCAGTGTACCCTAAGGATCTTGATTGAGTTTTTTGCCAATTCACTAATCATCCAGGGAGAATTTATATCTTTCATTTGACAAGTGTTCATTTTTATTGGGGGAAAAAAAAAAAAAAGCTTTTGAAACTTAAACAATTGAAAAATCCTAATAAACCCTTAAGAATGAACATGGATATCTGTAAAATTTATACAACACCTTTTGCTGCAGGGATAAGGTCTCCTTTGTTTCTCTGTGGACAGCCATACATTTACATGATCAGTAATTCTATGTAGACAGTATCAAACAATATTTTAACAAAGTTAAAGCTGCCATTTAGGGTGATGAGTCAACTCAAAAGCTAGAAAAACAGACCAGTTGCCTCAGCTGTAAAGCATATGTAGCTGATAAGTTTTGCAGGTCAAAAGAGAGAGAGCTGAAAAAGAGTTTACCTACATTCAATTTACTTTAGAGCAATAGGCAGGAAGATAAGTCCAGTTTAGTCACGACAGGATATATTCAGTCCTGTCTTTTTCAGTCAAATAGATGCTACTGGAAAATAAATGCATGCAGATCAGGTAATATGAAAGATAGGAGGAATAAACTTGAACTGAATTCATAACATTAACAACATTAACAAAAATGTAGGCGGGGAGCTGAGGTTAAGCATAGCAGGGTAACTGCCATCAAACTGTTTTCAGCTGTTTAAAGCTTACAAGCAATAAATATAGGCAGCAAGAAAACCCCAAATTTAGCATTAAGCAGGACGTGAGTGTATAATCCATCACCAATAACAGGTGCAGGGTTAGCAAGATAAAATATCAAAACTTATATAACATATGGTAGTTTTCTTATTGGTTGGCTATGCTATCATGCAATTCAATTAGCAGAATTTTACAGATAAAGAATCACAGCACAAGATCCACACTGTAAGCTGATCAAAGAAAATACTGGAATGAGCTGATTATTACCTGATGTAACAGTCAAAGTAGGAACACGATTGATCAAACCTATTTTGTTTTGAGTATTTGTATTTGAGTATGATATGGCTCCTGGAAAAACAGGATCTAAATCAGGCTCCTGTGCAACTCTTTGCAGTTAACAAGAGAGAATTGGAGGTTTAGTGATGGGACACTGCTTACTATTTACACAAGATTGTTACTAGGGAAGACATATCAAATTAGCAAGTACACGTAGCCAAAATTCTTTTTTTAACTCTGATATAAGCCAGTTCTGGTTCAATTAGCTAATGTACAATTAGCTCAAGCACAACAATATAGCATGACAATAGAGTATTTTTTATTTAGGACAAGCTTCCATGCACTGGTCCTGAAATTTCAGTTAAACCTCAAATTTCTTCACTTCCCCTGCCCCATCCTATCTCTATAGAAAAATCCACAAAGTTCTCTTGTATTGACAGGGAAGGAAAACTTCTCAACAACTTGGGTTTCAGGGCCAGAATTAATTTTTCTACTTACTTACAAAATATATCATAGTTTTATCTTTTTCATTAAATATTGATTTTTTTTTAAAAACAAGGATCATAAGGATCATAGCTTTCATAGCACTCTAAAGGCAAAAATGCAAGTGCACCAAAAAAAAAAAAAAAAAAAGCCAGACAAGAATAGATGATGATAAATAAAAGAAAGCACTGGGAGGGAGTGTCAACCTGCTGGAAGGCAGGAGGGCTCTACAGAGGGATCTGGATAGGCTGGAGAGTTGGGCTGATTCCAGTGGGATGAAGTTCAACAAGGCCAAGTGCCGGATCCTGGACTTTGGCCACAACAACCCCATGCAGCGCTACAGGCTGGGCACAGAGTGGCTGGAGAGCAGCCAGGTGGAAAGGGATCTGGGGGTGCTGATTGACAGGAAACTGAACATGAGCCAGCAGTGTGCCCAGGTGGCCAAGAAGGCCAATGGCATCCTGGTCTGGATCAGGAACAGTGTGGCCAGCAGGAGCAGGGAAGTGATCCTTCCCCTGTACTCAGCACTGGTGAGTCCAAACTTGGAGTGCTGTGTTCAGTTCTGGACCCCTCAGTTCAGGAAAGACATTGAGGGTCTGGAGCAGGTCCAGAGAAGAGCAACCAGGCTGGTGAAGGGACTTGAGCACAAGCCCTGTGAGGAGAGGCTGAGGGAGCTGGGGTTGTTTAGTCTGGAGAAGTGGAGGCTCAGGGGTGATTTCATCACTCTCTCCAGCTACCTGAGAGGAGGTTGTAGCCAGGTGGGTGTCGATCTCTTCTCCCAGGCAATCAGCAGTAGGATAAGAGGCTTAAGCTCTGTCAGGGGAGGTTTAGGTTGGATATTAGAAAGAAGTTCTTTACAGAGCGAGTGATCAGGCATTGGAATGGGCTACCCAGAGAGGTGGTGGATTCACCATCCCTGGAGGTTTTTTAAGATGAGGCTGGATGTGGCACTGAGTGCCATGATCTGGTAATCACAGTGGGGTTGGATCAAGGGTTGGATTTGTTGATCTCGGAGGTGTCTTCCAACCCAGTTAATTCTATGATTCTCTGATTCTATGATTGTCAACTGAAGACAGTGGAGGTAACAGGAAAAAAAGCTGATCAAAACTATTACTTTGCCTTGTACATTTGTTTTCTTCTGTTATTTGTACAAATTGATTAATTTGTACTGAGTAAAGATTCATTTACTGCACATCTCTAGATTAATTTTTATATAGAAAAAAAGAGTTTCTTTTACTTGCCAACATCTAGAATGAAGGGGTAGCATCTGATTTTCATGTTGTTCCAAATAATTTTAAATATAATGGACTGTTTTGTATTAAAAAAAAACAAAAACAAACAAAAAACCCACACCAAAACCAAACCAAACAAACAAAAACACAAAAAACAACTAACCAACCAATCAAAACAAACAACGAAAACTCTAAAGAGGGATTTCCCTTAATTTGCCACAATGTCGAAGTTGTAAAGCAAATAAAAACAAATGGAGGCAAAGTAAAAAGTCTTGTACCCTCAAAAGATTCCTATCAGAAGAAAGAGACAATGTTTATTGATAAAACCATGAACAGCTAATTTAGTTGCTTCATCAGAAAAAACAGTTAACTTTGAAGGATACTTTATAAACAAATAAATTAGTGCTCAAAATTCTAGGGCATTTTCACTAAGAATTAAAGTTTCCCCTACTGTTTCAAAAGCCAAAGCAGTATCCGTTTAAAAAAAATCTTCCCCTAGCATAGCCAACATACAAGTATACTCCTCTAAAAAAATATTCAGGAAATTTTAACTACTTGTTAAAGGATAGAACATAAAGCCTTCTCTCATTGAGCACTTGTCTATAATTACGCAACATATAAATGCTTCAAATATTGACCCATATAGCAACTTTTAGTATGGGTAAAATGTTACCAGTTCATATATGAATTAAAAAATAATGTATCAACAGACTGGAGAGCAACACTTGCAAAATGCAGAAAAAGAGGGGAAGAAAAAATAAAAACTTTTATTTTTTTTTTTTTAAAAGCAGCAAGAAATTCTAGCCTGTGGCTTTTCACCCCAAGTTCAGACAAAACATTAACTTGGGGAATGGAGTGGGAGTGAAAGGTGGTATTAAGTGAAGAAAGAAGGGGGAGGAGAAGGTAATAATACTGAAGGGACAAAAACATGACTGAAAACTATGCTGAAATGTCAGATTTTGGTAAGAAGTCTTACTTGTCATAACTTGAATATTCAATCTATTCATGTGTTGCTGGAGCGTTATCACTCAGCTTTAGAAGCTGGTATCAAAAAATGTAAGTCTACAGCAAATAACTTTTCCCAGTCACTTTTGCCTCTAGAAAAGTTGTGAATAAAAAAGAATATACTCACAACAGTTATATAACTATGTGAAATACAGTGGAAAACCTTTTTCTTACCCAGTAGTACTAATGAGTGCATGAAAAAAGTGCAATTGCTCCCATAAAGTTTTAAGAGAGGAAAATTTAGTGTTTGCTGCACTTAAATTACGACAACAGATGTATTTCTTGTTATGAATGCAGTTTTAGGAATAGTCATATTGTTGTTGTTTAAATAGATTTCTTCAGTGACTTTAACTATAATATATTCTTTCATCCCATGTATATCTGTGTCTCTGACAAAGTGTCACTCATCAAACCAAATTTCCACTCAGAATTTTATTCCTTACTAACAAAGAAGGAATTGAGGATATCAGGGACAAAAAGAAGAGGTTCTGCCACTACACCAGTGCTCTAAGGCTGAACAAGGAAAATGTGGGTCTGTTGCTAAATGTAACAGGTGATTTTGGGACAGTAGACACAAAGAGGGATTATGACCTGTATACGTGGACAACCTGATCAATAAAAATGTGGTCAGACAATCAATCTCAGAGGATAGTGGCTAATGCTTTGTACTGCACCAAGAGGTCATTAAAGAGTGGAATACCACACAGGTCTCTCCTATGAAAAGGCAATGGAGAGCACTGTTGTCGTATTTGCAGATTAGATGCATTTGGAGGAAGAAGCACATACTTAAAGGAAGGAATATTACGCAGAGTGACTGAGACAGGCTGTAAGAGCAGGCCAGTAGGTCACACAGTTCTACAAGGACGAAATACACCCAAGGAAGAAATGAGGAAAAAGTGGGTAGTAGACAGAAGTTGTCTGGGCAACTGCAGTGTGTTTACAAGACAGTGAGAGATCTCAAAGGTAGTGATCACTGATGTCAGGATCTGAAAGCTCTGATGCCTGGGTACAATCATTAACACTCCTCTGGTATCACAGATAACCTGTGAAGACTACCTGTTGATCAGAGACATGTGTACCTACTACAGTGAAAGGAATGGACTGGAAAAACAGTGCAAGATTAGTAGTATGGTTGGTAATAATACACCTGCCCTAGAGCTGAAATAGCACTGTCTACAAAACTTTAAAGCAACAGTTTCCATAGAATCTTTATGCTATACTGGTGATGTACTGATTAGAAGATTAACACCAAAGTACTAAATAAAATGCACAAGGTAATCAGTAGCATCAGTATTAGGTTTGTTATTAAATACTCCAAGGTAAGAGGGCCTACTCATGAAACACAGGCCTTAGGCAGGAAATGTCAAGATGAACAGGAACGTATACTGGTTTTAGTTTCAGACCACGTGACTGTATGAGTGAGTGATTAAGAAATCAAGAGTATAAGGAAGACCAGACTCCTTGGGCTATTGAAACTCCAGTATATGCTGAATTAAATTCTGAAAATAAGTGAAGTTTTCCTTCTGACAGATCCTGTAAAATAAAAGCAGGAACCAAGGTGACAAGACAGCTCTTGGAATCTTTCCAGATGAGAAGCTGGGAAGCTGGCATTTGCAAAGGGCCTGTACTCTCCATTATGTAGAAGTAATTACACTGAAAACATCCTTTAAAGATGCTAAGGAACATCAGTTGCCCTGACTATGTCTGTATTGACTTCTGGGTGTTGCTTAATACCATATGAAAATGTCTCAAAGATTAGTATTGTGGTAATAGGCAGCAGAGAAGAAAAACTTTTTGGGCAGAACAGTGAAAAATAATATAATGGCTGCTCAGAAGAGACCTACTTTAATAAGCCAATTAATGCATATATCCCAAACACAAAGAGAACTCAAGAAGAGCAGCTCACCAATAGGTCTGACAAGTTAGTCTAACTTGGGATGGGAGCATAAAGTAAAGCTATTTTTACCAGGTGGGCCCAGGAAACTTCTGGACATTCTGACTTCCTACTGGCCCAGAAAATGCAACTTGAGCTTGCCTCAGAAAGCCATAACATGAACAGTTTGACAGTGCAATACCTATGGAATGATACAACACAGTCAGAAAGTACCAGTTAAACTGGGAGCAGAGGGCAATGATACAGCCACAGGGCAAGGCCACATCCCACAGTACCTGAACAAGGCAAGCCATGCAGAGACAGAGGTGGCAGCCAGGTTCAACCGAGAACCCAGACAGCCAAGTAAGTTCATAGCAATGTAGTGGATGAGGTACACATTCAGAATCAGGCCCAGTGAGGATAACTGAGATCAGAGACAGCCAGATCGTTCGATAAGTCCACGTAATGAGAAAGGTCTGAAGTCAAGTTGGAAAGCTAGTCCACAGGTCAAAGCAACAAAAGGGTGTCTGGCTGGCTGGCCATGGGCATGGCTGTGACTGAGATAGAAACAGACCAAGACCACAACTGAACTTAAATGGGACTCCTGGGCCCATGGGCAGGGCACATGGGTAGCAGGTCCCAAGAGAGGCTGGTCAGGGCTCTAAGGTCTATTAGTGCCCTCAAGACCCTGACAGAGAGAGCAAGAAGTCTGAAGAAATATCCTATAATTATGTTCTCAGGTCCACCTTTTGCAGGGGTAATGTTTAAAGTTTTTTATGACTCCATGTTGAGAGACATGTATGATATCAGTTGTAGCACCTGTAAGTAAGGTTTATAAGGGAAATACGTTCAAACAGCTCTTAAATATGTTTCACTTGAGGGAGAATGAATTGGGTGTGATTGGCAGCATAGCAGTAGGGCCAGGAACTGCCCCTAGCAGGTCACGGTCAGTTCCAGCTGGCTCTGACACTACTGTGAGTTGTCCAATGACTGCCAAACCTGTGGCATGTGGCACCTAGGTACAGGCATGTTTGAGAGAGAGTGGTATTTTGGAGGGGTGGGGGAAAGGTGCAGAGGAGATATGAAAGGAAACACTAGATGCATGAAAGATGGCATTGTTGAGGATGTTGCTGGAGATGTGTTCATGGAAGGAAGCATTCCATGACAGAGGAGATGCACACCACACGTGTCCCTGGCACCAGGTCAGAACAACTGCAGCCTGCAGGTGGCCCCTGCCAGTGCTGGAACACAGGGAAGGACTGCAGATCATGACAGAGGAGAGGAAAACAAAGCAGTCACAAAAAGTGGAAGATCAAACAAGAACCTGGGAGTGGGAGACCACAGTATCACAGTCATGACCCAGCCTCCTGCACTGCCTGTCATTTCACTGAAGGGAAAGACTGGGAAAAGACTGGGAAAGAATGAGTGTAATACATGGTCAAAAAAAGGGAAACTAAGACTAGGAAGCTGGGGCTAGAGGTATTGGAATGAACTTGAGCTTTAGGAAGGACGAGGAAAGCTGTTTTCTAAGTGTTTTCTTTTTTCTTTCTTTTTCCTGAGTTGGTAGGACTACAATGTTGAAAACTTTGGCAAAAACTGCGATCAGATTCTTCTAGGCTGCTGTGGATAAAGCCAGCTGGCTGGCTTTAAAGGTACTTTCCAAAAGAGAAAAAATAAAAGGAAACAGTTTGTCAGAAAAAGGAAATGCATATTAAGCTCACTACTTTCCTCCTCTAAAAGAGAAGTCTTTCTAGGTATTATGTAAGACATAAAAACATTTTAAGCAGGTGAAGATGATTTTTTTATGGTCTTATAAAGTTCATAAGTATCCACATCACAATTGGTGCTTTTAGCCTGAATTAAATAATTCATTTAATATATGCTTAGTGATGTCAGCGAAAGTATCGCCATACTTATAGCAAACATAAATTTACCCAAGAATTTACTTGCAAACATTAAAAAATATCACACATATTTATGGGCTTCTTTTGCCAGTAATGTATGACAGCTTTGAGAAGTCTTATTAGTAATGGATCACAAGACAGTAAACTCATGTTCTAGAATGAGTATGTTGATTTATACAAATGTTTCATGAAAAATAGGATTTCATTTTAAAGAACCTCACCTTATTCTCTTTCTACATAATAAAGTATAAAAATGACAAAAAATAGCCATAAAAGCAACAAATTAGGTAAATAGCAGTGGCATTTTCCTTCACCAACATTTTCTAAATCAGCTTGTAATTAGATTTTATACTTTCACATTTTAAGTCCTAGCTCAACTGCATTTTTTACAAACAACTCAGAATCGAGTAAAAAAGGACATAACTATGCCCCACACCCAATCTTTAGCTCATCCTTGTATATTTTCTTTAATGAAGAACAGAAACAAAAGCTACACTATTATTCTTCAAAATGTTGTATTAAGATTTAATTAACTGTAATCTGTATATATAGAAAAACACAAATCAGGATTCCAAATCTACAGATTTTTTGTGGGCAAGTTGATACTTGAAATAGTCTTCAATGTAAATTCATGTACCAAAAACTATATCAGGCTTAATAAACTTTCCTATGCACTCATAACCACTGGTTTCCTCTAAAAAGAAGAAAAACACCCAACCAAACCAGCAAATAAAATTAAAAACCATGGAACCCCCCCAAACAACCAAAGAACAACACCAAAACAACCAGATATTAATGGATTATGACCCCAGTTAAAAATGTATTGATACAATGGATAGCCTTCTTTGACCCTCTGTGTAAAGAAAAATATATGACACATTTTATGCAAAATCATCCAGCCCTAACCTCTTTTAGCAAGGAAGTCTGGATAATGCAAGTATAGACCACTGTTATTTCTTTTACATGATTTTCAATGTTTTGACAAATACTTCTGAAAAATTGTATTAGAAAAAATCATAAATACACAGTTTTATTTGATTGTTTTCTTCTCAGTTATCAGTAGTCTAGGAAATATACACTCTAAGCAGCCTTTTTTCCTCCCTGCAACATTTTTCTCACATTAACAACTCTAGATTCTAACCATGACTTATCCTTTCTCCCCCTTGACAAAGGACAATCTTCTGTTCAACATTATCTCCAAACTTATTGGTCTGTCTCAAAAAATACAGTTTACAGTGGCAGATATTCTAAAATCTCCAAAGTAGTAAATGTCAGTACACCTATGTCATTGCCATTAGACAATTCTGTTTGTTTATGTTCAATGTGAATCTTCCTTGACTGTGGTAATTTCACTAGACCTTGTTCATGGGTATTGATAACCTCTTTCATTTCTTTTTTCTGCTTGCTGGCAGAAGTTCTAAATGTATCTAAAACTAAATTAAGCTCCTCTTTCATAATAATGTTCTCTCTTCCTCTCTGGTTGTTCCTGCCTGGGCTTCTCTATCTATTCCCATTTTATTTTGTATTTTGTAATGATGCCATATTTTCTAGAATTCTGATTATTTTCTTGAATTTCACTGGGGCCCTTCAGAGTTGATTCATATCTTCCTCAAAGTGCAGAGTCTAAAACCAACACAGTATTCCATGCAAAGCTTTAAACTTGCTTAGCAATATGGAAGAAGTACTTCACAAATCCTGCAGACCTTCGCAAAATAAGCCCAAACAGATCTTTCACACACTCACAGTTCACACGCCTGGACTCTGCAGTATATCCTTCAAGCATATGGTATGTCCATTACTTTAGCATTATTTAAAAAGAGAGACCTTAACTTAGTCAAAATAATTTCCTGGCTATATTTAAGTTAATAAAATAAATTTAACAAATAAATTAAAAATTAATCTGTAATTACTCTAGTAAATGAGAGACAGCTACTGTGCTAGCAAACATACTTGTATTACTCTGTCAAATAGATACCTTCTTACAAATAAAAAACCTCAGCCTACTTTCCTCAGACTTGTAAGAAACTTAATGAACAGAGATAAAACCTGAAGATTATCAGCATACGGACATGTACATTTTTCCTGCTGTGATCAATTAAACATGTTAGGTTACAAAGAAGATCTTTTTACAAATTTAACTCTAGAGGCTCTTATACTTCATATTTCTTTCCAAATTGTAGTTTCACAGTCTTGTTTGACTTTTTAAATCTGCATTGTATCATCTGCCATTGTTTAATTTCAAAAATAGCGTTTTCTTCTCCTTTTCTGAATCTCAGCTTTCCCTTGATTCATCTCTTAATCTGATACATTACCACCGTTGTTTTGACACATCAGGCGTACAACAACTGTTAAGTGCTTCTGTGATCCTGCAGCAATAATTTGCCTTTACAGCAATGGATTGTAGAGGGGCAGCATTGCTTGATACAGTGTGTGATCCATTAGTGTTTTATGCACTGTTGTTAAAGCACCACATTTATGTTTATAAAGGTTAACCCAAGTGACCTTACATTTCAGAAGTTATCAACTTCATGAAATTTTGACGCCCATTAGGTGCACCAAAGTACCCTTCTTAACAGAGGTAAATGAGTGTTAAGTACAATTGCTACAACGTGGTTTTTTATTTTTTTTAAATTAAAAATGCAGAGAAAGGGAAAAAATAGAGAGAAGCAGCCCATTCTTCTGCTCCATTGCCCTTGACAACATCTCCTGTTTAAAAAAACCCAAACCATCACATCTCATGTTACAGGAAGCAAAGCTCTCAGGACACTAGGCTATTACTCTGTCAAGCAAATAATAGCCTTTTAGCAGGGCCTGTTGTGAGAGGAAAAGGGGTAATGGTTATAGACTAAAAGAGGGTAGATTCAGACTAGATATAAAGATGAAAATTTTTATGATGAGGGTGGTGAAACAGTGGAACTAATGTCCAGATGGATGGTAGACACCCCATCCCTGGAAACATTCAAAGTCAGATTGGACAAGACTGAGCAACCTTATCTAGTGGAAAATGTCCCGCCTCATTGCAAGGGGATTTGGACTAGATGATCTTTAAAGTTCCCTGCCAACCCAAATTATTCTCTGATTATTGATTTTAAAATGGTTAGAAATCTATTGCATAACCCTAATTACTACCCTGGCAAGCATTCATACAACTATCTAGAAAGAGATGGTACCTAATACACCTTTCATTTTAAAGCCCTGTTTAAGTGAAAGGCATAGAACTCTAAAATCACTGGACATTCAAAAAGTTAAAAAAAAGGAAAATAACGAAAGGAGAAAAAAATCCTCATAAAACCAGTATGTTTGAGCAAGGTCAGCCAAGCACTGTTAAATCATGCAGTGGAAAAGCAAGCATGATCTGTTTGAAATCAATAGCACAACTGGGTGCTAATGATGCAGGCAGCCTTTTGCAGATTACCTTCATTCAAAGTCAATGATTCCAAGCCTTTTGCCCTAAAGGAACATTCTCCAAAAATTTTTGCTCACTCTGCATCAAAAATTACTGAAAAAAACTGTGTAGTGTTGCTCTGATGTACCATCAACCTCAGCATGGAATTGCACCAAATAACTACAGTCAAAAGTCAGATCAAGAATATAATTTATTTTTCAGTAATCTTGGCAAACATTTGAAACTCTTTTCTTTCTTGGCCATAGTAATATTAATATGCAATAATGATGCATATGTTCTTTTATTTAAATAATCACATCTTATTTCAGTTAATCATTCTAAGTCTTATGACAACTTTGATCTTTCAGCTCATAGAAAAGACAAAACATAAAAATTTATCGAGTTTCATATTCAACTTTTTTTTATGTCACTGCCTGTGGTTAAAGAAACGGCACTGCTCTATTGAGAGTTTCCTTTCCAATTTCAGTCACTACACATATTTTCTACAGAATGCCCTAATGCAGTACTCACAGGCACTGGAGAGGCTATTCAAACACAATAAAAATGAAAAAGCACAAATGCTGTGGTAGAAGCACTTGACAATATCTCCCAAAATAACATTTTATTGTAATGTACAGAAACACTCCAGTACTATGTCAATGACTGTCATTTCCAATATGCTACCTACCATCAGGGTTGTCAATTCTAGCGACTCTGACAAGTGTTTCATGGTAATTGGTGGGTTTTTGTAAGTGCCACATCCTAGAATAAAAGTATGGAGGAAAAAGAAAATGTGTGATCCTAGCAATTCTTAAAGTTCAAAAATTGAAAAGAAGGAATTGAGGGAGGGAAGGAGGAAAAGTGAAAGTCCCTTCAAAATGTAATATTTTAAATGACAGGAGAAAAATATAAAATCTATTTGATATTTCATTAATATTTTTAGACTAACTATACAAATGAATATTTCTGTTTGTTTTTAAACAATTAATTTCTCATACAAATCTTCAAAAATTTTGTTTTTACTGGGAATAAGAAAAAATTAATTTCAGGGAACTACATCCTCCCAAACTTTCCATTTTTTTCTCCTGAGATATTAACAAGCTTAGGAACAAACCACATACTTCAAATGAGTTTTTAAAAGTGGTCTTCACATCACTGCTTCTAATATATGGCTCAGACAAAAGATGTTAAGAGTGTCTAGAATTAAAGGTTAATTTTGTATAAAAGTGGTAAATGAGCAACAGATTTGTACATCTATCATTTAAATCAAAGTTCCTGGCCCCTGAGAGCATGCAATTTGTTGTATACACAATAAAAACTAATTTAAACCATCTTTATAGGTAAGTAGGAGATTTTCCACATGGTTAGTTTGAAAAGTAAAATACATACTGTGGGAATCCAGTGATCTCTGAACTCCTTTCTTGTTTTTTTCAATAAATTACTTCTGCCAACAACCACTATACTACTTTTATTGTGACTGGCTCAGTAATATGCAACTGGTTTCAAAATGTTATGCTCTTTTAAAATGTTTTTCCAACTCATGCAATATTCATCTTCAATTTGCAATTCACCAGTTTATGTTTTAAAATGTCACTTTTGATGAATACAACATACAAACAGAAGAGGCTTCCTTCTTTCTTGCTTCTCTACCACCATCTTATTGCACTTTGCTACTCTTTCTTCTAAGTATATGAAGGGTATTTATCAACACATTCTCTTGCATTTTAGCCTACCAATTGTCTCTGAACCATTCCCTCACAACACTAAATTGCTCCATTTTCCTAGGAACCCCATATAATGTTTTTCATTTCCTCATCTACCCTCAATGTTCTTACTTCACAGGTTCCTTGCATATTCCTACCCAATAAATACTGGCCTGCACCATTATTTTCCAAGCTCAATACAGAAAAGGAGACAAAGTCACTTACTCTAATGACAGTCATCCTGATATCACCAGAAACAAATGCAGGTTAGATTTTTACAGCACATGATATAGTCAAAAAGTCCAAATTATTAGAAATAAGGTGGCCTTGGAATAACCCAATGGTAACAGAAAACAAATAACAAGAGAAATGCCTTTTCTACCACTCTAAATATATCAAAATATAAACATTTCTGCAAACCAGGAAAGTTTTCCATACAAGAAATCCTTATGAGCAAAATTACTTATGGGTGTAAGTAGAGATGCAGCAATTAATGGTTTATTGAATCTTTATTGGGTCACATACTTCCAGAAGGCTTGCCTTGTTTAATGATTTTAATGCCAAACATTAATTCCATCTTATTTTAAGGAAATACTTATAGGCACCTACAAAGCAACAATTCTTAGCGTGTAGCTTAATTATTATATGGTATGTTTGATGGCTGAAATGTCTAAATTCCTAGTTTTATATTAAGTAGCAGAAGCTTAGGAACATACTTAAGTACTTCTCTAAATTAGAACCTTTTTTCCAGATAATCAGCCAGTGATTCTAGTCTTGGGTAAAACACGAAATATTATCATGTTCCTGTGATTAGAAGCAGAATATAAGAAATTAACTCAAAGTCTTTAATGCAATTTATTTTTCAGAATTACTTTGAGAAGATTAGTTCCCTTTTACAAATTCTCATTACTTATCTACTGTAGTTCAGGTTTTTAATCTGATTTTAAAAGGTGAAATTACATTTTCTTCATTACAGAGCTATCGGTTTTAATTTTTTAAACAACATTAATACTACATGCAAACTAGTTTCTGTAGGGGAAACTTCTCACCCTCTGAGTAGTCATTTTGGAGTACATGTTTCTATAATTCACTGAAAAACTGCATAGTAAGTATTTGGACTCCTTCACACAAAAGCAACGGGATGAAGAGTTGTGTTAATATGTGCATAAGTTAAGATGTTATTTTGTAGCAGTTGTTTATTAAAATGAGCAGACAAATATCTATTTCTGCTGTGGCAAAGAGTTTAGTTGTGTTAACATTGTGTGATTTTATTTTTTTTATTGACCTATGTTATCTTACCTAGATAAGGTGCTACAGTGTTTCAGCCTTTTTTTTATTATCCTGAAAACAGCTGTTAGAGCATGTCACCTTCTTTGGCTTTTCAGGAGATATACTCCAATCTTCCTGACTCCCTGTCTTGCCCCCTTTATTGAATTGAAAAAACCAGCATCTCAAACTATGCTTCTGCCACGCCCTCCTATTCATCTGGGTTTCTATTCATGCAGACAGCACGATTAGTAGCAGTGTTTTTCAGACCCCGATAGAAAGCATCAATAATTTAGGATTTGACAGGTTACTCAGACATAATTCACTATGATGTTTAATGACTTTTTTTATAAGACCATAGTAGGTTAGCTATTCAGCAATACATCCGGTACCCGAGCATTTTAATTAATTTACAGCAAATCACAGTAAAATTATTATATGAAGGAACACTAAGAAGAGAATAAAATATTTAAAAAATATTTTACATGAAACCTATGCTGTGCAACCCTCTGTTATGACCACAGACTGGAACAGATTTCCCAGTGAGGTTGTGGGTCACTGGAGATATTAAAGAACTGTCTGCAATCCAGTGCAGTGTGCTCTGGGATGACCCTACTTGAGCAGGGAGGTTGGAACAGACAACCCACTGTGGTCCCTTCCAACCTTACTCATCCTGTGATTCTGTGATAGTTTCTGTGATACTAAATAAAGAAAGATTCTGTGATACTAAGTAAAGAAAGCAATCAAAAGCTCATATTGGCTCTGGGCCTATTGTATTAAGCTAGTGCTTAACGTCAGTGAGGAGAAATAAATTTATTTTCTCTCTCCCTTTTCTAAAAGAAATTAACTCCTTAATGATGTTTATCAGTTTTCATAGGAAAATATCAGCATAAGTAGTCTAGCTGGATGTAATAAATTGTCAGACTTACTACAGAGTTGCCTTCAGTTGGTGAAGAATTGTTGAGGCTGCTTAAGAAAAACATGGACTGAGCCTCTTGCTGATCTTGCACCTGGCTTGAGCAAGGGCTGACAACTGAATAGTGTGTGGGGTGAAGTGGAGGCCTCATGACCCGATGCTGTCTCAATGAGACACAGAAAAGCACCTGCATCTCTATATCAGCCTTCTGACTCCTCCTCCACTGTGCATAACAAGCCTTGTTACAAATCTGCTCCTTCAAGTAGATAAGGATGGGTGCAAAGACTCTCTGGTGAAGGTCAGAGAGCCTTTACTGTCACCTCAGTACTTGGAGGAACAAAGTGTTTATTTTACATTTATATCAAGTACAAATTTTGACCAAAAGTAACCAGGACTCTTGTGAAGTCCCATTAACTTATTAACTTTCACATACCCGAGAACACAAATGAGGAGAAAAGAGAACATGCCTTATATGTATGACTACAGTCACCAAAACCCCACCTTTAACATGTGATTATTTGACACCTTTGAGAAGGGTGGAAAACCTCTTGAAAGAAGGGAGGTTTGAGGGCAAGAAAAAAGAAAAAGAAAAAAAAAAAAAAAAAAAGAGGAGGAAAACGCCTCATCTGACAGACCTGAAAGGATGACTATAGGTGAGCTTTGTACCTCCAACTCCATTGGAGCATTTATTTAGATATATATATATAAATATATATCCCTAACAGTTCTCTGTCACTATGTTTTTTGTTGTGATGCACTATACATGTAGTTAATGCATTTATCAGCAGCCATTCTGAATGTGCTGTCCTGTTGCTTCTGAAACCATATTGTTCTTGAATGTGAGTCATGTAAGTTCTTATTGAACATGTCCAGACCTACAGTATCAAAATGGTAAATCACACCATTCATGAAACTGCAATTGCGCAAGTTCCTATTGAACACAACCAGACTTATAGTGCTGAATGGTTATGATTAGAAGTAAACCCAGATGCATCAAGCCTATCTGACCTCTATGGACCAGTTGGAATGCAAGCAGGTTATCTTCTGCCAGATTTCTACACCCTTAATGCAACCTTGGCTAACAGAACTATGAGTAATTCCTACAATAGCAGAAACATTTATTGGCTTCCCTCAAACATACTATTTGAAAACACATGCAGGGAAACTCCTTATTGCTATTTGCGCTTCAATGTGATAGTAAATTATTAGAGCTAGAATTCTTTCTGATAAAGACAAGTCATGCTTCATTTCAGTCTGGCTACTTGCACAGAAATGTAAGTAAATGTGGCAGAGTTGTGATTTAGTAAGCAAGATTCCAATTCATACTGTAGTCACATGAGACCTCCAACTAGGCATGCAGTGTGGACAAAATCAGACTTAGTTGCTTTCAAGAGTGATTAAGGAAATTGGCTAAAAATATATAGCAAATCCAGAGAGAATCAGGAAAATAAGTCTTCTATCTGCTGGTACAATGCAATTTCTTCCTCCCTTCAGAACAACAGGTAATGAAAAAAAAAAACCAAAAATTTGTCAATGTGATTATATTCAGCATGAACATAAGAAACACTAACTCTCCTGGTGAGACAAATTTGTAGTTTAATCCTTTACTTCACTTCAAAGAATGGTTTTTCCTTTAACTTAGTATTTGAAAAGCTTACTTCAGGAGAAGAAAGTATACAGAACAGACTAATTTCCAATCAATTCTTTAGGTGTCAGTTCATAAATACATTATGCTTGGTCTCTCTTTCTGATAAATATGGACAAAGGCTTCTCTGTTAAAAAAACTAAACCAAAAATAAACAAATGAAAAAATATGAATTGAACTGGATAATGACTGTGTCCTTAAATTTGGTATCCAACAGCAGTAAGACACTTTGGAAGCTCTTTTTTGATTTTAATATGAAAAGAGGACCCTGTCTTTCAGTTGAAATGGCTCCAAAGTGTCTCAGCAAAACATAAGGGAGAGTAAGAGGCACAAATTTCTCAGAACAACATCAGAACAGCATACATTTTACCAAAAACTCCCCCAAAAACAACTAACTAACCCACCAAACACACAAACAAACAAAAAAACCCCAAACTAAAATAGAGTATTTTTTCTTCATTTCCAGCAATTTCCCTCCAAGTTTGTACCACATATGCTCCATGGAGTGCAGAACTATACAAAGCCTAGGAGATTTGTAATCATATTTCTATATGTGTAGTATTTCCAGGTTCTTCTGTCGGTTATCCTGTGACTTCTGGACTCAAATGGACTTCTCTCAGTGATTTCTCTATCACTCAAAATGCCCATGTAGTGTCTGGGCAAGTAGCAAAAAATTCTGGAGCTAAATTCCATACCAATATCAGACAAGTATTCCTATGACAGTTGGTTGTAGCCAGCTTTGTGGATGTATATCTGATAGACTTACAGTGGTGGTAGTGATTTCTTTCCTTTTGCTTCCATCTGCTACTTTTAAAACACCTGTAGGAGCTCAGTTAGTTGGTACTGCTATTCCATCAAATTCCATTGAAATTAGCCCAAGAGAATCATAATGTATAGGGGGAAATGATATGATTTACAATCTTTCTAAGCCTCAATTTCTTAAGAAATAGTCTAAAGAATATTTTCTTCCAGTGATGAGCTTCCATGCTGGACAATTGCTACACAATACAGGGCCTCAGCTTTGCTGTTAGTATGCCACTATTTCTCATAAAAATCAGAGGTTTGGATTGAGAGTGCTCAGAGCTCATTTTAGTTTCACACTCAAAGATTAATTAAACCTAGTCACTAAATCTTCAGAAAAGGAAGATGAAGACAGTCTTCTGCATATTTAAAGCCTCCAGTGAGGGCAGACAAGGGTATAGATTTTTTCCCTGTTTTACTGAATTAATTCCAAAAGGATAATTACTAATATTACATCTACCACTGTGGGCAGTGACAATCTACCTTTAAAAGAGCTACTTGAGCATTTCTTTGCCTAAAGAAAAGGCAGCAAGTTTTAAAATTAGTAGCATACTCTACTGAGACTCAAGTGACAGATTCAAACCTTGAGAATGTCATGCACAGTTAGACTGTGACAGTGCAAGATACTTTCACCGGCAGAAAGTGAAACAGGGCAGCCACCTGTCAGAGAGGAAAGAGAAAATTTGTCCTAAGAGTCACAAGGGAATCAGAGTAACAAAGTAGCAATGGAAACACTGCAAGTGTAATAAAATCTGGTTCTGGGAAAGAACTAGTGTAAAGGAAGAGAGGTAATAGTATACTACAACAGAAATGGCAAGGTAATTACACAGCACAACAACTATGCAAGCTTCTTAAAATAACTTTAAAAAATCTGAAATAAACCCACAGAATTAATTACTTTTCTGAGTTGGTTTAAAAATCCAGTGAGCAGAAGAATTCATCCATGCATTTCTTATGTTGTAGGTCATAGCATTATTCTTTTGCAATATTTGGACAGTTAGAAACAGCCTTTGTAAATCAGTGAACCTTTAAACAGGATTCAAATAGTTAACTGTTCAAATGCAACAGTCATGACAGGGCAGCTGTGCCTTCTGGCAGACAGTGTTTTGTTACCATCATTTTGAGTTACAATGTCTGCTAAACTGTGACAGCACCAACCCTATCATGTAACCTAACAGTGAGAGATGTGAAATTATTTCTCTTGTCTAATAATGGTAACAAAAAGTCAAGCCCTTTAGAAGTACTTCAAAATATGATGTATATATGAGCCTATTATACACCTGTTATATAGCAGGATGAGTGTTCAAAAAACAAAAGAGATCTCTGATTTTGCAGTCAAACATGATGAAATTATACATACATTATTCACCAAGATCAACTAAATATAAATGTTCAGGGCTGCATTTCTCTAAATACTGCACTTTAATATAGGTTCTTACAGTTTTTCTGTAACAACAGTGGATCCAACATCTACACTGTCAAATCCTGCTTGTAATTTTTGCAAACCTCAGAGAAGTCCTACAAAGACCAGAAGCAGAAAACTGTACAACCACTAAATAATAAAAACAGAACTACTCAGTGAATGCAAATAAGAATCTTCCTGCAAAGAGACTCTGGTACATCAGTACACAGACATGAACCAATTAATTTCTGTCACCTTTATTTTTTAAGTTACCCATTTTTCCTGTGTAATTTACTTTAGGTTTTGATAGTGTCACTTTTATATTGTTATTATTTCTTTTTTCATTAGTCCTTTCAGAAGAGGTCTTAATCTGGGGGGAAAAAAAGAAGTTTATTTTGATAGTAACAATGTAATTATTTTAATGATATGGTTATTTAATTTCTGAAAATTACACAAAAATTTTATTGGAGAAATCAGAAAAACTGTCTCCTTGAATCTACCAATTACTATGTAATAACAAAACAATTGCTTATTTCTGTATTCTGTAAACCAGTTTACTAAGATATCCCCACCTAACCTTTTCTTTAATTAAAAGATCTGTACTAAAATGGTTACATTTACAGATCCATTGAAAACAGTTGGGCTTATCTGTATGCAAACTGGAATCTACAGTCATTAGTAGCATTCCACATTTATAAAACTCCTTACTACTAAGAGAGGTTGTAAGTCCTTGCTAGCTGTGCATAAACCAATACATCATCAGTGACATTCAACCAGTTCCAAACAGCCTGAGTATTACTTGATGCCTTAAAAAGTATGTACAGTTAGAGATGTGAGAGAGTTATGGCCAAGGACTGTGGGAACACACAGTGAGTGGTCCCATTAAACACTACTGACCCTTTGGCATTCAAAAAGAATTTGTTTTTCAAGGTCTGACAATAAACCACACTGTATGAATTCCTAAGATCAATGGTAGTGTCTGTTCACAATTTCAGCAGTGCTGATTGAGACATTCTGAGAAGGCAGTATAGCCTTCAAGATGCTGAGACAGTGAAGCATAGATTAATAGAGTAAGGGTGAAAAACGTGATGATATTTGTGTTGACTTAAATGGATCAATCTGTCAGGCTCTGGAGACAAGGGAAAAGCTTCAGTCATTGCTGGTGTTATAAAACAGATAGTAGATGATAACTACTATGCTCAAGTCTAGCATTGCCAGGATGAAAAGTTCTAGAGCCAGTAAGGACAAAAAAATACAGAGAGATGGTGAAAAAAAATATTTTCTGCAGTTGTATTTGAAGGGATGATGAAAACAGAAACTGGGATATGATCAAAATTCAGAACTTTCAAAAACAAGATACCAATTTAAATGCCTAAGTAACAGCATTTACACTGAAAACCTTAGTTTTCTCAAAAACATTAGTACTTGTAAAAATACCTCTCTGTGCGGGCCACTTACAAACATGTTCATGTTATTTAAAGAATAAGGTGCATGACAGTTATGGCAGTTACATTTAAGCTTGTTTCACTACAGAACATGTGACCTGCAAATACCTGCAAATGCCTTTCAGGTTTACATTTGCAGAACACCGTAGGAGCTACCCTTAACTTTGGCAGTTCTAGCATTAAAAACGTACTTAGTTGGTAAATCTTGCTCTGCTCTGTCCAGCTCTGTTCATTGAATAATCATTTTCAAGACATTCATCAACAGGAGTTACTCTCACCTCTTTGAAAAATATAGTTACATCAAATCTAGTGAAGCAACACAGGAAGTTCTGTTCCTCCTGGGAGTGGTAAACTATAATCTTCTGTTCCATCTCCATTCCTGATACCTCATGGATATATTTCCACCACTTTGTACTTATACCTGTGCCCTAATCAAAGCCCTCTGTAAGGAAATTTAATTCCTTACAATGACAGAAAATTAAATGAGCTGCAAAAAAAGAAAAGGAAGGAACTACTGCCAATTTAGTGAGTTAAACATGCTAAACACTCAGAGAGTTTGGTAAATTCCTAACCTAATGAAAAGGAAAGGTCATCAGCTAGGATGTAGAGGGGAAGAAAAGAAATCTACAGTGAGATGATTTGACAAATTAATGTGCTCAAAGACTAATTTAGCACAATCCAGACAGGCAACTGGGATCCAGAAAACTCCAGGCTAGCACAATGTAGAGGTAGGATTGCATGGTCAGGAGCAGGGAAGAAAGAGAAAAGAGACAGAGAAAGATTATGGAAACAAGCTGGCAGAAATGCTAGTATACTTCAGTAACTGCAAAATTACAGAATGAATCATGAATAAACCCAAGACCATTCTGTCCACCTCCACACTAGCCAGGCACAAGTCAGCTTCAGTCCAAAAAGCTGTTTCATTATTTTTTCCTCCCCACAGGTGTTTTCAGCTCCAGCCCAGCATAGCTGCAGCTGAAACAGCTATATAGTTTTCCTTTAAGAGCTGGATTACATCGTGTAACTTGAAATGCAAGCAGAAAACTCTTACCTCTCTGAGAAACACAATGCTATGTACACGTTTGAATACTTCTGACTAGGATTTTGAACATTCAGGAGATATTAAGCAGGGAGAATGCCTGCGCCACCCAATGGATAAAGGTGAAGACAATACAGACATAAAAATCTTCTCTCCATCAGACTTAGATGCCTGCCTTTGACATACACTGTGAAACCAGTTAATTCATTGTCACACAGTTTTTGTGAGAGATTGATGACTTAAAAAAAATAAAGGGAAAACAAAAGCACTATTATTCTTGACTTAGTTTTCTCCACTCGTTTTTTCTCAATTAATACATCTTTGATGCTTTATGCTAGTACACTTACAGGACCAGACCCTTTAAACAGCTTGATGCCTCCTATTACAAAATAGTGAAAACTTAAGGTACTTAAGTCCTTCTACTAATGAGATCTAGAACTGTCACCACCAAGGCCATGGCTTTTAATACCTTATTTCTGTCCAAAGTAATTTCAGTTTTACAGAGAAAACACACATGCTGAAGTATTTTGTATTTTCTGGTTAAAATGTACTTAAGATACACTTGTCTTCTCTTCTTAATTTTCTCCTTAATAAATTTTGACATTAATGGAAATCAACCCCTTGTATTTATCTATTCAACCAGTTCATTGGTCCTGACTGAAAAACATTTGCCCTTTTAGGAGTCAGTGATCCACGCAAGACCTACCCTGAGCAGTGGTAGGCATCTGCTCTTCACAGCACCATGGAAAACAACAATTTGGGCTCCAATTGATGCTCCATGAATGTGGGGTGCCCAGCATCTGAAAAGTTTTTCTATATTTCTCTTGTAATTCTTTTTTATGAAAGAAATTATCTTATTAATCCATTTTTTGTTTGACTTTAATTATTAAGATCCAGAATGAGCCCTGCATCAGCTCTCCTGCTCGATCACTTTCACCACCACTGCCACCATCCCCCACTGCAGTGGCAGACATTAGGTGAGTGTCTGCCTCCTCTATGGAGTGTTAAACCAGTACACCCACAACATTTTAGAAGCAGTTTCAAAGAAATACATAGAAGCGAGTAAGAAAGACTTCTATTTCACAAAAATGAGACAATGAATGTGGCTTCTTCCAGAAATTGCCTGTCATAAAGAGGAGGAAAAAACCACCCTAATGACATCCTCATAGTTGAGTGTTTATCTCTGTCATGCAAGGAAGTTTGTAGAAACACTGTAGAGTGTAAAATTTGTGTTGTCTCCACTTTTAATGATAGGCAACTATGTATAGTCAAAACCCACAATGATAGTGACAGTTTGATGTGTGGAAATTGTCTTTCTATGGAATGTTTCAGCAGTTTTGAGACAGTACAAACACACTGCAAAATTATGATCCTCAGTATTTTGTCAGGTCAGAAAAGGTATTTAAATGGCTATCATAACTCACAGAAGCAAAAGATGTTAGCATTTTCCCAGTTTATAAACTTTAGAAGTTAAATTTCATTTAGTGACTAGTATCATCTATTCTCCAACTCACTTCTTATAAGCCTTTAAGAAAAAAATTCTTCAAGGTTTAAAAGATTTAGCTCAGTGACACCTCATGTCTTATTTAAAGAATTTCTTCAACATTTTTTGTGTATGTATGTGTTTATCAGGAAGGGAGTTACATATCCATGTGATGGAAGCTTTTAGAAGACTGATAAAGCCTACTTATTTTATATTTAAAATAAAATTACTATATTAATTTTTTATCAACACACTTCATGCTAATGTTCCTTTCCTATACATTATCTACACATATTCACCCTCTGTACTAAACTATTTGTCTTTGACACCTAGAATATAAATTAACTGTGAGAATACAAAGACCATAGAGCTGATGCTACATAGTTAGCAATGACAGGTGCTGTCTTGGGTGGCCTCAACTGAAGAAGTCAGGGTGATCAAACCTGGGAGCTCTTGAGCAAAAGAAGTTTGAACTGAGGCTTGTCATCTTTGCTCTCCATTCTCATGTACAATGTTTTATGCTGCTTATCAACCTGTCTCCCAAGCAGGCTTCCAATGCTGCTTATCTTTTTTGTAGTTTTCCCAAGCATTCTTATTTTTGTATTCAGCAAAATATTCTTCCCATTTTGCTTGTGTTTACTGTGTTCTCTACTTTCTGAATTTTTGCTTGTTTACTACATTTTATTTTTGTTCAAATGAAATAATATACTTTTATTTTTCTGCTTTCAAGGTCATGTTGCTCATATTTATAAAAAATGCTTATACATTAACATACTTGTATCATTGTACCAGAAGTACAAGCTCTTGGCTTTGTTCCCCACATTGTTTACTTGGAACAAATTTAGAATTGGTATTCCAATTTGTGAGGAGGCAAAAATTCCTATGAAACTATCTTCCCTTACATGTACAGTAGGGGATAGGCACAATTAGCCTGTCTTTTTCTTGGTTTATAGCCCAGTTAAATCTGTCAATAGCTAAACAACTGTATTCTGAGCAGTAATCAAGCAATAGTTCTTCCCTGGCTAAACTGTTATACTCCTAATAGGAAATATCACATTTTGTGCAAGTGACTGAAAAGTGTGAATGTTTTTCATTCTGTAAAAGTTGGAGTTTCATTGGAAAGGCTGAGCATTCAAAACATAACAGTGAGCTATAAGGACAAAGATTTATACCACAGGCATGATAAAGTCAAATTGGTAAGCTTGTTCTTGAGATTAAAAAAATGAGGTATAAATACAAATAAGTCATAAGTTCTTTAAACTGTAACCTAATTTTCTGAGAAAGTTGATGCCTAAGTTCTAAGTAGAAACAAACAATGGGGTGAGAAGTGGAGTTGTAAAGAGGAAAGAGTAAGAAGAAGAGCAACTTGGCTTCTTTTTAAAGAGAGTCTAAATAGTAATCCTGAGTTGACTTTCCCTATGTATTATTGTGAATTACTGATGAAGAAAGTCAGAACAGTACTTTTGCTCCCTCCCCTGTTCAGTCAGTAGAGAGAAATCACATTCTTACAGAATGCATGAAAAGTTAATACACAGGATTATTAAATGCAATGTTAGTTTAAATAAATTCACACAATTTGTTAGAGTGAAGAATGAATTTATCTGATAAACTCATTTGCACTACAACCAAACAATCATTTCTCCAGAGCACAAAAAAGACCAAATTAAAAGCCTCGGAAATTTGTTAAAAGGTAAAAATATTCTTTACGACTGTTTAAGTTCCCTGTCATATAGATATGTCCCTGTCATATAGATATGTCCCTGATAATAAAGATATCTCTTTTAAAACTTTTATTTTAGAATATATTCATAGAAGGCCATCTGAGAAAGTGGAGTGTCACATTTGTCACAGAAACTAGTGAAAAAGAAGACTGGAGACATACTCATTCTGATATGTTGAAACAGGAGGAGGATGCAAGAAAGCAAAAAAAGAAGCAAAATTTCAAAGTGCATCTTGGTAACCAAGCTGTTAGATTTCAGGCAGATTCTATGGAGGATGTACAAAAGAGGTAGCTGTCTCCAGGAATGTCCAGGAAGGACAAGTTCCTTCTCCTCCAAGGATCTGTCATTTCACAACCCAAGCTACCAAGAAACTAACCACAAAGTCTACGGATGAAAATCAAGCCCCACATAGGATGTGGAAAGTTTAAAATGCTTAGTAACAGTGGCCAGACACCTGCATCTGGCAAGAAAAGAGAAATGGAACTGATGGCAGAGCAAATCCAAAGATATTAAGTAGAATTTCATAAGTAATATTTGATAAGCAAGAAAGGTTTTATTCAAGATCTTTCCTAATTTCTAAATTAATTTTAGAATTCTCAATGTTACACCAAAATTAAAAAAAAAAAAAAAGGTATATTATTTCAGTCATATATACTGGAAAATCTCTGATAAACCACTATAAACAGTGATTTTGAGATATTTTAAATTTTGTATTATTTGAATAGTATTCACGCAGTATAGAGCCATCAGTAAGTATCAAAGTCTGTGCTAACCCAGTTTTGAAGATAAAGTCTATATTTAATAAATAAAATACATTTCGATGTTAATTCCCATTTTTATATTACTGTGAATATCAAAACAGGAAATACTGACTACTATTCAATACTTTGATACATGGAATTAAACATATACCTTTCCACAGATCAGACAGAGGTCTTGACTGCAATAGCCTTTTAGTGCAGATATTAGCTCCTCCACTAAAGAATAAGAAGTTTTTTTCAAAAATTACTACTCTTTTCCCCTTTTTCATGTTTGGTTTTTTGTTTGTTTGTTTGTTTGTTTGTTTGTTGTGTGTGGTGTCAAATAGTAACTGAATTTAAGAGAACAGTGTTTTGTTTACATTTTTATGCTATGCTAATTATAAGCAAATCTAATTCTTTTGTCTCATGTAAAATCATCAGTGTATGAAAGGTCTGTACATTGGGATTGCCTTCAGTCTTTCTCCTGGGTGCACTGTTGCAAGGAGCAAGTTATATGATGTCAGTAAGGTTGCAGTTTGGTATAACCATGTCTTTTCATTACTTGTCATCGTGTAAACCAGTGAGATGAACAGAAGAAGAAAAAAAGGCTTTGACTCAGATAAAACTGAATACATTACTTAAGTAATGCAATGAACCATGTATTTTATTTCATTGATCTAGACATTAGAAGCATGATTATTCAGGTGTCTTGCAGGCGCTTAAGTTAACAATTGAAATCCTTGCCATCTCTACAATGTAATGAATAAAAAAATAATCTGTCTTCAACATATCCATATATTCATAAAAGCCATATCCTCGGACAATTTCTAAACCAAAGACACTGTTGTGGTTTATCTTCAGCCAGCATCTAAGCACCACCCAGCCCTTTTGCTTACTTTCCTCTGGTGAGATGGGGAAAAAACTCAAAAGACTAAAAGGTAGAAAACTCATGGGTTGAAAAGAAAACAGTCTAACAGGGAAAGCAAAAGCTGTGCACACAAGCAAAGCGAAACAATGAATTCATTCACCACTTCCCATGGGCAGACAGGTGCTCAACCATTCCCGGGAAAGTAGAGCTCCATCATGCATAAACGTTACTTGGGAAGACAAACACTATCACTTCAAATATCTCCCACTTCTGCCTTCTCTCCTTAGCTTTTATCGCTGAGACAACATATGGTCTGGAATATCCCTTTGGTCAGCTGGAATGAGCTGTCCCAGCTGTGTTCCCTCCCTGCTCTTTGTGTACCGATGAGGAGAGAAGCAGAAAAGACCTTGACTCTGCCTAAGCAGTGCTCAGTAATAACAGCAACATCCCTGTAGTATCACGACTCTGTTCAACACAAATCCAAGACTCAGACCCATACTGTCAAGAAAATTAACTCTACTCCAGCCAAAACTAGAACAGATGAAGAAGAAAAAGTTTACATAGAAATGTACTGAAAACCAGAAAAATTCTTTCTCTCCATTTAATCGACAGGTTATTACTAAAATTTAGATGCCCTAAAAGACAGTCTCACAAATAAGAAAGTACTTATCCAACCTATCTTACCATTTGGTAGAAGTATCACAGAAGACTGCTAGTATTAAATGTGAGACATCTGCATACTAAGGAAATATCTATGCTACTTTTCTGCAATCTACACATTGATTTAAATTTAAACTCTACATAAAGGACATTTATATTTTAAAATCAAAGGTAGATATATCAATAACAATTCCAAATTCTAAGTAGAAACAATTTTACAGTCTTCTAGTTAAGCTCAGGTGTGTATCTTTGTCACTATCTGTCCTGGTAACAACCACTTAGAACTGAGGAGGAATTCCATTAGATAAATTCAAACTTGACAAAAGGTTATGATCTCAAGATCTTATAGGAAAAGATAAAATCCTTCCCTTAACTTTCAAAGATTTAATTCTTTATCCCTTTAGCACCAGTCTATGAGTTCTGTCTGGATTTTGCTTCAGTCCATTAGGGTTCATGATTAGTCCAACCCATGGTTTAATCAGATGAAACCAACTGTTCAGATTGAACAAGAGCACGGTGTTTTGGGCCACAATCATGAATTCTGAACAGTGACAATGAATAGGGTCTGTGAGAACTATTCAGGAAAATATCCAGCCCTGTGGCTCAGCACTGTGCTATTGTTGCCTCTACTATACTCACTTTGACCAAAGAGAAGTAGTCCAGAACTCCAGCTCCAAATTTTACCCTTTCATCCAGTCAAGAAATATTACCATCATCATAATAATTCAAGGACTGAGCTACAATTCAGGTCAAATCAGAAGTGGGTTTGGAACTGAGACTTACCATGATCATGAGTAGAACCCAGTGTCACGGTCCATGTAGGAGGTGGCATGGGTTTGTTTTAAACTCTTGTCAGGCTGAACAAAGACATCAGTCAGGGAGCTCTTATGCTTTATTGTATGGCTACCTTGACTCCAGCAGTCAGCATACTGTTAACCACACAAAAGTTTTGGTTAACAAGCCCTTAAGTTTTATAACACACTTTGACAAGCTCCCAATCCTCACAGTAAACTTCAGTGTGGAGTAGAACATGATAGCCCCACTTTGTCAGGACAAAAAGAAAATGGGAGAAATAAAGAAAGAAAGGAGAGAAAGAGGAGAAAGAAGATCACTGGTCCTAGATCTTGCATTGGTCCTGCTGAGGGGATGGTCCAGATTTGGGGTCGACAAAGAGAGAGAGAGAGGGAAAAGGAGAGAGAGTGGGACTGATGTACTGATGCACTTCCTTTCATAGTTTACCTGGTGCATACCTCTTATGTAAAAAAGATTTTTTATGTCATTCACATTCTATTGTTCATGCACACACAGACAGCCCTTTTGAGCCCTCCAGGAAGTGAGTTCTGGTAGGAGGAGTTGATGCAGGCACACTGAACCTCAAGATGGAAAAGGAAGTTGGCTCATAAGAGTGCTGCCCCACCTCCAACAGATCCTCTCTTCCAATCACAACTTTTCTGCCTCAATAGTCAGAACGTTTGAGACGAACCATGCTTACATGCTTATGTCTGATCCTCCACATACAGACTGAGGTATAACTTTAACAGTGATGCCAGCATTTTTTGGGTGTAAAGTCCTGTGGAAATATTTTTAAGATTTGGACGAGTCTGTCGACAGCAGAATGTGACCCCATAAAATGAACAAACTGATACATCTGTTGGGTACCTACACTGACATGTCTTGAGGAATACTTAGCTAGTAGTACCTAACTCAGAAAATACTTTCAATGCATTGACAAATTCAAAAGCTTATTGTAACACCTACTCATTAACCAAACTTACCTTTTGAGTACTTATACAAGATGTCACACTCTGGACATGAAAAAGGCAGACAGTTCAATTTAGAAAACAAGTATGATTTGACAGAAAAGGAATTAGTTGTGTTGTCTAGAAACTGGCACTAGTTTCAATCAATCCTTTCCTTCCCAATCTGTTAGAAGGCCCCAGTGTTTTACAAGTCATTAATAGTATGTAAAAATTCTTGGATAAACACAGAGTGTAACAAAATAGAAAATGCAACTAATAGTGCTGGATCTATCAAAACTATTTACACTTACAATTCAGAATGAATACACAACTACAGGACTGAGTCCAAGACTGTGTAAATTTAATAATTTTAAAAATACAACAGTTAAAACTGAGACAAATACAATTAAGAGTTCATTGTGTAAGAGAAAATGGGAATGGCAAAGAAAGAAGAAAAGCTGGAAACTAAAGGAAGTTGGTAAACAATTAAAAGCACAAATTCACAAGTGTTGGTGTGGCTGTGCTGCAATTAAGTGTAAAGGAAATAAGAGATTACAGGAAAGTTACAGAAATGCAGGACTTTTGTATAACTTCACTTTGCCTTTCTCACTGCTTTTTCCCTTTCAGTTAGATTTTTGAGAAGTAGTTTCTTGTAATCCCAGTGTGGGGCAGCAAAACTCAGAAAACTGAACCTAGGCTCTCAATGAAATTTTGAGCAGTATGTTTAGAGCACGCATAGCCTACATCACTAGCTCTCAGAGTTTCCTGTGTGCCAGCAATGTGTTACAGAAGAAGCAGCTGACAATTGTACACAACATTTAAGAAAGTGAAATATTCCCTGCAAATGTTGTTACATTTAACTCTCTTCTACTATATATCAGATGTTAATATTTTTTAAGTATTTCATTAGTTTAACTTTCAGTGTATGGAATTTTATAAATTCTTTCTCCTCCATGGAAGTTCTTACATGTATTTCAACTTGCTGTCTCCTTCCTGTAACCATTCACTATTACTGGAATAAGCATTTTATAAATTTGTGCAATTAATAAAATAAGTCTTTTAATTTCTGTGATAGCTTTTCAGAACACCCCTTCTATTCCTTAAGTGAAAACAGTAACTTAAATAATATTAACTTAGATAGTAAGTTATTTGAATGCATTCTCTGGAGGGGGAGAAAAGACGAGAGTGAAAGGAGGTGTTTGTATAATTTTATCTCATTCAAAGAATAAGCCACAGTGGGTTTCAGGAGAGACAAAGCAGAAAACCAGAATAAAGTATATTATTGCACCAGCAGCCTAGAAAATAGGTATATTCAATGAAAAAATATATCATATTTACATATCAACTCCATATCTTTCAACTTATCTAGATCTTCTACTAACAAGAGAGATGAGTCAAACATTTGAGAAAATTTGAGAAAACAGCAGAAATCTACTAGAAAAAAATTAAAGCCCAGTTTCTTTCACAGAACAGTAAAACAATGTGAAAGACATGTCAGGAAAAACATTCCTATCAAAGGGCAGGTTTGTTGAAAGGAAATGCCATCTGGAAAAAGTAATTATTAAGCATATGGTCTTTAGGAAAATTTTTATTTCCTTTCTTAAGTTTGGTAAGTATGTTGAATACCAAAAAGAACAATTAAAGTCGAAGTGCCACATTAGGTACCAAATATGTTGGCTTAAATACAAAGTAGAAACTTTGTCCCAGATTACTGCAAATTAATAGGGGTTTTGCTCTTTCAAATAAGAGGTCTTCAGACCAGGCATAACCAAATATTAGTCAAGTAAGCCTCTTCCTATAAACCTATGCAGACTATTCATCAGCTGTATTATTCCCTAATGTTATTCTCTTAAGGTATATATTATCAAAACTAATGAAAAAATGTTCTTTATTAGGGTTTCAGAGAGTAGTATTGTATATCTGAATATGAGCCAAGTCCATGTTTCTGTTTTAAAATAATTATTATACTAAAATATTATTATCATTATTATAACGCAAAATTCTCCAAAATGTCTACACTTTGAACTACAGGTGGTGCAAAGCAAGAAAATGCTGTAAAGAGGTACTGAAGTGCTATATATGATATGTGAATTACTGTAGCTCTACAACAGAAGTAAAGCTCTAGAATGTGACTATACAAAGATCCTGTACCAAGATACAATGGCTTTAAAAACTAAGGAGAAGAAACATTTGTGGTCCATCAAAGAACTCATGAAAACTCACAGAAAATACCTTTCTACACACTGAAAAATACTTAGAGGATCTTTAAAAAACATAAAGCAGGAGTAATTTTCTTAGTGACAGAAGTGTGAGAACTTGCTAAATAATACTCCTTTTTTTAATGTTTGTATGTTTTAAAGAGGATGAAACCCAGCAAGGGAACATGAGACACAATGTATAAGAACTTGTTGAATTCTTGACATTGAGAGTGATGGCTTTACGTAAAATGAAGCTGCTGGACCAGTGTCTTAATCTCCTCTAAGTTATAATTTAACACTGTCCCAATTAGGCAGTCTGCATCATGAATCCACTGTTTTCAGGGCCAGGAAAGATCATGCTCTCCAAGAGACTAGAACAGCTAGAAGCAGACTAAGAGAATAACCCACTGTACTTTACAATATAGTATTGATTCAAGTACCTACTGGTCAGCTGTCCTCATAGTGCAACCAGTTACTGGAATAAGCATGTTCAAGAGTAAATTTGTTTGTATAAACTTTCACTTTTATGTTGAAAAAAAAAAATTAGTTCTTACTAAAACACTTCCCTAAAGGATATCCCTAAGATCACTCTAGAATATTTTTTAATGCACAGAAAATTGTCTATAATAATAGCTTAAACTAACTGGTGTGAGCCAGATGGATAATCACACCTTAGAGAAGGGTTTATTTTAAGGTTGTCTTTTTTTATTACTATTGAAGACCAAGAGCTACAATTTTCAGATTAATAAGTCTGAACAAAGGTTGAAAGATGTAGTGAGTGGTTGAATAGATAGAGACACCTCTATGAATTGTGTAAATGGCATTTCACTCTTGATAAATTTGTTCCTATAAAACCATCTTGAATGCCTTAATATTTTCTATTAAGTCAGTTAGTGTAAATATGAAAAGGAAAACCGAAAACATGTTTCCTAAAGAGCAAGTCCTAAGGAGCATGCATGTCTATATTTAAATCCAGGAACTTTATTCTTTGTGATATGAGGTCAAGGCTCCATTCATCCAGAGGAAAGGGATCAAAGTAAGAGCATTTCAATGGTACATGGAACTCATTACTAAGAGAGGAGAATGGAGGGGATCCAAGCTACACGTTTGTTACGTTCTTTTTAAAAGGCCTTATGAGCGAATGGCTGAAACTTTAGTTTATTGTCTTACAACAATTATAATTTCAGTTCCACTTGAAATAAGCTCCATTTGTGTCTCAATACTTTTTAAATCAAAAGAGAGAATGTTATTCATCTGCTTTATCTTGAATTGGTGCTTAGAAAGAAGGTATGAAACAGACAAAACCGACAATCAGTGGAGGCAACCTTTGAAGGTCTGGTTCCCTACTTTCATTTCTCCTGCTTGCCTCTGGGCAACAGCACAGGTGAATAACTTCTTTCTTTATCTGGTTCAATAGATCACCAGCACTGTGAGAGCACACAGGAGATGATACTTGTATTCAGTTGAAACATCCATTATATTTGAGAGGTTATACTGCCTGGCTGTAGCCTTTTTCCAGCCACCAAAAGGCCTGTTTACCTGGTGAGTTTCAGAAAGAAGTTTAAAAATAGGCATGTTTATATATGCATCAAAACAATCTTGGGACAAAAAATAAGGACCCACTTCAAATGTCACTTATAACTTTGCTTGCTGCCTTCAGTGAAACTTTTTCTGATTTGGTCCCCTATGATACAATAAGACTGTGAACTTTAATACATCACTGTGGAAGGTACTCGTTGTCTGTGCTAAAATCAATCTCCCTGCAGGCATGCTTAAGGCTCTTTTGCTTTGAGCTTCTCTAGTATTCACCCTAAAGCCTGCAATGGCTTTGCTCATAACAACCTTGCTTCTAAAGCATCATCAGTAAAAGTATAAAACATAAGGAGACTTAAATACTATCTTGTGTGGCATCCAATTTTTTCTTGTTAGGAATTTTGTCCTCTCCAAAATGAGATTTGACATACTAAAAGATCTTTCAAAATGCTAAAACATGGCAAAAAACCTCTGCCCTTAATTTCTGTACTAATGTGGAAACTGCAGAACAGAGACTACAAGGTGTTGGTTTTTTTCTTTATTTTGGGGGTTGTTTGGGGGATGAGATTTTTTTTACACAAATTACTTCTCAGAGAGTTATATATGGTTGGTTGGTTGGTTGGTTGGGGTTTTTTTAGATTTTTTTTAATGAAACAATCCTACTGACTCATTTTGAGAAACTAGAATCCATTTCCAAGGCTTCAAACCTTGAATAATATCATTAACTGCCTCAGTTTTGAGGCAAGTGCACTGAAAAGTAAATCCTTCAGGAAAATAAAACCCATGCTTTAAGGATTGTCTTTTTGGACTATGCCAAATTATCATATCTGAATAAATAGGCTGTGGTATGCTGTTCTCTGGTGAGCATTCTGATTTGTTGCTAAATGACTGATTTTTGTCATTCATATACTAATGAAAACTATAACCACTAGAGACAGTGGAGATTTAAAACTAATTTAGCATTTGAGCAGCTAAATTGACACCAGTCTTTGGGAGACACAGCAGCAAATTACTCTTACAAATAGAATGGGCAAAAGGAGACATATATTTTATGTACAGATTTTTCTACATTACTGTGATTAAAACCCTGTCCAGTAATGAAAACCAAAATTGAAATAATGATTAGTTAAGTATTTGTGCAAACTTAGCATACAAAAGAACACATACCCCTTTTAGTATGACACAGTGATATTGACCACACTAAATAGCTAGAAATGTGATACTTTGCAAAGCAAGAAAAATACTACATCCAATTCCAGGGCCCTCAACAGAGGAAGGACACTGACCCATTGAAGCAAGTCCATTGATGCATAGTTTGTAGTAAAACAGCTTTCTGGGACTTCTTGACTTGCAACTGAAGTCACATCCTTTGGCTTTTTATTGAAGATCTCACTGTTCTACTATCCCCAAAAGATGGTAGTCTTTGCCTCTTACTACTTCTCCTCTCAGGAGCTTCACTCAGAAGTGACCCCCACCCCAGTGTACTCAGATTGTCCAAGGGACTAACACAGATAGTTTCACTCCACCCCAGGTCGGCAGTTTTGGACAAACCAAGCTTTTCTTCCCATTATTCGGCCTTTACCTTTTAATAAAGCACTGCACATGATACACGGGTAAGCTGCAAATACATCATGCAGTTACAGCATTCTAATTTCTATCTTCTTGCTTTAAGGAAACGTCTTGTAGAGCTATGTAGTAATGCAACAGACAGGGTGCCTACAAGATGTGCCTAAAAAAAAAAAAAAAATCTGCCACAATCCGCACTTGGTGATTCTCTTTTTTCTTTTGCCTTATTTCTCTGCACAGTGCTAAGTTTTCATCTTCTCTAAACCTTGTTAAGTTTCATATTTCTGAAATGCAGAAGCAGCATGAAGTTCTTTCACCTCACTCCTACAGCTAGGACTGATTTATTTCTACAAAATAATCTGGGACTTGTTTTTTTCCCACCTGGATGCTCTTCATAAAAATTACTCACATTTTATCTTCTTGCTTCCCAGCGCTCTTATCTAGGTATATCATATTTTACATGGTGTCCAACAGATTGAGTCCTGTTGAGTAATGCTTTGTTAATTATACAGTTCAGATGGACTGCTGCTGATGCATACACAGCTTTCTGGGGTGGGGAGTCTTTCTAGAATTAAAAGAGTTTGATTAGCTCCCTAACCTTCTTTGGGTTTGTCAAGGGTTTGTCAAGGATTTGTCAGTTTCTGTGCCCCTCAAAGACTGCTTTTCTTTCTCTTTTTTGTACATCTTCGGGATGTCTGACTGATTTCCTGCAGTCAGATTTATGTGGGTTTGCCTCATCTAGTCAAAGTTCCTCAAATTAATGGTTTGAAAGTATGGAAGATAAAGGACTTCTTTTCCATTCCTCCTTGTGGTTTAGAACATAGCTTTACTTTAAGTGCTGCCTTGTTTACAGCTGGTAGGATGAGCTTTTCCATGCTTAAGCTAAACCCCTTTCTTTTCAGCCTCAGACAGTGCTTTAGTTTCAAAACGTCTTAGTTGAGGCCCTTCTTTTATATGAGCCTTTGGTTATTGTTCAGTAAAACTTACCCTGTACTCACGCTGTACTCAGCTATCTATTTTACTGCTTCCCATACTGTAGGAAGGTGTTCAGGTGTTGTAGAACTGACAAACTGAAAAAAAAAAAAAAAAAAAAAGATCTATCCAGTGATTGTTTCAGCTGAGGTTTGAATCTACCTAATCTGTCCCTCTCACTGTGCTGTGGAGCTCCACCAGCTGACTGTTTCCCTTCTGAAATCAGTGGGTGTTCTCCTCCTCTCATTATTCATTTTTTGAGTCCTTCATCATCACACCCTTTTGCTTTTTATTTGGTTGTCCCACTATTAATAGTCTAGTCTCTGAAGTTTTTCTTTTACTCTCGCTTTTCATCATCATGTCAGCTGTCTTCTTGCCAATCTGGTTAGTTTCCAGTCTTAAAAGGAAAAGGAGAAGACACTCCCCTTGAAAGTCACAGTGTATATCTCTCCTATCTGTGTTCTCAGTAAAATAATTCTGCCTTGCTGAACTCTTAAACTAGCTTCCTTTCAAACAAACATTACTCCGAGACATTTCCAAATTCACCACTCATGGTTTCCAAGAGGTATGTAATCCTCCAAAAGGTATGAGATCCTTTACCAAGCCACCAGAACTTATGAGATCAGAGAGAATTTACATCTTAAAGACTTTAAAAGTATTTTACAAAGTATGCCTCAAATTAGGAAGCCACTAACTTTTGCCGAATTAAGCACAAGATTCAGAAAAAAGAACTTTTGAAATTAAAGAAATGAAACATCTCTTGTCAAACCTTTTATATAACTTATGAGAAGGGGAGGGAGGAGGGGAGGGGAGGGGAGGGGAGGGGAGGGAGGGGAGGGGAGGGAAGGGAAGGAAGGGAAGGGAAGGAAGGGAAGGGAAGGGAAGGGAAGGGAAGGGAAGGGAAGGGAAGGGAAGGAAGGAAGGGAAGGGAAGGGAAGGGAAGGAAGGAAGGGAAGGGAAGGGAAGGGAAGGGAAGGGAAGGAAGGGAAGGGAAGGGAAGGGAAGGGAAGGGAAGGGAAGGGAAGGGAAGGGAAGGGAAGGGAAGGGAAGGGAAGGGTCCACAAACTAAACAAAACTTTGGTTTTGAAGATGTATGCATGTTTCATGAAATTTTCAATTTAACAGTGGCTGGAACACATGCACTTCCAGATTTCAGACAAGTTGTGGTCCAATTAAACAGCATCATTATGGTAGTCTTAAGAAGAAACAAAAAGGTGAGAATGGCCTTCTGCTAACTGACTTAAAGTAACAAGGGCTAGCAGACTAAATATGAACATAGTATACTGGTTTAAAATTTATGTATTGAGAGAAAATGAACATGTGCTTTTAGTAAATTTAATATCAGTATTCCGTGTTTGGTTTTCAGCCCATCAAGCATTCTTCTTCCAGGAGTGCATCTCCTGCTTAGTTCTTGAACAACAGACACATGTATACGACTACTGTTTCTATGTTACCAGTTCTGTTTTTATAGCCTGAAACTACTTACTTTTATCTCTTCCAGAAACTGACACAAAGAAAAAACCTTCAAAATTGTAAGACTGTAGAGTATACTTGTTAGCAGCCAAGAGATTGACACAACATATATAAAAATGAGAAGATGGGTATCATTTGCCTAATGAAAGTGTCATCACTTTCTTTTTCTGAGTCTCTCCATTGCCACGGTATCAATTAATAGAAAATGGTATTCCAGTGAATCACCTTGTTCAAGTATAAGGGTTAAAAGAATTATTCAGAAAGAACAAACAAGTCTAAAATAACACAACACAAATAAGTCAGGTATCTGTCAGTCACAAGTAGTGTCAGTAGCCATGATCTACCACTTCTCTCGTTTTTCTTATAAAGCAGCCAAAGCATGTGTCAAGCAGTGAAATGCAGAGGTAAAAAAACACTGTAAGCAAGCAAAGGAAACAGAATCTGAGTAGAGGAGAAAAACATAATAAAACCAAAACTGAACAAAAACCAAAGCAACATTAAATAAGTCACCTCATAGCTATCTACTTTTACATTAAACTCAAACAAAAATGTAGATATCCAAGAAAAAGAAGGAAAACCTGCAACATGGTTGGTTACTGAGAAAAGGTGATGAGGAAAAACCTTTACCATATTTCTAGTTCCTCTCCTTGCATGTTTCCTATATACAGTTTCTAACTGTATAATTTAACATGATCTCTATTGTGCAATTTTAACCTTATCCATCCTGTTTCAAATTTTCTCAGCATATTTTTAAAACACAATGAAAGATATGAGCAGTAACATCAATCCCTGTGGTTTTAAAAACAATTTTGACCCTGCAGCTGATAAACACATAATAAACTGACAGTAAGATGCAAATGCTATCTAGATCCTAATTCTATTTATATTGAACACTACAGCAGACAGCAACTTCAGCACTCATTCTCTCTCTTTAATATAATACTAACACAGTCAGATCCCTCTGAGGAAGGAGGAATCTTGTTTGTAGGTCTCAATGGAAGTATCCCAGGAGATGCATCTGAGGTTTCTCTCTAAGATAAAATAGAGTAGTTAACAAATATATGTTATTAACTTGGTCAGCAGTTACTTTACTCCTACAGAGGCAGTACTGGTGAAGACAGGTTCTTCAAAATTCCCAGTCCTATCCTTCAATATAAGGTAGGCTTGAAAGTCTTGAAACTTTTCTGCATAATTAGGAAAAAAAAGTGTCTTTTGACCCATTCCTTTAAATGGGTACAGTAGATCACACAGTCTATTAGGTGGTATTATCAGTGTAATTGAAACTTGAATATTTATTCTGTAGATGGAATGATGAGAAGTAGAAGTTAGAACAAGAACCTTATGCTTTGAGTGTGAAATTTGCTGTGCTGAAAGTAAAATCACAAATGAAAAGTGATCATTTCAGTGAGTTCTTGCAAGAATAAAATCCATAGCTAACAAATAAAACTTGGTGAAAATTTCTAGCTTATACAAATACAATTTTTAATAGCAAATTCAATTGTCTCCAGTCCAGATCAATGGAGGTGCCACTTAAGAGGTTACATCTTTATGGAAAGAAAATATTGGCTATAGCTAAACTGTACCCAGCTTCCCACCAAAGAAAAATCTGAAATGCAAGAAAGAAGTTTACTCATGACTGTAAGACTGAAACAGAGATGGCTAAAAGGATAGGGACACCATGAAGTAAAAATATATAATGATATGTAATATAAACTTATTATTTAGTACCTTATAAAACACTCAAAATTTAGAAAATATTCTGAAAAATCTCATTACTGAAATGTCTCTATCAGGTGGCAAAATGAAGCCAGTTTTTAATCGAAACCTTGGCAAACACAAAAACCACTTTTAAAGACCAATTGGAAGGTGATATCTGATGAGCCCAAAGTGACCAGGCCTAAGCGAGACTGCCTGGCAAAGAAGGAAGCATTCAGAGACTGACCACTAAGTAGCCTTCAGCATGAGGAATCTGCTTCTGTCAACAAGAAATTCTGACAAGCAGTGAGGTTGTGGCATGAAAAAGATGTTCTCACTAGTAAGGCCAGAAGCCATGTAATTACTTCTGACAGGTACTTCTCAGTAATTGTCACAGACATGGTTAGGAAAAATAAAAGTTTCCTAATAAGAGAAAGGTCTTCAGAAAAGTTCAATAGGTAGTTGTTGGGCAGTTGGCAGGTAGTCAAGTTAATTTGAAATACCTTGCATTTTGTGATATTCCAAACATGTTCCAAAATCTATTCAAACTGTACGGATTTTCAAAAAGGCAAGCATGTTATTGAGGAAAAAGCTTTTTTGCAGAGATGTGTCTGCTTTCATTGCTGGGAGCCGAGAAATCTTTATCGCTTTCTGCTTAATGGTAGCTACTGGTGTTAATTCACACAAGTGTCATTAGTCATAGTTTTCAGTGGTGCTTGAGCAGTTTTATTACACTTGCTCCTAGAATTCTGAATTAAATGCTCAAACAGTGTGAAAATGGCAAGAGATAGAAGTGATGGTAGAAAGTCTATTATTTCAACCTTGTCCAGTAAAGGAATACATGAATAAATGGGGAAGTTTGAGTTGTCAAAAGGAAATTACTGTAGAGTTACAACATGACATCATGTTCCTCTGGGTTCCCAGTGCATAGCTCAGGCTAGTACATTCAGTAACAGATCAGCCATAAATGGATAAAAAAGAAACTTCAGGGACAGTGAAAGAAAGGGAGAGAAAAAGAGATTCTGGGAAGAGAGTATTATAGCAGCCTCCAAAATACAAGGAATGAAAAACAGCTGCATCAAGTAGACCTGCTATTTACCTGACTTGAGGAAGAATGTTGTTTTTTCTACTAAAAGTGATAGCAAACTGAGGTAAATACTAGGGTAGTAAGCTAGTATACCTTCCTTTTTCGACAACACATGAGAACAAAAAAGAAATTCAGAAATGGGGACAGATACCAGGAACATTTAGTATAGCTGAAGCAGACTGGGGAAATTCTATAAAAATGAGAGACAAGCACAACCGGTCTGTAATTTGTAATATTTATAGAACCAAGTGTAAGAGTAGAAGCATTCCTGAAACAAACAGGAAATGCAGCTTGAAGCACAGTGGCAACTTAGGGAATAGTAGAGACAAAAAGGTCAATATGTCAAAAGTCTCTTTGTCACTTAAGTTCTATAGCTTGCTGACAGTAATACAAACCAAAACTTTTCAGAAGGCGAATCAAACCAGCAGGATAGCTAACATGCAGTGAAGAGGATGAGGACAGTGAGCTGAGACACTTATGAAGGCTGGTGTACTTTAGTCTTTGGAAGAGATTCATATAGTAAAGGAAGAATTATATCTTTAAGAAGGTTGTCAGCATGCAGCCTAAGGGGGTGGATGGATCAAATTCTACAGACACTAGCACAAATTGAATGGGATCAAAATCCACTTTAAGTAACGTAACATTCAGAATGGGCAGGTAGACCCTCTTCTCCATATTCTTTCTGTTTGATCTTGGCTAGCTTCAACTTAGATGTGCAGTGTTCAGACTTGAAAGCGATACGAGAGTTGAGTTTCTTTCTAGCTCAGGTTCAGAAAGCTCTCTGGCTTATACAGAATTGAGATGTGAAGCTACAGCTAAGAAACCTATGAATACAAATCTGCAAGAAGCTTCTCTTGCCTGTGAAGCACCTCTGTTCTGATGTGCACTTACTTAACCTCTCTTTAGTCACCTACAGCACTTTTGCCATTTTTCACATCTTCATTTAACCTAGTGGCTCACGCCTTAACAAACCACTTTGTTACTAGCACAGAATTAGTCACTTCAGTGACCTCACTGACTCATTACAAAATTAAGAAACATCCAGCAACTTACATATGTTGAGAATAGTGTAAACTTAACAGAAAAAAATAACAAATTGTCCTGGTCTTTAACTTCAAGTGTAGCAATTACCTACACAAAAAGTATTTTGTCTTATTCTGAATTTGAAAGAAAAGTTCTTCGTGATAGAATCAGTCAAGTTGTTCCACTGAAAATACAACAAAATGACAGATCAGTGATTCATAGAGTACTTAGCTTATCACTAGATTGACATATTAAGTTGTGATTCTATGGGGAAAAAGCTGTGTAAAATTCTTGAGAAATCACACTAAGAATAATATTCCTGCCTTTTTTTAAGGTCTAAAAGTTGTAGAAGGACATTTTAAGTCAAACTCTTCAAATTAAGACATGATGGGAGTTGAAAAATACTGTGTAGAATACTATTTTATTATTTTGTCTAGTAATAAAGGTAGTTTTTACAATGCTGCTACCCTGAAATGAAGAAGTTGAACTCTGAACTTTAGTTTAACTGCCTGAAAGACTAAAGCATTAATCCTTTATCATGCATTAGCAGTTCGAACATTTACATTCAAGTACATTGCCAACCTGTTTTGGCACCTTCACTCACAGACACTGCTGTCAGCCAACACTATGGAGACAGGTAGAACAGGGACCCTTGGCAGAACAACAACACAACAAAACAGTTCTTATATTTGAAACTTTCTTTTAATCTAGAGTGTGTAGATATGGTCATTTTACAAAGCTAGCATCAGAAACCCTCTACAGATCAGGTAATTTTAACTAGCATTCAAACTCTCCTACACATCAGGTCAGTTTTTACAGATAAATAGAAACTTAAGCTCAAAACACACCTACAAAACTCAGACCTCAGAAGAAGCAGCCAAGGAGACTGAGCTGAGCTCTCTGACCACTGAGAGATCGTGTTTCTGCCCTCCCACAGATCCAGCCTATAGCTAACTGGGACTTACTGCTGCACAGGGCAGGGCACCATACGATTTCTATGTTTCTCTGTTCTGCAACATGGGTCATTCTGATTGTCCTAGGCACCTCGACCCCATTTAAGAGATAAAGGTGTTCATGGCCAGTGACTGCACACCCCACAAGTGCAAGTAGGAGTAGGAGATCTGGTCAGGATAGCCAGTTGCTCCAGAAGCTTGGTTTCAGCTCAAGCCTAGCCTTCCAGCTGCTGCCGGAGTTCACTCTTGGGAGCAGCAGGAGCCACTCCGTGAGGGAGGACAAACCAGAAGCCAAGGGTGATCCCAGTGCAGGTTGGACAGTACCTTTCCCAACCAGGCACAGCACCCAAGGAAGATGAGCCTGGAGATGGGATTCATCAGGTTGTGCACCCAGACAAGGTGAACTCATGTCTCAGGTCTGAGGTTAATCTAGGAAGATGAATAAGAAAATAAGGATCAGGAGATAACGGGACTGAGGTAGACATGCAGTACAGGGCCAAGGTCGACCTGGAAGACAAAGCTGGAGATCAGGCTGCCTCCAGGACACAGGGCCAGTTGTCGCTGTACATCACAGCTCAAGCTGAGATCAGAATCCCAGGCCTGATGTTCAATGGAGCCTCTGGAGCAATGGTCAGAGGGTCTGTCAGAAGAGGCACCATGTGACTCTGACAGATCTGGGCCTTAAGACCTCAGGTACACTCAGTGCCTTGACTACTTTTCCTGCATTTATATATACGCAAAACACCCCACAGTTCTGTTGGTCAGAACTTATGTAAAATTGCTGTGATGCAGAAAATTACTTTTACTGCTGCTTCCTGCTATTACAACGTCTTCTTGTGGAAAAACAAGGACCTACTTTGGGTTTCATTTTAATTTAATTCATGGAACTAAAACAGAACATACTAAAACTCCCTACATCTAAAACACAAGAATTTAATTCACTTCCCTGAATCATACAGCTCAGTAGTTGAGACTTGTAAGAGGGTAAAACTGATCAATGTGCAATAGTGGTTAACTGTTCTATCTGTGCCCTCAGTGAATTAAAACAGCTGTTTTCATGCTAGGAATAAAACAGTGATGTATCTGTATTTTGTATTTCTTTCTTTAGTAAGAAAGATGAACAAGCTTACTAAAGATTTTCCAATACTCTTCTTCCTTTTTTTTAATAATGGTACAGCAACATGTCAGGAAAAATAACTGCTCTGAATGAAACTCATGTTTATTACCTTGATGTGCTCACAGTTCATAATGCGACTTTTATAATCCCCCCTTTTTTTGCTTTTGCTTCCTATGGACTCTGTGTTTTTAAATGTGTAGTAATAGCAGTAGCTAATATGCTTTGTGCTTTGTAGAGCACATTCAATTCCCTAGTTTGTTATAAATACAGTGCAAGTGGTAGGTCATAAATTAAAAGACTACATTCATATAAAAATAGAAAAGTCACACAGCTGTCATTTTCAAGAGCAAGACAACAATCTGGTACAGGTATAATCATACCTCCCAAGACAATTTATAAGGCATTTGCTTTCAGACTGTAAATTCACTTGATTCGTGATCAAAAAGTAATATTGCTAGAGACCAGTTATCAAAAGGTAAAAACATATTCACAAAAGAAGGCCTTCTGTACTTGCTCTCATAGATGTCTACCTCAGATTAACATCCTATAAATGCTTTTATTAAAATTCTTTCTACAAATATTCTAAACCTTTTTCAACTAAGAGACAGATTTACTTTTGGAAAATCTTTTATTAAAGGTATGTGTTGTACTTCTCTAACTTGGGGTCTTTAAAAGTGGTTCCAATTGTCTGTTTTCCTTAAAAGAGAACTTATGATACCAAGTGGTTTGGAGCATTACAATTTGTGTTTGTCCATTGTTATACTAGCAAAGGGGTCCAGGATAGCCAAGAAATCCTGAAAATTAAAAATAGAGATAAAATGATAAACAAGTAAGGGCGGATAAAAGTATTGAGGGATGCACAATGTGTTAAAAAAATAATACATTATTATAGTATATATATTTCTAATCTGTAATTTCTATGTGATTGAAAAGCACTTGCATTCTACTAACATCAGAACTTTCAAAAAATCATCTTTGCCTCAATTCATGTTTTGGAACACTCTTTTTTTTCTATTTTTAAAAAGAAGGATATATTGCTAATGGAAAGGAAGACATAGGTAAATTACCTAGGTTGTAGCGCTTACCGTTCTGTCTTTTCCAATCTATGTATTTGTTAACAAAATATGTTAACTCTCTAACTTGGCACATCTTTCTTAGTAATTTTCAACCAGAACACTTGACTACTTATTTTTCAGTTGAGCTTTTATACAAATATTACTCTTAATCAGTTGATGTCAACCCATGTGGTACAGATTTATTTGAATAAAGGTAGTTGTTAGACACCAGATCAGTAATTATTGGGTCAGAACCACCTTGTGGGGGTATGTATGTGTGTGTGGGGGTTAAGAGCTAGGCTGGGCTTGCAGACGCATGATCTGCCGGCTCACGGCAGGAAGGCACATGTAAGGCCTGTGTATAATGGCTGCACCCCTCACTTTGGCTAGAGGGGCAGTGAGTGGTCAGTGAACCAAAAGTCCCGCCTAGGGGGAGAAGCCAAATTCTATAAACAGACACACAGGAGGTCTCCGTCTTGCCTCGGCCTCTCTCCTCAAAGCTGCCAAGGTTTGACTCTCTAGTGGTAACTATATTCTTTTCTCTCTTTATCGTTTCTTCTCCTAATCTCTCTTTATTTACTCTTGCTTAAACACCAATTGTCTGTATTTAACTTACGTTGTGGGTATTTCACGTAAGTTTGGATTGGTGCTTGCCTAGTAACTTGCTATTAAGTGCAACACTTTTGTGAATTGCATTTTTTGTACTGGGTGATATAGCGAAATGCTTTTCTTTGGTAAGCATGTTATTCCTGTAAAACCCTTTTTGCCAAAATGCATATTTTCTCACCAAATTAAAAGAAATCTCTTAGAGAAAAGATGCATGGCTTTTTTTTTCTGGATATGAACTCAAGGTATCAAAGAATCAAAGGCTTCACAAGAATTTGTGTGGGTAAAATCTCTTGAAGTCTAAAATTAAAGTGTAATATGTGGTAAAGCTTGAACCTTCTGGAACAGGGTCTAACAGTAGTGTCCATGGAAAATTAAAAGGAAATTAAGAGCAGTGTGAAATAACCTGTTATCTCTTTAAATGATAACTTTAAAAATCTTGCACAATATTTTACAATTTAACAGCATAAGTTTTCAATGTTACTGTTTAATGAAGATCAGTCATTCTCTATTGAATCTGGTTGGGATGGAGTTATTTTTTTCATAGCAACCCTCATGATGTTGGGTTTTAAACAGGTGACCAAAACATTCTTGATAACACACTGGTGTTTTAGATATTGCTGAGGAGTGCTTGCACAGCATCAAGGTTGCCTGTGTTTCCCACTCTTGCTGTTGGTAGGCAAGATTTTGGGACAGCATACAACCAGGACAGTGACCCAAAGTGACCAAAGAGATATGCCATACTGTACAACATCATGCTCAGCAAGAAAACCAAGGTGTGAGTTTTTCCAAAGAAGACATTGTCTGTGGATGAGCTAGGCATGTGACTTCTGGTGGTGAGTGACTGTTCTCGCTCCACTTAGCTTTCTTTTTCCTTCAAGTATGAAACTGTTTTTATTGGCTAATGAGGTTTTTATTGCTTTTGTCCTTTCCATTCTCTCCTCACTCCTGCAGAGAGGGTGTGAGCAAACAATTGGGATGTTACCTGCCAGCTGAGATCAACTGACCACACATACAGATAACCCTTGAATAAATACAGTTTTCATGTCATTATGATGTGAACCTTCAACCACTGCATATCATATCTTTTTATTAGTTTCAGTGATTTTAAGGTAATTATTGATTTTTTTAAAGTATGATTTAACATAACATTTTAGCTTTCCTTTAAAAATTGCTTAAGAAGTGCTTACTATATCAAAGATAACTGTAGATGTTAAACCTGCAAGTCATTTATATCTTCAGATTTCTGCCTTTGTATTTATTGGAATTAAATTAGTATTTATAAATATAAATACATAAATATATATTATATAACTATATACAATATAATTTAAATATATAAAATGTATAAATATATTTAAATATAATTTATAAATATAGAAATTAGGCCAGGTTGGATGGGGCCCTGAGTAACCTGGTCTAGTGGCAGGTATCCTTGCACATGGTGAGGGTGTTGATGATCTTAAAGGTACCTTCCAATCAAGCTATGATTCTATGACTTATTAAAACAATTAAACAATTTCAGGTGAAGATGCATTAATTCTTCAGAAACCATTATGAAACAGACAAGGCTTTCTTAAACACAGATGAAAGATTCTAAGAATATTTTAAGATCATATTGCAAATGAAAATTGACTCTTTTTTTTTTTTAAAGTAATATAGTAGTTCGTATGAATTGAAATAGGCTTTTTAGCTCTAGCTACATCCCTAGTGAAACAGGGCAAACTGATGAGAAAGAGGAATTGAAATTCCCTTCCATAGTGAAGGTCAGTGAAACTTGTAAGAAGGTGAAACAATTTTATATACTAGTGGATGAACATTTATCATTAGATTTTACATTTCTAAACTGCCTAAAGAAGTGACAGACCAACAGCCAATTTTGCATCCAGCTAAGACAGAAAATTGTATGTTTTTCTCTGTTTATCAAATTAGGTGAAAGGAAGATCATAAAAACTTAGTGAATTGAGCTAGCAGCATACTCACTTCAACTGAACTAACACAGGCTCACAGATCTTTTCAAGTTGTTTCTCAAAACAGAGAGTGAAGAATTCATAGAAAAGTGTAAAAGAGCAGAACTTCTAGTTCAGATTATAACAAACAACATCTCAGGAAGATGAATTGTTAATTACAGACTAGGAATTAAATTACAAACCTCTCCCTGTAAAAGAAATAATGAAAGGATTCACTGAGATGGATATTTGCACAGAGTTCCCTTCAGGTGTTTACTTAATAGGCAAACATCACAGAATAGCACAGAATATTCTGAGTAGGAAGGAACACACAAGGATCATTAAGTCCAAGTCTTAACTGAATAGCCCCTACAGGGATGAAGCCACAACCTTGGTGTTATTAGCACTGTGCTCTAATCCAGGTGAGCTAAACACACCTGATTTCTGTTGCTCTTGTTGCCAGCAAACAATAGGAGTAATGGTAGCAGTGTCAGACTTCAAGTACCCCAGAGAGTGGAAAGATGAAAGTAGAAGGGTTTCCCACATACAAAAATTTTTTTTCTACAGTAAAAAACACAGTATTTTGGAAGTTTTTTATATCACCATCTTGTGTTTGTGCTGAAGCAGTGTCAAGACTATTTAACTGGATTTTTTACTTACCAGGTTATAAACCTCTGGCATCTTGTTTGTAGGTGACACCTCCTTATGCTTGTCAGTCTTGTAATGCTGTTAATAGACAAACTAAATCTACTTTACTGCAAATACCTGTTATTGTCATTTGTAATCATTTCACACAATGGAAAGACTCACATTACACGTTATTTGTCTAAACAGGAACCGATATTTAATCTTGCTGGGCAACTTAAAACATCTCTGTCCCTTCTTCAGTTACCTGGCTTTTGTGAGTCACTGTTCAAGTTGAGAACTTGTAGGCCCAGGATATGAAATTTATCACTCTTGAAAATTTCTTTAGACTGACCAATACAAAGCTAGAACATGCAGCTACCTCACTGGATTTTTCCTAGGTTTAACTGGTGAAATGAAAGAAACAAAAAATGAATCTAAAATGTGTTTAAATTTAATACAGTTATAAAATTCAAAAGTAATTTGTTAGGGAAAAAATAAGTATTTTTTTTCAGCAATGTCAAAATATTGTTTAGCAGATGCATTTTATATTAAAACTAATTAACAGTTTAATTAGAATAACACAAGAATTTTAAAAACACCCATGCCAGTAAGAATATTTTGAAGAGTTTTTTTCTTTTGTGTTATACAGTGACAAATGCTGACAAAACAGTATTTTCCAGCACAAATGTCACACTGATTTCTTTCAACCATTTTAACATTATTGAGACAGATTGCACAATATAAAAAGCAATTCTATCAGCAAAACAAACTTTACACATTACACCCACTATTTTCCCTTTTTAAAGAATCTGTCAATGCTTTTAAAGGTCACACTTCATGTTTCAATGTATGGGAGAAAAAAATATCTCCTCTTAACTTGAGAAATTAGCAAGGATTCTTTACCGGGTTTGCATTGGATAATTTCATTTACTATTCTTACTGTGACAAAGCACCTGGAAGGAAACAAAGACCTCCTTGTGTACAATGTTTGTACTGCAATAATGGGAAAAAAAAAAAAGAAAATTAATTAAATGAATGAGGTCCGGTGTTTTGCTCTCACCAATTAAAATATCTTCCTCCTCTTTCCCATGGTACTACCGTGAAGCAAATAGGACATCATAAAAAATCAAACCCTGTGTCTAATATTGTGAGAAAAATGCCTGTGCTCACTACCAACATTTTAGAATTCATTCAGTGAATTATAGGCCAAAAAAATAGAGAAATGACCCGTAGGATAAACTTGTTTATGTCAGACAGCAACAGCAAAAAAGATTCAGAAGGGATTTAAGAAGTGCACAGATTTAGGAAAAAAAGAAATAGAAGGGGGAAAAAAAAAGGCAAATAATAATAATAATAAAAAAGCCCAAACAAACAGTGTAAAAAAAGGACAAGAGACAAAAATGCATATGGAAACAACACGGGCCACTACATAGGCCACTACCATTCAAGTATTTTTAGAGATACTATACACTGATGATTAATTTGAACAGAAGAATCTTCTTATAATCTTCAGTTTTACAGAATTCCAGGCAACAAAACACTGCTGGAAGATAAGGGAGAGCTTTTCTTGCTTGATATACCCATTTAATACACAGTTTTCAGGAAAACTGAGCTCAAAGATCAGAGTTTGATAAATAACTGTATTTTTCGGCATATTTAAGGAGTTAATGGTTATGACAAGTTACATGACATTTGACTGAAAAGACATAAGATAAAGGGTCTGTTATTCTCCTAAGGGTGTTAAGAAAGCCACCTTTGTGCTGCTGGTCTAGAACAGGCTAGGTACTGTAGACTAGATTTCTTTTGTATATCAAGTGCTAGTAAAGTTAATTGCTGTCACTCTTTTCAGTAAAGAAGATTTTTGCACTTGTTTATGCAAACTTGCCTGAACTGCTTCAACAGATTTTTCCCAAAATTCAACAAAAAGAAATAAAAGTTTCCAACAAAATCTTTTAAATGGTGCACATGTAAATCAATTTTGTTCCTTAATGGAATGTTATCTCGAGTTTTATTTCTCAACTCTAGATGAATTTCTTCATCCATTTTCCTCTCCTCTAAACTCTTACTCTTTTGATGTTCTAATGGTTAGATCTCGAAGGCTGTTCACTGATAAATCAGAAATGTGAAGAACACAGAAGAAGCTTAAAACAGATTGGCACTTGTGATGAAATTTCAGTTTACATAAATATCCAGTTGAAGACCAAAAGCTTTAAGGGTCTTAGCCAGCTGCCAGAAACCCACCCAGATGCTCTCACTCCCTTTCCTCAACAGGACAGTAGGGGAAAATAAAGGAAAAAAAGTTCATGTGTTGAGATAGAAGACAGGGAGATGCCTTCCCAGTTACCATCATAGGCAAAATGAACTTGGCTTGAGAAAACTGCTTTTAATTTACTGACAGTTAAAACCAGATTTGGATGGTGGAAAAAAACAAACAAACAAACAACAAAAAGACAAGTATGGAAATAACACATTTTCCCTACATCCCTCTTCTTCCCTGGTTCCACTCATTCTAACATTCCTGACTCCTCTATCTCTTCCCCCTGAGCAGTGCAGGGAAATGGGGAATAGGAGTCTGCAGTCAGTCCATAACACCTCTCTGCTCCACCTCCTGCTTCTCCATGCTCTTCTCCAGCTCCAGCCTGGGACCTTCCAAGAGGTTGCAGTCCTTCAGAATAAGCTTGCCCAAGTGTGAGCTCTCCATGGATTGTAGCTTCTCTCAGGGCATGTCCACCTTCCCCACCGGGGTCTCTCCTGGGCCTCAGGGCCATCCCTGCCGGGATCTCTCCTCCCCTCCCGCCCTCCACCCGCTTTGCCCTGGGGTCTCACAGGGCTGTTTCTCTCTCTGTTCCCCTTCCTCAGCCCTGGTTGACGGGTAGGGTTTTGCCCTCCCTTGCCTAGGCTTTCCCTGTGGCTGAGGGGCTCAGCTGTGCCCTCCGCTGGGGCCACTGGGACTGGCTGTGTCTGGGTGGGGCAGCCCCACACAGGGACATCCCAGTACAGCCCCCAGTGCTGCTGCTGCTGCTGCCAGGACACCTGTGCCCGGTACAGAAGTTATTTGTGAAGCAAGGTGCTTGCTGCACACCAAAGGCAGTTTCAGAAAGCCATGACATCTAAAAACTGACTCTTTTTAGTGTTTCATTAGCTTAAGTTCTTAAAATTTCATTTTATTTGGTCCATTTACCTGCTATTAAAATCCACTCAGTATGCTTACACCTTAAAAGCCCACCATTGGGAAAATGTTTCTTGCATTCTGAAAAAAACAAAGCAGCAAGGCCAACCAGCTTTCACCGTGTCTTTTAAAATAACCTGTCTCTCTTAGCCTGGAGAACTTAGTGTCAGTCTAAGTTGCATTATCTTCATTTTCCTCTGTGTGTAAATTCACTGTGATCAGAGCTACAGCCCTTGGAAGGAAACACAGAAAGTTACTTCCATGGGTGTTTTATTTTATAAACTCAGAGATCAGAATATCTTCATCTTGAACTCAGTCAGTACAAACTCATTGCCTAGAATACGGCAATGCAGTGCAGCTTTCGTCTCTGATGCATGCCTTTGCTAGTTTATTTTTTCCTTGAGCTTAATTTGGCTGGATGCTTCAAAACATTTTCTGTTTTTCTGAGCTATGATTTCTTTTTATTCAGAGAAATGCAGAGGGGAAGAATGAACACAAAACAATTTTTCTAGGTTTTAGGGTTAATATTAAAATGTTACATGTGGTACATTTTAGTAGAACTTGAATTCACCCAGTCAGAGAAGAGGTTTACCTGGAAGAATTGCTTGTTTTCACTCTGTTTTCTTACCTTCCTATAATATTGCTACAGTGCAGTCTGGGGAGATAGGTCATTAACGTGCTTATTGGCATGCAGCTACCACAGTGAAGCTGTAGGTCTCAAAGAAACCTTCCCATGCCACAACCACCAGAAACTGTATTAGAAGTTCCAGCCTTACTGAAAAATCAGGTATGTATTGGGTATTCTTGTGTTCTGAGGAGAACATTAAAAGAATTCTCCACCTGCAAGAGCTAGGGAATATTTCCTATCCCAAAGAATCAGGACACTAAGAAAATGTGATTTTTTTTTTCCCTCCCCATTATTTCTTCTACAAAACCAGAATTAGTTTCAATGTCATTTATGTAAGCACAGCATTTGCTTATAGCAGATTGTTCTTGAATAACTCACACAGATTGCCCTCAACTGTCTGACATAAGTTTAATATCCAGTTCTACTTGGCTGCTTCCACTACCAAATGAAGCTAAGTGTAGATTTATGTGAATGTAACAAATCATTATTGCTTTCTTCTTACCCATCACTAATTTTTACTTTATGTGTAGTCAGTTCACGTTCTCTCATCAGACTAGCTATCTCATTATCCTATGTTTATTTTACTGCCCATGACAGAAATTCTTATATTCATTTTTAAAATACATAAAACCATTTTACATTCATCATATAAAACTTCCTATGCATCTTAGTTACAGAGATCTGGTAGAATTTTTCTTTCAGCCAGGTGTAGATGGAAATCATAAGATCTCTTTTTATTATTTTTAACTCTATCCTCTCATTGAAGGTGCATTTACTTGTCTCCAACAGAGTCCTTTTATTTACCTTTTATGTCCAAGCTGGAAAACATATTTATATTTCTGTGCTTAAGGCCTGCCTGAAGGAAGTGATATTTTATGTTAACTTCCTTTCCCTTCTACCTTTCCCATTCCTCCATCTTTCACAGCTGCCCTGTAATGCTGAGGTAGAGTCCTGAACCCTCCTGATTGCCCAGCTTTCCAAGAAACAAGCTGGTTTGCAATTGCAGTGTGGAATTTGAATATAGTATTGAATTGTGAGCATCTCTAAGACAAGGCTTGCTTGAGTACGCTTCTCTGTGTGCTGGTACATACTAAGTAGTAATAAAATTTCACCATAATTTTTATATCAAAATATTGATGTGAGGGATGTGAAAAGCCTTCTCACAGTACAGTTACACTATACGTTCCCTGGATGAAAAAATCCTCTTTATATTTGTTTATATGTTGCTAAAAGGAGGTAAAAGGAGGTAATCTTCTGCCTTTACTTTGGTCACATGGTCAGCAGTTGTAGCAGAGCCCTGTAATCAGTATATGCTCAGACTGTTACAAGCACTATAACCTTAAAAACCTACTTTGCGTCAGTGAAGGGATGGATTTGTAAGGGAGTGATGTCACAAGTGGGGGCTAAAATTGTGCCCAGCAGTGGGGAGAAGGTATGTACATCAACATCCCTAAACCAGTGGAAACTGATTCCAGCCAGTCCTGAGGCTGTGCAGTACTGCTGAAGATATCCTTCTAGGTACCACAGACTGTATCCAGTGAGAGAAAGGGGTATGCATTTTCAGGGAGGAGCTAGAGCTCCTTGGCTAGCTGCAGTCCAGAGTGGATGTCTTGTCAGTGCAGGGTTTGTTGGAGAAGGAGGACAGAGTGAACTTTAATACTGGGGAGAGCAATAGCAGTTGTGGGGGCTGCCCTGGCTGCCCACAATGACAGTTGCCTCCTGGGAGCAATTTTGACAGCATTCCCTGCTGTGGGAAATTGAGACTGGGGAAAGGTAAGAGTAATTTTTTCTTTAATTATTGTACTTCTCTGGACACTGACAAAGTAATTCTGTGCTCAAATGGAAATGTTCTGTGTGTGGAAGTGACAATACAGTAGACTTGGGTAATGGAAGTGAAGTAAACATGTGTAAATATTAGTGGAGAAGAAAAGGCCAGATTCTAAGATGCAATTTTAAAATTAAAACCAGTATTTTCCAGTGGTATTGGAGCATGTGGAGAGATCTCGAGAATTCTTCTTTTTAAACTTCTTCCGAGAATTGCTGGGCCATATCCAAATGCAATTTTTATTGATGGGATTATTTTCCTTAACTTTACTCAGTTTCAAATGATATTTGCCTAGGTCTGTCTTACATTTCTGCTGATCATGCCATCCTCCAAAAGATGTAAGAGGTGATATTAATCCTCTTTATTGGAAACTTTGAAATATCTTTTCTAGTTTACCTACACTATATAATAATTTTTTCCAAGAGTCATTTTAATAAATGTGTGGTCTGACAAAATTATGTTTCTACTTAATTTTTTTACAAATATAGAACACCTATTCACTAGTTTGATTTTTTTTAGATATGTATCTCCATTTTTCATTAACTTTGTTTTTGATTGACAAGGTCTGCTTTTTTTCCTATATGAGGCCAAGGAGGCTATTGAGCTGTTAGTAATAGTAAATATCTTCTGAACTAAATAATGCATTCCAAAAGACCTGTTCTGGTAGTGGCATAACAAGTGTGGGGCTGTCATGAGACCATAACCAAAAACAGTGTTGAAGAAGTGTATTGAGTTTGTGTGGCAAAGGTTTCGGTAGCAGAGGAGCTACAGGGGCGGCTTCTACGAGAAGTCATCAGAAGCTTCCCCTAAGTCCTGGCAGGACCTCTGGACCCTTGGAGAGAGAAGCCCACTCTGGAACAGATTTTCTGGCAGGACTGGTGACCCTGTTGGGGACCAATGCTGGAGCAGTCTGTTTCTGGAGGACTGTACCCAGTGGAAGAGACCCACGATGGAGTAGTTCCTGAAGAACTGAGGGGCACCACACTGGAGCAGAGGAGTGACTTCACCCCTTGAGGAGGAAGAAGTGGTAGAAAAAAATCCTTGTGAACTGACTTAATCTCCACTCCTTGGCCCCCTCACCACTGGGCAAAACGAAATACTGAATCAGGAATAAAATTAAGCCTGAGAAGAAAGGAGTGTTCTAAGATTTAGTTTTATTTCTCATCATCCTACTGTTTTGATTGGTAATTAATTATCCTTATTTCCTCAAGTTAAATCTGTTTTGCAGTTGACGGTAGTTGGTGAGTGATTTTTCCCAGTCCTTATCTCACTCCAGGGGCCTTTTGTTATATTTTGTCTCCCCTGCCTAGATGAGGAGGGGAGTAATAGAATGGCTTTGGTGGGCACTCGGTGTCCATTCAGGGTTAAACTACCACAAGAAGTCAGGAAGAAAGTTCTTCTAAAGAAATTTTAACTGTTTATTAGTCAGTCTATCCCTTTTTTTAACATCTTTGCCTTTTCAGTTTTTTGCCTCTTAGAGCTCCCCAAAACCATTGTCAAAGTTTCTGAGATCAACATTTGCTTTGTGGAAAGAGTAAAGTGCTTAGGGAAAAAAAACAAAGAACAAAGCTGATGAAATGTAAATTGGGGGTAAAAAACTTGTTCAATGTCCTGTCATCTTATGTTAAATTATTTACTGAGAGACTGAAAGTGCTGTATACTAACCTGATTGTTGAAGTAAAAGTAAGTTCATGTAGTCCAATATACTTCCAGAGTACTTGCACCGATAGGCAAGGCTTTGGCATAGTGTAAAAGACTCAAAATTTTCAAGGATACACCAGCTATTATATTCCTCAGAGATTTTAAAAAGCTAAGTGAGCGCTTCTGGACAACTCATATATATTTTGTCTTTATCTATGTTCTGTCATGCTTCATCAGAAAGTATACCCTCATTTCTTGGAACTTCTGCTGAGTTAAAGTATATTCAGATGTTTTACTGATCTTCCCTAAATCAAGGATACTGGGTACCTAGCTCACAGGGAAGTCAGTGATAGTGCTTTTTCCCTGTGAAAGCAAGAAATGTAACCACAGTACAATTATACTCTTATTTTGCTACCAAAGGAGATATTTCTTTCCTGTGTCCTGATACAAAATTTGAAGTTTCTGATATAAAATGGGCTATCAGAACACTGAGAATTTAGAACTCCCTTACAAATTCTTTTGTTTTGAAATAGCCCAAATACGTGGTTTCACAGCGAGATATTTTCAATTGATATCTGTGGAGAGTTTTGTAAAGTGTTTCTTTTTGTTCAGACTTAACAGCACATTTAGGCTGGAATGGACATTGCTGTAAGAAAGCCAGAGATTTATCAGATGCTGTCTGTTTGGAATTGGAAGTAAGATACTTTAAAATGTTGAACAGGTAAATACAATGTAAATATTTTAGGTTTTAATAACCCAAATGACAAAAGAGTACTTCAACTATCCAGTGGGAATTAAGGCTATAAGGAGGATGCGGTCATAGAAAAAAAAAATTGTGAGAAATATCTCATATTTAAATTTAATTATCCAATGGTATCTCTAGCAAAGAAAAAAAATAAAGTTATAGAATGTGGAGAATTTATATCCTTCCACAGGAGAAGCAAAGGCAGTGTATCCTAATTGGAAGGAAATTTACTTCTTAGCAATGTTCAGTTACTAGCATGTAACAGGATAATTTTTATTCTAAGTGTTAGAGATAAATGATACTTTCTCAAATATTAATTATGTCACTGCCATGGCGTTCAAAGATTTCCATCTAAAAGGAGCTAATACATATGAAAACGAGAGCAAATATTTACTTTAGGGGTTTTTTATTAAGTTATAGAACATTTGGCTGGAATTTCACTACTACGATAATGGGAAACATTTCAAAGCTAACTTGTCTTAATTTCTATACCTAACAATCTTTTCCCTCTCCTCTGTTTCCCTTTCTCTCCTCAGTATACTTTTTCTCCCATTTAAAGCAGCCATCTGCTAAAATTACTGATTATATTACTTAATTACAGAGTATTTGACTATATTTTTATCACTATGCTGTCTTCCATTAAGTGTTATATTTGTGGCTAATGACATCTTTTTCTTATGTGTCGACAGCTCATTTTGTCAGATTTATTGTGCAATAACTCACTATCTCACTAATAATACTCTCAACTACTAAGATTAATAATTCTCATAGAAAGCTGTTCACAAAAACATAGAAAAATGCCAGTGTTCATAATAAAAAACTCTTAGTTACAGCAGCATTCTAATTATGTTTAGTTTCATTAAACTAACCATGAATAAATTGCAAATTCAGGGTGTATCTGAGTTCAAGTATGGCATGAAATTGATCTTATATTCTAGCATGATGTGCTCAGTGCTTACAAAGCTCGTGAACAGAACCATTCCCCTGAAAGCAGTAGTAAGAAAACACAAATGGTTTTGTGGGAGTTAGTCTGCAACTTATTAATCTGCAACATAAAAAAATCCTTTGATAAAAATTCCTTTCTTTCACTACATAAATAATACCTGTGTCTTGTGTGCAGCTATTTTTTTCTTCCCACTACATATTCAAGAATTTCTAAAATTTTTGAATGCATTTAAAATTATGGTTCATCACTGTAGTGGGGAAGTACTGTTGTGGTGAGGTTCTTTTGCTTCTTTTTCCTTTTTTCTTTTTTTTTTTTTTTCCCCATCTAATTAGGAAAGAAATCTTGTAAAAGTGAAATCCTGGGCCACAAAAACATCTGAGTCTTAGGTACCAACATCCTGATTGGAAACCTGAATCATGTCTTAACATAGAGATAGGTGTCTCAGCATGGATTTCACAAGAAGTGATAGCCAGTGGGTACCTGAACATTCCCTAAGTAATCATTGTTCTGCTGTTTGTAGTTGATACAGAAATTCTGAGGATTTATTAGGATTTCATGTCTCATGCCTCACTAGCCTCACTAGACACCACAGGGATATATCTGCCATGCGGGATACATGACCGAGAAGTTGTCTACAATTTTAATTTATTACAAAGAACACACCTGGGCTCATCCTTCTTCAAATATGACAAGGAAAGTTTTCCCTTTCTTTTTTTTTTTTTTTTCCCCACAGTGTTTCAGTCAGAGACTTGGGCAGACAGTAGGAGATCCAGGTTTAATTTCCTGCTTGCCTAAGGAACTTCAAACACATTCTGTTATTTCCCAGGAAAGACACTTACCTTACAAACCGTTCAGCCCTGCTGAGACTATGTAACTAGGCAGAAGAGAATGAAAAATTAATTAGGCCAGAGAGAGAAAAAAAATGTTCATGATGCTCTGGAGTGTTGGCTTGGGCATGCAAAATGAATCCATAGGACGAATACCAGGAAAGACTTGCATGCAGCTTTCTATTGTGTGAAGTAACCATAATATATACAGTCAGAAATGACATACTGCTTGAGATTTGAGCTGGTGACAAAACTTTGTTCCTGCATAAGAAGCTAACATTTTATGCTGCATATATGCTAACATTTTCCTACCTTTTAAGATGCACTGTATTATTTTAAACTCTCCTATTCAAGTGCTCTCCCAGCTGTATTCCAATAAAGCACAGAGTTTTCATAGGCAAAGATGCCCAGAAGAAAAAAATAAGTTGCCTCTCACTCCTCTATTACCAGTTCTAAAATTTGCCTTTCTCAGTGTATGAAGTGTATCCACTTACCATCATGATGTTCTGGAGAAAATTACCGACTCCAAAGTAGTCAAAAAAGTTACAAAGGGTTTATAAAGATTACAGTGGAATTGAAAGAAAAGCATGCTTAATGCACTTATACTATGATCAATTCCAAATCACCTCTCTTTCCTTTTTTGTTGTCCAGATAACAAGCTTATTTTCCAACATCGTCAGAGACTCAGTAATGTTCTTAGCCTCTGCAGGAGAGATTCCTGCATTAGAGGGATGTTAGCTGTTATATCCGTCCTTTTTCTTGGCTTATATACTTTTAAATACCTGCTGATTCTTGAGGTGACACCAATGCTCTCACTCCCTCATTAAGATCCATCCTCTACTCTTTAGGCATTAGTATTCTTTTGGTAGATGAAATGCTATCTCCTGCTCTGTTTTTGACAAAACTTAGTGTTGAGCACTGAGAGGTTTTTGCACCTGTCCCTTCCAAGTGAGACAGCATGTAAAGCCCTAGATGAAACTCTTCCGTGCAAATAGAAATTATTTTTTTTCTCCAATTCTTAAAATTGCTACTCTTTATTTATACAAATCCCTGTATGGAATGAATATATGCAGGTCATTACTAGGTATAGTTCATGACAGGAAAGAATATTCAGTGATTTGGCTGGATATGATGTTTGGGACTGGCTTCCAGTACATCTTTCAGCTATGCTGCAGCAGTGAATTTGCCTTCTGGAATAGGAAGCAAAAAAGTCATAGGGAGGGACAGTTTTATCTCTGTTGCCAGTGATTTCAAAAACTCAACCACTACATGGTCACTGTGAGCAATTACCACTTTTCCCATGAGTCCCTCTCTGCTTATAAACAACAAATATAGTAGGGCACCTTTCCTAGTTGGCTCCCTTAGTACCTGCACCAATAAGTTATCTTCCACATGCTTCAAAAATTTCCTGCATCTGTTTGTCTTCACTCTATGATAGTCTCAGGGTATACTGTACTTTGTCTGGGAAGTTAAAATCACCTGTAAGGACAAGGACAGCTGATAAAAGAGATATCCCTTAGCTCCTTGTGGAATAATTCATCAGTTTTATAGTCCTGGCTGGGTGGTCATTAGTAGACTCCCACACAACACCTGTTTCATTTGCTTTTCTCTTTGTGCTTACCCAGATACTCTCAACTGTGCCGTCACCAACTGCAAGCACCATACAATCCAAGCCCTCCCTTATCCACAGCGCCATCCCCCAACCTTACCTGCCCTGTCTATCCCTGTTGAGGAGCCTATAACCATCCATCAAGGCACCCGAACCACAGGACTCATCCCAGAAGTTTGTGCTTATGACAATAATGTCCTAGCTCTGTGACAGGGCCAAAGCTTAGAGCTCCTCATGTTTAATCCTAGTCCTGTGTCTGTTAGTATAGAGACGTTTCAAATGTGCTCCAGTGTACTCAGTACACTGTGGAGCAGACTCAAACATTATCCTGCTGCCCTATGACTTAACTTCAGTTTTATCCCTTTCCCACTTCAAAGCTAGTTTAAAGCTCCTTCAGTGATCCCTGCTCACTCTTGTGTGAAGATCCTTTTTCCACTCTGAGAAAGGTGCACTCCATCTGTTGCCCAGAGGCCTCGTGTTGTGTAACAGACCCATGATCAAAACCCTCAAAATTCTGTCAACAACTCCAGTGACAGAGTCAAGTATGGATTAGCTGGGTCTGCCTGTTTCTTCCCTTATATCCTGCAGCTGCAAGGATAGAGAATACTCCTTGTACTCCTGACCCCTTAATCAGTTATTCGAAGGCCTCGACATCTCTCTTGATTGTCCTTGGACTTCTTATTACAACTGTATAAAAAGTCAATAATGGATCATCCGAAGGCTGTACCAGGATAGGAATTTTTCTCATCATATATTTAATCCAGGCCCCAGGGAGGCAGACCCACCCTTAGAAGTGGGTCTAATTGGCACACTGGGTCTTCTGCGCCCCTCAGAAAAGTCTCTTACAACAATTTATGGAAGCTGTTTTGATGTAGGCCATAAGCTGACTTAACCTCAGTGACACCTCCAACCCAAATTAATCATCATTCTTGTCCTTGGTTCCACTTGCAGAGCCTTGTACCTTTTATGCAAGGGCACTTTGGAGGGGAGGATAGTCTTGGAGGAGATGCAGCTCCTGCACCAAGTAAGAACTTGTTGCCATTCCCCCCATCCCTTAAGGCACCATGTTCTGCCAGGAGGAGAGAGAATAGGAAATCATAGAATCATAGAATCATAGAATTATAGAATTAACTGCGTTGGAAGAGACCTCCAGGGACGGTGAATCCACCACCTCTCTGGGCAGGTTGTTCCAATGCCTGATCACTCTCTCTGTAAAGAACTTCTGTCTAATATCCAACCTAAAATCATCCACATCACGTCTACCTGACAGGTTTGTTCCAGGGAAGGTAAAGTATGATTCCAGTAGTCCATCAGTCTCTTGGACTGCCTTATACTCCTCAACATACACACCTCCTTCTGAAGCTCTGGCACTAACCAGAGGAGTTCCTGTACCTGGATGCACCTCCCGCAGTGTGCTCAGCACTGCCAGATGGTCCTGGTGTAAGAGCAGGGCACACCCTGCAGCTGGCACCAGAGTGGCAGCATGTTCTCATCAGAGCTCTACCTGTGAAATTGCATGACTTATGGTGAGTGCAGAGCTTAGAGAGTCCTTGGCTTCTACTGGGATGGTTCCTGGTCAATCTGGAAGAGCTTCAACACCCTGCCTACACATCCTCCTGCCCTGGCTGCCACACCCTGCTTTGGCCACTACCATTACCCAAGGGGCTTCTTTTATTGGTGTGGTTACTTGGCCACCATTGCTCCTGGTCCTACCCCCTTGTCAGCTTCTGTGATGTGAGCTCTGGACTCTCCTGGCAGGTCCGTCCACTTCCCTGAGGTATTTCTGGTTCAGGAAACCCCCCTGTGCACTGCACTAGAGTGCTCTGCTGTGGATTTTGCTGGCACCAAACATGACTGTGCTGTCACCTCAGTGACTGACACATATATATTACAAAATAAATTCTTATTCAGAGCCAGATAGTATTTTTCTGAGACGGGAAAACATAATAGAATTTAACACTTTCCTTTGGTAATGCCTTTGGCAAATTTACGCTTTGGGTAGATGTTGGATTGAAAAATTTCTAACCAGCTCTGACAATAGCTAGACCTATACATTACAAATAATTATTTTTTATTTATAATTTTGTAAGTTATTTCTGTTATGAGAAAACCTGTAGTCCTGGACAGCAGAATCTCAGGTATTACATCAGTAAAGCCTGTCCATGTAAATATTTTTCCATCTAAACATAGGGGACAGAAGTACAGACTAGTACAGGCCACACAGGAATGACAAAGGATTAAAAAAAACCTAGCAAACATACTTTTGATCAGCTTCTATGTCACAGAGGTAGCATAGCATTGTAAATGTAGCTGCTGAAGTTGTTTATGGAAAGGCCGTCTTCTTGCTGTTCATCCTGTACCATGGCTAAAATCTAAGTGTTACGGCTCAGATGGTTTAACAGTTCTTCCCTGCAGAAGGTGTCAGTGCAATTCCTGCCACCTCCTTCAGCCTTAGTTTGGAACCACATGAGTCTGGGTACCTCTTTTGGACTGATGACTGCCAGAATCCTAACTGAACTGTTCAGTTCACTTGTCCAGTGACAAATCGCTCTGTGTTGCCAGATTGCTTTCCTATAATTTCAGGAAGTGGAAGAAGGTTAGTGCAAGGCTTGGAAGGACAACGTGCATCTGTGATCAGGGCGAAGCAAAGGCAATGACTCCAGTATGTCTATGTTTTCAAACTGATAAACCAATTTAACACAAGCTGTTATTCAGCTTGGCTTAGTCTCTGCTCCTACTGAACTTTCATTTTTAAGAATAATCCAACAACATTTAATGAGGTTATCAACACACATCACAGAAGACAAAAGTTCTAAAGAGTGTTTTTAATTTCCTGTTAGAACAACAGGAAAATAGAGCATTTTTTCAGGGCATTTCATATTGGCAAACCAGAAAAAAAAATACAACTTACCTTAGTAGTAAAGCCAGCTATGCCCAAGCATTTCAGAAGAAACAGAAGTGCAGCTGAATGTGATATTTTAAAGCAAATAAAGTTCTATGTTGTAAAGACTCCTTATGGCTTCAGGGAGTTTTGAACAGTCACAATACTGTCCACAAGGAGCAAGAATATTATAATGCCTAAACTTTTGCTGTCACTTACATTCTTGTTCTTTCACAGCTTTTTATAAGATTTCTGTTCTGTAACTGAAGAATCACAACACACAATATGTTCTCTTGCATGATGACAAGTGGAAACCTAAGTAACAATACAGAGCTACTTTTCTCCCTTTGCATTTCTCTACAAAAACTGTAAACCTTCCTCATAGGTGCCTGTAGTTTTGTCATACCTGTTATTTGTTCATGAAAGACTGCTCAAATTCATTTGGTTTTATGGGATTGACTTCAAGCAGTTTTGGTTATCTCAGGGCTGACAAAGATAATTAAAAATTCCTCTAACAACATTCTCTGGTGTGCTGCAATCCATTCACAACAAACACATGAATCTTATGGGACAGTCACTTTCAAACACCTTAGCTTTTACTTCTAAATATCATCAAGGAAATAAAAATAAAACGTGAAAAAAATTCAAGAACATGAATACTTTTATAAATTTTGAAAGTGTTTTGTTATAAAACTCATCTTCCACAATGCTAGAGGCGATTTTAAATTGTTTTATTTCTATAGCTTCATGATAGTATCGCTGTGTAATAACACCATGATTGGGAAGCAAAAACTGGCTACTCTTCCTGTTGTGAGTACCCCAGAGGTTACACATTGTAAACATCTATGCTACAGAAGCCTATTTTAGAGCCTATAAAACCAGCTATAACCACTCCATTCTATTTACACACGATGGATTTTTTTTGATTGTTAACATCTCTGGTGGAAACATTATGCTTATAACTAATGAGTATTTTTGTAGATCTCATTCTAAAAACATTCTTTACCCTACAACAATCACTGATGATCATTATGTGGCAGATGAAGCAAAAATGCACCTGAAATAGCCAGTCACAATTGTTTTTAAGATAACAGGAGAAAAATAAAGTGTTAACTTTTCATTTCCATATCAGTAAGGCAATGCAATATAGTTTTGATTTGTTTTTCATCTTCTTGCTTATTACTCTAGATTTGTTTTGGAAATTGGAAGTCCATCTTCAACTGTTCAGTTTCATCTAAGTAGTGATCTTGAAATTAATTTAATGTGAAATGGAAATATAAGAACCTACATAACAGGTTGAAAACCAACCAATGAAGTCTTACGTTTTTATCTAAAGTCTAAAACTAGGCATTCAGATCCTAGCATGAGAAATGCTAACTTTGAAATGAAGGTGAGCGACAGTGCTTAGTGTATTGAGGCAATAAGTCCCAGATTTAAATCAAGGTATTGAACAGAACAGGTGCTGACCTGCATTATAAAAGGAAGACTGAAGCATAACAATCAAAATACAAACTTCTTGAGGACACTATACTGATAACTGTTGGGAGCTTCTTGTTATTTCATGTCTTCATTACCTGGAAGAGTTAGTAATCAACATTTTTAGTTGCTTTGTCAAATGATCTAAATATTGGTAAGAGTAGAGGAATATTATAGAAGTATATTGTGAATGAGCAAGAAAATAACAGTGTGATGCATCTTGGAAAATTTTCCAAACAGGTGAGGGTGAAAAGTATGACTCTAGAAATGATAATAAAGCTCAAGGTAGCAGTAGACATTTTGTTAATGAAGGTTTCACATATGCTTTGCCTTCATGTCCATGAAAACATGGCAATAATTCCATTTATGTGACTTTGATATGAACATACTTAGAATATATTGCTTGGTTGTTTTTGTTCTTTGCAAGAGATGTGTTGTCAGGTAAGTATTTAACTGGAATAACAGCAGATTACTTAATAAGGGAGCTGGAGGTGTTATCTTACAATGTATTCCATGGCTAAGTAATGCTTGGAGGCAGGAAAGAGCCTAACAATACACGTGTGAGGAAAATGAAAAAACAAAACAACAACAACAAAAAAAAACCACACCAGAATAGCAATATATAAAATGTGATAATTAGGAGAAATACCTATAAAAAGTAAAGCACTGGCTGGATGAGAGACATTTTTATGAGTCTGAAAGTAGTCTGACAGCAAAATAAATTCTTAAGAGAAGTGGTGGACTTCCTGTACCCCTAAAACACTTGAAATGTGTCATTGAAAAAACTCTACATCTGTACTAGTATTGCAGAATCTAATATTTTCTCTTGAATCCTCGATTTTTCTGATTTAGATTTGTTTCCAGAAATGATTGTGCCATTTCTTTTCCACTTACAGTCTGAGTTAGTGTGCTGCATGAAAGAGTACTGGTACATGAAAAGCATACGTAAAACATCCTAGGGTAAAAAAATTGTCATAATTTGTTTTAAAACTGAAACTTCTCCTAGTCAGATCCAGATCACCATAATTCAGTGAAGTCCACCATAATTGTCATATGTTTTCATTATTGGTTTTAAACACTTTTAAACACTTCAGATATTTTCAGAAGCTCTTTATGCTCAATGATAATACATTTTTTTTAGTACTGGAATGGCAGTTTACTGTGTTGTTTGGGACATTTGTATAAAGATTTTAATACTATTCACCTTGAAGGTTACTAGAGAACACAATGGGATTCTATGATTAAAACTCTAAAAAGCAACCACAAAACATGTTGAGTTTGATCCTTAAACCCTTATTATCTTAGGTCACTAATTATCTATTTACACACTAGAATTGTATAAATCACATTTCTTAATGTTACTAATACAGGTAAAGTGATACAACCACTTCTGGAATGGAGAAAATTTCCTTGCTTTACAGTTCCTTTGAGACTAGTAATTATTTTCCTGTGGAAAACTATTATAACACTAGGAAAAAAAAAAAGTGATTGATGGACCTGTAACAAGGTTCTTAAGCCATAGGCCTTTCAGTGTTGCACAGGGTGTATCCAAAACATCTGGTCCATTGTATTTCCTGGAAGAACATGGAAAATTATAATGAACATGGACAGAATGATTGAATACTTCACTCTCTGTCTGCTCACAAAACAAGCTGTGTGCCTGAACGTACCACAAATGAGAAAATGTTTTAATGGATGGATGGTAAAGACAGAAAGCTGCATCCAGTGAGAAACAGAGATCTGTCATGACAGAAAGGAGGTGAAAAGTCCCAAAATACAATCATGGTATATAGTGAAGAACTAAAGTATCTTTATACAAGGAAGGAGCAGTTTGACTGAATCGAACAGAACTTCTTTCTAGAATGCTTCTTTAACTTAACTCACTTTAAATCCAGTGATCCTCAGCCACAAGTTCTTGTCCCCATTCTGTCCTCTGTGTTTTGCATAGCTATAGGAAAAGAAAAAAGGAACAGATCAAGGTGAGAAAACAGTCTTTTCCTTTTACTCTTTCTTTATGATGACAAGTAGGAAAACTCTTTTCCCCCCAGTAAACAGGTAATTAACTGAAAAAAAGGAAGTTATGAGGGACTACAGAAATACACACTTAAAGTGAGCAGTCTCAGAAAAAAGCAAAAAAAATAAAAGTGACTTTTTTTTCCTTTTGGCTTTTTGTCAGTCTTACTTTAAAATACAGGAGTACAGATGTGTTTAGAGTCAATATTCTTTAAGCAAAGTACTTTAAAAAGTTATGTAAAGTGAAAGAAAAGGCTTATCAAAGTTTGCAAACAAAATATTCCATTTCAAGGCACGCAAAGTATTTTGGTTAACTAAGAAATATTTATTATTTTACTTAATGGAAGAAGAAAATCTGAACAAAACCAACATTACTTCTTCATTTTTCCTATTTGTGTTCTTTTTTTCTCTTAAAATCCTAAGAACTGTGGTCAGGGTCTTTCTGTTAAACTGCAACACCTCCACAGAGAACATTCTTAAAATACTGTTTCCCTTTAAAGAAGTAAAATAATTTAATTTTTTATGCTTTAAGAGACAGTAGGTAGTACTTAAAATTGCTCAGGGTTAGGGTGATTTTCTGATTCTGTGTAAGACAGTGTTTCTGATTTAATTCATATGTTTTACAAATTAGGAAAGACATTGAATGGATCAAGTCTTTTCAGAGCAGTCCTTACTAATGTACGATTTGATTAAACTTTGAGTGTATAGTTTACCCAAAGAAATGCTGTTATTTAACCAGAAAAATGAAACACAAGTAAGAAAAATTGCTTTCTGCAATGCTGAGAGAATTTACTGAATTTTACACCTGAACTGAAAACAGGCATGTAACTCCTTGAAATTTTGCCTGTTAAAAAAATATGATTTCAGTTCTCTGCTTGTGCATTTTCTATGCTGTTAAGAAAATGTTCTGTGAGGAATCAAATATTTTGAATATTTAATAGTCATTATAAAATTTATCCAATTATAATTGGATTTAATTTTCTTAGGACTATCTGAAGTAAGTAAGCATGTTATTTGGAAAAGATCATAAAACAATTATATCATAATTCATAGGCGGGAAGTTGGGATTTTTCTTGTCAGTAAAGACTGTGAAGTTACATGAAACAGCAAGGTAACTGCTGCAGAGGTATCAAAAAAAGTCATATTATTACTTGTAATAACATCTGATTGTCTCAGCAATGGCTGTAGGTGTTTTCTTTCTTAAAGGTTAAGTCATAGCTCCCCACATCTTAATATTTAGTAGTTTCTTGCTGAGAAAGCAATTAAAATTTCATTGAAATGTCCAGTTTTTACCTCAAAGGTCAGTGGTGCCTTGAACCATAGAATTGCTAAGTTTTTGAGAAAAATTCATTATTACACAGCTGAAAGTGAAATATTATATTGTTTGTTAACTATTTTCAAGGCATCAGTGAAACTTCTGTATTAAATGTAGATAATTATTCAACACTTGCAACAGTGAATGCTAATACTGACCTTGGGAGATACCAGTCTAGAAATTAGTGAAACCTAGAATATTTTATTCTGGTTTTATACTCATGCTAATTTCCAGTTCCAAATTTTCAAACGTACACTACAGAGGAGTTACCGTTTTGTGTAGGAGATTGCTTAATAGTAGTTCTCTGTAATTTTTCCCTCTGAGACAGGAATTTCAGGAGGTATTTCATTCCATCAAATTTAAATCTGTAGAATTGCATGGGCAGTTCAAATGCACACATCATTGAATATATATACACCTGAAAGAAAGATGCTGTTTCCTTTAAAGACTTCACACTTTTTCTCTCTATTATCATATTTTTTTCATATCTTTTACCTGGAAGGGTGCTCACCCAAGTGTGCATAATAATCCAGAGCCACTGAATATTCTGAGTTGGAAAGGACCCATAAGGATCATTGAGTCCAACCCCTAAGTGAATGGTCTGTGGTAGACCTAGTGTCTCAGCAGATTTTTAAGACCAACATTTAGATCCTTAAAACTGTTTATCAGCTTTGGATGAAAGGAAAACTATTTTAAAGACAATACTAACACAGGACTGCTCTAAAGCAAGGCTAAAATAAGGTCAGAATATTGTCTCTATGGCCTGGAGTTCTCTGAAATAAACTGAAACAAACTTGGTCCAATGGTGTCTTATAGCTTGACCATCAGCAGCACAGGCAGTGTTTTTACCAGTAAGGGTCCTGTCCTGCCCTGCCCAAATAAGGCAAGCAGGCCACTGATGGTAGCTGAAATCAACTGAGAGTCCTGACCATGAGAAGTAATAGGAGTAAGATATGATCTAGGTCAAACCAGAAAGTTGAGTCAGCAAGCTGGGATTAGGTCTGCAGACAGAAAGCAAGACTAACCACTGTGCAGCAAATAGCTGGCAAATCTAGAGTAATGAGCTCCTCAGTCTGCAGGACAGAGTCTTGATCAGCAAGATAAATAACAGGACACAAGACTGGCTGTGATGCAGGTAGAGGGTAAGGATGAGAGCCTTAGCTTAAAAAACAGCTTCTGAAAGAAGGCAGGGTAGCTCTCAGTAAGTCTTCCAGATTGATTAAAAGCAGCTTTATTCATGGTCACTGCCTATGCTTTTTATAAACTGGTTGTAATCCAAATCGCTAAGAATGGGGAAGATGAGTTCAGTACTCTGACAGCCTCTGTACCTCAACCAAGTAAAAATGTTGTCCCCAGGACTCTCAGGAGTCTGAAATCAGAACTGTTATTTTAAAAGGAGGCTTGATCAATCATTACACTGTTTCATAGCTGTTTAAGGTTCAATTTCAGGAGAAAGATGGGAGGAGGGATCTTACAGAGGCAGTAATACTTCATGTAGTTAAGGAAAAGGTTTCTTCTTTTCTGCTGTTGGACAAAATAAATATTTAAAACACCTCTTTATATCTTAGTTTTTTTCTGTCAGCAAACGAAAAATACATTAGTGAACAATTCTTTAATAATGAAACATTACAAGTTGCAGGGGAGTTATTGTTGTTCTTGGGTTTGTTTGGCTGGTTGGGTTTGGTTGTGGGGATTTTTATTGGTTTGTTTTTGTTTGTTGGTTGGTTTTTTGGGGTTTTTTTTGGGTTGTTGTTATTTGGGATTGACTTTTTTTTTTTTTAATACAGAAAGTCATGGTATTCAATTCAGCTTAACTGTTTCTGTTATAAAAGCAAGGTGTTGTAAGACCCTGGGCTCCAAGTTACCAGCTCACCAAAGGGGTTTTACTTTAAAAATATACAAGGCTCCAACTATATCTGCCCTCAGAATATATTAGAAGAACCCTTGGTTTTTAACACCTTCAGAGAGAGCACAAAGGAGAAAAGCTGCCCACATTTTCTCAGGGGATACTTTTAATGAAAAACTTTAGAAAATAAAGATACTTGGCAAAAGTTTAAAGGGTAACATTCAGCCATTGACTTAGCACGTGCTAACCCAAACAATTTAGCAAACCTCAACCCATCCGATGTCAGATTACTCAAAATATTAAGAAAGGAGATTACAGGGAAAAGAAGTAAAGAAAGAGAGACAAAAAGAGAACTACAGCTACCATCCATAGATCGAGTGTAGGTCTAATTACAGGAGTCTAGAAGGTCAAAGGTTCAAACATATGGAGACCACATATCTCTCTTTATATCTGCTCTTGGCTCCCTCTGGCCATCCCTCCCAGGCTGGACTCCTGGCCCAATGGCTACTGTGGGGTGTGGTGAGGGGCAGTGCCAGCCAATCTAAGGCTGAGTTAGGGATTCCAGAGGTGTGGTATGGGCAGTACTCCCAGGATTGCTTTGGACTGACAACTGCCCCAGGGTCACCCCAGGAGGCTCTGAAGGGCTGAGGTGTGTGACAGAGTATTACCCAGCCTCCATGAAATTCAACCTGTCCCTTCCCCCACATGCACCTGAGTTGATCTGAGCCAATAAGTAATATAATAATCCAGTGTCTCATAGGTATGCAACAGTTAGTTACTGCTGGTTTTAGTGCTGGAAGAGTCATGCTCTTTCATCCATGTAGTTCATTAATGTAAATAAATAGAACTGGAGTTTGTAAGGAAATGGTTTGGTATCAGATAATACTTCATTCCATGTTTGTTTCTTGTCCAAAATGAAATTAACCCTGTGGGGGAGAACCCTGTATATCAAAGGGATAATTCAGAAAACATTATTGCTTGTTACTTTGCCTGTGTCTAATCCATGCACTACAGCAACTTAATTGCATGCTTAGACCTTTCTGTTAGGCTACTTTGATTTTTCATTATGTTTAAAATACTAATCTCAATGAAACTGATTTTATCCTGCCTCACTGAAAAAACAGAGGAAACAGTAATAGAAGGAAAGGCATCTAGAGGGTATCAGAGGTCCCTTATTAAACTTGGTGACACTAATTTTCTCCCATGAGTACAATTAAAAGTAAAGTGAGATGGTGGGACACTATACCTAAATGAAGAATTGGCTGATAGGCAAGAAATCATTTCAGCAAAGTAATGAGAAACCTGTTCCTCTGAGATGTGCTGTGGAACTAACATGCATAATTTTTCTTCTGTCTCAGAAATCTTGCAATACTAATAGACCATACAGGAAAAGAAAATCATTAAGTGACCAGGAACGAATCCTTGCCTATTTAGCAACTGAAAATAATCCTCTTTAACTGTATCATGTTTATTCTATTACACTGATACTCTTATTAGTCTACTGAACAGTCTTAAATAATGTTATTTTATAGTCCATTTATTGTGAAATTGTGAATTCTAGTTTACTTAGTCCAGTCTTAAAATCAAATAAAATTAGGATAGGAAATAAAATTAGAACATATATTAGTACTCCACAGCAGGTATGACACTTTGTCTCTGAAGAATTATATTTAGAACAGCGCAAGACAGGTCATGATTTCTATGCAGAAAAATTATTTTAAAAATAATAATAACAAAGGTTCCATGATAGAGATATCCCTTACTCACCTTTCCCTCCATTCCCTTCTGTAAAGGTTTTTTTCTAGGGCTTTTTTTTTTTTAATAGATCTCTGTATGTATATATATAAAAATTTATATGAAAAATAAAATACACCTATGACTATAATATAAATTAATATATTTTTTCATAGATTATCTCTGTGAGAATAAATTCTTCTATTGCATTATGAAAGCTGAGACACTTGACAAAAGTGAAATAGTGTTTCTTTCTTGTATTTACATTGGTATTAGTTCAAATTTACACTATATAACTCACTAATTAATATTTCTTTCAGCCCACCCTTGGCAGAAAAACTAATTGACTCTAAATGGGAGTCTGCTTTCAGATTATTCAATGATAACTTTATGAAACAGAACAATTGTTCTTGTGGACCTAAAATTTTCATTACATACTCTCTTTTTGTTTGTTTGTTGGTTTTGTTTTGTTTTTTAAAAAAGAACATTCAGCTGGTGTCACTAGGGAAAGCATTAGAACTTATGCTGGCTAGCTCTTCTTGCAGTTCTTTCCTTTCTTTGTCCAAGGACTTACACATTTTCAGTGCAAGGAACTTCTCAGACTGAAAACAGTCTGAGTAATGTTTGACACTTTTTCATAGAACTTGCCAGTTTTCAGTGAAGTTGAATCATAGTGAGATAGCAACACACTTAAATTGAGGTTTCAGAAAAGTCCTACATCTCATGTTTGGGATTAGTTATGCACTCATTTGCATACTCCTAATAATTGATAGCATTAGACACAGTAAAGTAAGGAGTTCCATGAAGGTGACGAGAATATTAGGTTGGTACATGATATGCAGAGTGTAGCACCACATGAAGATGTGTTTGGAATTATGCATGGAATAAACAAATTTGTTCCAGACATAAGGAGAGCAGAAAATTGGCTATGTTTAATATTTCAGTGACATTCAGGTGAGCTTTTCAGAGACTGTGTGTGTGTATAAATATTCGTATCCTATCACTTCTGAAAGACAACAGGATAGTTAGTCTTTTCTGTCCTTATGTTTTGCAAACAGAGAATTAAAAAGTTTGCAAATTTCATGAGAAACCTCATTTTCATTATCCATATAATCTCAAGGGATTCTTCTCTCTGTAACAGTTGTTATCATCTTTGAAAATACTGACAGAACTGAAAGAAAAAAAGCAGGCATTCCAGTTAGTGGAAGCTGAGCTTTTTTTTCAATGCTTGACTCCTATCAGTATCACAAACAAAAGCTTCCATATTTCACAAAGCAACCACATCAGGAGTGAATATGTGAAGAAACTCCCTTTTGAAAATAGCATTGCTTCCTTGCAATCAGGTAACTGAAAATGACATTCGTGGTCACTGCTAGCTGCCCTTGTGAAACTCATAAGCGGAGTAGTGTCTCCAAGCAGCAGGTAGGACTCCAGTATCTGTGGCCCTCAGGGGACCTTCTCATACCAGAATTGTCATAATGGCCCTGGATCACTGGATCCTTCCTTTTTATCAGGAAGGTTGGGCTGCTAGTTTTGTTCACTCTGTCTTGTGAAACCATGGTCTTAAAAGAGGTTAATCAAAACATTTCCAAGTAAGTTTGTTTTTCCATTGAAAAATTGTAGTTTCATCAAAATACATTACTATTAGCAACTTGCCAGTTTTAATGAAGTATGAATATGGGGAATGTTTCTCAGAGAAAGGAAAGGGTGGGGACAGGCAGGAAGAAAGGCTAAAAGGTAGCAGTAAGAAAAATTAGCACAACACATTGGGATTTAAAACTCTCACAGGAGTTCTGTAAGAGTTTTATTATACTCCCAGATTTTTTGATTTTGAGCTTCAGGTAAATCTATGTAATAATTGCTGCTCCAAAGGGAAAAAAGCAAAGCACTTGCAAATAGGTTTGTCCTACAACCTAGCACAGTGTTTGCATATATTGTCCCATTCTAACTGGATAGAGGTAAGACTTGAACCAAAATCTTTCTTCCAGGCAAGTGTCATAATGTACCAGTTAGTTGCTCTTTTCTCAATTAGAGTGCTCTTGTGCCTTGCAGGGGGGAGGGAAGGAGAGAAAGAAATTCACATCTCTTTTGCACACTCTCACCACTACAGAACAAACCTGACTGCTTTAATGTAAGAAGTTGTCATGAAATAGGATTTTTTTTGTCTCAGGCTCATCTATCTTTTTTTCCCTGTAATTTTGTTCTGTGTCTTCTTTCAATGTACTATTTTTATCACTATTATTATTCCACGTTATTTCACCATTCCACATTCCATCTTAATGGGTTTTTTTGCTATTCCTGCTCTATACTTAGTTTGCAGTATTTTTCATCATCAACCAGCCTTTTTCTCCTCTTTCTCCTTTTTCTCATTCTTCTCTCCTCCTCTTCTATAGCTCCATGTTGTGAAGGAAGCAAACAATAAAGCAAATGCAACTAAACACATGCCAGTGCATTCATGTGGGACTTTGTGAAAGTATTTGTAATGACCTTGTGATCTGCAGAAATAAAAATCAATCAATCAAAATGAAAATACCAACCAGTTCAATATTGTAACTCAAATATTTGCTCAAAATGAATGAGTGATTACAGTATCTATTCCCTTGCATCTGTTTAGCTTTTAACTGTTACAAAATCCAGTTTCTTTAAATGAAAAATGGATTAAATAAATATAGTAATTAATTTCTGAAATTCATTCTTTTGTGAAATAGTTTAACTTGTAAACTACTTTCCTAACTAGAACTACTTGTAATCTGTGGGTCCGAAAAATACAAACAAGTGACAGTGTACTTCTGCCAGTAGGCTTAGAAGGAAAATCCAGTGTGATGTGCAGTACACTGAGAGATGTAATTCTTTGGAATATATCAGGGGTTTCATATGGATAGTATAGATCCTTGCAATTATTCCAGTCAGACAGGAACTACATTTATCAGAAGGCCAGCTGATTGGTTTAAAATACAATCTGAAGTAAGGTATAATGGGGTAAAACATTGCTTCTCCACAGAAGTGGAGTCTATAGCTCTGTTGCCTTTATTAATTCTTATGTGCTAATTACCTGATAAATGGGTAACACCTAGGCTTGCAGGAAGATGTATGGGGCTTCTTTTTGGTTTTTTTCCCACATTTTTTTTTGTGTTGCAAAGTGATTTTTTCAGCTAGATTGGTAGCTGAACCAGCTAAATGTTAGTCACATGAGCATGAATGTAAGACATAGAATGTAGGAACGTGTGGAATGTAGGTGTCCCTGAGGTGTTGGTATGTTTTGTCTTAATCTAAAGAAGAGCCTTACACAGAACTGATTTTTTAACAAATTAGGTAAACTTATATATGAGGATTTTGAGGAGGTCTAGAGCAGAGTAATGTAGGGTGATGGGAGCAAGTCATTTGGGGGAAGAAAGGACGAAGGGGGATGTTTCCTTGGAAAAAAAGTGATGAGAGAGAATTTATCTATTTAATGTTACAGGAGACGGTTTGATTTCAAAAAAACCCAGTAAGTATATTGGATTAGGTTGCTGTCATACAGCAAGTGCATTGTGTTTACTTCCTTGTGAAATGCCAGTGTTTTGGGTCAATCTGTAAGTTAGAAAACGTGTTTAGGATAGAATAATTAGCTGTTTACTGGCTCCTGATAGAACAATCCTGCCACTTGAAATGACAAACTATTTGGGGAAGAGCGAACATCAACAGTTTTCTGCTCAGGTTACACAATTATGTTTTTTTCTTCAATAGGTCAAAATGAAACAAAATGTTCTGTTTGACTCGAAGTATTTTAGCTGTATTTTTTTTCACTATGATAAGAAATAAGGCTTCTTGACATTTTGGGTTGAGTTATACTTAAACCTTACTCACCAGTTTCCAAAGCAAAATTTCCCCCATCATCTGTGTGCCTTACATTTTATTTCCTCTGTATCTTAATGTCAAGTGCCTAAAGGGCAGAAGATATCTCCTACCTATTTTGTCCCTGCCAAAGGCACAGGGATCTAGATTAAATACCTACTGAAAAAAAAAAAATCATGTTTTTATTTGGTTTTAGATTAAATTTAAACCTACTTTGTCCTAAGCAGTCTAGTGTTCTATTTGGTATCCTGGTTTCTTATTTAGAATAAAAGTTACTATCTATAGGTTGTGCACTGAAGAAAAAAGCAAGCTTCTGAAGTGTTATGACAGATACAAAGTATTGGTTTTTTTCATTCTTTTCTCTGCTGAATAAAAAAAAAAACACACAAAACTCCCCCTTCTGGAGATGTATAATGATAAAGGCAAAAATCTATGCAGCTGTCTTACTAGATATCTTCAACCAAATTCAATAAAGAGTGAGTTATGTGAGCTCATGTCTCTGTTTTCCCGATTGAGATGCCAAAGTCTGGATGAGTGAGTGCATGATTTGAGAGTACACGTTTTAGGGATAAAAATAGCCCTTGCTGGTAAGTTTGCAGATAGATATCTAGGCAGAACATGAGCAAACACATTAATGAAATAAAATCAAGCTTAACTAGAAGAAACAACTTTCTGTCTTAGGAAAGGCTTTGTTTGTAGAATAATTGGCAGTTCGTTTGAAATAATGGGGTTACACTGACTGGCACTAATAGCCATGGCCAGAGAAATTTCAGATCGAAAAGCAAATGAAGCAGAACAAAGCAAGTAGGACAAAGGTGTTGCCAAGTGCCCTCCTTTCAAGCACAGGAGGATGTGTCAGTGTGAGAATAATATGTTCAAACCTGCTCAGCAATACCAGGAGCATCAGCTGCAGGTTTGATCAGAGATAGAGAATTCTCCTTACTGAGAGTTTTACTTCTTTATAAAATAGTGCGTGAGGCAGGTGACTAGCATTAGCTGAAGGCTTCTCAGACTCTCTTGATTTTTAAACAGTTCCTAAACATACTACAAACATCTTCATTATGGAAAATGTAACAGTGAATGATTCAGACATAAAGTTGTTATGTTGTCAAATGCAGCTTTTCAAAGACAACCTTCCTGTTACTATAGTGGCAGACATACCAATTCTATGGCGTTGGTTTTGTTTTGGATTGAGGTTTTCTCCATGTGTGTGTAGTTCTCTGACTATACCCATTGCTTGAGATGGATGGTATACTTACTTGGAAACAGAAAGTCTTTAAAGTGTGCTCAGAAGATAGAGATGGCCTCCACTGAGTCAGCTGGATTTTGCCTAAGAATGTTGGGAAGACATATAGCTTCTGAAGTTTCTGAAGTTTATTTGTGCTTATTGGCTTGCAAGAGTCTGCTACACCAGATGCACACAGTGCTGACCCAGTTTGGAATGCACAGGAAATTTTGGTGTACTAATAGATGGTACTTTCTTTGTGACTAACCTTTTGCTTTCAAATACAAACTACTTCAGCTTCAGGGAAAAAAAAATGATATCTTCCTTTGTTTCCTGCTACTAAAAGTTCCTGGATTCCAGTTAATGAAATTACTGCCCTGTGGAGTTGGATCTTTCCTTGGTTAGTTTCCTCAGCTAAGGAAAGCCCAGTAAGGCCCTACCAATCATTTCTGTGCTTGACCTTGAAATTCTCTCTCACAGAGAGGAAATAAAAGGGTTTTTCTTGCTAGTGCAAGTGAAATCAGCTACCTGCAGAAGGCAGAGTCAAGGACCTGTGAACAACAGGGTTCCCAAGACAGCTCTTTCTCCCTAATATTCTTTCAAATGCTGTTTATGTTAGTCTGTAGTGCTAAACCAATCACAGTTATCAACAGCAAGACATATTCATAATTGCACATTTTACACCTAACACCCAGACAGTATGCAGAAAACTGTAATGAGCTCTTACAAATGGATCCTCAAATCTGAGAAATATCAGTGATCATTCTCACTTGTTATGTAATGACTTTGACTTGTCTTTTCATTCATTTTCATTGAAGAAAATTATTCACTCGATCATTTATAAAGAAAAGGATGGTTTTTGTTTCCTTTGGGTATTTTTTTTTAATGTATTTGCTTTCGAAAAAATTATGCTGATGGTTTCTCCATACATTATTGAGGATTGAAACCAACAAAAATGGCACCATTGAGTTGTCAGTATGTTTGCAAACATACTAATGTACTGGAAAAAAAGCTACCTCTGAAACAGGGAGATTATCTGATGTTCAGAAATTTTCAGCACTGTACTGCACTAGAAGGAGCTGGTTCATTGCAGTCCTAATATAAGAGGCACTCAGACTTGTAAAATGCTCTTTAAAATGGTGTTTGCTAGAGATATCACTGTAAAAAGTAAGGGAGAATAGTGGAGAGAATTTTTTGTCTCTTCACATGCCAGGGACCCTGAGGTGTGCAGCATCTAATGGGCCTCCCCATCTGGCATCCAGCAAGGGGATGCCAGTGGGGTTTCCCCTGTTTTATCCATTTGATATACAATAGGAGTTTTAGTTGCAGGTTAGTAACACTAGTGGTGTATCCCACAGATCAACAGTGGGTCAGGTCCTGCTCAACATCCCATAAATGGTCCGGATGATAGGGCAGAGTGTAGTTTCGGCAAGTTTACAGATGACATAAAACTACAAAGAGTGTCTGATAGACCAGAGAGTTATGCTGCCATCCAGAAGGCCTTTGACAAGCTGGAGAAATGGACTGACAGGAACCTCATGTTCAACAAGGGGAAGTGCAAAGTCCTGCACCTGGGAAGGAACAACTCCATGCACCAATATATGCTGGGGGACACCCACTACTACCCTAATGGAAAGCAGCTTTGCAGAAAAGGCCATAGGGAGTCCCAGTGGACACCAAGCTGTACACAAGCAAGCAACATGACCTTGTGGAAAAGATGGTATCCTGGGATGCATTAGGAAAAGCACTGCAAGCAGCTCATGGAATCGCTTCCCTTCTTCCTCTGCTCAGCACTGGTGAGGCCACACCTGGAGTTCTGTGTGCAACTCTGGACTCCCCAGTTCAAGAAACACGTGGACTTACTGGAGAAAGTCCAGCAAAGGACAGTGAAACTGATGAATTAGAACATCTCTTCTGGGGAAAGATTTAGAGTTGGGACTATTCAACCTGGAGAAGAGAAGGCTCAGGGGTATCTTAACAAGTTGCCCAGAGAGGTGATAGGGGCTCTGTACTTAGAGATACTCAAAAGCCATCTGGACATGGTCCTGGGCACCATGTTCTAAGTGGCCATGGTTGAGAAGGGATGTTGGACCAGATGACCTCCAGAGGTCCCTTCCAACTGCAATCATATTGTCATTGTGTGATTTTGAGCTGCCTGAGTTTATGCCAGACACAGGGGATTTATGAAGCAAAGCACAGGGCCATGAGATCTGCTCATGTAAACTGTTCTGTGGATCCCTATCTTATAGGTCTAATGTTCTTATGGTCAGGATCACTACAATGATTTTACCATGGTGGATTCATGTAGATTTTTTTCTTTTATAGCTTGGAAATTCTTAAACAAATTTATTGTTTATGATTTTACATTTTTACTCAAACATAGGCCTTATAGGAGTAATACCTTTTATATTCACCTTGCAAAGTGTAAAGATTTATATTGGAAATGTATACAGCCTCCAGCAAAGCAGGATACCTTGTTCTAATTGAACCTCTACTGAACAATACTTAATTCATAACAATGTGGAACTCACTATAGCTAATACTTATATATTACTATTTTTCTTTTTGTTAATATTGTTTTCCTCCTCGGAGAAATGGAATATTAAACAGGGAGAAAAAGTGTGAATTGGGAGCAATATTTTGTTCCTGTAAAATTACTATTAATCTGAAGTGCTTGTCTGTTTATTCTAATTTGCTCAGTAATTAGAGGACGAATGTATTAATTTTTCTTTTGTTTTGTTTTCATGGAAAATCTGGTGATTATTACTATTAGGATTATGGATGAAGTAGTTTTTCCTTGAAACAAGTCTTTTTGTGTATCCAACGTCTCATGTGTTAACAAGAAAAAAGAGCAATAGAAATTTTTTTTTTCCTGAGCTCAAATAAGAATACAGGCAGATTTAGCAGGCTTCTCTTTTGTTTTTGAAGCTTTTATGAGGGCTGTTGCTATATCAAATTTGGTCAGTATTCCCTTTAGTTGACATATGTCAGAACTTTCTTTTTCTTTCCTGCAAAAGAGAAAAGATTTGAGACTTGGTATTGTCTTCCCTATGTATCTTGTGTGTATCTGTCAAAAAGATAAATCTGTCATGCTCCATCCTGGATTTTGCACATTGTAATACCTCGTCCTTTATTAATTTATCTGGAAGGTTTGCAACCATGATCTTGGTGTTCAGTTTTCTTCATAAAAAATACAAGTATTGTTGTTCTATATGCATTTTAAATAACTCTTTTCTTTCTCAGAATGAGTTAGTAAAACCTGAGAATTTCTGTCTGCACATCTTGACTTTTTTTTCCAATTCCATGTGAAAGAATGTTTACTCAGTTTTCTTACTGGTTTGCAATAGAATGAAGTTTGCTTTCAATTGATTTCCTTACTTTGAAAAGTTTTACAAAGTAAGAGTTGGTATGCTAACAGGTCGTATTAGATCATTTTAATTTCTGAAAACTAGTTTATCACAGCTCTTACGTTGCATCAACAAAACAAAGATGGGGTTTCAAAACTGGACTTCGGATATCAGTGGTGAAAGATTGCTGCAAACAAATGTCTCATGCCTTATCCAACAAATATTTCAGTATTCAGTATTACCTATTGGTGGTATATAGCTAACTAAGAAAAAAATCATCCTAATATTCCAAGGGTAAACGGTTATGAAAATGACTAAGGAATTACTAGAATTAAATGCTGTATGTAGAGTCTACCTGCAGGGAAGCTTTTCTTTATGGAGTCATTTAAGTATTGATAGTATATGATACGTGCTAAACCATACTTGAGTTTTGTAGTATTTTCAAAGTCATAAAATTATGCTCAATGTTTCTTGATTTTCCCAAAAGTCAGTTAGTCTAGTTTTATTGCTTCTGGGTATCCAAGTAAAAATAAATATGTATGGAGACTAGAAACAAGTATTTTAGGGTTTCATTTAAAATGTTCATGAATTTTCTGACATTAAGAGATTAAACAGATTTGTGGCTCTCTATATACAAATTGCATTGTGTACCTGATGTTTTCTATACAAATTTTATTTGTACTGTAATGTCATTATACCTATAAAAAGACAGAATTATTTATATTAACAATAGAACAACAGCACTCCTTTCTAACATTATGTCTCAGAGATTTTGAAAGATACTATACATATGCTCTACAAATTTCTTTATACATTTCTCAACATGTTATCTTCCTGTGGACATTTTAGAGTAAGGATAAATTCATTTAAAAGCTCTGTTTGATTTCATTTTAAAAATATTGACTATTTTTCTCCTGAATAATTGATGTATTGGTGATTAATTACAAAAAACATTTACAACTCTGCACAGTGAATAGATTGGCAGTAAAAACTTACATGTTAAATAATTTATTTTTTCAATCTCCCAATCTATGAGAAAAGATTTTGCTTTAAAAACAAGCAAGAAATACATATAGCAGAGCACTGTAAAATCAGTAGCAATTTTTTTCTAGAATGAGTCTTTATAAATATAACTACAGTGACATTGTTATTACTCAGTAAGTTGATTATTCATGACACTTACTATAACACAAGTGACAATAAAAAAATAGTTAGCTCTACACAATCAACCATGTGAATTGAACCAATACGGTGTGATAGTTTAAAGAGAAATATTGTTCATGTAATTTGAAGACATTATAAATCCTTTTGTAAGCATATAAAATCTTTTCTATAGAAACTTGCCTAATAATTCTAATAAGATGTTTGCCATCTATGAGATGTCATTATATAAGCTAAACTTCAAAAAAGACCTTTAAAAAAAGACCCTGGAGTGCTATGACTACAAATAGTGATGGAGTTTCTCTATGGTCTGTGTTGTATGATTCAAAATCCTTTCTATTTGTTGAATTAGCAGGGATGGAAAGTTATATTCACATATCTCAGGTGGGCCCCTGAGGTGGGGCCCTGAGCAGACTGAAGACACAGTTTTAAAAGGGGAAAGTGTGCATGGGAAAATTAGGAAGTTTCTTTCAGTTATATGTCTTAACTTGGTAGTGTAGGAAAACAGTAAGCAATTGGAATGTGATTCTGAACAGATCCAAAACATTAAGAGAGCTGAACCAAATTGCAGCAAATTGTAATTAGTGAAGGCAAAGTTTCAGAAGGCAGTAAGCCACACTGAGGCAGAGAACAGCTCCATCTGCTTCAGTATTCTCTTTGCAGTAGTGGCCATTAGTAGATTCATATATATTTCTTTTGAGTAATCTTTCATATCCTAGTGATGTGTGTCTAGATGTTTCCAGACACTTTGCCTCTGTATTCAGTAGTCCTGTATGAGTGCTGTTTCTGTCAGTTAGTTTAGTCCCCTTTTTGAACCCGTACTGTCAACTTCTACTACATGATCTGGAATGGAATTCCACATCTTAGCTACATATTGACTCCCTTTGTTTTGAGCTGTATACCTATCTTGTGTGGTGACTCCTAATACCTGGGTTTGGAAACACCACATTAATATTAAACCTCTCTACTTACAATTTTGTGTTCCTTAACTATTTCCCACTCAGTCCTGCATCTTGCAGGCTCAAGAGACCCCATATAATCAGTTTTTCTTTATATAAACTCTTCATACTGCTGACCATTACCCTCTGAGACAAGAGGACTTGAAACACACATAATTTCAAGATTTGATGTATCATGGATCTGCACAGTGGTACAATAATATTTTTTTTTTTACCTATTGTTTTTCTAATAGTCTATAACATTATATATTTTCACCTATACTGAACATAGGTTTTTCTGAACTTAGGTTTTCTTGTCATTTGACTGTATAACTCAAAGAACTTTCTCTTGCCTGATATTTCAGAAGCTCTGAGCACATCATTGCACAGATTAGACTGAGATTGTTGATTTTTAATTCAGTATGCCCAACTTTATATTATCAATACGGAATTTCGTCTTCCTATTTTTGTCCAGTTAATATTATGAATATAATTCCTGCAGCTCTTTGCAAACAGCATTTGTCTGCTCTATTGTGATTGATCTGTATTGCTTACAACCTTTGCTACATCCCTGATATTTCCATATCAATTATGAACTTAATATAGAGCACACCTCATGGTGATTCCACTGTTTCTTTCCCGTGTCATGGAAAATTATAATTTGTTCTGTGGCTTTTGTCCTTAAACCTGTTTAAAAGCTGTGAAGTCTTGTTATTCCTTGGCCATTTAGATTCTTCAAGAATTATTGATGATAAATCATGTTGAAAACTCCTTGGAAATCTAAGTAGACCATAACAAGTACATTTCCCTTATTCGTGTACTGACTTTTTCAAGGAACTCCATCAGGTCTTTGATGTCTTTGATGTGTCTTACAAAAAATATGTTGACTCCTTCTCAGTGTATCATACCCATCCACTAAATTCTCTTTCTTATTACAGCTTCTAACAATTTTCCTGGCACAGGCATCAGAGACAATGGTCAGTAGTTCCACAGAACTCCAGGGAAAAGAAGCTTAACAAACAGATGTCACATTTGCCATCTTCCAGACTTCTGGTTCTTGAAAAGGATAAAGGGACGAGTTTTGCACCAAAGCAGTAGCTCATTATTTTAAGCTCAGATTTTTCTAGAAGTGTCAGATGGACATACAAATGGGCAGTTATTAGTCCCTACTCTTCTTCCATCAACTTTGTCTTTCTTTCTTCCTTCTTTTATTCCATCTTTTTTATTTGTTGTGATATTGTGCATCTGCCTATGTTACAAGCTCTCCAAAATAACAAAACTCCAACTTGATTTTTAATATGTTGCATTGAAAACAAGGAAAATTTTAAAAGTTGAAAATAGATGAATCCAAGCAAAAATACCTAAACTCACAATTTTAATAAACAGAGAAAGTGTGAAGATGGAATTCAACAGGCCAAAGCTTATGTCCTAAATATAGACTTAACTAATAAATTAAAAAATCCTTTGTCAGTTTGGACATCCCTAAATTTGAAAATGGTCATAATGAAAACCAGTTTCTTATTAACAATAGTAAATAAGCTTTTAAACCACAGCTGTCACATCTACCACTCTGGGGGATCTTACATGAGGAATCACACCCTCTGTATCCTATTCCAGGAAGAATTATGAGATGATTCACAGGGAAAAGTCTGGCTGATACACTGAAATGATGCTGGCTAAAATTCAAAGCCATGTGTTGAACACGTAACCTCTTCTGTCTATTTGCCATCTTCTTACCACCTTTTTGCAACCTTACCATATTTCTTTTCTATTTATTTGTTTTCTGTTTAAACAGATCTGATATATTCAGTCAAAACTACTATGAACTGTGACCAGCAAAACAACTATATGTGCCGTCAGAAACAACTTGACACAGATACAGTTTTGTTTATGGCTGCTGAAGTGAGAAGAGGTTGGTGGCTGCCTCTCGAAAGCAGCAAGGTTACAAACAGCACTAAGCATCAAAGACACAAACACAAATGGCATTTTACTTGTCTTTTTATTTTATTTTCTTCTTTCTTGTAATTTGTCTTCAAAGCAACAGCTTTTTTTTCCTGCTGCAAATCCAGTTCTTCTCACCTTACTTTGCCTCAAAAAGGACAGTTTCTTTCATCTTTAGCTCTAATATACTGCCAAACTGTTTTTCCCTCTGCAATTTCTCAGAAGTAGTGAGGGAAAGAAAGCAAAAGACATTATCAAAATGAAGACCAAAATACTTTGTATTTCCAGCTTTAAGTATTTTCCCATCTTTCATTGTACTCTAAGCACAACCTAGCATGTTGAGACTCTGTTGAAATCTCTGAATCTTATCAGCCCATTGTGGTTGAATGGCAAGATTTTCTTTGCATCTATGTGTGACCCTGGGCTCAAGTGTTCCATTGAAGCCTACACTGTTTCTCACACCTTTTTTTATTCTGGGCAAGAATCTCACTTCATTTTCAGGAGAAAAAAAAAAAACCAAAACCCACATCTAAGGACTGACTGCCTTCAGTAGCTGCTGCTGGTTTAGATTTGACTCTGCCACCCATTTAGAACAGAAGCTATGAACACAGGGAGTAATACCCTATGAAGAAAATATGCCCTTGAGGTGACTTGTTGGATACTGTAGGAAGATTTCTCAGTGAACTCATAGCCTAATTAAGAAAAGGCAAGCCAGAATCATAGGTATAACAACAGAAACAGGCGAAGGCAAAGGATGAAAGAAACCACAGCAAGAGCATGTTTGTTGTACTACTTGACTTATTTAAATTCTGAGATAAATGACAGCTTATGTGCCAGAGTGAGTGTAAGCAGCTGTTCTCTTAATTTTACTTCCCATGTGTGCTACTCCTAAAAGTATGGCATTGGAAACATAAGAGGTAGAAGCAGGAATGTCAGAAGCAGGAATGTTTTAGGGTTTTTTTTTTACCAGTTCTTTCATCCCTTTTAAAGAAGAATCTGCAGTATATAATCACAAAGTGCTTTAGTGTTTCCTTCAATGGCAGAGAGGAAGATGGGACCTAAATGTAGAAGTTCAATGAAGCATGTACTACTGTTTTACTAAATGTGTTCTCTGCCCAATGTTTATAAATTACAGGATTATGGAGACTTGAATACTTTACAAGGATTTTTTTTTTCTTTTCAGTTGGGATTTTCAAAGACTATCTGTATCATGACAGCAATTCACAATATGAATGCCTTTATTTTTAAAGGCCTATTATAAAGAGAAATTATCTGCTTTATGGATGGAGAACCTATATGGACAGTGGATAAATGAGTTACTCAGTCTCAGAGGAAATCTGGATGTAGAGGTAAGAAATACACTCAGGAGACCTTGGTTCCTATAACTGCTGCTCTAACCACTTGTCCATTAGTATTTTTCTGTGCATATAATGGTATAAGACTACAAAAGCCTGAACTGGAGCGAAGTCCTATTTGGTTGCCTTTACTGCGTGCAACAGTATGTAGAGTTGTATCTCCTAAACACTTACACAGTTTTGCAGTCTCTGTGAATCACAGTATTTTGTAGCCACAGAAGTTGCCTTTGAATTTGATGCTACTCAGTGGAATTTTCTTCCAAAGTTAGTTTAATCAACCCTGAAGTGCTTGAAATACCCTGTAGAGATGACTTACAAATTTAAATGTACATTTCTTTTGTGAGCCAAGTATCTTTATTTTATCTAATACTAGTTATTGCTTTGGAAAAAACTATGATTAATAACTTCATATTCACCTTTTCTAAGCAGTTGGAATTCTATTAATAACAATAACGGTGCTTTTCTCTGTTACTGCTCTGGTCAAGATATATCCTTCCTGAAACTGGTGGGTCAGACTCACATTCAGTATGCATTATGTGGCCACATTATGAATTTATACTCTTAGTTTATGCTGGTTTATGATCCCTTTCTTTCCTAAAAAAAACACCCTTCCCCCCCCCCAAATAATGCAAATACAGGAGATACAAGACAGCAAGAAAGCAAACAGCTCCTAGCCCATGTTTTTGGAATATTTGGACTACTTTGTCATTTGAAAGCATTCATGATACTTAGAACATCTGTTTGCCTATTTGTTTGTTTCCCTGATATGCTAGGTTGTTGTCTTGTTTGTTTGTTTTTGTTGATTGTCCGAGTTAGAAAAACAAATAATATAAAATAACTTCCTAAATAAGAGAAATTTTAAAACATCCATTTCTTTCTAGTATTTCTTTTTCTTCCTCCTGCATTGTCACTGAGGTGAGCTGCTCACAAGTCTGCAGCTTGGACAAGACAAATTTTCAGAGCATGAAAAGGCTAAAAATTCAGATTATCATGGAAAAAAATCAGCTTGTTCTGATAAAGAACTTCCCTTTTAACATTCTTTGTTCTAAAATAAAATATTTGCAGGGAAAATACTGCAATAGTTATTTGTTTTACTAAGCATTGTAAAAGTATTTAAGTAAATTTTCTAATGATGTGTTTGCTAAGTGAAACCTCCCAATAATGTGTAACATTAGACTAGACTAGGCTAGAACAGCATGAATAGCTGAGTTGTAAGGAACCTACCATGACCTACTAGTCCAACTGCCTGAACTCTTCAGGACTGACTAAAAGTCTAGGAAGCCTGTTCCACTGTTTGACCATTCCCTTAGTAAAGAAATGATTCTTAATGTCAAATCTGAACTTTCCCTTATGCAGTTTTGAACCATTACCACAAATTCTGTCATTGGACACAAGGGAGGAGAGATCAGCACATCCGTCTCAAATTATCCTTCTGAGGAAGTTGTAAAGAACAATGAGATTGCCACTTTCGGCCTCTTTCTTTCCAAATTAAACAAACCCATAGTCCTCAGCCACTCCTCACAGCATTTCTTCCAGCTCTTTCACCAGCTCTGTTGTTCTCCTCTGGATGCCTTCAAATGCTTTAACAACCTTTTTAAATTGTGGGACCCCAGAACTTCACACAGTATTTAGGATGAAGCCACATCAACACTAAATATATCAGCTTTAAAAACCCTAGTGCAATACAGTAAATACTTCAGCTAATGCCAGAAGTGCTGAGCTGCTCCTAAACCACTACTGAGTTTTCCTAATCCTGACCTATGTACCTAATCCTGACCTGTATGTACAGGGAAGGTGATAATAAGCATCTGGTCACCTATCAGCTAGCTGAAGGCCAGCTGGGGATCTCTACTCCATCATGATACGTTGTATCTTTCTGAACTTCCAAAACCAGAGCTAAGACCAGGTACTACTATCTTCATTTAGTTACTTGTCTTTGATTTATTTTTATTCCCCTTGTGCATTCAGCTCTTTGGTTTGCTACATATTCAAGTAAATTCCTTTTTTTTTTTTTTATTTTATTGTTTAACTTTTCATTACTCTTTTAAGACACAAGAATAGGTAATGAAAAAATATTATGCCTTTACATCTGTATAGCACCTGGCACTGAGGAAATTTTCAGGGAGCAGAGCAGAATATCACAATTAATACAACTGTTCCTGCTTCTCATCCAGTGTGTACCCATTAAAGCCTTTGTTTATGCCCCTCAGCTGCATCATTTCCTATATCAAGTGCATAAAAACAACTGCCCCCCACCGCTAGTGGTTCAGAATCTCTGAAATAACCTGATTAAAGGTGAAACTAAGAAAAAACGATTGGTTTTATTAGCAGTAACGGTGCAATTAGTTCATTATCATTGTTATGAGAGACAGCTTTAAATTGTTCTTGTAGGAGTTGCCCTTCCGTACAGATACAAATGAAGTGCAACTATTCCAGTCTGTGGCAACTGTGCTCATTATATCAAATGAACAGAGGAAACAAAATAACCAGGGTGTGGATGTTACTTTGCAAAAATGCTCACTTTCTCAAACACCAGATGATTATCAAAAATGCCACCTAATATAAATATTTTTGTACTTTTTTTTTCAGGGATCTTTAGTAAAAGTTACCATGTTCTGCAGCTCTTTACTCTGAGATAGTTGTTGTAATGATTGCTAATCATTAACTATGGTGAGTTTTCATTTTAAGGTTATGCTGTACTTTGATTCTACACATATTTTATGTAGACATTATACATGAATAATTTTTGCCAAGACCCAAGTAAGACAGAATACTTAATGAATAGAAATGTTTTTTCTTTTATACTGATAAAATTTCTTTATAATGCAGATCATCATCCTAGCTGCAATTAATGATGGGAGTCTGTGAGAAGAGTTTCTGTGCTACAAAAGCTTGTTGAAATTTGTAAATATTTTTGGTTGCTGTTAAACTAACTGAAAAAGATGAAATAAGGGGAAAAAAATCCACAAACAAAACCTACATATCTCCTGGGGCATTTCTACCTGATCTTCTACTGCAGCCTTCTGCTCAAACAGTATCATTGCACAAAAAAATGTTACATGCTTATATATTTTGCTGGATTCTAATATCAGAGTTAATTAATGTTCTTACTTGATTGTCAGTACTTGAGGAGAATTCAGAAATCTATATATTTTGTAATCTAGTTCAGCTGGTAAGAAACATTCAGGGAACTATTAGAAGTACATGAAATGTACTGTGAGGAGTTACATAGAGTAATTATTTAAATTAAAAACCTAAATATCAAAAAATAAAAGTCTTGAATCACTAGAAAATACCTCTAGTACTCTGTGATAGAAGGTCTTTCTTCAAGGTGCTTGATAACATTTGCTTTCTCTGTTAGCAACACAGTGTTAGCCTTCTATCTCCATCCTTAATGCTGATTTTGGGCTCTTCCTCTTTTTTTGAAATCATCACTAATCAAAGACCAAGTAGGCATAAACAAGCTTATTTAAGGCTGCCAGTGAGCAACTTTAATGTAAGAATGCAGAATTTAGAGTGAGCATCCCACTGAACCCTTCCAGCCCTTCTGGGTGGTTAATAGGTCACTGAGGTTCATATTTCTACAAGGAGATTATATCAAGGGATCAAAGGTTGAAAGGTTCTCACTCCATACAGACAATCATTTGCCAACTCTACAAAAAAGTCCCTGCAACTTCTTGGTTGCAGAACTGTTGTGAAAGAGTGAAAGCCTATAACTGTGAAGGGGATACTTAGTTAATAGTCAAATATGTATCAGTAGTTTACATAAGCCATAGAAGAAGCTACTAATTGGCTTGTTCTGAGCATCTCATCCGACTCCTTCTTCCCAGTACTCTTGGACTATGAGTGACTGATTGTATCTCCCTTGGGTCCTTGCCAGCCTTGCTCTACAACATCTGATAAGCTGTCAGCAAGTCTTTGCTAGCTGACATCAAGACCGTGTCTAGATGATGATTTACAAAACTGTGGTAACATGCGCTGGTTTTGAAAATCAGCCATCTCAACAGTGTCAAATAAGACCCCATCATTCTTCCTGACTGAAGTGTCTTCTATCAAACCTCCTACTTCATGTAGTGGTCAAAGCCCATTAACATCTATGTGGAACAATCTGTTGCTGTAATATATGTAATCAGTTGCCGAATGAACTCTGTGAAGAAAATAAATTTCATCATAGTTAAGTCCAAAAATATAAAATTTGCTTGCATTCTGTCATCTTGTCAAATAAGCACAATGAGTACAACCTTTCTGTCACTTTGTGTCCGTGAAACTGATTGAAGTATTATTCTGTAAACGGCACAAAACCTGAAAGATTTTATGAATGTCATTTTGGGGGTAATGTGTGAATCTGACAAGTGGTATCCAGAAAGACTTTCTTTTATTGATTATGCAGGGTATAAATAGTGTATTATATACCTTCTTGTTAGCAGCTTACATAATATTGTATCTAAATACAGTGTGTTTCACCCAATTCTCAAATATTTTTTTGCCCTGTATTTAAAATGTTAGTTCAGTCAGAGTTGCAGGTATGATTTTAAATGAATTATGGGAAGTCTTGGCTTGAACTTGTCAAGCATGTTATGTCATGGCATCAACATAAATACTCAGAGTGGGTCAGAGGTTCATGAGAGAAGTTTACTGTAGATTTAAAAAAATTAAATAAAATCTCAAATTGGAATTAAAGCAGACAAATAAAACAGTTAACTTCCCTGGAATCAGTTTCAAGTTTGGAGAAGCCACGTTTTGCTACAATTAAGTAATGTGAAGAATATCATAAGTATCATGTCACACAAATGCATTTTGTACACGTATATACAAAAGGAGACCCAAGATATTTTCTGGTTGCATCTGAAGCCTAAATCATATTTCCATGGCTAGATCTTAGAACAGCATCACAATCTAATCACTAAAAATCAAAAATACATTTTTTCTTTATTTTTGAATGCTAACACATCAATGAAGCAGTCATGACTGAAATAATTTCAGACAGTAAAAATATTAAATAATGTATTTAGGAAATGAATAATTTTAAAAATAGCTCTAAGATGTTTCTTTATATTTAATAAAACCCAGTTGTAAAACTGTGAAAGAGATTGGGGAAAGAGATACTTCTGTTTTAAAAGACATGATTTACACAGAAAAGCTCAAAAAGTTCCTCTTGTTTGGTGTAGGTAAATCTCAGCATTAGGATTATGCTTTCCAGTGGAAATCTAAAAGCACATGCTGCAACGAGTAACTGACACATTTCCTTCTTAGTGTAGTTAACATGATCAAGAAAGTTTTATTTTAATTAACTGGAGATTCAGAAGGATTTGAGGATTTTCAGCATTAGACTACCTCCCTGTTCCTGTAGAAACAGCATCTTTTATCATGCTCATTCTGTAAAAAGGAATATGATTTAATCCCTCTAAAATTTTCTCCTTTGTTTATCATGAATATTAGCATGTTCTTTAGAATAATATGACACCATTTCACACTTAGAGACATGTTGAAAGTAGGTAAGAAATTTAAGGCACTTCATTCCTTATGTGGATGGTAATACTGCAACAATTACATATTAATAATGCTAATCTGTGTTACAGTAGCACCTGGAGGCCCCTTATGAAATTAATACCTTACCGTGCTAAGCGTGCTGTTCACACATAACAAGTAGTTCTACCTCTTAGCAACCTGCAGTCTCAACACATAAGACTGACAAAGATAGGAAAAGTCAAGAATTAATTCACCAAATTTCACAGATGGAAAACCGTAGCACAGAGGTTTAGGTCTGTCAGGTTTGGTTTGTTTGGATATTTTTCCCTGAGAAAGTTTTACCGCTTTAAGGTACAAATTTAAAGGTACAAATTTAAACTGAGAGAGCTTAACCAATAACCAATATGAAATATTTGTGAACAGCTACAATAAAATAACTTACATTTCTTTCAGCTTAGCAGAAATCATTTGGGAACAGATTTTTCTAAACCCAAATAAGCCACTCCTATTCCTAAAGCCTAAGGTCCACATATCTTTTGCATTCAATTAAAATCCATTTTAATGATACAATTCCCATGAACGCACACCTTAACTTGTAAGTACTCTCATAAATAATCTGAAAGCACAGCTGTGACTTTGACCTGGGAAGGCCTGGTTGTTGGGCTTATTCTCTTGATTAGGAGGATTTATATTTCTTTATATATTCCCACTTTACCATCAAGATAACTTTTTGTATTTAAATCCAAATCTCTTAATCAGCTGAAATAAAATGTCAAATTGCCGAATAAACTAGTCTGTCCATTACTTAGCATCTCCTGTGACATCTTTCCAGACTCTCATGTCAACTGCCAGCTAATTTATTTCAACTTTTCATTAACTTTAGAGGTTAGCTTGATATGATGGATTTCAGTGGAATTGTTAGCACAGTAAACGTTCATGCAACTTCAGCACAAGTAGAGATGTGCTCAGAGTCTGGTGTAAAATTTATAACTGAGCACAACTTACAGCTTCTCTCTAAGGAGGATTGCTAATATTTTAATATAACCCTTTTTCTTCAATCCAGGCAGGATAAACAACCCCCAAAACCTAACTCGCCAACCAACCAATCAAAAAAAAAAGCCATCACCAACAAAATGCTTCTGAGGGATTAGAAAAGTCCAACAATTTGGGTATATTTGTTTGATTTTATGACACATTAAATCGTACAGTTGCAGTTGTTTCTCTCTTTAAACAAGGAACCACGAGTTCTGTGAGAGAGCTCAGACTGCTAGAAGCACTGGAGCAATTCTGCAGACACTGCAGTCCCAGAGGCAGTGGGCCACAAAGAGGAAAAAAAGTGCTTTTAAAATATCAATTATGCAAAATGGATTTGATATTGAGCCAAGGTAAAAATGACCAGTTTTCTCAACTGGAAGTTGAAAAACATCATTAAAATCAAGAGCTGTGTCAAAAGATTTTAATTGTACATAATCTGAGGTTGCTGACACAGAAAAATATTAAAGGGAGAGTTTTAATGCTGCTGAAAGAACACTAATTATCTTGACAATATTATAATATGTTGAACTTGTATCAGCTACTAATTAGAAATGTGACATTTGATTTGAGGGTTATATTGTATGATATATGACCAAGATTTTGTAAGCGACAACTGCTCTTACATGCCTCAAAAGAGGTCTCTCTTCAGTGCCTCTCTCTTCGGGTTATCCTCTGATACTCTCAAGATATGTTCCGTTTGATAAACTTCAGATATTATTAATATCTAGGTTGATATGTGCAATCAAAAAATTAAAACTTTCAGTTTTAAAAGTACACACAGTAGTCATTCCCTCAGTTAGAGGGATTTCAGATTTTAGAACTACCCCTTTGGGGTCCAGACTTCAAATCTGACCTCAAAAGAATTTGATTTCACTAATACTTTCAAGTTACTGTTGTTGCTGTTTTAGGAAGCACATCTCAAATTTTCTTATAATGTATAGAGATGTCATCAATAACTGCACATGGACAGAACTGTAGAGATATTTGCCCTAAAAGTTGCTAAAAAACCCAACATTTTTTGTTGTTTTGGGTTTTTTTGTTTGTTTGTTTGGAGTTTTTTTGGGGGGTTTTTTGTGTTTGGGTTTTTTTTTGTTTGTTTTTTTGTTTTTGTTTTTTTAAACCAATTTAGCTTATAATTTGGTCAAAAAACCAAGACAGTTATTTATTGTAGATCTTGCCATACTTTAAAAATGAAATACATACACTTTCATAAGAAGATTGAATATGAGAGAGGTTCATAGTACAGTCCAAAGACATTTTGTTAAATCACCAAAATGAAAGCTGGTCAGACTTTAGTAAGCTAACTGCAGAACGGTTCAAGGTTTTTTCATTTTATGCAGTTACAAATTCATTCCCTCTCTCAGAACCTCTTGTTTTGCCCATCTGTGACTCTGGCTGAAGTGTCTTTCCTGGTCTTTCCAGTTTCTTCTCCATTTGCACTACCCTTTCCTATTTGTTCCTAACTGACTAAAATAAGAGGAAAGGGCAGGAAAAAAAAAAAAAAGATTTTGGGGAATATTTTCAAGAAGTAAGGTATATTCATATATCAGTCTTTTTATCTCCTTGTTTTCTCCTTGTTACTTTTTTTCTCTCTTGATCTGCACCAGCTCTTTCTTTGTCTTCCCCTTTGTATACCTTTGCTTTATATTCTAGCTTTCATAGCCTTCATGATTTTTCTCTTACACACTCTATATCTCTATGAATTACCCCTGTATTTAAGGAACACTTTAACTTCTACATGCCCTATAACCAGAAGGAATACTAGTTATAACAAGTACCTATGAGTTGTGTCTGAATGTTTGAATGACTGTGTTGTGGTAAACCTAGAAAAGATATTCTAAGAAAGGAAGTTTCTGTACTGGCTGATATTTTATTATGATTATAAATCACCATGTGTTGTCCAAATGTCTGATCTGTGCAATTGTACACTCAAACAAAATGCTCATGGAGTTTAGTAAGAGCTTCAGAGAAGTCTGAGTTAGATAATATAGAGTCAATAGCAATACTTATTGGAAAACAATCAAGTCCTGTACATCTTTTCCCTGCTACTTATAGGGATAGAGATTTATCAAAATAAGAGACAATTCATGGACAATAAAATTTATCAACACATGCCAAATCTTTCTCAGAAGACTTATTTAAAGCTGCTAATGGATAGGAATCATGGTTTCTTTCCAGCTCTAAAAATTGTAGCAGTCACGTCTAAGTATTATTTGGGGAAAAATTGTCTCATATCCCAGTGGGATTTTGGAGCTGTGTAATAGTGCATGTGTATGGAGGAGGGTGGTATATTTTCTCTTGTCTATTTCAACAAGGAAATATAAGTAAAAGCAACAAATTTGTACCCAATAACACTTTCTTGACTTTAAGACCACTGTGTGTACAATACAACTGACTGACAGAGCCAGCAGAGTGTGCCAATGCCTTATCTCTCCTCTAAGCTTATCCAGAGTGTTTGATAAAATGCACTCAACAAAAAAGAACCATGAAGATAACAATGAAGTGCTTGCAACCTTCAAGTTCTGCAATGCTCTTGCATTGAGACTGTGGCAAACTGCAAAAAGACACCTCCTCTCTCCCCTCCCTCCTTTGCCTTTTTTTTTTTTTTTTTTTTTTTGGTGCAAGACATTCTAATTTTGCCTTGGGAAAAAAATGGATAGTTTTATACCTGGACACAGTGTGAAATACTTTACTGATTTTAAAATTAAAGGTTTCTGGGTTGGCAAGTCCAGAAAACTTCATTAAAAACTAGTGTGAACACAGTTATTTAAAGATGCTGATTGTTTCTGTATTGCCCTGGAATTATTTCTTTGCAAACACATATAAAACGATACCAGGTGTAGGATGAAAGGTAGTGCTGCTGCTTGGTCTTGGCAGTCAACATTTCAATAATGCACAGCTCAATAGCACATTAACATTTTCAAAGATTATGATTTCCATTTCTTATCATAGCAAAAAGAAATCCTGAAACATTAAAACAAAAAATAGAGGAAAGCAAGGTGCAGAAAGAGTATTAGTGAATTTATCAACTACCCGGAATGTTAAGTGGAGCCAAGCTAAACTTTTGGAAACATAAATCACATTTGTCATACTTCAGTAAATTTGTGCAAAAATTTGCTTTCCTTTAAGCTTCAATTATAATACAAAAAATGTTTTTAATGGTGATCATCTTTTGATAGATGATGTATGGCATGATTTGCAAGTGCTTGAGATACTGCAGCACAAGTGACAGAAAAGTGATATAGAGCAGAAAGCAACAAGATTACCTGTATTCTCTGTCAAAGCTGTCATCATTTGGCACTGTACTTTCATGATGTACCTCTGGCAGCTGCTGTTCATAGCACAACTCCAGCTGAAAAGATTGATACCTACCTTCATTTAAATAAAATAACTTTCTGTCTGAAAAATGGTAGGAACACACTTAATCACGAAAGGGGAAAATTCTAGACTGTGTGTCATGCTCACAATACTGAAAAATGGGCCATGTTGTGCAAAAACTATATGTGTGTTCTTTATGTTGGATTGTTTTGCCAGTTAGATTTGATATAGAAGTTAGGGTTTCATATCAGGGCTTGCAGTCACACTTTTAAGCATTAACTTACCCTGCGGTCCAAAAGAATTTCAGGACTTTATTAAGCTGTTTCTGTGAAATAAAGTGGCCTGGAAATAAAATTAAGTGGAAAATAAAGTGAAGTAGTAACTCAGATGTTCCATATTATTTTTTTATCAATAAATACTAGCAATAAATATTAATACATTCTACTGCATTGTGCTGGGTAACTAATATTGGCAAATTATTTACTTTTAATAAAGTAAAATAATGAGATTCCCATTAGAGGGAGAGCATTATTTAAGATGTAAGTAATAAGATTATAAAAACAAAAGTCAGAATATACAGTTGAATATCCAGCAGATGGAGCTTCTTACCTCTTAAATGTTGCATTTTATCAGAGTAAATTTGACTTTAATGTGGCTGTTGATGTACAGTCCTAATCTAAATATAAAAATTATAACAAAGATTGTATCAAAGCAAATAAGACAGTAACATGATCAAAAACCCTAAGCTGCTTTTAGAAGTGCTTCTTACCTAACATACTTTCCTTAGTAGCACAGCTAATGATTAGGATATAATGAACAAATAGATATTATTATAGCTTCCCCTCTGTTTTTTCTTTGGTTGTGAAGGTGTTTTGGTTTGTGGTTTTTGATTTTTTTTTTTTTTTAATTTTCAAATCTATATGTTCAAAGGCTAAGCAACAATTCTTATTAATTTTGGTAGATTTTAGTACTAGAGATTACCGAGTCATATTTTAAATAATTTCAGGAAGACAATGAATACTGAGTTGAATATAACTTAGAGAAATGTTTTCAGAGACTCTGCATGGAATTAACTAGCTTTGACTTTTAGTGAGGAGATATTAGAGGCTATGAAAATTCATTTTTTATGAGATACAATTATAATTTGGAATTAATATTTTTGAGGAAAACTTGAGACAACTTGAGAATAGGCTAATATGTCCGTATTTCTACTGTAGAATGGTATATGAACTAGCCTTTAGTTTTGAAGGAGAATAACATTTACCTCCTTATATACAGAATGTTTGTGCAGAAAGCTTGAATGTGGCAGTATGGTAGAAAGCTTACTTGAAATAGAAATAAATACTTTTGGAAGGATAGGCTTTGCACACCTAGGGAAGGCACTTACTGAACCTTCATATTTATATTCTAGGGGCATATTCAATCATTTCCCCTGCAGTAGTCTGGATTCAGCTGCTGATTTTTGAAAAGATACCTAAGCCTCTGCCTGTGTATTCCACCTAGGTAGGTATAAGGCTGAAGACCTTAGTATCAAGTGTCTGTGTTAGTCAGACCTAGATACCGGTAGGTATTAAAGACCTCTTAAGCAATAACAGAATTCATTAAGAGTGACAAGAACTCAGTGGACTGTGTCTGTGATCTGTGAAAAGTAAAGGTGAGGTTTGAACTTGGTGGTGGTTGAAAGCAAAAGTAGTCAAAATGAATATGGTTTATTTTGCTGCTGTAAGTGATTTTGCATTATTATTATACAAGTATCTAAGAAATCTGGTACTTTTGGAATAGTTTGATATACAGTTCAAGGTAAAATTTCAATAAATCTTGAGTACCTTAAAATTTCTGTATACATCAGCCAAACTTTCATTCCATTTTACTCAGAAAGATAGAAATCACAGAACAGATCTTGAGGCCATTATTAACAACCCAGATTTGCACTGGAAAACTGGAGAGAGGCATGGACTCTTAGTTTGAATGCAGCACACCTTTGAATCTCGTGAAACAGTGCAGTTCAGATTTTTCAGACTGACTTTCAGACTGTCTGTGCCTGTCACCATAAAAGCAACCTTTTCTGACTTTTAATCTATTTATTGCATATTTAAAGGCTGGAAACCCGGAGGATGGTGGAAATATCCTATTCAATGATGGAATGACTTATGAATGGTTTCAGTAAATATGGACAAATTATCTCTGACTTTGTCCAACTACCCCAAGTTTCTTGTGAACGTGTTCATGCCCTTGCAAACAGTGTGTTTTCAGATAGGAGCAGAAAACTGGTAAAGATTTAAAAACACATTAAAAGTTCAGATTTTCATTAGGACTCCATGCTTCACTTTGCATTAATTCACATCTGATCCTTACAGCCTTTAATGTTCCTTTTCAAACTGCTAAATCCCACCTCAAGATGTAAGAATTGTTCCTCTTCCTTCCCTAAAAAGCTGTTCTTCCTTTCTCTAGAGAAAATTGTATCTCTTCTGTCTTTTATTTTCCTCTTCTCATTCTTTGCTTTCTCCATAGACAACTCTTGCTGCACTGGTGGAAAATCTGTGTTTCAGTAGATTCCCATGGGGCAAACTGAGAAAAACCCCTATTGGTTTCTGGTTTTGCTGAGCTCCCCACCAGCAGAAGCCAGGAAAAGATGCAGCAAGAAGTCTCCCTTGTTCTGGCGCTGTTGGATGTGTGGGTAATGGGACACAGTGGACAGTGTAGGAATTAGGTTCAGCAAAAAAAGCCAGGGAGACTAAAGGGAAGACACTGTTTTGCAGTCTCCTGAGGTCAGTGACAGAGGTATAGATGTTAAAGCCGAGCAGGCACGAGACCTCTCATCTCTAATTCCTCTTCCTTTGTGGCCCTTTACAAGAGTGTTGGTAGAAACTGACAGACTAACTTTGAAGTTTGTAGAGAAAGACACAGGCTAGAAAGAAAAGAGACCTGGACTTGTCAGTTGGAACTGGAAACACTGTACAACCTTTCAGGGGTCCCTGAGGCCTCTGCTTTTAAATCAGTGAAAGAACAGCTCTATGTGAAAGAATAGGGGCCAGTTGTACTCCGGAGTGGGAGAATGAGCTCCTGAGGCTTTGCTGAATAAAAGGGAAAATGAAAAGGAGGGAATGCTGCTCAGAAACAATATTTCATGTGCTGTGGAGTTCAGGTGTCTCCTGTCAGTTCAGAGTAGGGGACTGTAGCACAACATGACAAGGGTTAAGGTGAGACCAGAGGGCAAACTGCATAGCCATAGGCATAAAAGTGCCTGTGAAAATGCTTTGCTTGGGGCCCTCCAACACTTCATTATCAATGGTGGTAATGGCAGGAGAGTGGCTGTTCATGCCGTATTGCTGAATAGCGTAGGATGCTTTCAACAATTTCTCTTAATAAACACTGATAGATGGAGAATATGCAGAGCAGATGATGTCAATAAATGTCCTGTTTGTAAAAACTACTGCAAGATGCAAAAGAAAGATAGGAAGAAAGCTGTATGTTAAAGGAACTGTTTATTCATAATATATGCTCATAAAACTGCAGAAATGTAATTGCTTAGAAAGCATATGAGATTTATTGTTCACATTCTCACTTTGCATAAATCTTCTTTGTTACTTGTTTCAGCCTTGTATACATAAAATGTTATGGATGTTTTGAAAACAATATAGCAAAGCACACAACAAAAAAATCTAGCTCCTATGGTACGTGTATATCAGACAATATCATTTTATTACCAAGACCTGAAAAAGAAAATGCAGGAAAAGGTCAGCAACCCATTTAAATGACTTTACAGTATTATCAACTGTGTACTTACACAAAATAAATTCAACTAACCTGACTGCTAAAGTTAACCATGGGAGGCCATTTCTTATATGACAAGGATCTGCACCCTATAGTGAGGTGTATGGTAGTGACACAATAACATTAGATAATTTTCATTTTATGGAGTGGGCCTACATTTTATTTGGATTGGTTTGGCTTTTGGAAAGCTGCAATTAAAAATCCCTAATTATTTCTTAATATGGCTGCAGGTGACATTTAACTGAAAGAAAACTAGAGAAAAACAAGCTTGTGAATCTATAAAGGGATCAGAATAATGTAGTTATGCTAGTTAAGGTTTAGTGCAAAAACAGTTTTAAAAAAGTAGGATTTTAATTTAAAATAACGTCTCATTAGTCGGTTTAATTACTCACTGCCAGCCCTAATTGGTTTTTAAGGCTGGAAACAGAAAAACATAGCACTTAGGAAAAAGAAAGGATTTTTACCTCTGGTAAGTTCAACAAAAGATGAAGGTTCCCTGGGCAAAGTATAAGATTTTGATTAGGTTTCTTAGCTACTTTGAATTATCCTGATTATTCTGTATTTGGAAATTAACTCAAACAGCTACAGTATTGATTGCATACTTCTCTAGCATTTCCTTAACTTTTCCTTGTTAGTAACAAGATTCTTTTAAAAGTTCAAGCTACGGCATGGCCATATGCTGTTACTGCAGTTCTGAGCATTAGCAGAAATAATGTTTTGGACATCTGGGTAATTTTAAAGTTAAGAAAGAAGATGTTAGGATGCTAGTTTGGTTTTGATTTGTAGGTTGGTTTTGTTGTTTGGGTTTTTTCCTTTTTTTCACAGGACTCCAGCTCAAAGGTTTTGTTATTTTCTGGTATGAAATTAGATAATGTTGGATATAAAAACAAGCAGTATAAGCCAAAACTGAATATATAAAAGAACCAGGAGAGTTGGGGGTATTTTGAACACAGACGTAGATTCTTGTTGGCTACCTGTTCTCTCCTTCTCTAGACATCACTAAAATATGTACTGAAATGAAGTTTTTTTAATTCTAAACATGAACGTGTATTTCTCCTGTTATTTCTGTCACATAATCACCTATGATTTTTAAAAAATAATATTAATATCCAGACAAAGCAAAAACAGTAAGAATACTTTGAGTTAAAGCTGTCAGTAATTAACTTATTTATATAAGGAGATATTTAGGGCTTCCTCAGGCGTACTGCAACCTGCATGATCTGTAACATGCATATTATAGTGACTTAAGCTGGTTTGCCCCAAGTTTAGAGGTTCTCAAAGATGGAGTTTATATATCTAGCTATTTTCATAGAAATACTAACTTTCACTACTTTCAATAATATTCAAATACTCTTCACAGGAATAAGGAGAAATTGCATCTGCATATGACAATATATGTATGTCATGTTAAAATGAAGTCTATTTACAACCTCTTCTTTTTATTGCTTTTAATAGTTTGAAATATATTTTGCTGAATTTTTATAAGACATTGTATAAGAATTCAGTCAGTGTCAGGTCTCATATAAACATTTTTGAACTGTCAGTACGATGTATAAACTTATTACATCACTGAAAGAAAACTGTGACTGTGGCTTAATAGCAACTTTGCTACTGCACATAGGTATATACTGAGATTTCTGCTTCTTTACCCTTAGATTTCTCTGCTTCTTGGGTTGGTTCTAGGGATGACCAACTAGAAAATCAGTGGAAATAGGCAAACAAAACTCAATAAATCCACCATTACTTGGAGATGGTCATTAAGAAAATGTCTGGCATTTAGACTTGATGTACACCATGGTAAGTTTGTTTCTGATTATATTTTATTAATATTTTCCTTTCCCCTTGACCCAGAAAGTCAGAACACCTTGAAACAGTAGTTCTTCTTTAAAATGAAATCTTGCACATTCAGGTGCTGCAGCTTTCATAAGAATAATGAATATTCTAAGAGAGCATGTAAAACCACAGGTATTAACATTACAATCTTATAAGAAAATCTCCCAGATTGAGTCAAAACATGAAACAGTGTCTTACCAGCTCCAGTTTGATTAAATATCTCAGAGAAAATTAAGAAATAAGTCTTTCAGTTGCCCTCTTGGAAAATTAAGGATAAGTTTCATAATCAGTGCTTGTTTAGTCTGACAGTGGTAGGTACTTTTTTCCCCAGCTGTCTCAGGTGCAGCTACAGTGTCTCACTTTTGTCATTGACCCCAGTTGACATTCTTACACTTCCCTTAGATCAGATCACCTCTGAAGGCTTTCTTCCTGAGTTCTCCAATAAGATGAAGTATTTTTGGTGTTTTACAGTGCTTTCTTCATCTTTCCTGCTTTAGAGGAAGCTGGTGGAGATTTAGCTGGGAAGCTGGGAGTCTGGCTATACCAATGACCTTTGGTTCTGTGGCTCATTCCTGTGTTAGGCATTGATTACCCTAATTAGTAGGTAGAGAAGATTAAGGTATTCATATCAGCTAGATGAACTGTTGTATCCAAGGATCCTTAAACACATTTGTTATTTGGGTTTTCAATTTAGGTTTTTGATTAAAAGCTATAATATTGTAAAAGGTAGTCAAAATGTTCTTGTCAAATATTTTTGAGTCAAAGCAACATTTAAAAATTAATATGATGCAGATATGTTTCATTTGAGTCACTTTTTCCCTATGCACTTTGTAAAACAACCCCAAAAGTATGGTTCTGTTCAATGTTTAATTTTCCAAAATCAAAAGTCACAGAACTTAATGGTACCAAGATTTTAGAATCTACCTTTCTAAAATTTGTGAGTGTTCATTGGTTTTAACTTTCAAATTTCTATCTGATTTGGGATTATTCCTTTCAAGAACCTACTTTTTTGCACATTCTAAGCGGTTGTAACTACAACAGTTAGTGGAAAAGTTACGTCTGGAGTTCTTAGTTTTAATGGATTAAATATTTTTCAGGAGTAGCCTTGATCATGAAATTCTTCCCTGGGCTCCCAAATCCTTTTAACATTTCAAGGTCAAGGTGTTTTCTTATGTCTGTGTTTTGAAGATGGGATTGTTGTGCATATTGATTCATTCTTTGTTGAGTCAGTCTTGACTGGTAACTGTTGTGATGCTGTCAGTTAAATATTGGTTACGTATATAATTATCAGATCTTTAAATGTCATCAGATCTTTATATCTTTATATGTTGTAGAAGATGCTTTAAAATGTAGAGTTTATATATGGCAATAAGGCAATAGGATAGTAGAATACTTGGGTAAAATTACATCTATTTCAAATAATTAAAAAATTACAAATATTCTTAAGATATATTTGCAACGTAGATGCCTTTACAGTTTTTAATATAATCTTCCTAGCACATTTCCCTGAAGTAAAAAAGAAAATAAAAGAAAGAAACAAAAAGGAAACTAATTATAGTTGCTTCCTTGCAGTTTTTAGATTCTCTGAGGCACCTTTATGACCAGTCATGATATCTCCTCATTTGAGAGTTAGTGAGCCAAAAAAGGATGAAAGTTGTTCCAGTTCTTGTGTTTCTACTTCCACCGCTGGAATTGCTCCTGTTCTTCAAGTCTTCTAAAACAGTGAATTAACCAAAATAAAGGTTTCACTGCTACATTCTTGAAGCAATATTCATATTATAGTTGATTGCATTCTTAGTAATGACAGCCCTTTATGTAGTTGCTTATATGTGTGAATTATGTGGCAAATAAAAGCAAATCAAAAAATGGGTTACAGTTCAGATGCTCCAAATCTTGAATGTTAGCTCACATAAAACATATATATATATGTATATAGTTAATGCTTAAAAAAATATATAAATATATCCACTGTAATGACGCAGTTATTAGGTAGCATTCCTGCTTCAAGAAAAGCCTATAACTTGAGATATTTAGAAGCTGCATTACTACTAGATAATGCACTTATAGGGGGCATTATTAGAAGAAAAAATACCTACTAGAGTATTAGTTGGGCATTAGTAGAAGTTTCCAAAAGAGGTATTTTGTTATTTTGTTACCAGTTTAAGTCACCCCTGACATAGATATGAGGCTGGGAATATCAGAATCTAGAAATGTTAAAAAAAGAAATAAAACCCCATAACATTTCAAGTCCTTGAGGGAAGCAATGCCAGGGAAGAGGGAAGAGACAATTTCTTTCTTATCCATTATTCTTCATTTCTGTTAAAGACAATATATGTTGTGACCTATATTTGCCTTGGATGTCAATGTCTTTTTACCTCAAAAGATTTTTTTTGCACTCTGTCAGTCCAAATGGCACATCTACGCAGAACCAAAAGAATGAAAGTAGCAGCATTTACCCAGAAACTGGACTGTAACCTCAAATATTGTTTTAGGGTTTTACTAGAAGCAGAAGTAGTGATGTTTGGTATTTGCACAAACGTACGTTTTGGTCCAAACTCTTCTACTTTTTGATCAGTCAAGGCACATGATTGTTCTGCTTGATATGCATAATCTTCTAAACATAGGATTTCATTTAGAACCTTGCTCACAGCTAGAATAAGTAATATTGAAGAGATTTTAGCCTGGACTAGCAGAAAAGCTGATTGAGAACGATATTATTTATTTTGAGAGTCATAAAAAAATTTTACAGAAAAGTTTTGCAGCAGGAGTCAAGTGTGAAAATAGACCAAATGAAGGCCTCAAAAGATTCTTCAAATAACATTTTAACTTTCAGCTTCACATTTCTGTATTTTCCTCTGCCTCCTAAGCACGAATGACCCAGAATGAATGATAACAGGATAAAAAGTTCCAAGATGCACCCTAAAGAAGAAGAATTTTAGGCAAGAAATTGATCATACTTAATTTTAAAACCAGAATAATGAGAAGCAAACAAGATTAGATATTAATGTGAGAAAAAAGAAAAAAAAAAAAAAAGGAAAAGATCTGACAGAGGTTGCAGTACAGTTTTGAGCAAACTGTTAAATAACAATTGTCCCAGTTCTTCAAGAGAAGCACCTTTGATCCTCTTCTTTTTGTTTTTTTTTTTTTTTCCCCCAGCAAGCAGTTACTATGTCACTGGTTTTCTAAGTAATCTGGGCAGCTTTCTAGACAAAAATATCCTGTGCCCTAAATGGAACTTTTGGTTTGGGGTTGAAAATAAAAGGCAAATCTCTGTGAATCTATAAAGTCCCATCATATTGTCTGCAATAAATATTGTACAGTTTTTTCTGGAGAAAATTTTTTCTGATGTGTTGTTTTCTGACTTTGGTGAAATTTTCTTGAAATATTCTTGAAATATTTTTTGTGAATCACAAGATGATCATAAAATAAGAATTATGAAGATGCTTTGCCTTTTATAGGATTGAGACATTTGCTTATATACATTATGTGTTTTGCCTCCACTTGAGTATAAAGATAAGCATCTCATGAGACAGCAAACAATGTAATTTTTCCTATCTGCCTTAAAAGAAACATAGTAAGTCAATTAGCATTTTGAAATCCACTGAGAGCAACAATGGATAGTTAAGTTCTTCTCAGTTCCACCTGGTGAAGTGTGTAGAGGGGTCCCCTGCAATATCACATTAGTGATACTTTCATTATCTGAAACTATTTCTATATGCAAGCAAAACTATTCCTCTAATATTCCTGTCTCACTATGTGCTGTATACATGGAAGACTGATTTGCATTCCCATTGTTGTGGTTTTTTATGATTCACTAAGTGTTGATGAAGTCATGTGTGTGAGATGTGGACTTTAGTGAGCTATACTATTGCTTTGGTACTATTACTGTATGCACAGGCAAGGATAATAAGAAAGTAGTTTCTCTGTTTCTGTATACTTCTGAGATAACTGTGGTGTGGTACAACAAGTAAAGGAACTTTTATATTCATGTTTTAAAATAAGTGATTGATATAAAAATTTAAATTAACTCAAATAATCCCTGTCTGCTAACTACCATTAAATTATACAAGTAACAGGAAAATAAAACATGTCTTTCATTGCTTTATATACAAGACTCTATTTGCAGGTTCTATTTTCAACATCTAATTTAAAACTTGCTGAATATACTGAAAAAAAATGCTGCCTATTTCTATTTGTATTGATGTTGCAAAACAAAGAAACAAAAATATTCTCCTGTGTTATACGTTTTGAATGTATTTATACTATAGATTAATAATTAGTTTTCTAGTAGTAAGCTGTTTGTACTAGTGCTGTCTGTGATGCACTAGTAGGTGCATCACAGGTCTGTGACACCTAGCAGGTATCACCATGGGGTTATACCAAAGAGAATCTTGAAAATCTGTCTTGCTGCTAAAATGAGTAAGTGCCGACCCAGAAGGATGGTTAAATCAAAAAGCATCATATATTTGATATTTTTATTTTATTTTTTTCTCTTTCCCAAAAAGAAATGTGGCCATCATCATACCTTGTAAATCTAATTCTACTTCCTTTTTTTTTTTTTTTCCCAAAGTTTATTTTCAAAGGGCAACTACATATCTAAAATCTTTGTTTCTAGTTCTTATTTATTGTTGGGACTACAGCTATGCATTGAACCATAGTATTCATGTAGTTTTTGCCATTACCTTCACTGGAAGTAATTCGATAAGTAAATCTATTCAGCCATTTTTTATAGGATTCACTCTTGTCCTTATGGAAACTTGCAAAACATAGTAATATTTGAAATAACAGAAAACATTTGCTACTTGAATTAAGAAAAAAGCAAGCAAACCTGAAGAGACAAAATCAAATCCTGAGAGCTAAACCTCAAGTATGAGTGTTTTTAGTTAGCAAACCAGGAAATAGTAACTGATGTTTTTTGCCTGTGGTGATATTCTCTGTTTTTTTCTCCATGATTCAGCTCTTTAATTCACAAGTGATTGCCAAAAACAATATTAACATTTTAAATGGGATAACTTGGCATGCCTGTAAAATTGGCCTGCATTTTATTAGAATATAATACGAAGTCCTAAAGATCAATAACTAGAAAGAATTATTCTTTTTTCTTATCTCCTTCCTCAGTTTTGTATTAAAATTGTTTCTCTTTAATGGACTTCTTCCAAAAACTTCAGTGTATCTTGTATTCTGTTTACACTTTATTTGATCTTTCAAGTGTTCATCCAGTTTTTTTTAACATACTGATGACTGAGTTAATGACTTTTTTTCTTTCTGTCAAATGTACTTGAGTTTTGCATTTGTTGCTAATTAGAAATCAAATGAATCTCATTAAAGGGGTCTTGTAACCTTTTTCTACAATGAGAAAGGGCCAAGGCTTCTCATCTGAAAAACTGTAGAACTGTCAGCACCCTAATGGTTTTGTCAATGTTATTAGAAGTAAATAATAAACACAGAAAATGACTTGACATGAACTACTGCAAAAGATCTACAATGAGCTTCAAAACACAGATCAATATTTTTCCAAGAGAGCGACTATTTATTGAAAGCACTAAAAGCTCTGGTGAGGGAACAGGAACATTTTCCTGTTCAATTAGCCTAGATCCCTTTCCAAAATTTTAAATGGAAAAATGATGGCAGATACACAACATGAAACAAAAATGATGTATTTTGCTAAATTGTGTTTTTATATTCTCTTTCTTAGATAGTAAAGAATATGTACTTGGACTAGGTTTGCATGGTAAGGTTTTGGTAGTGGAGGGAGGGAGGCTACAGGGGTGGCTTCTGTGAGATACTTTCAGAAGCTTCCCTGTGTCTGACAGAGACCATGCCAGACGGCTCCAAGACAGACCCACTGTTAGCCAAGGCTGAGTACATCAGTGACGGTGGTAGAGCCTTTGGGTTAACAGATTTAAGAAATGTAAAACAGTCCTGTGCAATGGGAACTAGGCGAGAGGAGTGACAATATATGAGAGGAACAGCCCTGCAGAAGGTCAGTGGAGAAGTAGAGGAAGCAGATGCTCCAGGAGCCAGGGCTGAGATTCCTCTTCAGGTCCATCTGTACCCTGTGGAGGGTGTGACTGAAGGAGGTTTTGACCTTGTGGTAAACCTGCACAGGAGCAGGTTCCTGGCAGGACCTGTGTCTCCATGGAGAGAGAAGATCATGCTGGAGCAGATTTTCTGGCAGCACTTGTGTCCCCACAGGGGACTCACAGTGGAACAACCTGTTCCTGTGAGGGGATTGCATCCCATGGAAGGGACCCACATTGGATCGGTTTGTGAAGAACTGCAGCCCATGGGAAGGACTCACATTGGAGAAATTCATGGAGGACTGTCTCCTGTGGGAGGGATGCCATTCTGGAGCAAGGGAAGACTCTGAGGAGTCCTCTTCATGAGAAAGAAAGAGTGGCAGATAGAACGTGTGATGAACTGACCATAGCACCCATTCCTCATCCCACTGCACCACTGAGATGGAGGAAGTAGAGACTTTGGGAGTAATGTCAAGTCAGAGGAGAGAAGTGGGGGGAAGGTGTTTTAAGGATTTGGCTTTATTTGTCATTGCTCTATTCTGATTTCATTGACAATAAATTAAACTAATTTCCACAAGTCAAATTTGTTTTACCTGTGATGGTAGTTCGTGAGTGATATCCCCTGTCCTTATCTCGACCCATGAACCTTCTGTTATATTTTCTCTCCTTCATCCATTGAGGAGGGAAGTGATAGACCATCTTTGGTGGTCATGTGGCATCTAGGCAGGGTCAACCCACCATAAGTGTGAATCACTCATATTATAAAAAGCTATTTCACCTTTTTTGCCTGTTTCATTTTAATATATGGTTTTTGCATGCCATTAAACTTTCATTTCTAATTTCTCAAGAAATTGTCTCCCTTTTGATATGATGATATAATTTTTATTTTATTCAGATACTTTCACTCATTAGAATATGGTGAAGAACATTAATGCATATTCATTCATGTAGCAATAAGATTTGCAAATATAGACAAATAGTTGAAGTATCTTCCCTCCTGCCCCCTAGAGTTAATAATATATACCTTGATATTTTCAAATATTCTATCCTTCTAAAGTGTCTAGAAAACTAAAAAAAAGCTCTTCTGTCTTCAGAGCTAGTTAACACACCCAGAACTTTTTGCAAAATCTGTTTCATAGCTTCCAAGATTATACTGCAGGTAACTTTTTAAATACTTTTCTTTCTAATGTCCTTGATCAAAGCATAGATGACTGTAGACTTGGGTCTTAGTATATATTAAAAAAAAGCCAATTTTCTGTATGTTGTTTTGAAGACTGAAAGTGTTATATAATTGGTAAGACTAAAATTATTAAGATGATACAGGATTTAATGGAAATAAACTACAAGGAAAGATCAAAGAAGAACTCTGATGTTCTTTATGTACTAGAGGATCCTTTAGTCATGTTTTAAAAACCACACACATACAGTATATATGATATATAAATCATACATATATCTAATTAAAATTATGATGATTGCCTATAAGCAAGACAAAACAAGGCTGCTTTATTAGAAAAGTATTTCAGTTGTTTATAAGCTTTTTAGAAGACTGCCAAAATTTAATTGTTTGGGAGGAATTTGAAGGCTAATTTTCTTCCTCAGGCTTGCTTTTTGCAAAGTTTCAGTAGAATGATCAAAAGGTTTCTTCCAATTAGTTTAAGGAAATTACATTGTTTTTCATCTGAAAGAAGATGAAGAATATTCTGTTTGGTTTTAAAGAAATGCATAAAACTTTGTGACATGAACATTAAAATCAGAAAGATGCTTAGGAGTGAGGGGTAAATTTTGCTATTCTATAAAACTTGTACTGAAGTTGCTACCTTCAAAAACTTCACTTTGTTTATGCACAGCCGTGGCTTGTGTACTGTGTGTAGGTCCTATACATATACTGTAAAGACATAAGCCTGAGTATAACCCATTCCTAAAAATTTGCATAGTAGAAATTTTTATGGTGGAACAGGGTAGGGAAGTGGCCACAATGGTGCTGAAGTCAGAAACAGGAGGATTTTCTTTTTTCTTGGTCTTTCTTTCAGTAGTATTTGACTAGGAGAAGAGAGGATCTTAAATGTGATTGATGAAGAGACTGAAGAGGAGCTGTCTCAGTCTGGATAGAGAAAAGTAGGCACTCTATGATGGCTGGACAGAGAAGATGAAGGCTGGTGTGGATGAGCCAAATCCAGGTATGTTGTAAAGATAAGCACTTCGCAGATGATTCTGAAATGGGACTCAGAAAAGGAGGATGGACAAAGATGTATATAAAAATAACAATTAAAAATGTTAATTTTTACACTGTCAAACAATTCCACATTTCCTTTGTAACCTCACTGGATTTTCTTCCCATGTTCATTTACTATAGTGTAGCTTCTTGCATTTTAATTGGTGAAAAAACACAAATCTGGAGAAAGATTTCTAGTTAAATTTAAATTTGTACTTTAGTATATATCAGTAGGGTTTGACTCATCAATGTTTTCCCTTGAAGCAAAAGGATACAACAACAAATTTGCATGATATCCAATTGAAATGACAACTTGATTCAGTTCATTTGGGATTAACTCTTGAACAAAGAGAAAAATTAGTCATATTGGTCTTCATATCTTTTCAGATGCAATGACAGGAGTGTACAATAAATTCTCTGCATAGGAAAATGTAAACGTGGGAACAATAGTACACATTAAGGTAATCCTGTGTGTAGGACATCATCCTGTCATAGTGAGGAAACAGAGGAATGAAGACATCTCACTGAACTCTTATCACAGGAATAAATAACAGAATCACAGAATTATTTAATTTGTAAAAGACCTCTGAGATCATTGGATCCAACCTTTGACTGATCATCACCTTGCCAAATAGACCATGGCACTAAATACCATGTCCAGTTGTTTCTTGAACACTTCCAGGAATGGTGATTCCACCATTTCCATGGGCAGTGAATAACCCTTTCCATGAAGAAAGGGATCATCCTTCTGATGTCCAACCTGAATCTCCCCTAGTGCAGCTTGAGGCCTTTTCCTCTTGTCCTGTCACTGGTTAACTGGAGAGAAGAGACCTACCCCCACACTGTTAAAACCTCCTTTCAGGTAGTTAGAGACAGTGATAAGGTCATCCCTGGGCCTCCTTTTCTCCAGGCTAAACAACCCAAAGTCCTTCAGCTAGCCCTCACAGGACTTTACCCTCTAGACCCTTCACCAGCTTTGTTGCCTTTCTTTGAACTCACTCCAGCATGGCAATGTCTTTCTTGAAGTGAGAGGTCCAAACTGGACACAAGATTTGAGGTGTGGCCTCACCAGTGCCAAGTACACTGGATGATCACTGCCCTGAACAGAGTGCTGGACACACTATTTTTGATACAGGCCTGGATGCCATTGACCTTCTTGGCCACCTGGGAACACTGCTGGCTCATGTTCACTCAGCTGTTAACCAGCACCCCCACATCCTTTTCTTCGGGCGGCTTTCCAGCCACTCTGCCTGCAGTGCTGCAGGGGGTAGTTGTGGCCAAAGTGTAGGACACAGCAATTGGTGGTGTTGAACTTTATACAAGTGGCCTTGGCCCATTGATCCAACCTCTCCAGATCTCTTTACAGAGCCTTCCTACCCTCCAGCAGATCAAAATTTCCCGCTTAGTTTGGGGTCATCCGTGAATTTATTACATGGTGCACTTGCTCCCCTTGTCCAGATCATTGATAAAGATATTAAACAGAATTTTTATTTTTATATTCATTTTATATTCCCCAGAACTCAGAATTGAGTCCTGGGGAACACCACTTATGATGAGTCACCAACTGGAACAATAACAACAGTAATGTTTTCCAAAACAAGAAACTATTTTGTCTTCATTAAAAGACAACTGTATTATGCAATTATAAAATCGGATGCATTCTTATTTTCTTTAAAATATTACCCAAAAAAAGACAATATAAAGAAGGTATCAAAATTGAAAAAAATGAATTATTTTAAACATAAAATAATTTTCAAATACACCTAACCTTGCTGAATTCACATTCTTCCATCACATTACCCTGATTAGGAGAACGCTTTCTTTGTTCATGATTGAAGCAATGAGAGTTAAATATTATCGTAGGCTAATATTGAAGTAAAGATAAGGAAAATATCCAGTTCTTTATCACTTACAATTTTTGTTTGTATTAATGATTAATCATTTATAGCAAGTCAGATTTTGAGGTTTTGATTTCCCTTATTGTTTGAGGGTTTACTGGTATCATGTGATGTTAAACCTTATTAAATATGAGAAGTTTAGATTTTTTTAAAACATGTATTATGAGCATTGTAAGTGTCATAGTTTGTTTAGTATTGTTTCTTCCATGTATTTTCAAACTGCAAAGGATTCTTTATACCTTAATCTGAATAAAACAGGACCAATGAAACAAGACCATTCTTACTTAATGTGGGTGGCAGTCACAACTGACAAGAAACTTCAAATTCAAAATTCAAAAGCATCTAGTAATTTTTGTGAATTCCTAATTCAATTAAAAAGTAATTAAAAATTTTACTTAAAAATATATATTATTGACAAAAATTATAAATTACATAAATTACAGGGAAAAGTATTTCCAGATATCAGCAGCTCAGTTCTTAAAACCAGGACACTACAAAAATAAAATGTAGGTGTGATGGAGAGGAAAAGGTTGGGTTTAGAAATGGGAGAATTCTTTGAAATTAGTTTTAGAGATTTATCCTTTAAATATTTATTTTATAATGTATTTTAGGAATTATCATGATATAAGAGTTTATTAAGCTGTGTTTTGTATTGAAAATTGTGCAAGTTTCCCAGGATTTAGAGGTTTGGTGTGATTGTTTAGTGCAGGCTTAACTGATGGTTTACAAGGGGATTAATGAAATGGAGAACAGCTTTATGAAAGTATTCCCCTACCAATGCTCACAAGGCTGTAAATAATTTATAGAGCTCCGGTTAATATTTGTAGTTTAGGAAATTAATTTATGTTAAAAATGCCACAGTTAACTGTGTTCTTCTGCAGCTATTGAATCTCTGGGCAGAGGGGAACATCTCTGTTTTCTAAGGATGCAAAGATGTTAATCTTTTGTACAGTTGTGACATGGGGTTGTAGAAACTATATGTTTTTTCTCCTATAACATGGGTGTCTTCAGTTAAATATTACAACTTTGACAACAACTCAGCTAAAAAAAGGTGCCATCTTTATACTGAAACCTTTAACTTTGCTTACCTGGTTTAGATTATACAGTGACAGACTGGGGCTGTATAGACTTTGACTGTACAGACTTTGGCTTAACACAAGAGATTAGTGCTTGGTGACAACCCTAGTAGCAATGAGCAATGCTGCTGTGGTGTCTAAGACTTTATCTGTCACACCTGCACTTTGGAGGGTGGCTAGAAGAGCACCTCCTTTTACTCCTTTCAAGCCTTTCTATCTGTAAAAGAAAGCTTAGTAGGGACTGATAGTTTTAAGTAAGCTTTTAAAATAATGGAAGAGAACCATGAGTGTTCAGTTCTATGCCATTGTGAAAGAAGAAGGCGGAAAAGCACTTTCTGAGGCTCCAAAGTCACTTGCCATTGACTTGGAAGCTTTCTACTTGGAGATTAAAAAGCTTCATGAGGAGGACTTATTTCTTTTTACTTTTACTCTGATTTAGTTTTCTAAAATGTTTTGTAAAAATTATTTAGTGCTGCAGGTAGGAACTATTGAAAATCACAGGTAGCACAAATCCTCTAAACATAAAAAAATCCTTAAACAACACCCTATTCATACTAGAGGGTCTATGAACACTGAAGATGTATCAACCATATTACTACATTACACAAATTCAGATGACACCCCAGTGAAATAATTGGCTGCTTTCAGTAATCTGGTGCTTGCAAAGCGTAATTCCAAGAAACATCATAGCTCTGAATTCTGTCAAAGATTGCACAGTGATTTAGGTGAAGTACATAACGAGACTACGAGGCACCCATGGAGAGCTATTCAATAGTACTACAGTTCAGTGTTTGAGGACTACTTTGTTGTAACTAAATTAGTGACTATAAAATCAAAACCATAGAAACCTGATTTATCCATATGTAGAAAGAAGCATGATGGGCTGTTACCAGTATTTTTCTTGTTAATAGTCAAGACATCAATAATAAGACCTGTTGTCTTTAGGGAGAATTATGAATGCTTTTATAATCTCTTCACACACTGATAGGACAAATTGTGTCATTTACTTTAGTAAATATTGCATCAGACACCTAATGTCTTGGTATTTAAAAAAAAAAAAAAAACAAACGATCAGGCTGACTGCATAGCAAAATAGTGGTACTTGGAAAGAGTAGGGAAGAAAAAGAAAAAAAAGGAATAGATCTGCAAACTTTGTCTGACCAGAGACACCATGGTAGGTAATGCTGGTGAGTAAAGTACTACAAGACTCCCAGCCTCATGTGGTAAATCTACTTTAAGGCTTGGGTAACAAAACCCTAAAGATAGATGAGAAGATTATAAAGACATAAAAGAATAAGCAGCAAATGTGAATGGACAGAACGTAAAAATATATTGTGGCATTTCTAGTCTCCTCTTTTTATTTTCTTTAAACTAGGGCAGAGTTGTAACTCTCAAGGAAAAGAAAAGTTAACAAAAAGAACCCCTGTTAACAGGTTATAAATAAAGGCTGTTGAGGTGAAGTATGAGGAAACATATACTATAAAGACCTAACAGCTGCTAGAATTCTAACCTAAAAGATGAATAATAAATGCAAGGATTTTGGATAGTTTCCAGTTTTAAAGGAGAATTATAATTTTTTTAAATAGCATTTCAAAATATAAAGAACAACACCTCCAGGAGAAGTTCAAGCTTGAATGTTTTCATTTCTCTTGGATAAGTATTATAAAATATCCAGTTAGTCATCTGAGTGTCATAAAGTCCCAAAGTCCTATACCAGAGTCACCACAGAGTATTCTGTATCAGATAGAATATGTAGACTCTCCTATGTTTTGAAGAAAATAATAGCTGCATCATTCTACAATGAATAGGTGGATAAGGCTGCCAAGACTGAAATAGGCCAGGTAGACTTGGACTGGGAGCAGAAGGATGGGCTATTTATAGCCTGATGGGCCTATGAAATGTCAGGACATCTAGGAAGAGAGGAAACATGTAGATGAGCTCGTGATCAAGGAGTGGACCTGAACATGGAGGCCATCACACAGGCTATTCATGAATAGAGCCACTGCACTCTGTTCCAGGGAGATTTTACTTGTATGGCTTGCTTAGTTGCCACATACGTTTCAACGTTGAAATGTGTGTGGTAACTAAGCAAGCCATACAAGTAAAATCTCCCTGGAACAGAGTGCAGTGGTTGGATTTCCAATATGATGAGGCCTGGCAAATTTACCACGTTGGACCACTGCCATGAACACATCGAGGCAAGAGTTTTGACTCCTATCCCTAGTGCAAGCTGGGTATTTTACCCTCTCTAGTGCATACCAAGGTACACATTCATGGAAAAATCTTATCTATTCTTTTTTTTTCTGTATAAACAAATGAGAGGAAAAAAAAAAAATTAGTCATCACATGATTTAGACGTGTTCAGGTTCTAAAAATGAAGTGTGTCAATCTAGACAAAACTGGACAAAAGCCCAAAAATTAATAAAGGTATTGGTAAAAATTTTCCCAGCACAAACTGAACAGATTAGTAATATCTGTAACTTTTTAGCTACATAAACATCTGACCTTTTCTTTATTGAATAAGTGAATTCTTGCCCCATGAGAAGTACAAGACAACTCCTGGGGATCTGCATTTAGCCAAGATCTGCAAGGCTTTGCTGAGAATTATTGCTTTAGTGTTTTGTGAATAGTGTACAACTTTTGACTCGTTAGCAGATTAGAAAATGTGTTATACCTAATTTTTTTTGTGTTCTTTAGTCTTTTTTAATTACAGAAGTGGTAACTGAATTATATAGTATTGGAGAGTTTAAAAATATAGCTCAACTTTCCACTAGATCCCACTGAAATTTTCCACCAGAGTAAAAAGTCAAGATCTTAACACTTATGCTGCATTTGAAAATGAAAATGAACTAGGACAACCATATTAGCAGTTTCTAAAATCATGCCTTAGCAAGACTAAAATTTTAAAGAAGCTAAACAGCTGAATATTAACCTATATATGTGTTGAAGGAAAAGATAGTTAATTAAAATCAATTGTAAGAACTCTGACTTAAGATATGGTGACATTTTCAAATTACAGAAATTTTGCTACTTAACTTTGCTGCATTTAGTTAGATAAATACCCATAACATACTCCTATCTGTAAATACTGTAAATTCTATGAACTATAATAAATACTGGTATGAATAAGCAATTAATGTCATAACCAAAAAATCTATCTAAAAACCAAACAAAAAGAGACTGATATACCATATTAATTTATTTTTTACTGTTTTAAATACCTCTTTTTTTTCCTATAATGTAAATTTCTGTGAGACAGTCAAAGGATATTTGTTGACTTTTGGTATAATTCTGTGTAAAATTCTGGTGGTCCTGTCTGTTTAATGTGTTTGATACTCTAGGAAGCTGATTTTGAAGGCATTATACTTAGATTAAGAGCTGGATGTTGTGGATCAAACTGTGATTCATGTAAGTGATAGATGTATGGCATACAGCTACATTATTAGAGATCTTCCAAAGCTTACGGTACCATATTTTAAATATACATGTTATTTTGTATGGAAACTGTATTTGCAGTAATTTCCAATTACTGTCATTGGAGCTACCTCATAAAACTGTTTTGTAGAGTATAAATTTGAAATCCATAGATTCCCTCAGACTCCCATTCAGTAAGGACATGCCATTGATTTTTGTGGGACTGTTCATACTTATATTTAGATATGATCTGTGAAACTGCTCATGCTTGCCTTTAGATGCATATCTAACTACATGGCCAAGTAAGAAACCCAAAGGACAAATAATGCACTTTGAGAATGATCTGTGAATAATACAGTGGAAGGATTCACACTGACTGTTATTTTTGGGATTAGGCTTCATCAATTTTTATGGGCAAGAGGGATCATAGTGTGAAAATGCATTGTTGTAAAGCCTTTTTCTTTTTACTAATTAAGTTCAGACAAACCATCTGTTATCTTGGCTTAAATACAAACCACATGTTCTCATATATTATTGATAGAGGAAATTTGAGAGACTTAAATATTCTTTTACTTTAAGAGTGAGTCACAATATCCCTGTTTTGTCAAGGATTATTATTTTATATGCTTACTTTAACACTACATTCTTCTTAAGAAACATAATTCAGTCATTTAAATCACTGTAGTATGAGTAGCTCAGTCTTAGTGGGGTTTTATATTGCATAAGCATAAAGATTTTTAGTATTGGTGATCTCCTTGGACATTTTTCATTCAATTTTTTTATTCATTCTATTTTTATTGTTATGGTACTGTAAACTGAGTTGTCAGTGAGATTCCTGACACAGTCCTGCAGTAGGTCTATGCCTTTGTTTTATCATGCAAACAATAACAACAGAAAATAATTTAGTGCTCAAGGGGGGAAATAAGAAAGAGCATCCATTCTTAAGTAAGAAAATATCCAAAAGAGGAATTCTAACATTAATGTTTTACCCTTTTACCATAACCATGGATAAAACATAAGGTACAGAAAAATATTAGTTGTACTTTGGAGGAGTCACAAACATCTTTCATGATACTTTACTGTATAACAAGATTGGTTGATACCTTTAAAAATTATGTGGTTTACTTGTGACATAAGAAGCAGTGATTTGCATCTAAACAGACATGTATGCATTGGTTAAGTTAGGCTACAGTACCTATGGATGAATGTTTCTTGCTTGTCTGCAGTGTATGAGGAGGCAATTTTAATAGGCAAAATTTGAAAAACACAGACTTGAAATGGCAGCATTTGTGGAGCCACTGGGCATGAGAAATGCATATAGAGAGAATTAATATAATTCTGCTATCTCACATGACCATAACAATGACAGTTTACACTTACAGGATACATTTCATCTAAAAAACAATTCAATTTAACTATTGCTGGTATGCTTTTTCACAGTTGTTCAAACTGGTGAAAGCTATTCTCTTCCCTCACAAGAACCCATACCAAATAGATAATACTAATGTGATTTTACAGTGCACCCTCAATCATTAAAACATATTTAACATTTATTTAGCAATGTTTTTGTTCCTGACATAAGTTAAATTCTGTGTTAGAGCCTGTCCACTTTCTTTGCAGCCCTGGCAATGCACAGAGTAGATGAGGAGAAAAAAGGGTGTGTTTTTGACTTCTCTCTATTCATAACTGATGAATAGAGAATCTTAATTGAGAGTCCCGTAAAACAGGTATACCTGTAGTTTACTTTTCCCTAATAATAGTGGAAATCTGATGGACCATTATGATTGTAATCTCTAACAGCAATCAAACTTTTCACTGAATTTTTATTCAGCATTTGCATCTTACTGCACTATTCCAAGTAAGTTTGAAGTATAATCTACTTTATCCTTGATCAAATATTTAAAAGGTTCTGAAAAATGCATTAGTGGTATAGTCTTCCTTAAATCAAAAAAGATAAGTCAATAATCATCATAAGCCACTGACATCAGAGAACAGCTTCCAAGCTCTTGGTTTGAGATGTTCCATCAATAATATTGAATGTTTCTTTATTTATTAATTTCTGACTATCAGCCTGAAAGATACACTCACTTGTACTATTTTCTGTGATGTACCCTGCTGTGGTGTCATTGTTCTGTTATCTGGCACTTGAAAGAAAGCTCTAGTTGGTAGTTTCAACTTTCCAAAAGGAGTTACTGACATTTTGTAGTGATGATAAAATTGCATTTGGAAGTAGTTACTATGCATACAAAGCAGGCAATTTCACAATATTCCTACATCAGCTTAAATGTTATCACCTAACAAAGCAAAGTGAAAGTGCTTTCTGTAAGCAATACGTGTTCTTTTGCAGCATTGCTGTTATCAATGTCCTGCTGTCCCAGATCTCTGATGAAGTGCAGTTTTAAGAAAATCTACCAAGTTGAAAAACAACGTGTCAATACCATCCATGATCTGAATTTAACAGGATTAGCTTTGAAAGGTCTTAGTCACAGGAAAACACATAGCAATTTAGAATCCAGAAATTCATGTTGTCTAATCAGAGCCACTAAAGTATTAGACTTAGTGGCAGAAAGCTTTTGGAGCTATTTCATAGATTATAGCTGTTAGTCATATAGTAATTTCTAAATGGTAAGCAAACATGGTATCTTGCCAGACTGATCATTTAGACCATTCATGCATGGAATTACTATTAAAGTCGAAGGTAATCTTCCTGAATTGATTTACTAATGACTTCTGGGGTTGAGTCGTTACTGGTTATGAATCAATAGATCTTTTTCTGAAAAGCATATCTGATGAGGAAATATCTTGAAGGTTTTGGTGTTTGCCCCTTTTGTCACAAAGAACTCTGTGAAAATTTAGCAGGTGAAAGAGTACTTCAAACACAAATAGAGAAGTCAGTCTGCCATTCTTTTTAGTAGTAACTTGAGTAATGCTTATCTATATTTTTCTATGCAAATTGTTCCACTTATTTCAGTGCACACTGTTCAATACAATTTATCACATACTTATAAAATGACATATATTCCAGAGGCAAATTCAAGCAGGTTTTAACAACATTGTTAACCCACTAAGTGCCCAAGCCCTGAGTGAATTCTGCCATCATCCTGGGCACTTGGTAGTGAGGGCTCAAGGTCAGCTGTAATACAGCAGATACCTGGCCTTGATGCTGTTTGACACAGAGCTGTTAGAGGATCCCAGTGCGGGGACTGGGTCCCTTTCATTTAGGAGCTGCATTTATCCTGAGCCACTCAGCTGTGGGCCCTGTCTGAGCTATACTGCATCCATACCTCTGCTAGCCATCTGTACCTTGTTGATCTGGATCAGGACACTGACTTGCAGCATCCTGGTTTGACTTCAGACCTGCATCATCACTGTGAATTTGCCTGGCAATCCCCAGCCAGATAGTTGACCTGGATACTGCTCTTCTCCTCTCTTGTCTGGGTACTTTGCTGCTGTGACCTTGGCAGTGATATCACTGCCCTGCCTTCCTTGTTGCCACCCTTAGCTCCTAGTTTGCTTTCCCTTGCAGATTAGAAAGCTTTCAGTGTTCCCTGATGTTAACTCCTGTATTATATCCTAATAATTTAAGATCCTGAACAGGCAACAGTCCTGCAATGACATATTTTCTGTGTATGCACAATAATGAAACACTTCACTCTTTCTCTAAATAAGTATCCCTCGCCTCTCTCCAGATTACAGACATCTAAAATACATGGCATGGAAGATTAAGCCTTTGACCGTTATAAGTATTACATGTATGAATACATGCAAAAGATACAGATTGTGAGAGAGAAATTCATAATCAATAAGGAAGGCTTCTGCATATAAGTGGAGATCTTGCATATGGGGGAAGGTTAAGCACAGAAGGATAGATTTTTCAATGTCCACTGCAGAGGTAAGAATAAAATCCAGATTTCATGTGTGTCAGTCTAAGTCTGTGCTCACCATAGAGTCTAATCCTGTCCATGATCTGCTTATCTTTCAGTTATATAGGCAGAATAACACCTTTTCAGGGTTGGCAAAAATAGTTGAAATTCCGAAGAACAAAAGACGAGGAAAGGAAAGCAGTGTATTTCAGCTACCATGACTCCACTGGTGAAGTAAAGCCAGATGGAGGTAAGAAAAAGCATGCTGAAGACAGGGATGAGACAGTGATTGATAGCCTTGTTTGAGAGACAGATGAGATCAGTCTGACAGTTTCTGGCACAAATTGTGTTTCCTACTGTTCAGGCAACTTAATTTCATTTATGTCCATTTATGCCAGCTGGATGTATCTTATTCTTCTCTTCCCCCTTCCATGTGCTGTAGTTTCAAATTTTTTCTTACATAGCATCTCTACTTTTAGTAAAAAAATGTAATTAAAAGAAAGTTATTCACTTAATACATCTAGCTGACATTGCTTTAGTTTTCCCTTTTGTGTGCTCAATAAAGAAAGGAAAGCTTTATATGCTCTTTATTACGGTTCTACCTGGAGTTCCGTGATTCAGACCACAGGCCAGTGTCAGTTTATTGACACTGGCCTGTGAAATATTTCCTGTCCTGTTATCTGTCGTTCTTTAGCTTTCAAGGTCTGCATTCCCTGTGACTCTGAAGTTATATATCAGGTAGCAGTGGGACTGCTGCCCCCCATGTGCTGTACAGTAATGCATCAAGTATGCCATCATTAAGATAGATTATGTCCTTTTGTGAACATTTGAGTCTGTATTTTTCAGTAGAAAAAAGCAGCTGTGCTTGAACTAGAATTTAGGATGGCACTTAAATGTTAGAAATAAATTGATTATTTAATGTCGTTTTTGCAAGGGATTTAAGAAGATTCAGGCTTGTCTTTTGTATAACATGGTATTTCTGTTATAACACTGAAGCAGAAATAAAATGACAGGAAAAGAAATAAGAAAAATATTAGAGAATAACAACAATTTTTATACTATTTTATACTTCAGGTTTGAACTGTAAAGTTACAACATGCTAGTAAATCTGCAAAATTTTGTCAAATCTGCTATGTTTTGCTAAATGTCACTGGCCCTAAATCTGAGCTTCAGGATATAAGTGCTGAAATTATTTTACAGTGGCAATGATGGGGAAAAAAACATTAAAGAAAATTTATGCTGACACCTATTTTTTAAACATGCAGATTTTTATGTACAGTATCTTAAACTCTGAATATGTAATGAGATTACATGTCTCTGAGTAGGAAAGAACTAGAAATAGCCTTATAGGTTACATTCCTATGATATACTGAGTGCATAAAACACGAACGGCTGCTTTTGAAAGTATACCAAAGAAGTTTACAAATCCAAAGTCATATCTTCACTTCTTGGTGAGGGACTCCTATTCTAGCATCACTGGCCACAAAAATGGGCAGGAGAGGTCTAGTCACTTAGACTAGACTCTGTCTATGGGTATTTTGGCAAGGGAGAAAAGGGAAGCAGGGAGTGAGAGGAATGAATGCTTTCATTCCTTTTATTTCTCTTTACTCCTGAGGCCAGCAGCATGGCCTGCTTAATCATTAGTATCTCAAATAATGGAAAGAGCAAGGGATAAGCGTGATCAAATGAACAGGATCTCTAATCCACAGGTGACTACATATGATCAGGGTGCATTTGACTGCATTCCTGTCACAGCTGGTATGTGCTTTCATTGCCTTTTCACCTACAGTTAGAGCAGACTCTAGAAGCAAGACAATCTTCTGCTGAAGTTTTGGTACAAATGTAAAGTTAGAGCAACTTCAAAGTTAAAAATTCTCACTACAGAACATTATAGGGTTATTGGAAAAACACATTATGGAAGTAATACAAAAAATCCCTGCTCCTTTCTCAGAGAACAATAAATAACACATGATTCAATAGGCTAGTCCTTTATTATATTATGAATCTGTGAGACATATTAGTTTTCCAGCACACATTAAAGTCTCTGTGTGATGTTTGTATTATGAAAGTCTGTCTGAAAAACATCTGAGTTACAAAGTCACAGTGCCAGCTTTGATGGTTTTCTCTAGATGTTCTAAAATACATTTTATCCCACCACAACCCCACTTTCCCAGATTCTCTTTAAATTTACTAATATTTTACTTGCTTCATTTTAGATAAATTCTTTTCCCTGTCCTTGTTAGCTTTTATTTTTTTAACTGGAGGAATAAATTGAGATTTTTGTCAGAATCGAGGCACTTGCTAAAGATTTCAACTTGTGTGTATTTTAATACCTCTAGAATAAAACTAGTATTTATGCACTTCCTGTTCTAAGACTTCTGATTTATTCTATCATGTACATAATAGCCATAGTGACATTTTGAAGACTTTGCTTATCTATCTAAGAGTTGAAATCATATAACTGAGAGGGCAAGAACTGATGCTTCTTTGACTCCTCAGAGAATGAGGAGTCCCCACTTTTGTGCACGTTTCAATTCATTGCTCCAAACAAGTTACATGAGAGGTGAACTTTTCATTTTCATGAAAGTTTTCTGCTGACATGTGATACAGTAACAGACATATAATTGTACATGCCAAAGGGACCCTCTTATACTTCAAGAAATTCTAAGACGCAGTATCAGGGCGATCTATTTGATGAGGCATTTAATCATAGTTTTGGAAATACGTTTCATGTTTGAAATAAAAAAAAAACGTATTTCTAGGAAAACTGCATTTTTGTGCAGACCATTTTATTATATACAATTAGAATTTTGTTTTCTAAAGGAATAATCATAATATGACAGGGTCAAGAACAATTCTGTTTTTATACAAGGTATAACCTACTAAGAAAAATATGTAAAAGCAGAACCAAGGAAATTCTTTTCCTTAAGTATAAAAATTGCTAGAATAAAAGGCTATAGGATTTGCCATGTTCTGCCAGCTACCACATTAAGAGAAATGAACCAGAGATTCTATGAAATACTGTCAGAAAGTAAAACTTAATTGGGTATAAAAACTCAAGCAAATATTATTATCTCTGACACATTGAACAATCTCAAAGAACAATGACTACTACTTATACAACCAAAAGAAAATTGAATAGAAGAACCGCAAAAATAGTTGTTTTCTCACATGATAACTTGATGAATTTAAAAGGCACCACAAATTTATTACAGTTTTCAAAGTGGAAATGTTACAAAGGTACTGGCTATTTTGAAGCAAAAGAAAAGAAAAAATCTAACATTGAAGTAAAGTTATATGTCTGGAAAACAGTGAAGGCAGCTGAATACTAAACTATGACAGAGAGAGAAGGAGAAAACAAGTTTAAGATTATCAGAAACATTTAACTGTGTTGTCCAAAAAGAGACTGGAGACATCGCTACTATGTCACTGTGCAATCTTTGTTCCTTGTCACATCAGCTTCTTATAAATGGAGCTTGGCAGATGGTGAGTAGAGATGCTGACATAATTTTTCCCTTCCATCTATTGTTTCATAATCTACCATGGAAGAAAAATCACACAATATGACTTTTACTTCAGATAAACCTATGTCTGTCTATTGTGAAGTTCCAAATACATGTAAACTGTGCCCAGGTGTACAGATCTCTGCATAGTGAGAAAGCAGAAAGCTTAATTTCACTTACCTCACACCAGTAAATCCTACATAAAGTGACTGTGGACAATTAGTAAGAGCAAGTCGAGGGTTAAAGGATGGGAAGTTCCTATTATTCACTACATAATTATCTGTTACTATGAAGTTCTATAAAAATTAATGAACGATTTGAGGTACCATAGGCTATTTGTAAACAACTGTTTACAAGAGTATGCAGTGACAGGACAAGGGGGAATGACTTCAAAATGAAAGACAGTAGGTTTTGATTAGATATTAGGAAGAAATTCTTTACTGTAGGTGTGTTGAGGCACTGGAACATGTTGCCCAGAGAAGTTGTGGATGTTTCCATCCCTGGAAGTGTTGAAGGCCAAGTTGGATGGAACTCTGAGTAATACGGTCTAGTCAAAATGTCCCTGTCCATGGTAGGAGGGTTGGAACTATTACAGAGTTGCATTGCATTTGTAGGCCAAAAAGAAAAATATAAAATGTTTCAAATTCTACAGTTTGCACATCTTCTTTTCATATTCTGCAGAAAACTTACAGGAAATGGTAGAGAATCGCCAATACATAAACAAAACTAAAGAGCACCACATGTCAAATGTGGCTTGTTAGCAAATGAACAGTTGCCTTGGTCTGTTTATACATCTCTGTGTGATGGATATTTAACATTGGTAACAATACTTGCTCAGTCCTGGAAATTTACAAGCAGTTTTCCTGTGAATGAGTAAATAACCTTAGGGAAAGAATTTCTTCTTTAACATTAAACTTAATCCAGGCATGTTATATATGAGGATTGGAAGCTACATCCGTAGAAGTAAATTAAACGTTCCTGAGACCATTCGTTAGCACTGAGGACAATTGGCATAAGACACTATGAACACATGCCATCAGCATGGAAAACAGATGGCTAGATGCATATTATCTGCTGAGGACAGTCACCTTGCCACACTGACTCCAGAGTGGTGCTGGTTTGGAAGAGTGTTAGCTCGTTAGGCTGTAGGACAGATTTAAGAGCTTTTCAAAGAACACAGTGAAGTTCCAATATGGGGATCTGCTTACTTCCTAATTTAGGCAGGTGTAGAGCTCTTCTCCCCACCAGCATCCCTTCTTCCAACTGTCATCATGGGAGAAAGAGCAAGCACTTTTTCACTTATTCTTACAATGAATCTAATGCAGTGTCTTGGACAGGTTGATGATGCAGTTCTATTTCCAGAGTGGAAACCTGCCCCTCAACAAGTAAAATTTACAGCAGAATCCAGAAGGTTTTTTTCAAGTGATCTGAGTCATTGTAAGACCTCCTAAAACTTGCAATGTTAATCCTAAAATTACTAAACCCCTTCTATAGGGTCTGATCTATCAAAGCACTTAAGAAGGGACATAAACTCCAAAAAAAAAAAAAAGAGTAATCTTATTAATTTTTAAAAATGGTCCTTTTGGATGAGGATCTGGAAGGCATATGCTTAGATGAACAGAATAAAGCTTGCAGTGGGATTCTTAATTAAAACAGGAGAAAATAATAATTTTAGCAAGCCTGTAGCATGTGTTTTCCTACTAAGTTCTAAATTATGCAGTGTATAAAGTCTTGATTCTGTTAGACAGAAAATAACTGAATAAATAACTTATATCTTTCTTAAGTTCTGAGCATTCATGTAGCATAAACTGCCTAATTATAATAATTCTTTTACCCCCTTTGAAGTCATTGATAAAATATTCCTGTAAGATTTAGAAGAGGAAAAATATAAGGTTTGAATTTTTCAGCAGAGAAGACATTAATTTTCTCTAGGTACAATAATTGTAAAAATACAATTCTGTTTCATCTTTAATACAAGGTAGAGAAGTGGAAAGTGGATTATGTCTCTTAGCAAAGAAATTCCTAATAATGAAATTACTGTCTTCTTGCAGGTATCAATTTGCTGTTTATTAATGCCAACACATGGTTTCAGACTTACATGATGTACCATACCAGAAGGGAGTTAATATGATTGTAATTTGAATTTCTGCTGAAACTCATCATATTACATTACATGAAATGCAGGTGAAAAGCTTTATATAGTCAGGAGACTTGACACAAATAACAGCATCATCTACCCAAATCTTTTTGCTTTGAAAAATTCATTAATTCATACCTGATATCTAAAAAAGAATGATCTCCATTTAGTTTGAGATGAAGCCCTTTCCCTCTTGCCTTCCTCCAGAATCTTCCAATACAATATCGTCTTTCTTCTGCTGGATGTAGAAAGGTTTGTGAGAGATGAAGACACCATGTAAAGGCACCATATCCCTGTTTCCCTAAGCCCTTTAGTTTTAAGGGGGCAAAGAGACCGTGGTAGGCCTTTTGAGGTAAAATTACAAGAAAGCTGAAGATTTCCAATCCATGCCTTAGAGAATTTCATGTGACATAGGTTTTTGATCAGGGTCTATCAGTTGCCCATTCTAAATTTTGACTCTATGGGCAAGTAGAATTCAGTGGTACATGGAAGAAGTTTGTCAATGGAACCAGCTCCACTCCTTTACATTCTCTTCACACTGCCAGGTCACAGCTGAAAGAAAGCATATTAATAGAGTTTCAGAGATATTCATTGGCATCTCTTTTCTAAAGCAGAAGGATCTGCTAAGACATTCATATTCTCCAGAGCCCAGTATGATCCCATGAGGCAAGGGAAGACATGAGCGAAATAGAAAGTAAGTTCTGGGCTTCTGTGACAAGAAAAAGATATGTAGAGTAATGGGGACAAGAGGGGAAACATCGTGTATAAGAAATATTTAGAAACTTCTTCATATTGAGTCTATAAAAATAATTTTTTTTAAAAAGCCACTTTTATTATGGTTCTTTTCAAATTAGTCCTTACAAATGCCTTTAGAATATTTTTCTTCACAGTATTTTAGTGTTAATATATAATTTATCAGGTACATCAATTTCTTTCATGGCTTGCTCTTTACTTTTCTGAGTCCAAACCATCAGATAACAGAAACCTGCATCAGAGATGAGGCCTTTTGATAGACAGGCTCCAGTGCCATGAGCTACCCATTTTTCTGCAGCATTTAGAGTTTTGAAATCAAATAAGCTGAAGTTTCTCTGAAACATTTCTCAGAAAGAACTTGTTGTTTATAATGGAAAATGAGTCTCTGTACATCCTCTGCAGTGCATTTTAGGTTTTCCCAAAAAATTCTTTAGCAAAAGAAATTTAGCTATTTCATGGAATGATATTTTGGTATCTTATACATTATAATTGTACAAGGAGAGCATAGAAATAGTTTTAGAAATCATAGTAACCACATGTGAATGTAAAAGAAAGCCTAATTTATTTTAACCACATTCCTTCTTGATTTGAAAACAGCACAAGTTTCAACTTCTGTGGTCAGAAGTATGCACTCTAAGTTCTTGAAAAAAGAAGGTTTTTATAGTCATGATCTTCCTTACAAAACTGCAGATAGAAAAATTCTTTCTTATAACATATGAAGCAGTTCTGGATTACAAAAAAACAACAAACAAACAAAAAACCATCACAAACTACTTGGAATGGAGAAGATGGAACTTTCAGGAGTTAGGTTTGTTCATTTGTAGATGTCCTACTACATATATGTCATGATTTTAACCATTTTTAATGCTATGTAATCTACATTACTTCCCTTATAGTAGTGACAAGCTAGGTTATTTATTATCTTTACTCTGACAGCAAAGACAAATTGGCTAACTTCATTCCATTTCATATTTTATGTGAAATGTGAATTTCACATTTACATTTTATGTTGCATTGCCAATAAATTTGGCTTTACACTTTGGATGAAAAGAGTTACAAAATCCCATGGTAACTCAGAGATATTTCTTACAGAAATACATATAGTCTTTTTTTTCATAAGTTCTACTAAACAAAAAAAAAATCAGGTTAGTACTGATCCCTTGAGATGTCACTATTTTTATTTACAATTCTAGTTTCATCCAGAACTAGATTTTTCTTTTATTAAAACAACACCAATATATTTTTATTTTAATTTTATAAATCTGCTTAGAATCACAGTAATGCACTTACTGCAGTTGCTGAAGCTGCTGCAGTATCTGTCCCTGAATCAGAGAGCTACTAATTCTGATTTGTTCCAAGTTCTTCCACAATCTGTCAAGTTCTTTAATAGCACACATATTAAATATTTTGAGCTCTTTCACTAAGCTGTTATAAAAAATAAAAAAAAAAAAACAAACAAACACTGGCATATTCTCTAAATTTTGCAGCTATTGTGTAAGAAAATGGAGCAGTTCTGGTAGAGAAAGTAGAGAAAGATCAAAGAATTAGTCTAACACTCCAAAATCTGAAATTGTTTATCTGAACAGAACAGGACTCAGCAAAGTAAATGTACAAAAGATAGATGAAAAGCTACTCAAGTTGTTTTAAAATGCTACTTATTTTAAAAGAATCCTGCATCAGTAAACTAGCTCCTGCCTTTAACAATACCCATGTATGGGAACCATATTTCAGAAAACATCAGCTTATCAGTGAGTGTATACAGATGGTTCCTCTATTTAGCATCACTTTCACTGACTCCCCAAACAGCCTGAGGAAACTGCATTTAGCAAGATCTCCACAGATAGCTTTAGCAAACAGAGCACTACCCATCAGTATCAGAATCACAGTCCTCTCTTTCATATCATATTTTGAGCACATCCCGTAATCTGACCTGTCACAGGCGCCAGCCAAGTGGAAATGACAGTGAATGACAGTAACAGACCAAATAAGATGGCTGCCAGGAGTGCAGAGACCCAGGGACCTCAATCAACTGAACCACAAATCCATTAAATGATTTAATTTTGTGTATCCAACTGTGGGGCAATGTTTACAGCAAGAGAGTGAAATATACACACAAAAAATAGAAGGATGTATAGGAACAAACACATTGAGAAATAAAAGTACTCCAAGGAGAAGGCAATCTTACATGCTGGATTGTTCCTTTTTTTGGAAGATGCTCCAAGCTTTACATGCACATATAATAAACTGTTCTGTAATACTACCTTCCATTTTAGAAAATGATTCACTAATGAAATCAGTTTTGACTGGTAATGTAGAAAGGTAAAAAGGCACCATGTTCCATGAAAACAGGCTAGTCAACTTCATTTTTGTTTCAAGTCTTTTCCCTATCACTTTCATTTTCTAGCTGGCACTGCAGTGGCTGAAATGCAGAAAGAACATATTTTAGCTTGAATTAAAGGCACGGTTTTATTCATGTATACTTATTTGTTCCAGGCTAGCCTCCCATCTCAAATGAAACCTCAAAAGCAGAACCGGTGTAAAACAATACAGTATGTTACCCTAAACATACTTTTAGACATGTAGAACTTAAAATTTTCAATGGTTAATTTGGGTAATATTATACTAATAATTTCAAATGCAGTTAAATGCAATTTAAAAAGCTTTAAGTCCCAGGATATGCCTACACTGTGCTTTCTGAGCATCTCATAAGGAAGTAGTGCAAAGATCTGTTGTCTCCCCCTTTCCTCTGTCAATAGTATGGTTAAGATATGTGACAAATTTGGGCATTAACTCCTGCCAAAGTAAGCTGTTAAGTATCAATTATGATTAGGCACTGTTCTTTCAACCACATAATCTGCTTGTAGCTGGGAAAAAAAAACACCATAGAACATAAATAAGAAATAGAAAAGGTTGGGGGTTTTGTTGGTTTTTATTTTATTTGTTTTGTTTTGTTTTGGTGGGGTAGTAAAATCTGCCTAGGAAGCAAGATTTTCACTTTAACTAACAACAGTCAGATGTGCCTAGTTGAAAAGGGTCAGCATGTTACTCTTTTATAATTCTTTTGATTATAGGAAAACTCAGATCAAGTACACCTGTAGTGTAGCTGCAATGCAACTGATAGGACTCTATAGAGCACTCCAGACAACAAGAGTATTTTAAGGCTAGAGACACTAATTAGGTGATGTTTGAATCAAGTTTCTGTAAAACTACAAAACTGTGTAATCACATGTGCTTTTGCTAATAAGCAGCACCTTCCTGCCAGTGTAAACTCAAAATTATGTTAGAACATTAAATTCACTAGTCTGAATAACAAAAGTAGGGAATTTTGTCCAAGAATCTCTGTCTTTAGGCAAGAAACTTGCAGGGAATGGATTTCTTTCTACCAGTTCTTTCTGTTAAACCATTTCATTCTATGAGAAGGTTTCAATTTTTACCAAACAGCTAAAATAACCCAAAAACCATACCCCAATAGGAAAAATAACTTTTTGTTTGGAATTTATCAAATTCACAACTGTTAGTAAAAGGGCTCTCAGTCAGACTTTCTCACCTTTTGAAAGACATTGCATGTCACTGTGATATGTCAAATGGCATTGAATATTAGTCTATGTTCATTTGGAGGCTTGACATGAACACCAGAACATGGTTTGAGGAGTAAAGATGCAAAATCTAGTGCACAGTTACTTGTAATTGAAGAACATTTATTTACTCTTTTGTATGCAGCCGTGGGCTTTTCCTCAACCATTTACTGCAATTCCAGTAATATTAAAAGGCTGAGCCTTGAAATATTCTCTCAGTGCTGTGGGTGCATCACAGAGTTCTGTAACTTGAAATGGGACAGGAAGCATGCTGGATTTTAGCTTGATCATTGGCATGACCTCTTGTGCAAACACAAACAAAAGAATGTAGGAGGATAAGGGGTTTTTTTCCTCATGTATTCTAGCTGTTCAGTGTAACTGAATATACTGCCTCATATATGTTTTTAATTTATCTGAGTATATGCGGCTGCACACAGATATTCATTATTTTACCCTCACTGAAAGCTTTCCCTTATCTAAAGGAAAGCTTTGTATTTTTTCCAGGGGAAGAAAAAAAAAGGAAAAACTACCAACATAAACTGAGATTTTTTACAAAATAATTTTAAGGAAGTTTGTTACTCGTTTCTCAAAGAAAATATGGAAATCTTAATTATGATGGCTAATTCATGTAAAGCTGACAAAACTGCTCAGTCTTATAGCAGAAAAACTGCAACTACTGCTGTTTTAGTTGCTTCTAGTTTGCTGCAAATACTGCCCTATTTCAACAAGCCATGTGGAGTGTATCATTAGATGCAGAAACACTTCTGTTCAGAGACTTTTCCTTTGCAATGCCAGATTTGTCTGTGTGTTTTCCTTTTTGTGGAGCTATAAATTATGTCCTCAGAATGACCATTCACACTTTGATGCATACTAATCAATGTAAACATGTCATTTTATAATTAATTCTGAACTAATTAGTGGTAATTAGATATGTCTGTCAAAAATATCAGCAGTCATTTAGAATGTATTACTTGTCAGTCAAATATGTTTTAAATAAATTTTTGAATCATTTCTGGCTCCAATTAACAGAACATCAGAAGCTTTCTACCATTTTTGTGGATGTTATTCTAATGTGCAAGGAAGGGACTATATGCATATTTATGTGAGAATATTTCCAACTGTGTTGCTAATATTATAGCAGTTTCAATAAAGAAGAGTGCATTATCCTCATGTAGCTAAATCATAAAGAGTTGAACTAGAAATATAGTAACCAGTGAGGGAAACAGAGATTTAATTACTTTATTAATGTCTAAATCAAAATTCGAAAAGAGAATTTCATTTTCCCTTCTTTTTTACAACCCTTAATGATACTACTGGTTCTGTGTCTCATAAATAATTGTCTAATAGTATCTTAAAATTAGAGTTTTTGTAGCTGGTATAAATTCTCAGGTCCAAAGTGAACAATGGAGTTGTATCTGGGTTAGGCTTCAAAGCATATATTTCCAAACTATTATAGATATCAGGCTCAGAATTTGATCCATTACATACTGAGGTTAGAGATGAAGCTCCATTAGAATTATGAATAAATGAGAAATACATCCAGGAATGACTAAGCATGTACAGTTATTCTAGATTTGTAATGGCTCTTGTGTTCCTGCATAGATAGATAATGTCAGCTAAAATGATGACTAGACATCAAAAATACAACAAATAAATAAATGCAATCAACTTTTCAAAGACAGGAATTCTAAAGAAGTGAATCCTTTTCCAAGGAGCGGTAGCACAGATATGGGACAGGAGGCCATAGAAACCTTTCTAACATGAACCGACTCAATGATAGTCACCCACCCAAAGAATTTCTTTTCATTGATTTCTTTCAGTAAGTTGCTGTGAACAAAGAAAAGAGATTAGGAAGCAGTTCCTGAGTCCAGAATCCATACTCTAAATTAGATAGAAATGGGATGGATTGAAGATGGGTCAAATTTAAGGTAAAAACATTGCTAATTTATGGATGAAATAGCAAATTTTGCACAGTTACAAACACATAATCGTAGAGATGGTAAAATCAAAAGAAGTAAATCTCAAGAAGCATATTAAGTCTCTTACCATATTGGGTTTTTGAAAGTGAACCTGTGGCCAGCTCTGTAGGTAAGGCCACACTTTATTCTTCAGAACAAGTAAACTATTTTGTACCTGAGAGTGCACTTTTTTTCTGGAGGTCTCCTCTTCCACATTAATCTCAGAAATTTTATGAAATGAGAATGATCTAGTTGCTGACCATTATGTCATTAATGAACATTAGGTTGATAGATAAATCAGGAAGGCAATCCCCTTTCAGAGAAGATAAAACAGTGACTTCACAGGTAAGCAGATTTTCAAAGCTTCTTCCTAAGATCATAACAGGGTGATATTACCTGTCAAAGTAGAATTATGATTTTTGTCTGTTTTTTATTATCTTTTCCTGTGAAAAATGAATCTCTTGGGTTATGGTTCTGTCTCTGAGGAGCCTACAACAAGATTTAGATGGAGTTAAATGCATTGTTACTAGGTTTATTATAAACCACAAGAGCATATTAACAAATCATCCTCTAATTTCAACAGTGATGTGAAGTACCAGTGCTTCTTTTCAGGGATCTGCTATCAAAAACATGTCCATAAAAATTTAAAATCAGATCTTGAAAGCTGAACATGACCTTGGAATATAATTGGAAAAAGCTGTATAGATTCTGTGAGAAAGATATTTTCAGAAGTAAAAAATACACTTTATTGAACTATCCAAACATTTTTTTTTGCTGCAGATTCATGCTAAAAGACTGACTCCTTAAAGGGACATTCTTAATTCTTTTTCCAAGTTTTGAATGAAATCTTTCTTTGAATATTAAGGCAAATCAAAAGAAATATGTCAAGGAAAAAAAATGAAAAGAGGGAAGGTAAGGTTTGGAAAGTTTGGGAAGGTTTGGGAAGGGAAGGTTTGGGGAAGGGAGGGGAAGAGAGGGAAAGGGAAAGGGAAAGGAAAGGGAAAGGGAAAGGGAAAGGGAAAGGGAAAGGGAAAGGGAAAGGGAAAGGGAAAGGGAAAGGGAGGGAAACAGTTTCTCACATCATATGGTCCTCTAGGAAAAAAAATTGAAAAAAAAGGTGACAACCTGCCTTTTTTTTTTTTTTTTAAACCTACTTCATAGACTTGTTAGAAAACCAGTAATAAATCCTTAGAAAATAGGACAGTATACAACAACATGAACAAAAAAGAAGCCAAGACACATACAGGTTATTATACTATGTTAGGTTTTACATAGATTTCTTTCACACAAAATACCTGTGGTTTAGAGCTTGCAAATGGTAATATCTTAGGGCTTTAACTTGCATCTACTTAGCACACAGCTGATATAGTTAAAGATGGTGCTCCATTAATGGACTGTTATTATTTTTCTCCCTTTCTCCCTCATGGTGATAAAAAGGGTAAGTGAAACACATGCTCAAAGAAGTATATGAAGTAGAGAGGGTCATCTTAAGCTACCTATCAACTTGGCCAAAAAAGAGAGGAGCATTAATTCACACTACTTTCCAGGACTGCTCATCTTCAGTACCGAACATTTTCCTAGTGCATTGTCTGACTTTTGCTTCATTTCTTGCTGCTGATTAAAGAAAAAAAAGTCTATATCTTCAAGATAAAAATTATAATACAATAAGCTAATAAATGTAGTGTCTATGAGTTTTTAATAGAAAAACTGAATATCTAAACAATTGATTCTAGGTGAAATGAAGAGATTAGACATATATCCCATCTGCAAAGCATCAGTGCTGCTATAGTGGTTGAAGTCAACACTTATTGACTGTTTCTCATAGTCTTTGTTTCAGTAAATTTTTAGTATCGTTGTACACTGTGGCACTGAGATGTTTGGCTTAGTACAGTCTTAGTGGAAAATCTACCATTCTCAGTTTCTACCTTAACTTAGGTGAAGTTTGTGCTCCACAGTGCGGAGAGGGGAGCCACTGTTGAATGGAACCGTGCTGAATGGAACGGATTTTCTTCTTTCATTCTTCTTAGCCCTATGCTGGAGACTACACAAAGGAGAAGAAATATTACTAATGAAAGAAACTCTGCAGACTGTTAACTGACATGACCAATGAGGAAAAAGAAAAAGAATAGTGTGCAGGAAACAGTAACAAATGGCAGCTAAGCATATCTCCTCACTCAAGCAGTGCTGTGTCAGAGATTGATGAGCTGCCTACTGGAGAGAGGGCACAAATCCACAATGTGGTGCAGTGTGGAGGTGGGACCCTCTACGGAGAGAGGTTAAAGCTGGGTTAATTGTGCCTGCCTCTGAGAAGGACCAGCAAGTATGGGTACAGCATGAGTCTAATACAGCTTTAATGCTTTCAGCTCAGGAGTTAACAGCTAAAGCTAAGGTATCACTGAACACTGCTGCGTTCAGTGTTGCCACCTTCTCACAGTCTCAGTCTGCTTTCTCTGACTTGAAACTCTTAAAGCGAAAGATCTGAGTCACAGAGCCTTCCCTGTGGATGAGAATGATGGGGACAACATTAGAACTGTTTTTCCCTCTCTGTACTTGGTTGCACCTTAGTTGCATTTTTCTGCAGTTTTCCCATTGTGCAATTATATATTGCGTAAGGAAGTGGATCTGGACAAGGCGATCAATTGAACCCACAATGAATTGGTGGACTGCACCAAGCTGGGTGGGAGTGTTGATCTGCTGAAGTTTAGGAAGGCTCTGCAGAGGGATCTGGACAGGCTGAATTGATAGCAGGAGGCCAGTTGTAGGAGATTAAACAAGGTGAAGTTCCAGGTCCTGCACTTTAGTCCCTACACTTCAGTGCAACAGGCTGGAGGCAGAGTACCTGGAAAACTGCCCAGTGGAAAAGGACCTGGGGGTGCTGGTCAACAGCCAGCTGAACATGATTAAGCAGTGTGCCCAGGTGGCCAAGAAAGCCAATGGCATCCTGACCCTGAAGTTGTGGCCAGGAGGACTATGGCAGTGATTGTCCCTCTGTACTCAGCACTGGTGAGTCTCAATCTCAAGTTCTGTGTCATGTTCTGGGTCCCTCACTTCAAGAAAAGTATTTGGGGTGCTGGAGGGTGTCCACAAAAGGGCAATCAGACTGGTGAATGCTCTGGACAGTGAATCATATGAGAAGCAGCTAAGGGAGCTGAGTTTGTTTAGACTGGAGAAAAGAAGGCTGAGGGGAGACCTTATCACTCTCTACAACTACTGAAAGGAGGCTGGAGCAAGGTGGGGGTCAGCCTCTTCTCCCAGGCAACTAGCTACAGGATAAGAGGAAAAGGCTTCAAGCTATGCCATGGGAGATTCAGGTTGGACATCCAGAGGAATGTCTTCTATGGAAAGCTTGTCAAACATTGGAACAGGTTGCCCAGGGAAGCAGTGGAGTCACCATCCCTGGAATTATTCAAGAAACAACTGAACATAGTGTGCTTGGTGCCATGGTTTAGTTGTAGGGCATTGTTTAGTCAAAGGTTGAACTCAATAGTCTTGGAGTTGTTCTCCAATCTTAATGTTTCTATGATTCTGTGAAATTATTCTGAATAATCAGAGTCATTATTTCCTATTAAATATATCTAAGGAACTAGTGATAGTATTTGTACTTTCCGTAATAATAATTTCAGACCAAAGGTCTACATCCGAATCAAGATACAGGTTTGGAATTTTGTGTAAATATATCCTGTGTAGATATTAGTGAGATCATTTAAATATGGAGTCAAACAACACTTTCTTAATCTCTCCTTCCCTCAGGCAAACTACAGATCCAATACGAAAGCATTTTTTGTTCCCTCTTAATTCTGAACACCTTGTCTTTGACACTTAAGGTACCTAATGTGTAAGGGGGCAAAGAGTAGGTGACCCTTGGTGCAATACAGAATTTTCTGTTTGTATGCCTTTTCATGGATGTGATTCCCATTTTCTTTATTCCATATTATATTCTAACGGATTTATCTTCAATGTACAGAACCTTTTGGTTAAGTGCATGGTAAACCACCAAGGAAGTCCAACTTCCTTTGAACTCTGGAGCCAAATGCTTAAGCTTAATTATTAACTGCTATCCTCTTTATTTCCATTTGAAATTCTCCAACTATTCTAATTATGCTTCCCCAAAGGTCAGAGAACATTAACAATCTGGGCACAGTCTGGCTTTTTGAAGTGCTAGGAAATCTACTGTTAGTGCTATTTGAGGAAACATAAGAGAAAATCAGCTGCCCTAGCTAGCACAGAATAATTAATAATAATAGCTATGTAGTGATGACATATCCAGGTTAATTGCATACTAATTAAAGGCTATAGTAAAGCAAATTACTGTTTGCATTTGAAATAATGGCTCGTGGCCACAGTAACTCACAGAAATGTGCTGTATCCTCTTGGCAAGATCTCAAATGGGAATGAAATTAATTTGAGACATGTACATGTCATCTAGTTTGAGAAGTCAAAAGTTTTGAGAAGCTATCTGCAGTGAGACAGCGATAGTCATTAATGAAAAGGAGTTTGATATGAGCTGAAGTTCTGAAAGAGTGAACGGAGACAGGGGCTGGCAGAGCTGGGAGTCAATCAAAAGATAATTAACAGAGAGTGCAGAGTATGAGGAATTATAAAATCTTTAGTTAGGGGCAAACAGGGAAATAACCAGGAAAGGAGTCCCACAATCAGCTATTTCTGGATGTTTAGGAAGGAAATGAAGGAACTTGTCAGTTGGAGGATGACTGGCTGAAAACACAGTGCTGGCTGGGTAAGCACTCTATAAGAACTTCGTGCTGTTCAGAAAACTACTTTGAAGCTTTACTTGAGGAGTTTTTTAGTGTTCTGTGAGTGAAATAAAGAGAACAGGATAACAGGCTATTTCTGGGGAGGAAGAACTTCTGATACACTGAGTAATAAATAGCTAAACTTAACTTCTTATGTTAGTACAATTGGGGAAATAGTTAAGATGTCCAGAAATACAATACACAGTCAGGTACTTCTAAGAACACAGTCTAATCATAGGTTACCATCCTGGATTTCTCCTGTCTCTGATTCTTATTAGACTTTGGCCACATCCAAGTGATACCCACTCCTTTGATGAGATGGAGACAAGGAATATAGGAATGCAGACAAAAGAAGAAAGAATTGGGATCATAACTAGTGGTTAGGTTCAAGTAGGACTGAAATTCAAAGGGGTTAGGATTATATGTGATTTTATTTACAGAATAATTCAATAAATAAATATAGAGTTTAAAATTAAATAAAAAAGCAGTGAAATTAAATAATGATCTGACTGAAAGAAAAAAAATGGAATCATTATAGAATTATGCTCCTTTTTTCTCAGTTTTAGCCTACAGGCTCTCTGACATGCCTCAAGGACCAAATCACTACCCCAGAACCTTGCTAAAATATATAGTCATGTAGCTCCTCTGTTGTAATTAAAGTAGGACTGAATATTCCCTCTAAAATAGTAAAGGACGTCAGAGAGGATTTTCCTGGAATGCCTTATCCTGGAAAAGCTATCAATAATCTTTCACTGTGGATATAGACAGTACAAGAGGGAGTTGACTCTCTCCTTTCTAATCCTAAAATTGTAACTTGTTTTCCTTTATACACGACTACAGCTCTTAGAAATCACATATATGTGGGGGGTTTAATACTAAAACGAAAAAGAATCTGTATATTAGATATTTCCCGATGTGCATTTTGTTACCTGATTTAGTGAACAATATGATAAATAAAACCATTTTAAATTATTCTGTTCTACTTTGGAATAAGCAAAGTAATATCCAAATGACTAGGAATTTGTGAATATTCTAATTAATATATCCTCTAGAATAAAAAATTGTGGCTACTTTTCTAATTTCTTCTGATTGAGCAAAGTGCTTAAGCCAAATCAAGTTTTGTGAGGATGTTCCATTAATTTTGTTTCTCTACCCCAAACTAATGTGAACTTTAAATCTAAATGTGTTTATACTTGTTAATAAGGAAAACAGAAACTGAATTAAAGCCATTAGAGTTTCAGAAGATTTTGCCATATAAAATTGTTTAGTCAAAAAGAGTCTTTAAAACGGTCTTTTTACCCTGAAAAATTAGCTGTATTACCTTATCAAGCAGCTAGACCTGCAGCTGATGTTAGCTGACATTGTAAAGGGACTTCAACAGTGTAATGATGATGGATATCAATTGAAAATTTTATCTAAACAAAAGCAAAATAATAAATACATCATGTGTCTTATGTATGTATGTTTTACCTGTAAAACTCTATAGCCTGTAAAACTCAACTGCAGCTTTTAACACTGTTTCATTATGGCATTTTATTTTTCCTAGGATAAAATGAAGTGATTGAAGAATTCTTGCTCTTGTCGTTGAGCTGCTGAAAAGAATCTTAAAAATCATTATTAACAGGATATTCAGTTCTTTCAGCAGCTTAAGTGAACTCAAACTATGGGACCAGAATTCAAGAAAAGAAAGATATTTCATCTACTTTGAAATCAATGTGCAAATCTCAAAAAGCCTGAATAGGCAGAAGAAGCTAATGGGCTGAAACTTTGCAGGACCTGAGATAGATAAATGACCTGCAGTCTACAAAACCACTCATTTTCTAATAAAAATAGAGACAAAAGACTAAGATATAAGTGGAAAACTTATTTAAGCAGAAGGAAATAGTATAGTTTTGCTGTTCAAGGCCTTTCAGGTACATTTTTCAGAGGAATAAGCTGTTCTCAAAATGAAAAAAGAAAAAAAAAATGGAGAGAAATGTGAAACCCACTGAGGCAAATGATGATGGGTAATCAGTTGCTGCCAAGATTAAGAAACTGCTTTTACAGGGCAGGAAGTAGATCATCAAAGTCCATCTCGTGCCTCTGCACATAGGGTAAAACAACAATAATATCCATCTACCCTCAAAATTTTAGAACGGTTTAAAAGGCATACTAAAAGTAATGATTTACAAGTCTGGAGACATGCACTGTATCCTCTTCTCCCTCCCTCTCTCCTCCCCAAGAGAAAAAGATTCTCAAAATCAGAATCTCAAAAATACTTTAAAGGGTGAGTTTAACAACACAGTTTTCATTTTGTCTAATGAACAGAGCACTAACTAAGATGTACGAGCCCAGAACTATTTATATTGAAATTGACACTATTTATATTGAAACTGTGAACAAAAAAGTCCTACTCATGGCATTGAAGCAATGCTACCTTCATGAGTGACATGAGAAAAGTAGAAGAGCCAACAATTCAGTCTACTCAATTCAGCCATGTTAAGCATAGGAACAATGAAAAATCTAAATTTCTAATCAAAATAAACAGTGAGTCTAAAATTCTTAGAATCTTTAAATCTGGGGGAAATAACTCAGTAAATTAGTGTCAGTTGGTGTTATAAAAGAATATTTTGCAACAAACAAGATTAAAAAAAAATTGGATTTTCCTGAAGATGTGGAAAATCTGTCAAGACATTATAAAAGCAAGCTAACAGCAGAAGATCATGCCAGAAGTATAAACACTGGTGTTAATGACAATGTTTGACATATGGAATATGGGGCAGTTTTATAAATTGACGAATAAATGGACCGATGACCAGTGAAGAGTTTTCTCAGTAAATTTAGTAGAAAAACAGACTGGTCAAAATGCAAGTTAGCTCAGAAGAAAAATAATAGAACAGTACTTTTGAAATAGTACAGCATCGATATCCCAGGTCAGTGTTACTTGGATAGTTTTAGCTCTAAATTTGTGCAGTGTATTAGACATTCAAGACAGGTGTCAATCAGACAGCAGTAAGTAACTGCAGGTAAACCACTAAACTGCTTCTCACTAGAGTTTTGAAAGGTTGGTCCTCAGCGTATCACCTGCACAAGCAGGAAAAATAATACTGTAAGCATACTGGGAGAAGTAATAGGATACAAAGTCACTGGTGGTAGATAACGAGAGGCCATGTAAAAATTCACTTCAGAGAACATGACAGTAAAGTTAGAGCTCTACAGGAGAAATCATCACCCACTAGTGGTCTAAAAATCACCTTTTAAAAGTAGTCAGTTAAGCAGTACTTTAACACTCAAAATAGAATCACACCACAGCGGGACAATCTTAACCAGATACACCATTTATAATGAGATGCTTTTACTAGACTTATTCAAGAGAAGTTTTTCAGGAAGTAAGGGTTTGTCTGTAGAGGTTCATCTGGCTTCGCTCTATCATACTACCTCAGAAAAAAGCACAAACCTGAAATTAAAGGACATGAAGCCTCACCAGGATATTTAAGATATTTACCCCAGTCCATCAAACTAACAAAGCATGCATGTGAAAACCCAGTCTATACCTCAGCCAAACTTAATGAACTGCTGTGGGGACTTCACTGCAGCTGCTAACAATACTGAGCCTTCTTGTTGGACCTGTGTAAAAACCTGGGTGCCTGATGCTTCTTTGAATCAGCAGAACAATCTAGACCATAGAAATTACAAGAGATAACGTAAGGAACTACTGAGATAAAAAACTCCCACATTTGCACTGCTCCTGGTAGTGCAGCCCAATGCATAGTAAAATATAATTGATAATGCTTGTATAATAGATTAAAGGAATTATAATTCTGTTAAAAAAAATTCTTTAAACCTACACTAAAGGGTTTAATGTACTTCCAGCACAGCATGTCAGGCTTCTTCTTTGTTATGCGTTTTAAAAGAAAGGTGTAGGTTTTCAGTTTCCTCTCTCACACTTGACATATTGTGATTGTTACTGCAGAATCTGAAGATTTCCATCAATTGCTAACAAGACCAATGTGTATGAGTCATACCGAATTATCTGGCTGCACTATCTGCAAAACTGATGTAGAGCATTTGTGAATCCCATTTGAAATAGTGTTTAATGCTAAAGAGGAGTTACTCCTGAGTTTTACGACAGAAAAGGATAAAGCCTCTTTTCATAGAAAACATGCTGTTGGCTATATTTTACACAGTAGATTTTGAATCTTGTGCAGATTTTAAGGAAATATTTTAATTTGATTTAAATTTGGTTACTTTGATTTAGTTGCCGTGGTGGACTAGCCTTAGCCACACCCAACCAGCCACTCACTCATTTCTCAAAAGACAGGGGAAGAATAAGATGAAAAGGTCATGGATAGAGATGAAAACAGTTACCATCATTGACAAAACTGACCCAGCTTGGGGAAAGCCAATTTATTGTCAGTTGAGATTGAGTTGGAGGGTGAGAAAGAAAGACAAAAACGAAAACACCTTACTCCCGTTTCCCCTTTTCCCAGGCTCAACATCACTCCTTCATTCCTGACTCCTCTACCTCCCACCCACTCCAGCAGCGCAGGGAAATCGAGAATAGGGATCTGCAGTCTGTCCATAACACCTCCTCTCTGCGCCTCCTCTTTCTCCACACTCTTCTCCAGCTCCAGCCTGGGACCTTCCAAGAGACTGCAGTCCTTCAGAATAAGCTTGCCCAAGTGTGGGCTTTCCATGGGCTGCAGCTTCCATCAGGGCATGTCTACCTTCCCCACCGGGGTCACTAAGGGCTGCAGGGCCATCCCTGCCAGGGTCTCCCCTCCCACCCTCCTCCCGCTCTGCCCTCGGGGCTCACAGGGCTGTTTCTCACCCGGTTCCTCTCCCTCAGCCCTGGCTGCCGGGCAGCGCTTTGCCCTCCCTTGCTCAGGCTTTGCCTGAGGTTCTCGCCCGTCCTCCTGCCCGTGGCTGAGGGGCTCAACCGTGCCCTACACTGGGGCTGCTGGAGCCACTGGGACCGGCGGGGTCCAGGTGGGGCAGCTCTGGATGCTCCACACAGGGACACCCCAGCACAGCCCCAGAGCTGCTGCTGCTGCTGGGACACCTGCGCCCGGTACAGTTTCATCTGAATTATTTTCTCTATTCAATTAATAAATAGATTGAAAAATATTCTCAGCTACAAGAATTTGCAGAGGCATTTCCTAGATACTGACTTCCACTGGCTGTTTAAGAAAAGTGTTTTCTTTGAGCCGGCACCAATGGATCAGCGCCACATGACCACCCTGTGGTCTTCTTCAGTGGATGATGGCATCAGATACAGGTTTTCCTTTTGAGCCTACTCCTTCCTTAGCCTCCCGTATGTAAACATAAAAAGGAAATTTTTAATTTTCTGTGAGTTCGAAATTCAGCTGGATCAAGATCCTAAGCTTTCTGACATACAAGCATTATATGTGGCTTTTGTAAAGTTCCCACTAGGAGGGGGTATGATTTTCTCTTAAATCAGTTAAACACACAATTAAACCTGAATATTAATTGCAAACATAAATAGCAACAGAACCATGTTTACAGATTATTTAATACTACTGACAAACTGTTGCACTGATAAAATATCCTTCTGGGCCAACTGACCACTAAAGAAGGTTAAGTAGAACAAGTATTATTCTTTGTTCTTAGGACAGAAGTATTTCATGGTTTGGTAATAACTGGCTCACAACTCAACCTAACTCTATCATCTTCCCTTTCCATACAATCATGGTTCCAGGCTGCAGTTTTCTTTCAAACCACTATGTTTAATATCAATAAACATGAGTACTGTGCAGTACCTGCATTTCTATTATCTGCACACTGACTCAAAACAGCAGAGAAGTGCACATACATAAATAACAGTATATAAACAGGTTAGTTTTTGAAGTGGGTTTTTCATGCATAAGTGGGATACTGGAGGGTATGGGTACAAACTTTGCTCTAGACTAATAACCCTGGATGCAACACTCATACGCCCATTAGTGGCTCTCTCTGAACCATTTCATTATCTGTTTGTTAGCCTCTTGAAACAGAACAAATAAATGTAATTTTCTGCCAAAGTCAAGATCTCCAATATATTTCCTGAAGAATTTGTGCCAACTACTCAGAAACTCAGAATCACATGGCAAGTATATCTCTGACAAAGCTTCAGTCTCTTTGAATACCCATTTGTTCCTTGCAAGTACCAAAGCATGCTGAAACACTACAAAAATGTATTGTTTTTAGGTCTGAGTGACACGTCTCCAAAAATTTTGAATCATCAAAAGTTGCAAAATATTTCTTGGTCATCTGTCCCTTTGCTTGTATGTTAATCTCAATAGAATCTTTTCCTCTCTACAGTTCCACAACTTCTCTACAACTATACTGTTACCCTCTAAGATAAATCTTGCAGCACGATGAGGGGTATACTGCTGTTCCAGATATGTTTTATTAGATATGACTGTTCTGACTGATAGCTCTTTGAGACTGAGCTTTTCTCACTGTTCCTATATGAAAGCAAGTGTTGTCAGCATAAAACAGTGATCCAGGCTAGACCTGTTAATTATCTGAATATACCAAAAGTCTACTGTTTTAATGGCTGTGTTGTGAGCATGCATTTTCAGTGTTAATATTCCTGCAGATGTTTATGGAACAGTGATAATTGTCCATTTCTCATTTATTACAGACCCCACAATTCTGTTCAGGAAAAAGATCAGAAAAATAGAGGAGTTATTCTTTCTTATTATCAGAGATAAATAAAAGAAAGGGTTTTAGTTTGGAGGACTTTTTTGTTTTGTTTGTTTAGGGGGTTTGTTTTGTTTGTTTGCTTGTTTGTGTTTTTGTGGAGTTTGTTTGTTTGTTTACAGATTACAGGAGGAATTGGATTTTTTTACAATTCTTGGTTTTTTTTTTTTCTTATGGTCTTGAGTTAAGACCTTTTGTATATCCATTCCAGAGAACTTTTTTTTTTTCTTGTAGTTCTGGAAGTCCCTCCTTTCTTACCCTTCCAAAGTGATACAGAATATCAGGGTTTTTTAGAAGTTAACACTGCTCTGGAAGTACTTCTATAAATTTTTCTTAAATTAGTAGATTGAATACTGAAAGAAGATCTATCTGGTAGAAGTTTTCATAGGACTTTTTTCTTCTCACAGCACTTTATTGCACCTTAGCTGGAAGGGAGGGAAGGGTTTGTAAAGGAAAGGAGTTCTGATGAGTATCTTGAAAATACCTAGATATAATTGGAAATATTATGACAACTTACAGATTAAATGATGTCCCTGCATTTTTCACTTATATCTTCTCTCAGCAATGTATGACTTCTACCCTTGCTCACCAAGACCTTTTAGCATATGTCAGACTAATCAATTACAGCTGTGTCTTTCTGGATGGCAAATACTTTAAAGAGTAGCTGATGAGATTGGGTTTTGATACACTTAGTATATTAAAATTTTCATAATAGGAACATTCAATAAATTAGACATGGAAATGTAGAAGGAACCAGTACAGAAATCTGAATGCACAGAATTATTTTATCTTGCAGGTATTTAAAAAAGTAATCAAAAGAGCTAATACTATATTGTAACTCTTCAGCAGTTGTTTCTGTGTCCTAGAAAAGAGTAATAATTGATAACATCACTTTCTTATCCTCTTAACCCTTTTTTATCTGACAGATATATCAAAAACCTTGAGCAATGATTGTTTCTATTCCTAGTTACTTTGGTATTCTTTGCATTCTAATACTGTTAGGGTTTTAAATTATCTGCACAATATGGATTTGACAAACTGCTCACCTTTTAATTAAATAAAAACAGAATGCTACACTTCTCAGGACTGCATATAATGTCCTGTTGGGGAAAAAAAATAAAAAATTACCTTCTGAATAAGAAATAGGCAAGGTTTTGTGCAACTGAAATAAATAATACATTCAGAATTGAGATAAGATGGAACAAAGTTCTCTACATAGCACATGAAAATTTGAACATAAAAGACATAAAATTCCAGATACAGATAAATAGATGTGGTGAACTAAATATAGCGGAAATAGTAAATGGAGCTTGATTTTTCTTTTCATTGGAGAATATGTCAAAGCTGTCCACACAGAGAAAACTATTAGGAGCATTGTATTAATATACAGTAATCAATGGATAAATAGATCTAGCAATTTGTGTTCTTTGAGTTGGGCAATAAAATAGTAATTTGACTTCTTGAACAAAATGCAGTAAAATGTCATTTTCAGTGGAAAAATGTTATTTTAATGAAATATTTATCTAGTTATTTTTATAGTGCGTATTTTGGCCCAAAACACAGACTTCTTAATTATCAGAAAAGTTTAATCAGTGTATAACATCCTCTCAACACATTTTTCAACTGTCTATCAAGGGGCAGTTAGGCTGATCATTTTCATCTATATTTTACATGTGGGAAGTTAGATGAGAAAAATTTCACTTTTTGTATTTTAATTCTTACAACTATAAACAAAACTGTGTTTTGCAGCAAAGAAGGCAGGCATTAGGTATAGACTAAGTGATAGCCACAATGCCTAATGGTTTTTTTGTATGGTTTAGTAAGCAGGTAAGTAACCAGAGCATGATTGCTCAAGAAAATACTGCTGGAATATATTTTACTCAGTCTCTGCAGCCACAATAGCTGGGACAATTCAAAAGGAATATAAGCAGTGTCTGAAACTGAGTTTGTATTTTGCCTTCTGTGACTACTGGAGAAGCCTTTGGCAGAATAACAGAGCAACACTAGTGTCATGATTTTGCCCTGGCTCAATTTGCTTTTGCACCTTTCATACAATTACTATTAGTTGAGAGAAGGTTTATGCAGACAAAAGAGACTGGATTGGGGAAAAACGTATGAGCATTTATTACTAGCACAATAAAAACTATTAAAGAACTATATCTACAACAATTCTACTTAAGTAAAATGTGTCATGTATTTACAGAAAATACTTTCCCCCCCCCTTTATATCAGAGGAGAAGCAGTTTTCATCTCCATTCTCAGAGTACCAGCTCTCTTTCTTTCCAGTAATTCTGCAGTACTCTCGTCGCAGCTGGAATTCTTTCTTCTTCTCTGTGTTGGCCTCCAGGGTTGGGCCTACACCCCTCCCGGGTTAAGGCCAGAGGCTGGGGGTTTACCCAGGTCCGGAAGGTTTTTCCTTCCATAGGCTTGCAAGGGGACACTTGCTTACTATGGATCTTCTTCTGCAGGGTTACAGGGGATAAGGGTTTTTGGGTCCACCCTTGTTTCCCTATAGAGGTCCCTCCCCATGGGAGAACAGTTCTTGATAGACCTCTCCAACATGGTCTAGTACGGATCCCTTACTTGGATCTCTACATCTTACTCGGGCCGTCCTTGCTCCGGCGTAAGTTTCTTTTTCAAGGTTACAAATCTTTAGTAGTAGCATGGATCCCACATACAGATCCCAACATCCCTACCCAAGTCGTTCTTGCTCCAGTGTAGGTTCTCTCAGGGTCACAAATCTCCAGTACCAGCAACACGGATCTCTCACTGAGATCCCAAGCTTATCCGAGCCGTCCTCGCTCCGGCATAAACATCGTCCCTTTCAAGGGTCACAAAGTTTTCAACAGGACTCTGTCTCACCAAAACCGCTTCTGCTCTAGCGTAAGATTTTCTCTCTCTGTTAAAGTCACAAATCTCTGGTACATCCACAAGCTCCTCTGTGAGCCGCATGGGGGGTCTCTTCACTCCAACAAACTTTTACAAGTGGCAGGGATTACTTTTCAGTCTTTTCCCTGCTGAAGAGAGAGAGCGAAAGGGAGAAAAACTCTCCCCCCTTCAAACTTTCCTCTCTCTCCTTCGGTTGCCAGCTTTGACCTTGGAGGTCCCTTATCTCTTCGCTGGAATTTCTCTGCAGCGGTTTCTGTCCAAGTAGTTAGTCTTTTAAACTTTTTTTTCTTCACTCTCTTACAGAAGAGAAGGGGGAATTTCAGTGCTACACCTGCCCCCCACCCCGGCCCAAGCCAGGGAAGGAGGGGGCCTGGCCCTCCTTAGACCCGCTGCTCTTCTACATGGCTGCTGCCCCCAATTTTAACTGCGACACCAACCCTTCTCTTCCGTTTTCTTAAAGATGTAATTAGCAAAGGCGTCACTGAACTTTTTGATTGGCTTTTTTTGTCCAGAAATCACCTGGACAAAACCATCCTCAGCTCCAGGGATGGGCTGGTGGGCAAAACCACTACAACTAGTATTTTCGGTGTTTCTGTGAAGGCTTATGGACAGAGACACTTTTGCTCTGTATTAGAACTAAGCTGCAAGATATTGTTAACTATGTTTTTGCTGTCATCATAGTAAGATCATGGCATCTTGGCCCTCAGGGTACCACTAGCCCTGACTATCCCTGCCAAGTGCCCACAGGTCCCGAACTCTGGCTGTGGCCTAGGACCCCATGATGTTAGCCGCATGAGGCCAGCAGCCCCTGCCCCAGTGATACTGCAGCAGGGACAATCTCCAGCTTCCCACATCCCTGCCTAGTCTGGCCGTTGGCCCCAAAATTTGGGCTATCCTGCAAGCCCATGTCCTGGCCTCAGAGTGTCCCCAGGGAGGGTCTTGATGCCTGCGGCTGGGATTACCCCACTGCCCCTCAGCTGCCCTGTCCCCGACTGGAGCGGTGGGACAGGCCCTGACTACGAGGCTCTACCATTGCAGATTCACTGACCTCCACACTACCCTGACAGGATTTCAGTGTCTAACCACATGTGGATCAGTTCACCATCATTTTTACCCCCACAGAGTCTCAGTATTTGGTCCTCTCATTTCAGTAATTCCTCACATCAGATATACACTTGTGTTTCACCCCTCAACCCACCTAAATCTTGCTCAAACCAACTATCCTGTACACCTGAAACTTTTAAAAGCAGATGACAAAGGAATGAAAATAAATGTCTTCTTGTCAAATTATATTCTCAACATCACATGTTAAGTCTATCTTTCTTAAGGCAATGAACCTAATTGCTGAGTAGTCGGTAAAACATTATTTAAGAATTGTCCTAAGTAATTAAATTAGGCTACTCCAGTTTGCTTAAATACACATTAATCTTTCATAGTGACATCAAATTTGCAAACACCTTAGAGAAAAAATCTGCAGTAAATAATTTGTAAATGTAATAAACGTTTAACCTGTAAAATAATAGATGAGGTAGAATACTTCAAAACAGTTCTATTTTACTTTCTTTTTCCTTGATTAAAAAAAAGTGAATTAGAGCTGTTTAATAATTTAATTGCATCATTCATACACAAAGCCTACAGTGCTCTATTTATTTGATTGATTGGAAAAGTTCATTTTAAAAGTTCAAATTCTCCTCATGTTATATTTAGTAAAATGCATAGAACCTGTTTTGTTTTCCCAATCAAATTTAAAATTGGAAGTGTGAGAAAAGTATTATTAGAAGAATTATTATCAGCAGAACTACCTTGATTACAACCTGTAAAGTAAGAAATAATACTTTTTAGTGACACAGTCTGAGACTAAACTTAGATAAATGACCAGAATTAGAAGGTAATTTATTTATGTTGTTTCTAATACTTGTGTTGAAACTTTGCATGCAGTTTCCTCTCAGTGTGAGGCAAATGGTGGCATTAGAAAGTTGCACAAGTCTCTGCCACTCTTGTGAAACTTGGCACACTAGGCTGTAATGTGTGAGCTTTTTTCTTTAAGTTGAGCCACAGCCTTTCTTAGACAAATCAATAGTAGCTGTGACTGCTCCCTCAGCTAGTATTCATCATGTCACTTAATTAACCATTCTGTGAGCAAGAGCATCAACATATACCAGACACTGAAAATACTAGAATGAATTAAGTGGGAAATATATGCTATAGAATGGTTTGGGTTGGAAAGGACATTAAAGGTCATCTAGTTCCCACCCCTCTGTCGTGGGCAGGGACACTATGGGCATGACCATAGATTGAAACCATGTTTACAGTTTTCCTGCATTTGGTTTTCTGCAAACAACCCTATGGAAATCCCTTTTCGTATGCAAGTGAGTTTTTTCATACTAATCCATCTATTCCTGTTTCATAAATCAAACACACTGTTTGCGATGTATGTATTGTATCATTCATTTGTGGAAGTGGTGGTGTGAAAAAGTGAGCCTGAAAATGATTGTCTATATCCAAACTGAATAGCAGATGTGAGCTACAAGTTCACTTGAGTTTTTTGTTTATCTTGGGATACTCTACACTTCATTTGACCAGCCCAAATCCTTTTTAATATATAGTAAGGTTCCTTTTTTTCTTTTCTTTTTTTTTTCTTTAGTAAATACCAGGGTGCAAACAGGGCACAAACATGATATGAAAGTGAGAAGAGCTTTTGAAACTCTGGCTGTGGCTACAGGAGCAGTATTAGTTTGGACAAGCAGAAGTAGATTTGTAGCACAAATGCTAGTGTTGATAAATTGATGTCCACGTTGTAGCTGTCTACTATAGAGTGAAAAATCTGATACGTATGTTACATGCATTTCAAACACTTTCTTTTTTTGATTTTATTTTTTCAAGCTTCAAACTAGTTTTAATTGGTTCCATTAAATGGCAATAAAATCACTCCTTATACACTTTCTGCTTTAATTCTATCCCTAGAGTGAACCAAAGCCCTGTAAATGTATCAGAAACTTTGATACAGAGGCAGTCATGATTTGAAATTCTTTGTTCATGTAGATACCTTTGCAGTGATTGAATTAGAAATACACAATTTGAAATTAGATTAACATCCCACAGAAAAAAATTTCCTTAAAATTTAGATTATATAATCAGAGTGAAACAATAGAACTCCTTATTGATTTTCAGTCATATAGAAGTTTGGTATCTAGTCTGCATTACTTGTTTAGGCTTCCATTACAGGTAATAGGAATAGAGATAAGTATGGTGAATAGAAACTTTGGATTTATTATCATTGTTTTAGTATGGGTGAAATTATCTTCTGGATACAACAAACTTCTTTCATTGACACTAGAGAAGTCAATGACAAGCAATGACAAGATGCCTCATTTTCAGGCAGTTCAAAGAAGATTGTGTGAGCCCCAGTTCTAAGAGCAACTTATAAAAAACAGCATGAGCTTTAAGTTCTCAATGCTTTTCAGTGATTTTATGCTCAAGGTTAAATGTATTAAGAAACCCCAAAAATCTGTGATTTGCAAACAGTGTTAACAATTTCTGTTTTTTTTAAGAAATCATGCCCTTTAGAACTTTGAGGAAGATGGATAAAGTCAGCCAGAGGTTCAGTAGTCAGCTGGTGTGCTAAAAATTCTCGCATGACTTACCATAGTTTCACAAGTAGCAGAACTAAACTGAGATTGTGGATGAAGGGCTATTATTAAAAATCCACACAAAGAAGTATTTTGTGGTATCAGATGAGATGGAGAGCCAGTTTTGTCAGGTTACATTCAAAGTTAATAAAAACCAATAACTTTTAGAAAATGGTATGAAGAAAGCTTTTGTGAAAGGAGGATACCTGGGGCACAGTTTTTAACTTATAATAATGTATAGAGGATTTTGATGCAGTAGTTCATTTCTTATTGAGCAGTTTCTCATTTCAGATGACTGTTAATGTCATAGAGGGATCACAATGCTAGATCTCTGTAGGACCCCTCAAACCAGGTTATTGTACCCATGCGTAAGATTTCAGTCATTAATCTTTTCCAATTCATTCTGACAAAAACTTTATCAAAACTGAGGTATCAGGATGTTTCAGCTTCAGTGAAACAGCATTTTTTCATGTGACCAGTTCTATTTATCATGTTCATGTCAATGTTAAATTTTCTGATGAAAAATCCAATTTTAACTAATTTGATGTTTTCTGAAGAGGTCTGCCATGAATTTGTAACTTGAGAATAGCTTTGATATCTGTAATCCTTCCCATTAGAAAACAAAACCTATTTTAGTGACTGGGGGACTCCAACAAGACTCATGGGGCTATCCACTCGTATGTCCATTGCAAATCTATAGTGAGACATTCCCAAAAGTTCTGCAAGATATACAACATGCAAAGAACTTGCAATAAACAGTGGTTATTTTAAGAGAGTCAGACTGCACCACAGGGGAAAACTAAGAAATATCCTGTATTAGGAAATATCTTTTGGATGTATGTAAGATTTTCAGGAGGAGGCTTATGAGGTTCTTAATGGTAATGATTATGCATTACTGTATTTAGGTGTTTACTACGCATCAGCCCTTTCCCTGGCATAAAATTCAGAAGAAGAACAAGAATCCCTTTTTATATTAATTTCTAGGCTCTGTTGATTGTATTAAAGTCAGTGATAATGTTCCTAGTGTTTCAGAATGATCAAGATCTGAGTATTTTACTTTCCTGTGAATTTTGCTTGACTATAGAATCAAATAAAGGCCTCTAAAGTTTTTTTACATTAGAAACCATAAGACAACTTGTTTGTCCAATTAGAAATAACAGAGGGAAAAAGTTCATTTTCATAAATATAACACAATTTTCATTACTTGATGAAACAACCTTTTCACTACTGTAATAATGGATTTGATACAATTTTACTGTCATAAGCCAGATAATTTAAGGGAGAGGAGAGCCATTTTCTTCAGCATTGGTCCCACATGGTCTTGCAACAACACACAATGCAATTATATGTCTCAGATGATGATTGGATAATAATTGTGACAGATGGACAATAGGCTAGTAATAAATGACTATTTCATAGTCAAAGTGCATAAGGGAATTTCTTTCAACTATAGGAAAAGAAATCATCCCAGCCAGATGGTTAAACATCAAGAGCAATGAATGGACAAGATCATAAGGAATGAATGCTTTGTAAGTTAGTTTTCCTGAGAATAAGTCAGCTATTCAACAATCTTCCCTAATATGTTGAGCTTTAATAATCCAGTTGACTAGTTGTGGAGTGTATTTGGATATGTTCTCTTGCCTTTATCTTCCTCTTGTTCAAAAAGAGTAGTAAAAGAAGTAGTGTTTATAACCCTGTTACAACGTTAGTACAGCCTTACAGCAGATCTAGAAGCATTGGTTTATGGGCAATGTAGATCTAGTTACTTTAATCAAACCTTGTGTGATGTGTGAAATTTTTTCTTCCTCCCCAGTCTTACAGAATATATTTTTAAATGGCTGTATTAAACAGTTCGTCCCCAAGGAAAAAGGTAGACTGCAGAAAAGGCCAAAAGTTTTTAATTAGTCTCTTAGCTTTGGGATATGGTTACTTCGTGTGAGAACTCAGATCCTTTGAGTCTTTTGAGTTACTGCTAACAAAAAGTAAATTATTACAGTATCACCTGTACTGCACTGCTATTAAACCTTTTTGACAAAGCATCTGAGGGATTTCATAATGCTACTGTGGAGGTCAAGACTCTCTCTTTGTCTCCTTATGAATAACTATCTTGCAGTGGTTAAAGGGACAGAGCCTCCACTTTCCTGGAAGAGACTATAAGAAAACTAACACTGAGCATGCATGAACTTCATTATGATTTTGAGTGCTTCTACCTTCAGACAACTTTCTCTCTGTTAATCTTGCGAGATCTACAGGAGCTCTGTTCTGGCATTGTCCTGCAAGGTAAGAGCACCACAGGCTGTTTGGGGTTTAAAATACAGTCTGCTGCTAATTTTCCCCCTCCCAAGCAGAGAGGTAAAGCCAATATCAATATTATCACTGCTGTTTTGGACACAGGTTATGAATAGCAGGGCATGAAAAGGGAAATTGGAGCTGAGAATACTAAGTTTAAATGCACTGAACTGTGCAGACTAAGGCACGGCAGTAGCATGGATACAGAGGATGCAACAATGCAGTAATATCACCACCTAATAATTGGTGTCATAGGCATCTAAATTTACAGTGTTGTAATGACATAAGTATATTATCTATTACCAATGCTATGATGAGATATATATTTTAAACTGTTATTTAATCTCTTGAGTTTCTGTTTTATTTGCTCCGGTTCAATTAATTTCCCTTTTAATAGTGAGATCTCCAGCTACACTACTTGCAATTAGTTCATAAAATCCTGTCTTTCTGACAATTAGATTGTGTCATTTTGGTTTCTTACAATAGGGGATAATGAATATACAGGAAGTTCAGGCCTCTTCATGAGCATATCACTCCTATATTTTTTTGTTAGAGATGTATACATTTTACTTTTTATCCTTGTATTCAGCAAGATATTTGAACTAGTAATTAAATACTCTTTTTGGGACACAGTGTATCCTTGAAATCTAGAAATTGGCCCTAGTTCTCTCTGACAGTCCATTCAGTCTACACTTGAGTTATGTAAGAAACTTACCCACTAGCATGCTAAAAAACTGTAAAAAATTGTGCCCACCACAATATATGGCTAGACATTGCAGGGCTGACCCTATTATCTTATTTCTGGGGAACTGTTTAACTTCAGAGAACCTTTTTCTTTTGTTGTACAGCTGGTAAATCAACAACAGCAAAACAACAAAACAATTTTTCCACTGCAAAAAGCTATCCTCCAACAGCTGAACAAATGCCAATATTTTGACATTTAAAGTTTTTGCGTGGTTTATGTGCTTCTTTTTTTCTTTCTAATCTATTGCAGGATTTTCATTTTGAAGCTGAAATTGGACACATAGATAATTATAGCTCTTGGTAGCTCATTAACAGCTCTACCTTAAAATCAAAACAGTTAAATAATGAGTTGGTCTAATTTGATTTCCCTGTTGACTGTCAACAATTGCTTTTCTTCCCTCTCTTAATGAATGATTCTGTTCTTTAATTGGGAAAATAGTTCCTGGGCTAGTCCAAGAAGTAGATCTTTCATGATTGCATATGCTTATGCACTTTTCTTTAGATTTGTCATAAATTGTTATTTTATGGTATCTTAATTCTTTATTCCACAGTAAGCTTTAGGAAATTGAAATTTCTATCTATATTTATATAGTTCCATGCATGTGTGTTCCATTTGATTACTATGAAACTTCTTTCAATTAGAGACAGGGAGCAACCTTATGGTTGTAACTATATATAGCAGCAACCTTGTAGAACTATATCTGACGTGAAACATAATGGTTGGCTTGCAACATATAGATGCCACAGCACCAATGAATAATATTTATTTAATTGGATACATAAAATATATTTTCACAAATATTGAATTTTTAAAGCTCATTACTGAAATCTCTCAAGATCTCTTCCTCTTTGTGAAATATGCAGATATCCTCTCATTAGGGAGGTTAGCAAAAGGTGGAGTGACAACTCAGCAGCTCTGCCTGTCCAGATGTTTCAAAATGTCATGGTACAGGTATGTTGAGTTCACTGATTCTGACTGAGGCTGTTGGAAATATAGACCGTGCTCTAATAAATTTTTCTGCAAGAGTTAGAAATGTTATGGTTCCCTATTTTCTGGCCTGCCTCACTTCTGGAAATTATTACCTGCATCACACATGGAGCAAAAGGTTGTGCCTGAGCCATTTCAGGTTGTCTTTTCAATGTCTAGACTTAAGCCCCATATGACTACGAGTTTGAACTGAAACAGTAGATTTAGCAGCAGGTAAGATACAATTACCCTTCTGCAGCCTTTACTAGAAGAGTTGCTACTAGTGGTGATGTGCGGTCAAGCAGGATGTGCTGTTCCTTGTCTACCACCACCAGGAGAACTTGTCTCTGTTGTTAAGTTCTTCCAAGATGGCAAAGCTGTGGGGAAAGAAAGCGTATGCTCTACTTAATGCAAGTATGTCTTCAAAGCTCATGATGTCAGGGTAGCTTCACTGAACACAGAGTGCTTCTCTTAGTTTAACTACCTGTGCAGTTCCAGGAATATGATGTAGCTGAGCTGGCAGGACAACTGGAAGCAAATCTTTCCTTTCCACTAGGAGAAGCTCTGCTGACAGACCTATCTTATAGTTTCCAGTGCAGTTATGTATATTTTCAAGAGTCTGTGGTGTGGTTTTCTGGCATTAGGTATCAAAAAACCTTGTATCAGAAGTGGGATTAATACCAAAGTAAAAGTAAAATAATCAAGTGTGAAATTCCTTATGGTATTAATTGACAGCAACATATTCATGTGAGAGAATCACAGTAGCAAGGAGTGAACTGAAAAAAATCTGTAGTCTCATCTGTTTAGAAGAACCATGGTTTTGAGAATTTTGTCTGGAGGTAAAATGACTGATTGAAGGCACCCAATAATGATCTCTATTAAACACTATCTGTTTTTCTATCTATTTCTTGGAGTTTTCTTATGCCAGTACAAATTGACAGGTTGACACTTAAATTATCCTCTCTCTACAAGAAAGAGGAACAGAGAGAGGAACCACATAAATGTGAGGAATAAGTGAGTGCACGGAGCTCTGAGCTGGAATATGGAGAAATCCAAAGGATACAGATCCCTGATAAGGGCCAAAAAATCATGATCCACAGTTTTGTAACATAAATGTAAGAAGAATTCTGAAGACTAAAAAAACCCAACCAGTCAACAAACAAACAAACATACAAAGATGCATTAATACAAGGGTGGAGAAGCGATTTCAGGAAAATTTTTACTTTGTAACTGAACAAAAGGAAAAGTAAGAGAAAAAATTTTGTTTATGAACTGTTTTTCGGATTTTCTTAGACCTGGAGAAAGTTGTAAAAAGCCAGCAAAAACCCCACACAGGTTGTTCTTATTGAAACACTAGAAACACTTTTCCCTTTTTTCTACTATTGTCAAATATAACTTTCAAGTGATAGATCTTCTATGCTTCTCTGGTTCATGTAAAAGAAATACACTGATAGCTCTATGCCCATTATATCCATTGCCTTTCAGGTGTATGCCCAGGCTGTGAAACTTACAGTAGTCCTCAGTGCCAAGTATGTGATCATTAGGCCCACCTGTAGCATATATAATACTTGACAAGCAAAACCTGTGTGAGTTAAAGATAGAATCACAGAATCATTTAGACGCTTTCCTCTCTCTTTCTCTATGGTCCTTCGTCAACTACAGCTCTGTTGAATTTGGTTTACAACTTTAACTACCATGGCTAATATAACTGAAAACTATCTATCAAATTTCTTAAAGTAGTTTGCTGTATTACTGCAGAATACTGTATCTTTTTACACTCTTTCAGGAAACTTTGGAGGGAGGTTAAATATATGCTATCATAGTCCCCTCAGAGAGAGTAGAAGATTTTATTTACATTTCTCAATTCTTAGTTCTTTTGATGGGAGGGAAGGGTTATTTTTCAGTAACAGCTACTGTAAACCCTTTTGAGACATCAATGCTTTAATAAGGCATGGGTTCTAATAGGATCTTATGAATAAAGCATTTTGCACTGTTTCCCATGACATGCAGTACAAGCATGTCTGCTGAAGCTTTTGCAGAATTACCTTTTCATAGGTTAGATGAGCAAAATTATTCTGAATGGTACAGGTGCATTAAATTTCACACCGTTATGTCTTTGAAAAATTATGATGTCTACATTCTTTGTACATTTCATTGGCTTTATTGACACCAGAAGTTACAATGATAGTCCTTTCACCAATAGGACTGGCAAGATTCAAACTGATGCAGAATTGTTTCCAAATGTTCAATGCTCAAACTAAAAAGGGGCAGCAAGAGCACAATACCTGGATAATGTAAATGGCCAGAGTATTTGGATTGGTCATATAATTTAATTTCTGCCTTTTTTTGAAAATTCTATGTACAAATACTGAATCAGACTCAGTTAGTTTGGCCTGGTTTATACTTTGAGTCCTAAATTCTTATGGAGGGCCCGGTGAAAATAACTATTCCTTACACTTATGCATGCAATATCAAACAAAAGTCGAAAAGGAAGACTTACGTCCAATAGCATGTTCTGCTTCACCAAGGTACAGCTGTTTCATGTGAAAAGTAAGAGCAAACAGTGGTGCACAGGTGATCTGACTTCTGTGCACGAAGCACAGTGCCTATGACTGTCAAATGAACAAGCTTTTCCTGGAATAAAAAAAAAGGAGCTAGAGATATAGAAAGACATGGACACTGCCATGCCCAGAAAGCAGTATCCCATCTAAGGAGGAGAAAAACTTGGAGAAAGATTGTTTATACTTACTAGAGTTATATGGAGAGTGAGAGAAACAATTTGTTTTAGTAAGAAAGGATAATTTGTTTCTCTGTCAGGATTAGCAAATAAGTATTTTTCTGATATTAGACTGAGCTTTATAACTGTTAACTTTTAATGTTGTTCTTCATTTAGGGATATTTATAAGGCTGAAAATTAAACATTTTTCTTTTTAAAAAATAACCCCCAAAAGAAATCATTATTACCTTTGAATGCTTTGGCCTCTTTTGTAGGCATGAAAATACAGGGGGGGAAAATGGTTGTCCTTCCACAGCTGGTACAAGAAACAGCTTACACTTAACACATCACTTGTAATTTTGACGTCACTTCTACTAATTTTCCAGGTTTGAGAAAAAAGGGAATTGCTAAAAAAAAAAGTAGAGTGAGTGCAGGATGAGACAGTAGAACATGTTGAAGATGTGGATAATTCGTCTTTGTTCTAAGACATGGTGAGTTTTAAATGCTGAACCCCTTAAAATTAGGTGGACTTGTAAGTATTTAAGCAACTCAGACTCTTGTAAAGAGAATTTCTCAGATCTGATGAACTCCAAAATGAGCAAAATGAGAAGGACCTTCAGAGAATAGCCTGCTAAGAAATAAATGTAGTCTGGTAAATTAATATATTGAGATTACAACTTAAAGAAATGCAACTTTACCTTTCCTTCTCTGTGCTCTTTATTATGTTATTTATTGTCACTTGTTGTCTGATGGACATAGTCTTGTAGACATCCCTGCTTGAACTGGAGTGTTGGACAAGACGAATTTCAGAGTTGCCTCCCAACCTCAACCATTATATAATTCCGGGATTTAATCTGATGTCCAGTAACATCAGATGACCTGTGATCCCCATTTGTCACCAGAACTCTCCTAGCACTCACCAAGTTCAGGTGATGATTAGTATAGGCTTGTGGTACTCAAAAACATTTTTCTGACTTATTTTCTCCTTCCAGAGGTAGAAATAGGTTGGGTTTTTGTTTGGTTGGGTTTTTTGTTTGTTTGTTTGGGTTTTTTGTTTGGGTTTTTGTTGGGTTTTGTTTAGTTTTGTTGTTGTTGGGTTTTTGGTTTTGGTTTGTTTCTTGTTGGTTTTTTTTTTGCTTTCTGTGGGTTTCTAGTGTTTTCTGCCTGTTATTTTTTTCCTGCCTCAACCACAGCCATTGCCTCATGTACTAAGCATCAGTCAGACTGAATACATTTCACTGAAATGAGTCTAGCTTTTTCTTGTCTTTTCTACTTACTTAGCTGTATTTTTTTTCTTGGTTCTTTTTTTTATATTTTTATTTTTAATTTCATTTCTTCATTTTGTAGTCTCATCTGTGACTCAGACATTAAAAGATATTGGCAAATTTGCTAAGTCTTATTTCACACATCTCATTTGTTCTCTCCATATAATTCCAGAAAGTCACTACTATCTCTCTATTATATCTGTACTATTACAACAGGAGCAGGAGTCTTGGCAGCTGTGAAAGCAAGCTGAAGTGGGAATGTGGAGATGAAAGAAGGAATGGTTGATATGGGGTAAGGAAGGTTTCAGTAGACCTATTTGTCCACATACTAATACCATACAGAGGCCATGACCTTCCTCTGATTTAATGGAGAGTAAGATTGCTAGTTTCTTATTAGGCACCTGCATTGTGATTGAACTTTTCAAGCTTCACCTAAGGATTTAGTCACATAACATTCATTAATTTCAATAGGAGTTAAATCCCAGAAACTCATCCTATCACTTTGGGGTTAAATTTTGTCTTCAGTTACATCCATAGAGTGTCACTGTCGAGCTGCTAAAATGTTGTCATGAGAGAATTGGGTATCCAGGGCCAGATTTTTTGTTTAAAGACTGATTCTATCTGTCAAGGGTCCTTAACTGCAAGTGAACTGGCAGTGTACTGTGTAATATCTTTACTGACACAGGCAAATTTGCTTCACTGAAAACAGAGATCCAAGTTAAAGTATTTAGATGTAGTTGCTGTTTAAGACATGAAAATATATATTAACCTACTTTGTACTCTCTTTTCTGATATAAAGTGGTGGGATCATTTTCCGATGTGAAAAAAAACAATGTACAAACTTGTCTATGCCATCTCTGTAATGATGTTACTGATGTTTAATTCAAATACTTTCTGGAGACCTTGTAGAACTACATTTATTCTAAATGTTTACTTGGGTGCTTAAGGAAGAAAATGTATAAAAGGATACCATCAAGAAAGAAAGTCTTGATTTGTATTTAATTAAATCTCAGGTTATTTTATATTATGTAGCACTGTGGGATGACTGCTTTGTTGTGTAATTAGAATAGCTTATTCTTAAAAAGGAGCATTTGCAGAGATATTAAAATATTACCTGGAATTTAAACATGTTTATAAAATGGTCTCTTGATACCTTCTCTAAATTATTTCCTAGAGCAATTGTATTTTTTCCCACAAATTTCATACAGATTGCTAAAATCAGTATTTTTACAGAAACATGGATCATTCTGGCCTAAATATAAATGTACTGATTTATTCCAGTTTCAGAATTGAGTATTCATCTGTCATTTTATCTGTAACATCACTTTCAAAACAACAAAGCTTTTCATACCTTCGGAATGTTGGAAACCAGTAAGAGTCTCCGGAGTTGTCCAAAGTGTTGTCCCCAAATCTATCTGTATCGAAGACATGTCTAACTAGAAAGAAAAATGTAACAAACTCCTAAATCTCTGCCACATAAAAGGGCACTTATTTGTTCGATATCTGAGAGCAAATGCAAATACTGATTTTAGTCGGCAAAAATAGATGTGTCAAAAAGCAAAATGGATTAGAATGTGTCAGGGCTATTTTTCTTATATATATAGGATTACAGTGAAGTCCTGGGTGGAGATTCTTCATACTACAGGAAATTCTTTAATATAAAAAGTCATAATCAGTGTCACAAGCAAGGATAGGTATATCTAATATATGGATAAGAAACATAGATCTTACAATTTCTAAGAAAAAATCTAAAAAACCCGAGAAATTTCTTCCACTAGACTTTTTGCTGGCAAGTGAACATTATTTCTCTTTTTTCAGGCTACTTTCTGAGATCATATCCATACTTTAACATTTGACTCCGCCTGTTCTTGCAGAAGAAAATCCCTTCACTTAGGCGTGAACATGACCACATGAGTTTTGCAGAAAATAGCTCTTGCAATATTTTTTCTGGTACTGAATGCTGAATGGGATACTTAGTGCAATGTGGAAGTGCTATAATGCTTGAGACCATGTTACTCTTAGATATTACCAAAGGAATTAGGAAATAAGTGTAATCAATTTTCAGCTTCTTAAGTAAATGTCCTAGTTCATCAGAAATTACATGTAAGCTTTTTACCTTGATTTCTGCTATGTTGCTTAGAGATACTGTAAAATATGTCAGGAAAGAAAAGTCCTTGAATTTCTTCTGCTTCACTTGCAAGTCTATTAATAGAATAGGCAGAGAATTGTAATGCTTCATTGCTTTTGGCTGATGGAGGGGAATACAAGGACCTTCCTACTTTCAAAGTGGCTTTGAAATAGTATTGCCAGCAACAAGGCATCAGCAGAGGAGTTCAGCACTGTAAAGCAAAAATGCTATTTAAAAGAAAATAGAAAGATACAGTTTTCCCCTTATTTTACTTGTTCAGCAGGAAACTCACATGCTCAGATAACTGTTTGTCTTTTCCTTCCTCATCTTCTGCAGCATTAAATGAATGGGGTCATAAAGATATATTAATAAACATAAAATTTAATAGTAAAAGTTTTTTGTAATCATTTGATCAAAGTGGACACTGCATGACCCTCTAGAATAATCACGATCCATTACTAACCTAATGAATTGGAATAAACAACTGAATATATGATTACAGAAAGCTTCAAAAATTTTGTAGCAGCTGAATTCCCCCAGTCTATCTGAAATATTTGCCCTGACCTTGAGTGAGATATTATACAGTGCCATTCCTGTGGGCTAGTAAGTTCCTGCAGTTTTCCATTAAGCTAAATGAGAAAGTCTTGACCATCACAATTTGTGCCATTGGGTCCATTATCTTTTGCCCTACAGGTGATTTGCTACATGCTTTATTACAGAAGACAGAATAGTTGAGAGGGTATTGTCTTGCAGACAGCAAGGTCAAAACTTATCCATATATGGGTACAATTATACTTTCCAAGTACTTTCAGTAACTAATGTTGTATGATTACCACTAATTTAGGTAGGAAGTATGTAATCTGATACCAAAAAATTTACTCTGAGAAGGAATTAGGAAGAATTTATTGATGAAGGAAAGCCCAAAAATGCATGCAGCCATTTTTAGTGACCTTTACAACATCATTGACCCTAAAAGGAGAAAGAAACTGTGTTATAACTAGCCACATAGCTAAAATACACTGGCATGTGCTGGCAGACTAAAATGCTCATGCAAGTAGCCTGTGTATTAAAATGGCTGCAATTGTGCAGAGTTCCTCGGAGCCGATCTAAACAGCATTTCAACGGGCATACTTATTCCTTTTCTTTTGACAGATACCAGGTATCTCAGTATTCACTGACGAACCCCGTGAAAATGCTGACATGTGACTAGCCTTAAGTAGTTACCTTCGGCTTAATTCTCGGTGGTTGTGCATCAGCGGCAAGCCGATGCCAGGCAAGGTGAGGAATGTCTGCTGGTTCATTTTCTAAGCAGCCAGCAGGGGAAGCTGCTGCACTGGTTTTCAGTGTGACTCGGAATGTTGGTTATTTTTAAATCCAAGGATGAAAAGGTGGGGTTATCTTAAAATGAGAGACAGAATACGTATGTTTGCATGAAGAAGTTTTTGTCAGACTATGCTTGGGATGACTATACTCGTCACGGGTGGGAAAGCAGGGAATGAGTGGTGCACGATGGAGCAAACAGGGCTATGTACTGTCTAAATTTAATATATCTATATATTTGATTAGACTACTAAATGTAAGACCGTTTGAAAGCTGGTTTAATATAGATTCAGTTATTTATTCCATTTTTAGATAACTCTAGTCCTTGCTCCATGTGTATAAGAAAAATATTTCTCTAGAAAGGATGCTGGACTGGAACAGGCCTGGTTTCTGTTCTCAGACTCATCATAACAAATGTCAGAAAGTCATTTGGGCTCCTTTCAAAATATTTTTCTTATGTACATGTTTATGAGCTTCATAGAATTTGGCTTTTAATACATCTGATCTTCAGTCTTTTGTCTTTAAACACCAATACAACGCCTAGCCCTTCTCATCCTTTTTTCCTCATACTAAAAAGAAGTATGTTTTAATGGTAAAAAAGTATAGTCCTCCAACTGGTCTGAAATAAAAACAGTCTTAGCACATACTTTTACTTTATCCCTAAGACATTATTGGCATCTCACAAGACTTCCAAGCTACAAGGACAAATATGATTAATTTTAATCGGTCACATATCTAAATTCTGCAATTAGAAAGCCCATTGTCAGTTCTAGTATGAACCTTGCGGTTATAGTAATGACCCACAAAGAAAGTTTTCTTGTGAAATCTAACAATCTTGGTTTTGTTCAAAAATTGACATAGTCCTAATTCTTATTTCTAATTCAAACATTTCTATTGTCATAAAAGTCCCTCAGTGGGAACCTGAAGGATTTCTAGACATCTGAATAGAAAATATTATTTTTATTGTAGGATATTTACTAGCTTATGACCAACTCTTCCCTGTCTTTAGTTTCAACAAATGGATTTTCTTCTTCCAACTGAAGTTTGTTTAGAAGGTGCTTATATATGTATAGTGGGGATTTTCTTGTGGTTCTGTACAAACTAATGTGTTTGTGTAGCAAATAACAAAATACTGCATACCCAGAGGTTGTGATGCTCATGAGTATAAATGACACATGTCCATACATATTTATAAATTCAGTTCTACTCTGGCAGCAGCTGAGGGAATGGTCATAACTTATCCCTTAATGTGACAGAATCAGATGGTAACTCAAGAGTAGTAAAGGGAAGTTCTACCCCATATGAAATTATTTTCATTAATATTTTCAAGAATAAAGATTATTTATATTACATTTTTATCCTTAAGGAGATGAAATTTTACTTTAGAAATTGATTCAACATATATTTCAGATCTACTAAGGGCTACATACTTAGATTTCCAGAGGAATCAAGACACTCAGAAAGTACTGCTGTAGAAAGCTTAAACATTTAATTTGTCTATTGGGGAAAGCTTTACCAAAAAGGCTGAAAAACAAGCCAGCACATGTTCATCTGGTACAGCTTGGAAGAGTCCACTTGGCACAATTTATTGCATCTGTTTTCTTCTAAGCTGTTTGCTCTTGTTCAGATAGCTAATTGAATGCTGGAAGCAGAGAAATGCTGTATGCAGAATGGTGGCAAGGATTTCTCCTCAAGAAAATATTGATACCATTACTGGGACACTGAGTTATGGGGTGAACTCTATATCCAGGCTGCAGAAATAAAAGCAACTGTAGAAGAACCATAGCTGTGGGGAAAACATCTTCATGCCAAGTATTTAAGACATTCAGACTCATGAGTTCAACACAGAGAAATGTCCAAGATCTAGATTACAGATGTAGTGGGTTGACTCTCACTGCATGCCAGGCACCCACCAAAGCCACTCTATCACCCCTCCAGAACTGGACAGGGGAGAGAAAATATACCAAAAGGTTCACGAGTTGAGATAAGGACAGGGAGAAATCACTCAGCAAATACCGTCACTGGCAAAACAGGCATGAATTTGGGATATTAATGGAATTTATTACTAAAAAATCAGAGCAGGATAATGAGAAGTAAAACAAACATTAAAAACCACCTTCACTCCATCTCTCACTCCTTCCCAAGCTCTATCTCCTGCACTCCAGTGGAGCAGGGAGATGGGGAGTGAGGGTTCCTGTCAGTTCGTCGAAGGTCATTCCTGCCACTACTCAGGGAGAAGAGTCTTTCCCCTGCGCCAGCATGGGGTTCCTCCCAAAGCAGACAGTCCTCCATGAACTTCTCCTCTGTGAGTCCATCCTATGGGCAACAGTTCTCCATGAACTGTGGGCCTCCCACAGGTTCACAAAGACTACCAGGAAACCTGCTCTAGAGTGGGCTGCTGTCTCCATGGGTCCATAGGCACCTACCAGGACCCTGCTACAACACAGGTTTCTTATGGGTTCACAGCCCTCTTTCAGACATCCGGGTACTCTGGCATGGGTCTCTTTCATGGTGCAGATGGATCTCTGCACCTCCATTAACCTTCATGGACTGCCTCACCATGGTCTGCATGATCTACAGGAGAATCTCAGCTCTAGTGCCTGGAGCACCTCCTCTCCCTCCTCCACTGACCTTGGTTTCTGTATAGTTGTTCCTTTCACATGTTCTCACTCCACTCTTCTCTGGCCACAATTACATCTGCATAATAACTTTTTTCTCCTTCTTAAGTGCGTTATCACAGCAGTATTACTATAATTCCTAATTGGCTTGTCCTTGGCCAACAGCAGGTCTGCCCTGGAGCCAGTTGGCATTGGCTCTGCTGGACATGGGGGATGAAGAAGTCACCCTTGTAGCCCACCCCCCACTACCAAAACATGGCCACTTCGATCCAATGCAATAGCACCTCTAATGAAGGACAGATTTTTGATAGCTTATGTCTCTAAATTTAGCAAGTAGTAACACAAAAGAACTAAATCTGATGTACAAACTTTGATACATTTGAGATAAAAATAAAAGGTACAATGACTTTACCTATATATGTGAACACAAGATATCGCAGGTCCAAGCTCCAAATTGTCATGTGAACTTCTCAGAATTTTTTTCCCAGTCATTTTTGGTTTTGACAGTAGTGTTATGGATTAGTACTAGGGAAGTATAGTAATTCATTCTTTCTATTCTCAGTAGTTTCTAATCATAAGAGTATGGCTAGCAAAAATTTTAGCACTAGCCAAACTATGTTTGACAGAAACAATTCTGTCACTAATTCCTTACAAATGTTCTTATTTGGCCATTCTACAATAAAAAACAGTATTCCTTTTCTATTTGCCAAATTATACATTTTCTAGCTTCCATTCTTCCTTCTAGTATTCAACAGCTTTCTACCACCTTTGCAATGAACTTGTCTAACATACATGTGGATGTGCCAGCTCACTATCTTGGATGGTTTCAGAAAAAACAACCTTAAGTATTGCTTTGAATTAGCTTCTTTTTTAAGTTCCATGATGAATCTTATTTTATTTATAAATACTGTTTGCACTCCAAAGCCAACTACTTATATCCATCTCACATTGCTTATAGGAATATATTAGCCTTTCTTATTTTACCTTAGCATTCGTCTGTTTCCTCTACATGCTTCCTGCTAAATATTGTATAACTGAAATATCTTCAGCAGATGAAAATGTTGAAATATTCAGGTGGGCATTATACTTAGAGAGAAGTGGATTTCACACACCCTTATGTAGATCTTATCCTTTTGATATTTTTGGTTGGCTGGTGTTGGGGTTTTTTGTTGTTGTGGGTTGTTTTTTTTGTTATTGTTGGGTTAGATTAAATATGCAGTCTTTCTTCACATTCTTCAACAGTTCACTTCCTAGCTTCTCTTAACAGGAAGATTTTATTAGAAGACATTTTCAAACTGCTTTTAAATAAATGGTGAACGGTACCATTTATGGGGAAAAAACGTATTTTAGTTTCAGAAAAGATAGTTCTCAAAGGAATCTGAATCTTTCTGCTAAACTTGAGGAGTTCATATCTACAGGTTCCTTTAAAGGCTCTCAGATTCTCACCATTTGACAAACATAATTGATCCCAGCTATACCTCTGGAATTAGTTCTTATAGACTTGATTTGTACAAATCGCATGACTAGAAGCAGGACTGCACCCAGAGTCAGTAAATACCAGATGGTAAAATAGCCAAATACATTTGCAAACAGCTCCCTAGGCTAAATCTTTGCCTCAACAGCTGGAAGAAGGTATTCAATATGGTTAGTGCATTTTTCTGTGTGGATACCAACTGTTACTGGACATTTGCTGTGTTTACTGAATACTATGAAGAACGTTTGTGTGTATGAGGCTTTATATGTTTTTAGCTTTTCATACACGGCAGATGTTTGCTGAAAACAATTAGATAAAAACCAAGTAGATTAAAAACTTCTACAATAAATTATACTATAATTTAAATGAGAAAATTTACATTTTACATGTTCTCAGAATAATTATGAAACAATTGCCTAATAATGAAGCTTCCAAGCTTTTTGTAACAGATGGTCAGAAGCTGAATTATGTTGGATCATAGATAATCAGTAAATTTAATATGCAGAATAAATGCAGCAATCTATCATCCTGCTATAACCCTCTGTAATATAATGTATTTGTTATAACTTCAAGATCAGAGGAACAGTCCAGGGTCCATAATCTATAATTCCAGGGTCCATAATATAGAGTAAATACAGGGGTTCAAAGACAGCATTTCAGAAAGTTGTCTAAACTTGCAACATTATAGCAGATACATATTTGACTTACTGTGTATTTAGTTATGTCATCTTAAAAACAGTCTTAAGACAACTCCAGGATTCATTATGTCTCACATCCACTTGCTATAGGAGTACAAATTATTTGCTATATGTTGTTATTCTAGGTAACGATAGCTATTTCCTGTTTTATGTGAATTTTAAATTAACTCCTTTATAAAATACTAAATAAAAAGTAGTATGTATTATGCATTAACTGAATAGAATATATAAAGTCATATAGATGTATGTGGTAGGTTGACCCTGGCTGGATGCCAGGTGCCCACCAAAGCTGGTTTGTCACTCCACTCTTCCCCTGGACAGGGGAGAGAAAACATAATGAAAGGCTCCTGGGTTGAGATAAGGGCAGAGAGAGATCACTCACCGATTACCATCATGGGCAAAACAGACTTGACTCGGAGAAATTTCTTGAATTTATTACCAGAATAGGATAATAAGAGATACATCCAAATCCTTTCACATTCACCCCTAATGCCTCCCTTCTTCCCAGATTCAACTTTACTTCTGATTTTTTTTTCTGTTCCTCCTGAGTGGCACAGGGGAACAGGGAATGGGTGTTGCAGTCAGTTCATTGCACATTCTCTCTGCCACTCGTTGCTTCTCAGGGCAAGGACTCTGCACACTCTTCTGCTCCAGCATAGAATCCTTTCCAAGGAGGCAGTTCTCCATGAACTTCTCCAGCGTGAGTCCTTCCTAGAGGCTGCAGTTCTTCATGGACTGCTCCAGTGTGCGTCCCTTCTCCAGGGTCATAAGTCCTGCCAGCAAACCTGTGCTGGTGTGGGCTCCTCTCTCCACAGGGAGAGATCCTGCCAGGACCCTGCTTCAGTGTGGACTTCCCACAGGGTCACAGCCTCCTTCAGGCATTCATCTGCTCTGGTGTGGGGTTCCTTCAGGGGCTGCAAGTCAACATGTGCTCCACCATGGACTTGCATGCTGCAGGCCTGCCACATCGTGGTCTTTACCACAGGTTGCAGGGGAATCTCTGCTCCTGTACCTGGAGCATCTCCTCCCACTCCTTCTTCACTGACCTTGGTGTCTGCACAGTTGTTCCTCTTACATATTCTCACTCCACTCTTTTCTAGCTGCAAATGTTCCTGTGGAGTAAGTTTCCCACCTTCCTAAACGCGTTATCCCACAGATGCAAAGACTGTTGCTGCTGAGCTTGGCCCTAGCCAGTGGTGAGCCTGTTTCACAGAATATACCCCTGTAGCCCCCTGCCCTCCAAATCTTACCATGCAAACCCAATACAGTGTATAAAATAGTCACTTTCAGAGTCAATTATAGATCACCTTATATAAAGGAAGAGTTCTTATGCCTTCAGTATGTCTCATAACTGAATACGACTGCAAAGAAATGTTTATCTAGAATAGTTCCAAATACTAACTACTTATCAATAAGAATACTTGAGCCAACTTTCATTTCATTTTTAAGTCCTAGTCTGTACCAAGCTGAAGTTAATGTGGTAATGTTATTCTTTTACCTTTTGTACACTAGGATCTTGATTAGATATAGTTTATACTTGTTATGACTAACAGGCAGTTTTATTTCCATGTCTGATTCTGCACTTCAAAGCTGATAGGAGCAGTGTGTGAATGAAGACAGCAACACATTACAATTTAATGAGCAACTGATCTTAATCTGAATCACGCAATGAACCACAGAAGGCAGAAACTTATATGAAGCAAGAAAAAAAAAACAAATGGAAGGGCTTTTAATTCAGTTTCAGTAACATTTCTGGCAGAAGGTTAAAAGTACCTCTTTTGTTAATTTGATTATTATCTTCATGGTTTTGTCGTTTAAAAATTAGGTTTCATGAGCTCAGCTCTGCAGTTTAAGAGTAACTGCACTAGAGTATCTATACTCAGAAAACCTGAGTGGCTGAGCCAAGTGAGCTGAATTGATCTTGCTGAAGATTCCAATGACAGTTTCTGGCACAGAACTGAAACAACCAACTAAAAACAAACAAAAAAAAATTACAAATTAAATACACTTTTGAAAGCAAACTTGGAAATTCAGTTGAGGTTTTAGTTTCAGCACTATTTTAGAAATTTTTATTAGAAAACATACAATAAAATCAAATTAATTACAGGACAAAATAACAGTTTATATAAATCAAGCCTACAAAGATGATCTACCATTTCCTAAAGTTGCTTTCATGTATTTCAAGCACAGTCTAAAACCTCAGTATGGTCCTTGATGCATCTCCTGATAAACCTCCAAGCTTACACTTGAGGATCCTCTCAAATCAGAATTCAGAATAATCCATTACTTGGAAGGGAGAGTAGAGTCATTTTAGCAGAGTGAACATATAGGAGCATTTATCTGTAGTCAGATAAAACAGAGTTTTGATCCTCTTTAGCAGGACAGCAGGGGAGTAAACAAGCAAACTGACTGAATTGTAGCTGAATAGCAGTGCTAGAAAGTAGTATCTTTTGGTTAAGACCTGCAGATAGAAAATAGAAATAGATCGGGACTTAAATCTGATGTTCAATCACGATATGAGAAAAGTTCAAAGTTATAAATACTTAATTACATTAATGATAAATAAAAATGTGTTAAAATTTTGAAAATTGCGATTTGTTAATGTTTATTCTAATAATGTATTATTTATTACATAAAATAAAATTGTACACATCAAAATCTGTCACATGCTAATGGCAGTGTAAATAGTTTTATTTATTCTGAGTTATGCAAGGTCCTATTCTACTCCATTCATACAGTCAGTCACATAGTAAAGCTGAAAGGACAATCTAGATTTCTAATTTCCATATTTATTTAAGAAGTGACTCTTAGTAAATCCTTCATTTTATTTTCTTGGTAAATTACACTTATTTTCTACATGGTATTGTAATCACTTCTAGCAGTCATTATGACAATATATTTGTAGGCTTTCTTTGTCATATCTTAGGTCTATGAAAAACAGATTCAAAATAAATACTTTCCTAAATGTATTTTCCCAAGTATATGTAATGTAAAACCAGTGAGTAAGATGCTTAATGCATAGAATTATAGATGGCTTCAGAAAGGAGAAGACATAGTCAAAATAATTATCTGGTTTTCTTAAACAGAACATAAAACCCTAACTTTAAGCATGTACACCTAAAAAAAAATCTAACCCCCCTTCTCTTTTACTATAGCCCTGCAAGTACCCAAAATTTGTGAGCATCTTATTTTCACCTTCTGTATTTTCTCTGGAAAACAGCAATTTTCTTTGCCTTCCCTGAACTGCCTTGCTGTGAACAATGAGATGTCTTGTCTGATGATGAAATCAAGGAACCAGATGGAATGAAGCCTAAGTCTACTAAGAGTATCTATTGAATGCAATCAACACATAGCTGTAAGAAGCTGTTTAGATAGAGCTCCTTGAAAATGCCACTGAAGTGACTGTATTTTTTTCAAGTGAAGATGTTGTATAACTTCTGTAATGGATAAATCATATGGTTCAAAAGGTGAATGGTCTACCTTGCGGTTCAGTAACCAGGACATGGAGTAGATAAGTCCTGATTTCTCAGGAGTATTGTTGCTTTAACCTGGGAATGCTTTAAGAGAAAATTATCATCTATATACAGATAAGTGTCCCCACCATAGTGATTCAGAATTATTTTCTTCTATAGTTTTCTGACAGCATGAATGTTACCTTTCATTCCTAAAAGAGCTCTGGAAAGGAAATAATCAATAACACTCTTATGCCATGTCATCTTCATGAGCTTCCTTTCACGTCTTCAGAAAGCAAAGATGTTTAGATAGAGTGCTATTTTTCTATCTAAATTCTCAAGAATGAAAGTGTATGTTCTTAGTTTTGAGATGGTGTGCCACTACTTTTTCATAAGAGCACTTCCATCTACACAGCTGCAAGATTGTTTAACATTACTCTCTCACTTCACTGACACAGGGAAAAAATACAGTCCTGTTTTTCCATACACTTTCTGCAGTTTTAAACATGCTGAAAAAGCCCTACTGAAGGACCTCTATTGTATATTCTGAAGAATGTCACCACTTCAAGTTAATCTGATTTTTTGAGCTCTTTTCTTGCTCTGTGCCTCGTGAAGCAGCTAGCTTTTGGCATTCCTTGCAGCCCACCACCCTACAGCACCTCTGACAGCTCCTTTCCTAAGCGCTTTGCACTGTAACACATTCAGCTGCCAGTCACTTCTCTCTGTAGTTCATCAGCATGAAGCAAATCCCAAGCACAGTTTAGCAATGATCAGTCCTGCGCCTGATCACATTCTTCACAGTAAAAATCCATTTTCTTTGAGTAGGTGTCTTGAGCAGAGATGTCCGAGAGATGCAGAGATGGCCATGATGTGGTAAAGTCTCTCTACTGATCATATGAAATTTTGAAATTTTGAATGCCAACATCAAAGGTTACACTGCTGCAGACCTCTTGCAGCAGGGGTCTCCTGGTCCCACTGCTGGAGAGCAGCCTCTCGTCTGTGAAGACTTGTCTACAGTGCCCAAAATGGGAGCTTCAGGGCTGGTGTCACATAAGGCCTCTGTGAGGGTTTGCTGCCCAGGGATGCCTAATAAAGCAGGACATTCTGGGGAGAACCAAGCCCTGCACAGACCCCTGGCTCACTGGTGCCCTCCTCACCCTGTGGCCCCCAGCCCTGGTACCAGCACTCTGGTACACACCCATTGCCTCTGTATTAATTTTTGATTCACCCTCCATGGGAAAGCAGAGAAATACTCAAGTCCCCTGTATTACCTTTGGTCCCCTTTCCCAGTACCCAGAATGAGATGACCTCCTGGTAGGGGTTTAATGCTGGGAGAGGTGTCTCTCCTCCCTGTGCAGCACCAACATATCATGCTAAGAGACTTTGTGTCCTGTAAGACCTGCCATAAGGGGTGAGTGCACTCAAGAAGAGTTGAAATTGCTTCAGTGAGGAAAACAATCAATAAGAATGGTAAACTGGCTAAGGAGTTTTTATATAAAGAGAGGTATCCTCAGATGAGGTCACCTAGCCTAGCTCCTACACAGTCAATGGAAAGAGTTATCCTGGCTTCTGTCAAATATAGATGACTGGATCCTGCTTCAAAACACCATGTACAATGGAAATAATCTCACCTTGTAGGGAAATGTTAGAAGGTAACCTTACAGGGCCAGTGCAGGTTACAGTGCAGGGAGCTGAGAAGATAGAGTATTTAGTTTGTATCTAAATGAAATCACTGCTTGATGTATCTAAATGAAATCACTGCTTGATGGTCCTCTCCATCACTGAATTTCTGAGCAGTGGCAGCACAGAAATTGTCCTGAGTACTGCAAGTCTGCAGTTGGCCTTGCCTTTGGAGTCCTAGGAGTGAGCATCATGATTGTTCAGGTGGTTAAACAGTAAAGTTTCACTCCTGTATTGATTTCTGCTGCAGTATTGTCATGGAAGTGAAAAGATGAAGGGGTAAAACGTGCTAATCTGGAGTTTCTAATTTTCAGTTGTCATTACGCTGGTCTATTCAAATCGATAAATAACAACATGAGACCTGTAGGATTAATTAGAAAATCATAGCAGTGGCAAAAAATTGGTTTTTGATTTTTACATAGGTTTGGACCATTGTTCAGAGGCTTTCCAAGGCCTCAGTGTTTTCACTTGTCTTTACTCTACATCCAAAGAATGATGAATATAGTACAGGTTACTTCATGCTATTACTTACTTTTTAACTGAGGGGGGGAAAAAAGAGAAAAAATTACATAGACAATGAAGTTCAGTTATTCAATTAAACCTAGCTAAAACAGCAGAGGCAAATGTATTGAATGGTAGGAACTGCTGCTGCATGAGAGGAAGTCTGGAGAAAAGGGGATGAGCATGGTGTGTTGAGCAGTGCAGAAACAAGTTTGGTGCACCTACTGCAGGCAGGGTTTGAAAAGAGGAGGGGAGACAGATGTCTCTATGTAGCAAAGGTTGACAGTTTGTATGAACTGGTAGAATATTATCTGAGGGATGTCAATGAAAGAATAACATTTAAACTAGAGAATAAATTGCATATTCAGGGATATACTTATTTATGCATGGAAAAGCAGGTGTTAAGTGTTCAGTTAACACTGGAGGAGGTACTTATGCTACTTACTGCAAGCCATGTGAAAACAGGCGTTTTGTTACAGAAGTAGTATGTAGCTTCTCCAAGTCAAGCAGCATTGTGAAACTATTGTAAGATATGTGTGTGGAGACAGAAAGTATATGTACAGTATGCAACTGTGCTTTACCTGATAATCTAAATAGTGTAAGACATCTGTACTCATTATTCCAAGTGTTTACTTTGTTTTAAAAAAAAATCTGAGTTTTGTGCTGAGCATTTTTTTTTGTATTGGAATTCAAAGATATTCTGGTTCAGGATAGTTTTAGTATTTCAGGTTGCCTTTTCTACTATGTTGCTGAAAATATGTTTATGTAGCTTAAAGATCAAGTCAGGACTTTAATAAACACATATTTCATGTTTAAAACTTATTATATTTAATACAAATATAGGTAAATAAAAACAACATTTAGATAAATTCAATTAAAAAAAAAATAATTCTCTTTGTCCCTTTCTTCCACAAAACCTTTCCTATTGTGGAAATCACAGTATTTCCACAAAATAGTATTTTGCAGACTTTGCTTTGTCTGCTCTTACAATTCCTGATTCTTCATTGTTCAACTGTAAAGCGTTATAATTCTTTTTCATAATATGCAATATGAAATTGTGTAAAAGTCTTAAATTTCTTGTATGAATGATTTCAATAATCAGCACTCACTAATAAACACTTTTTCATGGTGTACCATATATCAATGTTAAATGTAGAAAAATCAAAAGGTTCCTTTTTTCTCTCAGTAAAAATATCTTTATCTGAACTGCTGTGGATATTAATGTCTATCCTTTCAACAGCAGCCATATGTCAAGTCTTAGCTCTTAGGAAATCTTTTCCTGATATTTTTTAATAAAAAAAGAATGCATTCAGGTGTTCATTTTGTTTTACGTAAAACTTTAATAGCAGTGATACTGAAATCTTAAAGTTTCTGTTAAATTATTAAAATTAATCCCATTTATTTGCAAGACACATCAAAACTACAGTTAAAAACCTAAAAATATCCCTTAAAGCACCAAATTAATTCCACTGCTTCATAAGATTTTATTTCTTATTTTGTGTTTTGTCTTTTTTTGATCTTTTTTTGAAGCAAGCTGGAACTGCAATTAGCTAATTAAGACTCTAAGACTCAAATATTATTGACCTTTTATGTTTTGCAGTATCTGTTGGCAAGCATAATAAGTTGTCTTCTCCTCATATACTCAGGGTTCTCCAGGGCGTGACTTCTAATTGCTTTCTCAGAAATCCTCACCCCTAGAAATTTAAATATAGGGCATATACTATTATTTCCTCCTTGCACGCTGTTTGCTGAGCCAGCAAGCAGAAAGACACAGAACTGGAAAGACTTGTGAATGAATACTGATTGCATACAGGCACGACTTTATGCTTGCTCTTTCTGCTGGTGTATGCAGGGAAGGAAAACTTCATTTGGTATTCCTGAAATGTTTAGAGGCATGCAACCTTTTCTTAAACAAAGCAGCCACTTCCCACCCTGTAAAAACCCCCTTAAACTATAGGTCAAAAACAAAGTAGAGACACAGATGGATGTTTTTCACATTTGAAGAACCACTTTTATTCTGACTTCTTCATTTGCATTTTTATAAAAATAAATTAAAATCAAAGGTTATATTGTTGATGAAAGCTCAGTAGTATACAGCTCAGTTTGCCCTTTAGGCACTGCATTACCTCTGAGGCAAGCAGGCTGTTCCTACTTAAGAGATTGTCTAACTTGTTGCAGAATCACCTGTAAATTTGTAGTAAACCCATGGAATTTCAATCATTTTCTTATCTGTTCTATTGCCCACAGGAGAGTCATTACAGCTGTGGTATTTACAGCTGTCACAATAGTTAATATGATCTAGGCATAACTACTTGTTTACTCATTGATGTGATGTGACAGCTTAATAATAACCATAATAATCATGGGTATATAAAACCAGAAATATTTTTTACTCCTATGGAGATGCTGTTTTCAGTTTCTACCAAAAGCATTGTATCCAGTCCTTTACATTATTGCACTTCACTGGGATATTTTTAGCTTTATCAACAGCTTCAAACCACTCTGCTTTTTATGTTTCCCCAAAGAGAAAGAAAATAATGATAAAGATTTTATTTTTTTCAGATGAAATGGAGCATTCAATTGTAAAAAATAAAAATTAAATCTCTCCCCCAAAGGTGAAAACCAAATAAAATCAGGTATAAGACTGCTAAATTCTAGAACAAGAAAGAAAAAAATAATTATGACACAAGAATTTACTGTCACTAAAAGAAAATCCTAAACAAAACAAAACAAAAACAAAACAAAAACAAGCCACTCCAGAGCAGTTTCCAGCATACTCAAATTCACTCATTTACTGCCACATTTACCTAGCATTTTGTCAGTTTTCTTTCTGGTTCAGATTAAACTGATGATTTTTAGCTGCAGTCTTTGGTGGCCAAAGGACAAGGTTCCTATAGGTACAGATTTGGATATTTTGTATGGCTGATCCCAAATCTCCTCACCCTACCTTCCCTTTAAGAGCATGCAGCCCTCTAGAGATGAGGAAATGTCAACAGTCAGACAGTCCTTCATTTCTGTTTCATAACATGGTGAAGCAAGAAAATCTCGAATGGTAACAGAGCAGACCATTGCTTTTGTTAAGCCCTTAATCTTAGTGTCAACCAAAGTCTCACCAGATGAAATGAAGTTTGTCTCTTGCAGCTGTGTGAACATTTGTAGTGCAGAAGCCCACTTGAGATACTGCAGTTGGATCTTATGTCTCTCCGTGACTGGCACATTAAAAACCCAGAAATAAAGCCCTTGTGTGGCTACTCAGAGTGAATGAATTGACAGATCCATCTAGGAAAGAATTAAACTGAAGGTTTTAAATGAAAAAGCAATGAATTTATAACAGGATTATACCGCAGTTTGAATAAAGTCTGTACAATGTTGAGCTGAGAATTCAAAAAGAAACAAGAGAAGGTACAAAATATTGTCATTTATAATTGGCTAACGAGAGAAGCGGCTCAGGAATTTTAAGCTGCAGCAGATTCCCACATAGTTAGAAAGACTGAAGAGGACTTTATTTCCTGAGCTTCACCAGTTAGTTTTACTATAAGACAATTCTTGAAGTGGCAAATTACATCCATTTTTTTCTACTCCTCAAAATTTACATATATTTTTAGAATTTTTTTTTTTCTGTTTGGCTATTCATGTGCATCAAGTCTGGCCTTAAGTTTGTAACAGTTTTAGACCAGTAGAATAAAGGCTATTATCAGCTGATCAACAGGCTGTAGTTGAAAGCTTTCAGAACTTTCCTAAATAAGGTGATTTCCATACCCAAAATATTTGCCTCCTTCTGCTTAGTCTATTTCAAAAGTGAGTTTACGGCTTCTTTCATAATTGAAGGGATAGATTAAATAAAATTTTCTATATAGAATTTTGCATACAAATCAAATCTCAGATGACACAATTACCAAGTTCAATGGGAAAATATACCAAAGGGAGACAGCAATTGAGACGTATAAGTTAGAAAGAAAAAAGGACTTTCAGACAGGATATGAAATGAGATTCTAATGAGACAAAAAGAAACAAGAAGGATGTCATTTCATGTACAAGGAAAGTCTTGCTCCAATTGAAAAAAAAAAAAAAGTCACATTTTGTTACACAATATTTCAATATTTCACATACTCGACTAGGCTATAAAAGCATCTCTCTAACACTGCAGAAAGCCTTACAAGAGATTAGACCTTGGGAAAATACTCTCTTTGGTAGTTTCACACAATTATTTAATACAAAAATCTTCCCATTGTAATTTTTTTATTTTCTCTTATGTAAAAATATATATATATATATATATACAGTTGTTAAGCAATTGACTCTCTGCTTTTGAAAATGTCACATCACCAATCAGAACTGTGGTTTGGAAATAGTATTAATTGTATTCCTAGAAAGTAATCCTTGCAAAAGAAATTACATTTAGGAACAGGCATTTAATCATTTTGCATTTATCCATAAACATCCAAAAGATCCATCTTTGACTACTTTTGACTATCTCTCACAGTAGACATTTTTGACATGTAATTTTCCACAGTTTGGGATGGGCCACAGGGTTTCTCTTAAACTTTATGTGGCTTATGGGCAGTTGCATTTGTTCAGTTTGTTTTAGAGGTGTTCAGAAGGAAGGGGAAGGACTTTGGGACTTTTTAGATCAATATCCTGTGCCTCAACAGTGTTTGTTACTCCAGAGATAAATCTGTCATCTGGACCACAGGCAAAAGTAGAACTCCAGTGATACCACCACACTCTCCAAATTGATCTTCACCTTCATTAGTATTTTGTAAACCACCTTACCCTCTTCTAACAAATCACATAATGGTTGTTTCATTATTAAAACATTTACTTTTACTAATTACTTTTACTTTACAATTACTAAATCATTTCTAAAACAGGAGTTTTAGAACAGATATCCCATATTTTCCCTCTTCTATGAGATCAGGTTGATCCTTTTCATCATTTTAGCATCATTTGTCCCACTCTCCAAGTAACTCCTCATTCTTTCTTAGACTAACAGCTTATTTCACAAGATGCTTTTTGTTTTCACTGAGATTATGGCCTGTGCAGCAGCTGCAGATCTAACTCTCTCATTACGATAAATTGGAAGTAATCAAACCTGGTAAATGGGTACATATGCTATTACATTCTGAAAATACATGTCATTCAAAACCTCATCCCATTTTTTTGAAAGTTGAGGAGAGTAGAGGTATTACTATGAATAACTTTAAGCTATGGCAAGTTATTTTTATTTTATTTTATTTTATTTTATCTTATCTCTATTCTCTCCTATGCTCCCATATTTTCAGAGAATTTGTGATGATTTGGCTACTTGAAAAAATTATCATCTCAAAACCTGGGCATAGGGAGTGCATAAATATTCTATTCAGTTCTGAGTGGACATTTGGCCAAGGAAGTAAAGGCTGTGTTTAGAAACAGTTAAATCTGTCACTTCCAGAGGTACCTACCCTCACTTTAACACTGATGAGGAAACTCTTGCTGCCTAAGTGTTTTAAATGAAATTATTCTCTTGAGGAATGTTATATGCATTGCTTTAAATGTTTCTTCACACTGCAGTGTTAATGAAAATTCTGTTCACCAGGACTATTTTAAAATTAAAAAAAAAGTCCATGAAATTGCTTTTCCTTTGGACATATATATCTTGAAATATACCTATCTTTGCAGTTAGTAAATACATTATTGAAATAATAAATTATGCTCTTCTTTCACTAACTACTTCATCAGACTTGTATTTGGTGGCACACCAGCAAATAAGCCTCAGTGAAACCAATTGCATGTTTCTGATAATCAAGTGACATGAGATTGAGCTCTAATAATTTTATTCCTTGTCAGGTCTAATTGTTTAATAATTTTCACAACAGCTGACCAAGGCTATTTCTTTTTAGCATGTCCTTTCTTAGTCTCTCTCTGGTATAAGTTGGGAACAATCCTCTCTGAATGTAGCAGAGTTATAATAGTCTAAAGAGAGAAAAAAACCACTTTTGTGCTAGGTTTGTCTCTGACAAATACCATAAAGCAAGGAAGTAGAGAATCAAAAAAAAAGCACCCAACAACCCTCAACAATACTGACAGACAGGTAGCCAAACTAGTGAGAGCCAAAAACCCTGTCAGTCACTGTGATGACAACTATCACTTTTTGTTTCCTTTGGCCTCATGTATAGTCATTTTATCATAAAATCAGGAACAGTTCTTGTCTAACATTATACAGTACCTACACTTCTATATCCCCTTCACATGTATAACATTCTCACTGAGTTACTTGGGGAAATATTTTTTAGGATTTTCTTGGATTATAACTACTAATTTTGAAAGACAAAAATTTGGCACTCAAATTTTTTTAAAGTAAATTAATATAATGATGTAAAACTAAATTTTCCTTATAATTCTTGGCATGATGTGTCCTTGTTTATTTTTAATATAGTTATTGGACAGTGGGGACTTTTTCTTCCCATGCGTGGCAGATGTGCGCTGTGTTTTGCCGTGTGACAGTGTTTGGTTTAAACCCAGCTGTCAACTAAGATCCACGCAGCCACTCACTCACTTCCCCCTGGTGGTGTGTGGGAGAGAATTGAATTGGTGAAAGTGAGAAAACTCATGGTCTGATATAAAGACAAAAGACGTGCATGCAACTGAAACAAAACAAGAAATCCATTCACTACTTCTCACTGACAGGGATGCACACTGAAATTGCTCACCACTTTCCAGTCGATTCTCAGCCAGTTCCCAAGTAGGAACCCCCTCCCAGCTTTCCTGTTAGTTGATAACCTGAGAATGACACCCTATGGTGTGGAATATCCCTTTGGTCAGTTGGAGTCCACTATCCCAACTGTGTCACCTTCCAATTCTTTGTGCTCTACCTCCCAACCTCCTTGCTGATGGGGTGGGGTGAGAAACAAAAAGGTCTCAATTCCTTGTAAGCTCTGCTCAATGATAGCAAGAACATCCCTGTTTCAATCAACATTATTCTCATATTAAATCCAAAACACAGCACTATACCAGGTACTGTGGAGAATATTAACTCTATCCCAGCCAAAATCAAGACAGGTAGAGAAATGGAGTAGGTGATCTTTCAGCGTACCTATTTTTCATGCTTACTTATTTAAAACAAAGGAAGCTTCTTGGTATATGAAATACACTTTCTTCCTATCTTCACTGTGTCTGTATTAAGATGAAATAACATAGATACAACAGGGATGTAAAAAATCCGTTAAGTATACGTATTACAATTTTTTTGTAGAAAAGATCAGGAATGTTGCAATAGGTAGGTGTTACTTGTTTCTATATAGTATCAATAAATTTTAGCTGGCTTCATTTCTCCTCTTCAAAAGAAGATAGATAAGTTATTTGACTACATTTTTAAATTTTGTAATTTATAATTTGAAAGTGCAAGTGTTTTAATTCTTTAATTAAAGTATATTTTTGATTAAATATTTTTGGCTTGTAAGACATTTTTCATTGTTAATCTTAGTTAAATGGTTTTTTTAAATGCTTCTTTGGAGAATATGAAACCTCTCCAAGCAGTGTTCCTCCTCAGCACATTAGAAATTGAATCAGGCATTTAAATTACCTAGTGTATGGAAAAGCAAGAACTTTTCCCAAGAACTGATGGAGTGAATAAGCCACTTGCTATGAAGCACAGCTTAGTCTTCTTTTTGTTACAACACTGTCAAATTTTGTACTATAAAAAGATAGTATGGTAAAAATGTCATGACTATCTGATTGTGATCTGATTGTGATACACTACTTAGATGTATGTAACTGGAACTTGATCCCCTTTTAACTGAAGTCAATTCTCTATTTTGTAATCTGTGTTGCTGCAGGCAGAGGAAGGAACATAAAGATAACTCCTTCATGATTTTTTTTTTTAAATCCTGGCTTTTCTCTAGGTTTTAAACTTCAGTGTTAAATTTGCTGCACAACATCTTTTCAGAAAAAAAAATCATTGTCAGTGACTTCAGAAATACTCAGAAACATTTTTGGTGCAATGATCTTTTGCTAAATCCAGGTGGCCATCACTTCAGATCCAAGCAATCCTGCTCCATGGGCTGCTGTGGAGCCAGGGACATAAGGATTTCACGGACTATGCTACCAAAGCAGCATCCTAGAAATATATTGAGCTGCTTTAATCTTCAATTTATAGTTAAAATTAGAAAGCAAGGTAAGACAAACCTTAAGAAACTAACTTAGATTTGTGGTCCTGTGATCTCCAGGGCCCAGGTTTTTTCTTCAGGGCTGACCACCTCTTCACTTTCAGGCACTTCAATGTTATTGTTGTTTACAGAAAATCTAAAAGGAAATAATTTTCACTGAGCAGCTGAGAGTATCAAGAAGTTTCAGAATTAGGGACAATCATAGCTCAAAAAATCAGATCTATCCAATGTCTGGTCTCCTCTTGTACTATGCTTTTAATAGCAATTAGTACCAGAATCTTCCATATAGGTGTATAGCTGCTTATATCGATCTGAGTCATAGCACTGCCATAGGTGATGAGAGCCTTGCTACATCTCTTCAGGGATCAGATCCACGTTCTGAATCACAGGCAGTGATTTCTTACTTGTTGATTCTTCATAAACTTCAGAAGGACTATTTTTTCTGGGCCCTGTATTAGAAATGCTTATGGATCTTTTTTTTCTTTTCTTTTTTTTTTTTTTAAGAAATGAGAAAAGAGTGTTTCCCATATCACTTCAGATCCAAGCAATCCTGTCTCATGAGCTGCTGTGGAGCCAGGGACATAAGGATCTCAGGGACTGTGCTGCTAAAGTAACATCCTAGAAATACTTTGAGCTGCTTTAATCTTCAATTTGTAGTTAAAATTAGAAAACAATGTAAGAAAAAATTTATTTAAGTGACATGGAATGCGATGTAGTGTGATGTAGATGTAGATGTAGATCAATATTTTGTCATTTGCATTTAGTTATTAAATAGTTAGCAGTTATTGATAACAGTTTAGTTTTTAATAGCTGTTTATTTATTAAATACTGTATTTAAATATACTCCCATGGTATGCACTTTGTAGAAATATGTCAAATAAATCAACCTAGTAGATGTCACTTATAACTCTTAACTTCAGAAGTGAAGTGAAGGGGAGTTCAATACGAAAAGTAAATGAAAATGTAATTTGCAAGTGAAAAAAAATTACAAGCTTTTATTAGTGTTGGGTAAGAATGGAGAGTGCTAAATGATTAAAGAATTAAAAATTATTTTCCAATCAAAATCCATAAATGGGTTTTAAAAAACACTTTAAATAGATTTTTTTAAACTAGTTTTAATCTTTAGGTCTTGTAGTTTTACATTTTTCTGAGTAATCTTGACAGAGAGATTTTTAAGTGAAGTTACATTCACAGGGATCTGAGATTTAAAAATGCACTTAATTCAAAAGCTTGAGAATGAAATATCCAGTGGTGGGAACAATGTTTCAGGGTCTTATCAGCATCTCTTAAACCTTTAAAACTCTTTTATGCCCTAAGAATTTTCATACCATAAGTAAAGATTGATGATGATTTGGATTTAAAAACTTGCATCTTTGAGGTAAAACGCCATTAAAAGATGTTTGTGACACAGTACTCAAACAAAGATTCACTCTCCAACACACACTTCACCAAGGAAGTGTTTCAGTTACTTTTTGAGGTATATATCGTATAATGAAAATATGTACTTCTGTGAACTTCTAGAAAACAGTAAATCCTGATGAACCCCGAGCACTGCAACTGCTCAGTCTCTTCATATCTCAGCTAAAATGCTGCATAAAAGGTTTCCACTGCTGCACTACATGCAGACCTTGCAAGGCTTCTGTGATCCTTTATCAGGACAAGCGTACTTGTGAGGATACTAGGTGAAGTGAGATTTACAGGTTCAAGGAGACATGCTCCTGGTTTGATGGTCAGGCTTCAAGGGCTTTAGTTCAGCTATGATGTCCCTGAATTCTAAGGTCTCTCAAATCTGATTTTTTTTTTCCTCTGTTCTTGAAAAATTCTTGGCACATGAAAAGTGCCAGAAAATTCAGAACCGTCATAAAAGTTTTTCAGCGATTTTACTTCAATTAGTGTCTAGAATATTCTTTTTCTCTAGTTGTTGTTTTCAAACTATAAAAAATAAAGAAGTGATGTAAATTCCTCTGTGACTCTTGAGCTTACTGCATTAAGAATAATCCTGGAATTAGAAGCTCAGGAGATAAATATTAGGTGACAGGATACAAAATCAGTATATAGGTCTGTGCTCCAAACCTGTGCAAAATGGGCATAATAGTTTTAGTTAGTACAAGTTTGGGACATCATGCTTTATTTTGCTGAATATTTCAGTCTTTGTAGTTCAGTTATCAAAGTTTAAGTTTATGAATACCCAAAAAATGCAAAAAAAATTTGAGAAATAATATATTAATAACAGAACATGTGTATAAACTTTATTATATTTTATGGAAACATGTTACATCATACTCTAAAAGATAATAAATAAAGATACAAAGAACTCTAATTAAGTGTTGAAATCAATACATCACATTAGGGCTTGCAATTCATTTCATAAAAAGTGCCATACAGTGTCATTTCTTGATTTCTGATATAACCCTGCTTGATTAGCTATTCAAATATCTCCTTCCATTTCCCATCAAAGGGGAGAAATATTCAAATATTCCTTAAAATATACAGAATTGTATAATCTATTTTATAATCACACAGAACAAAACTGTATTTCCAGTTTTCTCACTCCTATCCTAGCTTTAGGCTGTTTTGATTTGATCTGAGTTTGCTTTAGCTTTTGAACTTGCTTCCGGGATCCATATGTCAAAGGCAATTTGTACCAGAAAACAGGGCAAGAAATAAGAAACCCATTCATATTAACCCAAATCTAATTAAATTAATTTTATGCAAATTAATCTTGTTAGGTAAACCATCCTCAGACTAACAGATTTCAAAGGGTTTGGTGGTGGTGACGGGTGAGGAGAGAGGGGAGTTCACAAGTGATTCAGTCATTCTGGAGTAAAACTGATTAACACCTTTGTTGTTCACTTCTAAAAGTGCTAGAATTAAACAACTTCTAGTTTTATATTAGCATTTTAATGTTGAATGTTACTTTATCTGTTCTACATAAAAGGAAAAATATAATACAGATACATTTTAGAAGACTGTCTTCATCCCGTTTACAAGTAATCAGTTTCTCACTGCTCTGAACAGTGAATGTTCATACCGCATCATCAGTGTACAAATGAGTTTAAAAGAGTCTACTTAAAAGCTGTCAGGTTGGATATTTAATTCATAAAAATGACAACAGGAGCTGCAGAGAGAGCTCTAACATTTCAAAGTAATAGCAAATTATGGAATTAATTTAAAATCAAGGACAAAATTTATGGGAGTTTACAGAAGCCTAAATCAGATCAGGCAAATAGATTTAATTTACTTTTTATTTATAATATATAGAGATATAAATTCTCTATAGAAAATATTCTATCTATCCCAGAGAAAAGAGTGTACTGGAGCATAGCTAGATACTTCTATTCATGGGTGTAATATATCACGTGTGTGCAAAGAATTTCAATTGCAGATGTACAAGTCAATACTGTTAATACAACATCCTCTCACATCAGTAACATGGAGCAGAGCTCCATTTTGAAGAATTAAAAGGATTTTTCCAAGACATAGGATTCGTACTCATTCATTTCAGAAACCAGTTGTTCTGAAGTTAGTAGCCTAATTCCTCTAGAATTTTTCTGCAATTCAGGGCACCACATCCATTTTGGGAATGGAAGTACCACCAGAATTTTCTGTTGGATAAATTGCTAGTTGAAGGTCTATATTTCTGGAATGATTTGTAGAAGTAGGCTGAGAAAACTAGGCTAATTACTAGGGCATCTTTTTTAAAATTGCCCAGGGTTCAGCTAGCAGAGAACAGCCACTGGATGCAACCATCTGTGCAGCATTTTGTGCAAAAGGGTGTGCAGAAGAGGCCAGGATCTCAGCTGGAATCAGCATTGCTGGGCTCCACAGTGGAGTGATGTGCCATGGCACAATCCCCAGCACCAACTGGATCAACTTTTGCTGTAACATCAGAGACCTTAACTCAAACTGGACTCCAGAATGAACTCTGGAGGTCTAGGACTGCAGTGGTGCCTAGGGCAGTAGGAGATAGTCTTATGTAGGAGATATGTCTTGTGTAGGATAACGTGGAACCAAGTAATGGAGCTGAAGTTGAAAGTCATCAGACTATGCAGCAGGTTGTTTTTTATGAATGTGGGAACCTCTGTGAGAATCAAGGACTACAAGAAATAGACAGCATCTACCTATCTAAGTTGGGAAGCAGCATTTCTGCTAACTAGCAGGCCAAACTGGTGAGAAGAACTTAGAATAAGGAACAGTGAAGGAGTAGGAGGATGACCTGAAGTCAAGTGAGACAGGTTTACTAGGTTGGCAAGCAAAGCGTGCAGTGACTTATGAAGACAGACTCCATAACCAATTAAATAAGGCTGAAGGGGCCCCAGTTAAGTGTTTCAAGCTTTCACAGCAAAGAAAACCATTTATAATATATAAATGGCCAGCCACTAGAGGCACATTATCTTCCTCATCTGCTTAACCCTGGCGAGACATATCTTGAGTGTTGGATCCAGGCCTGGACTCTTAAATACAAGGAAGGTATGGACTTCTAAAGTGAGTCCAGTAAAGAGCTAAAAAGATGATTAAGAGTCTGAAGCCTCTGAAAAATAATGGAATTCTGAGAGAGCTGGGACTTTCCAACCTGGAGTAGTCTCAGGAGGATGTTACCAGTGTATACAAATACCCAATAAGGGGAGTAGGGAAACTGGTGTCAGATTTTTCTCAGTGGTGCCGAGCGACAAAAGAAGGTGAATTCAAAACCTGACTGGACATGGTCCTGAGCAACTTTTTCTAGATGACCCTACTTTAAGCATGGAGGTTGTACCTCAGTACTGTCTCCCAGTCTCAAAAGTGATTTTATAAATATCCCAAGTTTAACAGCATAGATTTTGGGCTTCTGACAGAAAGATTGTAAGAGTGAAAGGAGGCGAGAGGCCACAATATATATACCCTTTCACAAATTTACCAAGCTGCTGAATGGTCTTCTGTTTTTATAGACTTTTATAAGAAATAGAGGCATACCTGATGTATCTAACCCATGGATTTCTGAAAGAAATTTGCCTAGTTTCTACCTAATTCATGGAGGGATTTACAATTCCCACACTTCTAAATCCCATAGCTACAGCACCTGTCATAGTTGAGAGGGATACAGGTTAGTAGTCCTGAAAAGCAGTCCTAGACATCAACTGGGCTCTCTGGGCTGTCCTTTGGAAAAAAGATATACTATAAAAGTCTCAAGCAATTTTTTTCCAAGGAAGTTTATAGAGTCTTGTGAAATACCAGTTTGACCTAGAACTACTCGATGTTGGCTTCGCAAATAATTAATTTTTTCATTGTTGTGAAATGGCGAAGACCTTTTAATTTACATGTCCCATAAATAACAGATTTATTTATTTATCAGATTGTATTTATTGAATAGTCTAGCTGTATTGGGGAAAAAACCAAAACCAAAACAACAAAAAAACCTGTGGTTTGAGATAACAGTTTCATAATTGAAACAAAGTAAAATATACTACTACCAGTAATACTAATGATACTACTACCGTTAATAATGCTTCTAGTACTCATAATCGTAATGAAAATGAGAGAGAGAAGTAAATCCCAATAGAATTGCTTATCACCCATTGACCAAGGCCCATCTCATCCCCAACAACATTGGCCACTTCCAGCCAGCTCCCCCCAGTTTTTACACTGGGCATGACATTCTAAAGTATAGAATATCCCTTTGACAGCTCAGGTCAGCTGTCCTGGCCATACTCCCTCACACCTTTTTGTCCACCTCCTCTCTGGCAGAGCATGGTAAACTGAAAGGTCCTGGATTTACAGCAGGCACTACTTACTCCCAGATAAAACATCAGTGTGTTATCAAGATTATTCTCATACTGAATCCAAACCACAGCACTGTACTAGATACTAGGAAAAAAAATTATACCAACCAAAACCAGGACACTGGAATAAATGGTCAGGTTTACCTATAGCATTATTCTGGCATTTGGGAAGAAGAAAATAAATAACAGAATACCTTCAAGAGATCTGAAGGAAAAAAAAAATTAAAGAACGGAGGAGTTTAATGTATAGAGGAAAGCAAAAATGGCTGTCAAAACTAACAGAAGATCTGTTAAAGATTTTCTAATATATAGAAAACTGTGTCAGCCTTAATTTACCATGTTTCATTCAAGTAGAGAATGGAATTTACTGTTATTGTTATGAATGCTACACTTATAACTTTCTAACTGTCTTTGAATCACTTTGTTCTGATAACTGGAGCCCAGTCTTGGGGAGGGGTAAAGCTGAAGTCTGAGTGTTTGGTAGCGTATGCTGATGAAGGGCTCACAAGTGGAGCAAGTGCAACTTGCACTCCAGGCTGAGCAGCAGCTGGACACTTAGCCCTGCTGCTAGAGACTTAAAAATTCCTGTTAAGTGAGGTGTAGCTAGAGTAAAGCAATTGCCTGACCAACAAATTACCTCAGATAATAAAAACCAGAACTGTGCTATAATTAAAGTAATATTTCAGGAATTAGGAATTGGATGCTATTGTTTTTCAACTTAGTTGTCTATCTTATTTTCTCCCTTACCAAAACACTATTAGGTAAGCTAGCTGATTAGTATTTGTTAATAGAGAAAATTAGCTCAACAAGCGTCAGCAGGTTTAACTTAAGTTTCCCTCAGCTTCTGGGTGAAGATTCAGGCCACCCCAGAGAGGTAAGCAATATATTTGGATCTTCTGCAAATCATTAAGGTCCTTAGTTTCTGTTAAAAATGCTGATGAATCCTGCTCCTTTTAGAGATTGGAGCAATGGACAGACTTGGAGAGAAAGTACAGGATCATAGAATGTTTTGGGTTGAAATGGACCTAAGAGATCACCTAGTTCCAACCTTCCTGCCATGGGTAGGGACACCTTCCACTAGACCAGGATGCTCAAAGCCCCATACAACCTGACCTTGAACGTTTCCAGGAATGGAGCATTCAGAACTTCTTGAGGCAACTGGTTCCAGTGCCTCAGCACACTCAAAGTAAAGAATTTCTTCCTAATATCTAATCTAAACCTACTCTCTTTCAGTTTGAAAACATTAAAATCTCTCTGATGTTTATTTGTGTCTTTAGGCATAAAAATTCCTAGCAAAATTTGTCTTACAGAATCCTAAAAAAAAACATCAAAAAGCTTCAAAGATGTACTTTTCTCCTGATACATAACCAGCAAGTGTCTTTGAAATAAGTTGAGGAAATCTCCCCAAGAATTGAAATGATCTGTATACCCCTGAAAAACGGGAAAAAACCCGTATCCAACACAACAACAAGTAAGAAAGATGGAAAAAAAGAAGACTGGGGGCCAGGGATGGGCACTTAAGTGGGGAGGAAGTGTTAACTCCAACATCAGTACTTTTCCTTTGAGAGGGTCTACCTGCAGTCTTGCCTGTATAACTCTTGAATTAAAAACTCAGAACAAGATAAGTTTGTACCCTTTAGTATGGAAATACTCTTTTGGGGCAATTGCACATGCTCGTCTTATGTCTTTTCAATGCAATGGGTAACTGGTTTAATTAAGTTAACAGACTGATGCTTTAGGCATACTGCTTCACTGGTTTGCACAAGATTCCAACTTTAATACTTTCCTAAAGTTTAAATTAGAATTTTGACTGCTGCTGAACTTTCGAAATTACTTTATCTGATATATAATTCCAGCAGCTCAATGCCAGTAAAAATGCTAATTATTACTTAAGTCCAAATATGAGTTGAGTTTTTGAAATGCAATAAAGTCAGGTTTTCTAAGTATTTTTATAATGTCCTTTTGCAAATGTCATAAAATTTTAAGATACTAATAATTCTATTACTTGACAGCATTATGAATTATGAAAAAATCATATTCTCCTTCTATTCCCTTTTGAAGAATGTTTTTAGTGTAAGTAATAAGCAAAAGTTTCAAGTTCTTAAAATACAGCTTCTTTGGTCAAAATGACTTTACTAAAATCAAGACAAGTCCACCCTGAGCTTCCACAGAGTCATACACTGGACATAAATGAAAAAAAAAAATTGACAGAGATAGGATGAAAGCAAAAAAAGTAGATATTTTAAATTAATGAATACTCTGCATTTCCATAGTTTGCAACAAAAAAGCAAATAAGGGAATCAAAAAGGAGATGATATGTGTGTGATTCATAGTGGGGTTTTTTAGCTTTTTTCTTTTCAAATTTTGTACCAAAAAGTGTACCAAACACCTGAACCATGACAGTGATGGCTTAATTCCTTCTGATGCCTCTATTTACATATTTGCTTCAATTAGACCTGTTCTGATGTTGCCTAAAATGGAAGAAAAGGACTTTGTGGACAATATTAATATAGATAAAGTAGAGAACAGTGTTTAATTAAAACACTTTAAGGCACTCTATATATAGAAGTGTACTGTAGTGTACAATACAACATTGGGTTTGTACAATTTTATAGCTCTAATTAATTGTCATATCTAATGGATATATCCTACTGGAAAATTGCCCCCCCCTAGAACCTCCCTCAGGTCTGTGCCTTGGCATACCTTCCCAGAATTGAGTCAGAGGTTTCAAGATCCCTTTCTTCTTCATCATCATCATCATCACCCTCAAGTCACATGCCATATTTAGAGCTTCTTCAAGGTCTCCAAGCCTTCTAGATTGCTTTGTCTACAACGATATCTTTCTAGGTACATATCCCAAAAAGGATGTGCTCACTTAAACCTTTTCCTTAAAGAGAACATTTAAAAAAAAAAAAAAAAAAAAAAAAAAGGGAAGAATTTCAGGAATTTGATGTAAAGCACGAGAAAGAAGTTGTAGTTAACTGCTATTCCCAAGTGCTAGAAACTATACAGCTATACTAAAAATCTTTATGCTAAAAATCTTAAACCTTCTAAGGCATCACTGGGCTGGATAGGAGTTAATGTTGGTGTATTTCTGCATGTGCTTTTCCTGCTCTTCCAAAAAATAAACTAGCATGCAAAGCACTGAACAAGCTTTATGCCTCGTGGAAAAAGCTTATGACCAGTAGTGAAGAGGCTGGCATTTTATGTATGGTCCCGCAACATTGGGGACACTTCTTTCAGATCTCAGGTAAATATTGTTTAGATTTTAAATAAATTTTTATTCCTTTTATTTTTTGTCTGAAAACCTAGTAGAGTTTAAACTGTGCATCTAACCAACTTTTTTTTCAAGTATTCCTCATCTTACTCCACACTAAAAAAAGCATTGTAATGTAATGTGTTTCTAAATCACCTGCCTTGGATTGGTAGTCATTCTGTCCCTTTCTAGGACTTAGAATATACTGTCAGATTCAGTGTAAAGTAATGCCTTTTCTTGGGATGAGACATTCAGCAATTTCTCTAACCTCCATGAACACAAAAGCCTCTGACCTTCCCTCCTCTCTCCAGTAATTCACCACCACTTTCTCCACCATGTCAACAACTTCTCTGTACTCCAGACTTCTTCTTTAACACTGAGGTAACATGACAGAAAACAAGGAACAACAATGTAGCAAAAGAAACTTCTTGTCACTTACCCATTTCTCTTTAATCTCTTGAGAGTTAGTCAACCAACTGATCCAACCTTTTCTGACTAAGAAACTGTAAAAGAAAGATCCTTTTGACTAAAATATAAATTTTTAACCAGTTGGACTTGATGATCTTAGAGGTCTTTGCCGATATAAGTGATTCTATGATTCTATTTTCCATTTAATATTAAAACAATCATATTTTTAGCCATTTGATGACAAAAACATAACTAACATAACAGAGAAGTGATGATATCCTTAATGTACATGTTAAGATCTAAAACTTGGGTTGGACTTAAGAAAGAAATACTTAATTTGTGGTTTTGAGAACTTGGCATTAAGAATTCTTTCTTTCTGTAAAATCTGTATTAGTGTATTTTATTTTCTATTGTGTGGTCATTTGTTGTATTATAACATTAACTTTTTCTGAAATCTTTGAAAGGATTTCTTCGGAGAACTTTATTTATTTGGATATATTCCTTGACCTCCTGATAAGAAATTAATGTCAATAAATTAGCAATGTGCAAATGTCTGTGATGCCGTGTGACTGAGTTTGTAGTCAGGACAAATTGCTGAAGCACCAGGTGAGTTGACATCTTCCCAGTGAATAGTATAGAAGGGGTTATCAATAAAAAGCATGTGACATAAATCTGTATAGTTTGCATATCAATATGTTTTCAGCATGAAGTTCAAAATGGAGAGTTTAGGACAAAATCAAATTTCTAGTGTGTTACAGCTGAACTCAATCTGTCACAGCTCTTGATGACAGTCAGATGCAAAGACAACCTCAATTAGTTAACTTCCATGAAAATTCCTGGAAGAGGAAAAATTAAGTCAATCACAGAATCATAGAATGGCTTGGGTTGGAAGGGACCTTAAAGATCGTCTAGTTCCAACCCTCCTGCCATGGGCAGAGACACTTTTCACTAGACTAGGTTTCTCAGAGCCTCATCCAACCTGACCTTGACCACTTCCAGGGATAGGGCACCCACAGCTTCTCTGGGCAACCTGTTCCAGTCCTCACCAACATCACAGTAAATAATTTCTTCCCGATATCTAACCTAAACCTTTTGAAACCATTCTCCCTTATCCCATCACTACATGCTCCTGTAAACAGCCTCTGTCTTTCCTGTAGGTTCACTTCAGGTACTGGAAAGCACGCACTTAGGTCAACCTGAAGCGTTCTCTTTTCCAGTCTGCCTGGCAATACTCTGAATAGACTTTAACAATGAAGAGTAAATTATCTTGACACCAGGAATATGAAACTTAGAGAGAGATGAATTAGCATTAAATTAGTAATTAAAATATTTTTTTCCACGTTTTAAGTGTTGAAGATGTTTGTTGTTTTGATACAAAATCAGATTGTTGACATATCTCTTATGAAACATTAGTCATAAGTATTGTAGCTTTCAGTTCAAGAGTGATTTGATTGTTAACCTTCCTTTCAGATATTCTCTTTAAAATAAGCATATCTATTAATGCTCTTTAAAATCTTTATTTCCATTAACATTTTTCAGGGTCATTGAGATTAAGCTTAGGTCAAGTAAGAGATTTGAGGTTTTGATTTGCTTATTATGAGAGCTTCTTAGTTTCTGATAAGTTGTAGTAGAGCTAACACAATTTCATGATCTCTCAGCCTGTGACAAGGTAAATTGAAAGTTATAATTTCATGACCTGATAAATACACTATAATATCAGTTCCTATTTTCATGCCTGGAAGAACAAACAAATATTTTTCTACTTTGTTTTTGAATACTTAAGATGTTTATGAACTGCAGCAGACTATGTATGCCCCAGCTAATATTGTTTTAATATCATAAAGCTGCCCTGGAGTGAAAATATCAATTTCTGTGGCAGATTACTGGAAAATTCTAGTCAAAACCAATTATCTATGGTTATTTTCAAGCTTGTAGATCATTCATTATTAATGGATGAGTTAATTAAATTAATTTCAGTGAAAATGTTGAGACAGAGCAATTCCTGTTGAGGTAATATGCCAAGATATACCAGGAGATGCCTGCTTCTTCATTAATTTTGTCTTGATTGAGGTTAGGTGAATCCCTCTGAGAGGCTCTTAGCAAGCCTTAGTCCTTTAGTTGAGAATCAATTTCTTCCAAAGGCAGTCTTGTGTATAAATAGTAATATGTTTTTCTCTTGGCTCAAACAAGAAATTGAGAGGTATATTAAGATTTTCTATATTATAACTATTTTTAATTTGTTAAGCATAAAGATTAAAGCTGCCTTGTGAAAAATTTATCAAGAGCTGCCGCCCTTGTGTTTTCTGGTGAGTAGAATAGATTCTGTGACCTTGAATTAAGTTTGACCGCTGGGTGCATAGTTTAGGTTTTCAATAGCTTCTGTTTCAAGAACAGGTAAGTGGAAACAATTAACAAGAGAGGAATTCCCTTGAGCTTCAGCTGCTCCAGGCCCTCAGGAATGTCTGAGCAATGCTGTGCTCATGATATCTGCTAGAGAGCTTTCACCATTTAAATTTCTCAGCTTTCCTCTTTTACAGCTAGAAAACATGCCCTAATTACTTTTTTCACCATTTTTTCTGTTCACCAGGAAAGACACACTGACAGTAATTTTATTACATGTTGAAATAATTTGTTGGTAGTGACTAGAACTGGAGATGTGCATGATGACAGGATTTCCTGCACTCCTTAATGGTCTCAGCCTGTGTATGGGTTTGGATCGTGTTACTTGGGGTTTTGGAGGCGGTGGTGTTATTCTTTTTGGTTGGTTGGTTTTTTGGTTTTTTTTTTAGTGCGGAAGAGTTGTTCGGTTGTTTGATTGTTTTTTTTCATTTTGGTGTTTGGTTTTTTTTTTTCCTAAGTAAGACCTTTTATAAAGAATGCTTGAAGTTTTCTTATCTATGAGAAAGAACTTAAGGCTAAGTGATCTTGTTCTATGGTCCTCAATCACAAGGAGATTTAACTCTTGTCTGTCAGCAGAGGGGATGAAGAAAGTTCTTTTTTTTCTGAGCTTTCTCCAGTGTACAGTCTACTGCAGAAGTATGACCAAATAGACCATACACTAAAATTAGTTTCTGTAGCATAATTCCTTTGTGTCACAGAATACAGCATGGTTGATGTCAGAAGAGACCACCTAAAGCTGTTTGCCCAGGACCATGCCCAGACAGCTTTTGAATATCTCCAGGGAGTGACACTCCACAACCTCTCCAGGCAGCCTATGTCAGTATTCAGTCACACTCTCAGTGAAAAATTGTTTTGTAATGTTCAGGAGAAACCTCCTGTGTTTCAGTTTGTTCCCATTGCCTCTGGTCTGTCACTGGTTGCCACTGAGAAGAATCTGGCTCCAAGCAATTTGCACCTGTCCTTCAGGTTTTTGTGCATGTTGGTGATATCCACTCTGAGTCTTCTCTTTTCTAGGCTGAGCAGTCTCACCTCTCTCAGCCTTTCCTCCTAGGTCAGATGCTCTGGTGCCTTCATCATCTTCATGGCCTTTTACTTCACTCTTTCCAGTATGTCCATGTCTTTACTGTACTGGAAAGTCCAGACCTGGACATAAGACTACAGGTGTGGCCTCACCATGGCTGGTAATGAAAATTATTTTTGTTTAAATAATAGCACAATGTAAAGGATAGTGAATTAATTTTCCTGTGGCCTTACACTAAAATTCTACCAGAGCAGCAGAGGGACCAGAGTCTCCCTGTGGTCATTAGTGATTGTCAAGGGTTCCATTAGAGGGATCAGGGCAAGGCCTGGCACCCAGACCCCAACCTAGTGCCCCAGCCAGGAGTGGGGCAGCCGAAGGGCACAAGAGCTGCCCCAACCCCTGGCATCAGACAACTCACTGGGGATGGAAATGGCTTGAGGCCAGGGCAGGACATTGGCCCTTGGATGAGTCCAGCTCAGTGGGGCCCATGGCCAAGCAGGGTAGGGCTGTGGGGAGCTGAAAACCAGCCCTGATGTGTCATCACTGGGGAAGGGGCTGATGGCCATGGGACTGACCTGGGGTATGGTGTTGGGCAGGATCGGGAGAGCTGTAGGGAACTGGGCAGAGATAGTCAAGGCTAACAATGCTCTCAGGGACATGAAAAATCCTTAGCATTGACTGTGTCTTTACACACAGTTTGGTTTCCTATAGGACTTTGACATTGGCATTTTTATCTAAAAACAATTATTGTGTTGACAAAATGTATTGTATTCCACAGTTTTGCTTTATTATGTAAATATCCCTTTTCAAAAAAAAAAAAAGAATTATCTGTCAGTAATGTCTATAATCACCCAAAAAAGCACTATGAATCTTGCTTTTCTTGTGTATTCTTGCTGTATTTAACTCTTTGGTATGGAGCTGTTTAGATAAAGTGGCCTTGCCATGGTGACTTTTGATTTCTCATAAAGAGAAAAGTGAAGAATAGGAGAGGCTCTGCCAAGAAATTAATCTTTCACATATACTATAAAAAGATTTCTACACCTAGAAATAAAGACATAAAATGTAGTCATTTTGATATCAACTTTAACTTTTTTCTTTTCTCCTTCTTTTCCAAATAAAAAGACAGTAACGTATATTTAATGTGCAAGCCTATGAAAACCTGCTACATACAAGCAGTTAAAGCTGTTAATCAAATATTTTGAGGTTCCAATCTGCACTGGACAGAAGCTTGGGTTGAAGAGGGTAGAAGTCAAGGCGACAAGGTGTTGTTACAGGTGTTAGGGCAGAGGCATTGTTACTTTTTCCCTGATGTCCATCTCAAAAAGCACTATAAGAAGAAGAGAAAAAAGTAACTAGAGGCACTTTAAACAACAGAAGAGACTCTGGAGCCAGGAGATGAGATATTTCAGGAAAATTTATCTGGGAGAGAGATCTGCAAGAATGGGAGATGTACTAGGACTTCATGAAGGTAAGAAGTCGTTTCAAAATGGGCAAAAAATTGGTCATGTTGCTGAAAAAATCATCTCACTCTACTTCCATTATCGGCTGATAGTCTTCACACGTTCTTCCTGTTCTCAGTCCATTACCTTGCCAAAACCATGTTTTATTTTAAACCAGCACAAGACACAGTGGGGGTGAAAATGAGAGCCAGGGAGAAGGAAAGAGGTGTTAAGATTGCTGCATGGCTTCTGTCCACTTACTGTAGTCATGAAACTACAGCCTGGTAAGAGCTGGGAGAAGAGAGTAAGTGGAATAGCAATGGGTATGTGGTGCTTGAATATGAAAAAACGAGATGCAAATGCAAGGTAACAACCAGAGTGAAGGATGGGGTGGAGCAAAGGGGTACTGAAAAAGACATAAGAAGTGTTTACTCCACTGCCTCAACATTTCCTTGATATCAGAAATAGTGCAATAATTAATGGAAAATGTTCCCAGTTTTCAGATGCTGTGTAGTTTGGGTAAACTGTGGGACTCTTTGCTTATTATCATCTACACTTTGCTCAGAGGATTAAGTTCTAAGTATTTAAAAGTTCCTAGCTTCTTGATGATCCATTCTTCCAGAGAGTCAATGTAATTGGAAACATTTCTCAGAAACATTTATGTCATTTTTAAAAGATGGCAAGATTTTTAAATATTTTTAAAGATTTTTAAAAATAAAAATCTTATTTAAAAATGTTTAAAAGTCAGGCATCAAAATTGGGAAATGATTTTTCAGGATTAATAACCTGATTAAATTTTGCATGTGGAGCACACACATAATGTCAAATTAAGAGTTTCTGTTGTTCCTAACTGACTTTGCAGGACAGACAACATACATAGAACAACAGCTACTCTGCTTTCTCCTTGATCAGGTTTGGCTCCTGTATCAGACCACATTGTTCAGACTCAGCTTCACTAACAAAGTATTATATTTCCTCATGTAGGTCTCTCATGTAGTAACAGTTGATTATCAAATACTTTGTGTGCATTCATTTGGTTTTGCTTTATAAAGGGGAAGCAACAGCTAGATTATATTCAGAAGCTGATTTGAGAGTCTCTATTGTATATACACAAATACAATGAATTAAAGGATTACCAGTGACAATCTAGTTCTGGCTCTTGCTGCTTTCTCCATCGGAAAACAACTTGCTGTAAATGTATCTGTTTTGCACAAGATCTCCTTGGACTCTTTATGCTTTTGTTATATCATTTTCTGCTAACAACACAGGAGAAATGTAAAATAATTTTCTACTCCTTCAGAAACCTATCAAGAATCTGTGGGAGCTATTTATCTATTTAACAACATACTACACCAGAAGTGGTCGTAGAAGTAAGTAAATTCTTCTAAATGTATTAGCCCTTGTCATAGTTTACAAATGAGGAATTTCATTGTAGTTTTAAATTATGTGAGGTATCTCTATGTTCATTTGAATTATGTATAGATAATTTTCACATAACTTTGAATTTAAGAAGTAGTACATAATGCCATATTATAATTCCCTGAAAAGTTGGACTTCACATCTGCTTTTGAATACTATTTTGACATACTCAAATAATATGGAAAAATTATAAACATGAACAAAAACGATGAAATGAAAGGTACATAACTCTGTCAGGTTTTGAGATCTTCACTCTGAGAGCATGTGCTGCTGCTTTAAGTTGCAGTTAAATATCTGCAATTAAAGTATGACATGCCTTTCTGGTAATGAAGTTTTCCAAATTATGTTAGAAATGTATGATTCTCTTACTGAATTGCATGACTATTTTAGCCCACTACTAAGATCCTGAAGTATCATGCTTGAATTACAGGTTGTTAATTTAACTTGAATTAGAAAATCACCTTACTGTCTAGGTCCAGTTTTAATAACAAGAAGCCTTCAAAGCTTTCATTCATTTGGTTTTATTTAATCAGTAGTCAGATGTATTTAGATTTAAAGCTTATAAATCCATAATCATTTATGGGCAGAAATATTAATCAGTTAAAAATCTACTGTATATATTAAAAGCATTTGCTCATTCAGATTGTAAAGTGTTTTTAATAAAATCTACTTTAAACTGATAATAGGAATTTATGTATTAATATGTTCATGTGAATGTAGATAACATTTAATGAAAGTAAAGCTCGTAAACATTTAACTTAGATAAGGAGTCACTTAATGAGCTTCTTGTGAAATCCCAGCTACTTAGCACAATCAAATTATAATTTATTATACTTTTGTATACGTAAGGAAGTAACTCAATAAGTGATTAATCTATTTCCTTAACTTTTATTTCTTTGTAAAATAAATATTTTCATATTAAAGACTCCTAAAAGCTGGATACTTTGATAGCCAACTTAAAATATCTGAAAGACATCCACAGAAAACCATGCTTGAGGTAGCCAAAGGCATTACTTGATTACATTCACCCACCCATGCCAACTTCACATTTCAGAGGCATCTTTTGTAAACAATAAAGCTTAATACAGATTCTTCCCTAGAGACTTCACTGAGTAACAGAATAGTTGCTGAGTTTGGAAAGTACCTTTGGAGAAAATCTAGTCCAACCTCCCTACTGAAAGCAGGGCCAACTGGGGAATAGATTTGCTCAGGACTCTTCTTTATCATGTTTCTAGCATCTCCTTGACATAGCCTGCAAACCTCTCTGGTCAATCCTGTTGGGGTCACCAGTTTTGATCACTTTCATGGTAAGAATGATGTCTTGTGTTTAGAGGGAGTTTTCTGTATTTCAATATATTCTCAATATATGTCTACTGCCTCTTGGTCTTTCAGTAGGCATCACTAAGAACTTGTCCCTGTTTTGTTTTCTCCCACCCCAACTGATATAAATTAATTAGTAAGATGCCCTCAGACATTTTTTCTTTACATTAAACAGTCCAAGCTCTCTTTAGCCTATCTCTTGTGTCAGATACTCAGATTATTTTAACATCATCATGGTTCTTCACTGAATCTGCTTTGGTATGTCAACATCCAAAAGACGCATCTAGGGGGCTTGTCTATACCTTCTGCCAAAATATTGTACAGGTATTTTGCATTTCTTGCATATTTTCAACCATTTAAGTCTGAAGTGACTTATTATTACTATTGCATTTTTAAAAGTTTAGGTTTTGTTGCATGTGATACTTCCAGAAGGCACAAGTTACCAAAACCAACTTTAAATCTTCAAAAGCAACTTTATTTTGATATTATTATTGTTTAAAAGATTATTAATGCTTTAAAAGAATAGCTCAAAATCAATCTATATCAGTGAAGCATTTAGTTTATATAGTGTAATTTATAACTGTTATGATCAATTCATATCTTTGTAGGTACTGGTTCGACCTGGAAAATATAAAGTACCACCACTTTTAAATGACCTGTCTTCTTCTAGAGACAGTGAAGGAGTGAAATAGACTGACATAGTGGGAAATAACAAATGTTTTAAAATCTATGACAACAACAATCCTACACTGTCAAAGAGCTGTAATTGACCTTTGATGCCTTCCCTTTCACTAAATGTGCTTGCTATGTCCAATGTTACTTTTACCTCAATTATTCAGTAGTTGAAGGAATATCTCTAGTGAATTAAATTTCAAATCCCCAAATATTAATTTATGACAAGGATCACCAACTTTAGCTCAATTTAATTTCAAATCCCAAAGTGTGCATTGAAATTTCAATGAATATTTCCAACGTTAATTACTCAATTTCTATATTTATAAGGGAACTGGCACCTCATAAATATCACATTGTGCTATTATCTCCATATGTGCCTGTTCCCTCTAAATATAGAAAATCAGCAATTAGCACTAGAAATATTCATTAAAGTTTGAAGGTAGATAAATAACAAGCAGGAATGCCAGTTATTTATTATAATTTACAAAACAAAGAGCACCTAAATATTTCTCATTTGATTAATGTGCCCCTTACCACCGGTTACACTAAATGCTTCAACTGAGCTACAACCTGATAGAATTCACACTACCTAGTAAGACAATATGCTTAATGGTTTGTCAGTTTTGGCAAGTGCAACAACTTTGTTAAGTTTTGATGAGCTTCCCCTCTAACATTAGGATTGAAAAACCATCTTACAGGAACCATTTTTTCTCCCTATATATAGAGCCGGGGTGTTTTTTTAAATAGAAAACAAAAACATGAGATGAACTAGGGATATACTTTATGTCAGGAATGTTGTTTCTTTTTTTAAAAAGTTTTCTGTCAAATCCTGTAATCTGTACTGAGACCTGGGTCAAACTGAAAGGTACAAACTGAAAAAATTGCCTTAATTATACAACATAATCTGTCCAATAATATCTCTCCATAATATCTCTTCTGATAATTTCTTCACCATGAATAGTCTAGCTCATTTCTCTTTGCACATACTAACTGTTGCACATTTGGTACTGCACTGCTTCCTATGTAGAGTGGATGATATGAGAAGTTTTCAAAGTCTGTCCAGATAACAGTCTTAAGTATAAAGATGATTGAGTGTCCATGTCTTCTTTTGCACCAAAACTCAGGGCAGGTGAAAAGCCAAAACAGCCTCTGTAAAATAACCTATAAGCAAGGAAATCTTAAGGCTTTCCTTTCCTACTCTATACTCTTTCCTTTACAGTGCTTTGATTATGATGTGGATGTCATTCCATATAGCCTCAACTATTAGTAATACATTTGAAATACGAAATTATACCCTAAGCAATTCTTTAAACATACACTCAACAGAAAACATTTAAAAGGAACATTGCTTTTATAGGTTTTGGGAAATAATTGTTTTCTTAGTGAAAATAAGGATAAAGAGGCATTTAGAAAATCCTGCTGTAAACTCAGGTTGATTTTCATACTCTCTTAAGGTTTGTTTTCTCTTGTGCCAGAGTTAGGGCTTAACATAAAGATATTCACATGTTTCTAAGGAGATCCTCCCAATTAAATTAGTTTCACATCTTATATAAACTAGTATATTTAAGTTGTGTGTGGCTTTTCTACCAGACACAACTTTTTTCTCAGTGTGTGTATAAAATGATTGGGTGTAGTAAAATTATTATTATAACACATACCACGTATGAAAATTTGTGCATTTTCATGTTCCAAAAAAATCTTTTAAGAATAAGAGGGTCTTCCAGATAATATACTTTTCTAGATTGAACAAAAATGATACTTTGTCATGGGTTTGCTCTGGACAAATTTCCTCTCAGCCCCCACACAATTGCTGTAAGTTGAGAGAAGGTTTATGCAGACAAAAAAGATCTGACTAGGGAGAATAATACTAGGATTTATTACTAGTAAGATAAAAACTAAAGAACTATATATATACAACAATTCTAACTAGGTATAAGTACTAGGTATTTACAGAAATACCCCTCCCCACTTGTATCAGTTCAGGAGGCAAAGTAGTCTCTTTTCCATTTCCAGAGCTACAGCTCTTTTAAATAATTTTGCAGCACTCAAAAGTTCTTCTTCTATTATCTCTAGGATGACAAATCTGATTCACTGCAGCTGGAACTGTTTCTCTTTCTCTCTCTCTTCTATGTTGACCTCAGGGCTGGGCCTAACCCCTCCTGGGCTAAGAGCGGAGGCTGGAGGGTTACCCAGGTCCTGTGGGGTCTTCCATGGACTGCAAAGGGACACTTGCCTACCATGAATCTTCACCACAGGATCACAAGGCATAATGACTTTTGAGTCTACCCCTGTTTCCTGTGGGGTCCCTTCTCATGAGAGACAATCTTTGATGGACCTCTCTAGTGTGAGTCTACACCTTTGAGCAACAGTTCTTCCATTCTCTGTTGTCCCTTAGGGTCACAAATTCAGCTGCACCAGCATGGATCCTTCAGTGGGATCATAAGGTCCTACCTGGGCCATCTCGCTCCAGTGTAGATCTCTCTCTCCATGGGCCACAGGTCTCCAGCAAGACTTTGTTTCATCTAGACCTCTCACAGAGTCAAATCTACTTTATGCACTCTGTTTCGGCGTGGGCTCCTTCATGAGCTGCAGAGAAGGGTCTCTGCTCTCTAACAATCTTCTAACCAATCTTCCACAGGTGACAGGAATTTTTAGTTTCCAGAGAGAGGAGGGGGAGAGAAGGAGTTTCCCCCCCTTCGCAGCTTCTCCTCTCTCTCTCCTGCCACTGCCAGCTTTGACCTTGGAGGCTCCGTTGTCTCTATCTGTCTGGAATTCCTTTTGTAGCATGTCTTGTCCAGGCAGTCTTCTTTAGATTTTTTTTCCTCCACTCTGGTACAGGAGAGAAGGGGGCCTGGCCCCCTCTGCCTGGGTCAGACTCGGCCTGGGGCAGGGCGGGGGGCATATGCCCAAGCCCAACAGGGCTGGCTACTACACTGGCTCTTCCATTTTCTTCTGTGCCACAAGCCTTCTCTTTCATTTTCTTAAATACGTAATTGGCAGAGGCGCTACTAAAACTTTTGATTGGCTTTTTCTCCGGAAAAAACTATTTTCAGCCCCAGGGGGTCTGGTTGGTTGGCAAACCCACGACATACTTGTAGCTGGAAATAGAGAAAAAGAACTTGTTACCCATTGATTATTATACCCAACTTTAACCAAATGAGCCTGACTGCAAGGATCTGTAATAGTAAAAGAGACTGGAGATTCAGAAGAATGGAAATTGTACCAAAGTGTTTTTGTGATAGAGGACAATGTTGTGTGAAACTTTTGGCTGCATTGGCAACACCATCTGCCATGTAACTCCAGGAAAATGTCTGATATGTTACTATTTGGTTGTTCCTCATTTTATGGAACAATCCATTCTGGGAAAATTGCTTTGAGAATGTTTGTAATTTTAACAAAAAAAAAATAATGAAGCATCATCGATATTCATGCTGTGATTTTATCTGGCTCATTTTTGTGTATAAAATTATGGAAATGAGGGCATATTTTCATCACTCACTAGTGATCTGAGGTATCTAACTCCAGATTTGGGCAGAAGCAGATAACCTGCCTATCTCCCAGTTTAAGAGGTAGTTGATATGCTTCAGAGACCAAAAATGTACTTTAATATCACAGAGAGATTCACCAAAGGGATATGGATGACTGTCACTTATTACATAGGATGGAAGAGAAGTGATCTGCCAATAGCAAAGGAGAACAACAGTTGGGACTTGAAGCCGAGAATAGAGATCAGGATGGTTTGACTACGCCACAGCAGGAGCTTGATTTTAATTTTTATATATTGCTTAAAAATAATAAAAGTTTTGCTATAGATGTCTCTCTGGAATTTATCTTTATTTTATTTGCAATTTACTTTTAGTTTATGGAGTGATACTTTATGGTACACATCTGATAAAGAATGATACCTGCATAAAGCAAATATCTCCATGGAACAATTTTATTTTTAAGATTTATCAACGTTGTACGAGCAAGCTTTATATTCTTAACAGATATTCTTACCTCAATTACTGTGCTTGAGTAATGCGCTTAGCATTTTAAAGTAGGATAAGTAGAAAAACTTACAAAATGGAGGAAGTTTAAGCACTTAGTACCAGACTGTGAAGCTAATCATATTTAAAGCAGGTAGTGACAATAAAGATGGTTTTGCTGGCTGAACTAGGAGTACAGTCTACTCCAAAGGAATTTTGGATATACTTACAGAAGCTCTGGGGTATGTAATGATGTATGGACTCGTAGTGTACTGCAACGCTGCCCTTAAAAATCAGAATAAAACCTGTTAGAATTTAACATTACAGCTTCAAAGGCAGTAAATACTTAGAAATACTGTATAACTTTCACCCTTACAAATACTTTATGTGGTTGGCATTAGATACAGTATTTTATTGTGCATCAGATAAGACTGCTCCTTGACTTTTCTTTATATTTATTGTCTTTTTTTAATGTACTGATGAAGGTGAATAGGTGTCAAGAATGATACATTAGCTAATGTCTGAATGTATTCATATCGAGACATTGAAGGACAGTTAGTTAAATGCAGCTAGATGGCAGGAAAATAAATGACAGAGTTCTCAGAGTGTCACTTAGAATTTCATGGTTGTCAGTCAGCAGAATAAATTTCAGTGTGCCTATAATGAGGACTCTAATTATATACATAACAGGAAAGCTGTTTTTCTATTTTGGGTCTTAAAAACAAAAATAAAAGACCTTTCGGTATTAACTCTTCTTATAACAATTTTTTTTATATACGGAAGTCATCTGTACTAAGCTTATCATAGAATCATAGAATTAACTGGGTTGGAAGAGACCTCGAGATCAAGTCCAACCCTGGATCCAACCCCACTGTGTTTACTAGATCATGGCACTCAGTGCCACATCCAGCCTCATCTTAAAATCCTCCAGGGACGGTGAATCCACCACCTCTCTGGGCAAGCCATTCCAATGCCTGATCACTCTCTCTGTAAAGAACTTCTTTCTAATATCCAAACCAAACCTCCCCTGGCAGATCTTGAGTCTGTGCCCTCTTGTCCTACTGCTGATTGCCTGTAGGACATGTCTGAGTGCTCATATCTGAGCTCATGTCTGAGCACTTTGAGTGTTCATACTCAAAACACTGCTTCAAGTCCATTACATAGTTTAACTTATTATTTTTTGATGCATCCTTTCATAATACATGATGAATTAGACTTGTTTAGTCATGATTCTATAAGAAGATTAAATTAAATATTTTCATTTTCAATCACTTATATTAATACTGGCAGTTACCAGACATTACTTTTACTCAAGGTGCAATATTAATTACATTAGATCTCACAGATGGTTGAGATTCTACAGACTGTGTGCACGCTGAAGTTCCTGAGAGAAAGTCTCAGAATTTGACAACAGTTATTAACATAGAGGTCTCCAGCTGCCCTATGCCAGACACAGCCGGCTCTAGTGGCTCCAGAGCAGGGCATGGCTGAGCTCCTCATCCACGGGTGGGAGGATGGGCGAGAGCCCCAGGCAAAGCCTGGGCAAGGGAGGGCAAAATGCTGACCGGCAGCCAGGGCTGAGAGAGGGGAACCAGGTGAGAAACAGCCCTGTGAGCTCTGAGGGCAGAGTGGGAGGAAAGACCCCCAGTAGAAATGTCCCTGTGACCCTGGGAGAGACCCCAGTGGGACAGGTGGATGTGCCGCATAAGAACTATGGCCATTGAAAATCTCATGCAGTTGCAAGTTTACCTTGAAGGACTGCATTCTGTGTGAAGGTCCTCAGGTCGGATCAGGGAAAAGTGTGATGAAGAGGGAGCAGCAGAGAGGAGTTTTTATGAACTGACTGCAGTCTCCATTCCCCATGGTCCTGCACAGTTGGGATGGAGGAGATAGTGGAGTAAGGGATGAGGGAATGAAGTTGACCCTGTGTCCCAGTTTAAATGAGACAAGGGTCTTTTGCTGAGGATGAGTTATGAGAAAAGACCCAAACTCCTCCCTCTAAGCAATTATAAATCCAAAATTAAAAGGTTTCGATTGAAGGAAAAACAAATTATGGAAAAGGAAAAATAACAGCCCTTTATTAAAAGGTATGTGTGAATTAACAGAAACATAAAAAACCCCAAGTAAAACAACCAAACAATACTTCTATATCCACAAATAATCCCCTTCAAAAAGCCAAACTGATAAACAGGCAAAGGGAAAAGTAAACAGTTCAATTTTGCGCCCTTTGGTGCAATTCCAATCACAGTTAATAGGGGGTGCCGTTGGGATCACTGGAGATGCAGAACTTGTAATGTCCGGTGCCTGCCACCTGGGTATGCCGGAGAAACCAATCCAACCAAAAAAACCGGACCTTCTTTCTCTTCTCACACACTGGGAAAGAGGAGAGGGAGAGGGGAAAAGAGACCAGACAATTTCACTTACTCCGGCTGGTTGAAAACTGCTCTACCCAGTCCTTTCTCTCTCTCTCTCTCTCTCTCCTGGGGAGCTCTGTGCTCAGGGCACGGTGAAAGGGAAAAAGAAAAAAAAAAAAAAAAAAGAACCTCCAGGGGAGAAAAAAACCCAACAAACAACACCTCCTATCCGATGAAAGATCCAGGCAGGGTCCTGCGCTAGCCAACAGCTGAGAGCAGAAAGCAGCAGCAATCTCCCCCTCTGACGTTGTGCTGCAGCCCACAGCCCAGCCCACCAAAAACTCCTCCTTCCCCGTTGCCCAGGAGACAAGAGAAAAGAGTAAACAATAGCCTTTCGTCTCCCTCATTTCCTAGGAGACTAATTTTTCAGCCATTAACCAGCTGGCTAGTTCTTTTATACTCTTAAGTGCTTATCTGATAGCTCTTGATGGCTTCTACAGCCAGGTGGAAGGGAAAGAAAAAATTCCTTGCTTAGCTGAACCATGACACCCTGGGAAGAAGGGGACAGTAAGGTGAAGATGTTTTAGTTCTTGTCTCTTTTTTTGCAATATCCATTTCTAATTTAATTGTCAATAAATTAATGTTTCCCCAACATCTTTAGCCCATGAAGCTAATGTATAAATGTGTTTATCTTGAGCTTTTCCATCATGATTAACACCTTGACACAAATGAAACCATTTTCAGGGCTGGTGTCCTTGAAAGTTTTCTGCAACACAAAAACTTGACTGCACTGCCTTTTTCATAGCTGTGAGAACCTGCTTGTTTTGCTGTCAGTGCTTAATATGCAACAGTACTCACAGGGGTGCAGCTGGCAAACTGGGATATGATACATTAGTAATCCATTCAAGGAACTGATTCACTGTGCTGTGGCTGCTGGATTATTTCTCCTTCTTCATCCCCTCGTGAGTCAGTTCCTCCAAAGTCTGGTAGCAGGCACATTACATCTGCACAGCATTGGCCATGACACATCCTACCTCTTGTCAGGCTCCAGTGGGAGAGGTGGCAGCAGGTAGCAAGACCTGCACTGATCCTCTTCCTTTTTTTTGTCATGTTGTGTAGAGAAACAGGGAAATAAAATGGTCAGTCCCAAACTCAACACTTATATGGGGAACTTTGGAAGGCTTTAAAGTAGGTAGTTGTTGGGCATATGCTATTGGACAGCACAGCCTGAACTGGCTGCAGGCACATGTGACTGCCAGATTTTTTTCACTGACATCATCTCAGCAGTGTTGTCAGGCCAGAAATGTAGGGGCTTCCTTATTTTAAGATTGGTCTTACTGTTGCAATGTTTTTCTGTGCACTAACCTCCATATGTTAATTTTAGTAGGTGTTGACAGCCTTGTGGTGGTATGAAATTTTTAGGAGTTGAGAAGTTACATTCTGTTTTATCTGGTCCTAGGGTGGCGAGGTGATTTTGGGCCTCTCTCTGACTGGTAATTACCATAAATGAGGAGGTGGTGTATCATTACATGGAATAGTGTTTCTGTAGAAAGATTTAATGTGTGACTGCAAAGAAAGAGAAAGTTGTGTGAGGCAATGGTGAAAAATATATCATAAGACCAGTAGTGTTTTGGGAAAACTTCTGTTCTTATTTCAGCTCTCAGAAAGGGGTGATATGGAAAGGTTCAGTCTTGATAAGTCCTAAGACCCTAAACTGTTAGGTTAATAGAAAGATCTTACACTAGTGGTGGAAAAATAAAATGTACTGGGCTACATCCCTTAGCACACACAACAGCCTCTTTCTACCCAACAGCTACCTTGTTTTTTTCAGTACTTGTGATGGTGTGACTGTGTAAACAGACACAATCGAGTTAATGATCCTGTAGGGAAATGTTGATAAAGATATTTAGGCTTATACACAAATTTTGTAATAATTCTATTTTGAATTCTATAACTTCTTTCTAGCACCAAAAATTTATAACAGGAAGTTCTTTAGCAATATTAATGTAGAACTCTTGACAAAATATTTTAAGTCTTAATTAGAGCTTTGAAAAATTACAGCTTTAAGTTAAATACGCTTAGCTTTCATCTTCCTGCAGAAGATGTTCAGCCCTAAAATAATTCAGTTGATTTTCAGTGCACATTTTAATAGTAAACCTATTATCACGTCAATCAAGACTTTCCATGTTTTCTTTTCTTATAAGCAAAGAAAACACTCAAAATTAGGTCTCCTTAAAATATTATCAATAAAAGGTGTGCTAAAAACTTGAAGAACTGCAGTTAGTATTAAGGTTTGTCTTAAAATTTTCTGAAGTTATTGTTCAGAAAAACATGACTACTCCATCTGATCACTTCTGAGGTTGTATGGAATACAGTGTTGAACTATTTCTTCCCTGTAAAATTAAAAAAGTCAAAACAAAACCCTGACACTTTTTATTTCATTTTCATTAGAGTCAACACTAATCCCCACTTGTTTTTTTTTATTATTCTGTCAAAGTAAGTCCAGTAATATTGCCAATTTTATCAGACAGTCTGATAAAATGTGTAAAATTGTATTACTATACTATAATAGTATCTCTTTTTGAAAGAATTTCACTATTTTGTACAACTAACTTTATGTAGTACACCTAAGGTAAGCTCATATCTCCCTTTCTAAGCTATAAGAAGGCACAGAGGTGTGTGCCTCACCACCACTCACTAGAGGTTCATGTCCTGTGTGTTGAACTTTACTTTGAAAGATAGCAAACAATTCAGCCCAGGTCTACAGAAGACTTTAGGCAGATGATTAAGACCATAGATATGCTAATTTTTCAAATACATGTTTACATTCTGTGTTGCCTGGGGTTCCAACTACTGGAAAATTCTCAAAACTTTAGTATAGCAAACCCTTTAATACTCTCTGCTCAAGGTAAGTTTCTTAGTTGCTAAAAAATTTGATTTCATTTTTAAATACAATATTCACCATGTGCTTTTGTAATGCTGCTTTTAGATTCAAGTGAGGAAAATATATTTTAAAAGTTAATGGGTATCTCAGGTATGCTCTTAAATCCTAATTTTCATCATCTGTGCTCCACGGGCTCCCCATGACTTTGACAAATATTCTGGTTTGCATTTTGCTTTTGTTTGCTACAGTGAACTTTTGGCAAAATGTGTGTCTGACTGAAGAATGTAAACTGGTAGAAGCCAGTTCATGGCAGGTACAAAACATTTTACAAATATAAGATCTTAAATTCTGATCCCGTTTTCTAATTGTAAGGTGAAATTTTAGTGGAAGCAAAATGGGTTCCATCTGGTTCAAAGAAAAAATATAATAGATAGTAAGGCTTACTATAAACAGATGCTTAATTCTGCTCACACAGATGATCACTCTAACATTTTTATTACTGAGAATGGTCAGCGGTAGATGCCTAAGGAAAGAGGAGACAGGGCAATTGCATAGTAATGGTTTCCCAGGTCCCAGTTGTGCAGATGCAAGCACTTTCTGACTCAAGAACTTCTTGAGGTCATATCCCTGTTGCTGTTTTAATATCATCAGTAATTTTCTTTTCCTCACTGAATATATCTAATTGTTTGGGTTGAAACTCCCTATGGCTTCAAAAGGTTATGGCTCAAAGGCATGGTCAGAGAATTTACATAATAAGTACACGCAGTTGCTCTGTCTATGCATGTTAACCCAGCAGCTTTCATGGATTATTAGAGACAAAGATAGATTTAAAACAAAAAAATAGTGTCTAATTTTATCAAAAGAAAAACATCTTATTTGTTCAAGACTATAATTTAGAGCTAAGAATCAAACAGCTGGTGGATAATATGTTATAATTGGAATTTCTTCTACCTGACAAGACTTTTTTTGGGAGCAGAAACTTAGCTATTCTTTCCTGTATGGTCTCAGTGGAATCCAGAGCAAAATGGAAATAGGGACATTTAGCTGGAAGATTTTTGCATACAAAATAAATGGCAAAGTTTTAAGGGCACATGCATTTGAATACTATAATCAAAATGTCATTTAATGCAAATTCCAAAAGTAGAATCAACACAGAATTATAAACTTGACAGTGAAGTGCCTTTTATGAATAAATAGTTAAAGAAAGGTTAAGATATTGCTGTCTCTATCATACTTCTGTTTGCTTTTCGAAATTCCTGCTATTTCAATTTGGTATAAAGTACGTAGTGTTGTAAAACACTTTTTTTTAGCTATAGGCCACCAGCTTTTGATACTCTGCAGATGTTCAAATATGTCATTGTCTTCTTAACGTGGAGAAATAACCATCAATATAAAAATGTGCACTCAAGAAATTACACTTAGACATTAAAAGAATATTCAGCCAAATCACATTAAGTAGGAAGTGAAAGCAGTTTTATTTATAACCTTGATAAAGTGTGTATTTTAAGGTTGGAAAAGTAAAGTAGACCCATTTTAATTTTCTGGTAATAATTTCACTGGAAAAGGACAACATTATAGGATATATTTATATGCTCCATCTGTGCTGAATTTTCCTCTTTGGGTAAAAGATAAAAATAAATTAATCATAGAACCAAAGAATAATTTAGGTTGGAAAAGACCATTAAGATCATTGAGTTTAACCATTACCCTAACACTGCCAGGTCCACAACTAAACTATATCCTTAAATGTCACGTCTACATGCATTTTAAATACCTCCAGGGATGGTGACTTCACCACTTCCCTGTTCCAGTGCTCAACAACATTTTGGTGAAGAATTCTTTTCCAATATCCAATTTAAACCTTCCCTAATGCAACTTTAGGCCATTTCTTCTTGTCCTGTCACTAGTTGCCAGGCAGAAGAGACTAACTGCTCTCTGCTCCAACCTGCTTTCAGATAGTTGTAGAGAGCAAGAAGATCTCCCCTGAGACTTATTTTCTCCAGGCTAAAACAACCTCAGCTCCCTCAGCTGACCCTCATCAGACTTGTACTCCAGACCCTTTACCAGCTGGAGCTGGGCACACCTCAGCACCTCGATGTCTTTCTGGTAGTGAGAGACACAGAACTGGAGATAGGACTTGAGATGAGGCTTCACCAGTGCCGAGTACAGGAGGACAATGACCTCCCTGATCCTGCTGGCCACACCATTTCTGATACAAGCCAGGATGCCATTGGCCTTCTTGGACACCTGGACACACTGCTGGCTCATGTCCAGCCTGCTGTTCACCAAGAGTCCCTCTCTGCTGAGTGGCTTTCACTCTCACCCAACCTGTAGCACTGCACAGCGTTGTTGTGACCTAAGTGCAGGACCCAGCACTTTGCTTTGTTGAACCTCACACAGTTGGCCTCAGCCCATGGATCTAGTCCCTTCCTGCATGCTCTTTATGTGTGTCCTTTTGTGTGAACGACCTTGCTGATGCACCACGGCCTGGCTGCTAGCACTTCCCAGGGGCTTCTTTTGTATGCAGCCTCATCAGTCACTGTGGTGTGAACTGCAGTTTCTTGGTGGGTGCCTCACCTTCCTCTGATTTTTCCCTGGTTCAGAAAACACCTCTGTCCACTGCACTACAGCTCTCTGCTGCAGACTGTACAGCACCAGATCTGTTTCTAGGGGGAGATTTAATTGAAAGCCCACTTGATGGTGGTGCTGATTTTTATTCAAGGTTGGCTTAAGTCAGTTACATGTGGGTAACCTCTGCAGCCTTTTCTCCCTTCGCTTTCTGTGATCTGAGTGAGGTCAGTGTGTGGTGGACATATAAAACTGCTTGAGAGGGTATTTTCTCCAAAATTGATTACACCTTTACTTAACAATAATAAAGCTTGCTTAAGTTTACTGTCAGCCGGTTATCAGGGGAACTGCCAAGGAGCTTTTAGAGAAAAAAAAAGAAAAAGAAAGAGACAGGGTGAGAAGCAGTATAAAAGAAGCAGGATAACCTTTAATAAGAGGAGAAAGAGAAGAGGTAAGCAGAGCAGCATTGAACCTCTGATTTGACACTGCTGGCAGCCAACCCACAGACATCACAACCTATGTCTGGGGCTGACACTGCAGCCGCTGTGTGAGGTGGTGGTTGCAGCTTCCATCCAGGTATGTTGCGGGGTGCACCCCCAACTCAGGGTGTGTGTGTGAACACTCATGGAGTGTTCCCTTGGCAGCATGTGCATTAGCAGGTGGTAGTAAGCAGCAAAAGTACACACAGAACTGGAGCACTCCTGTTTCCCACAGGAGGGGTATGCAGTCAGGGAATCCACACTGTTCCTCAGTGTATGCTGGTAGACCACACCACCAGGTGAACACTAAATGTGTCTAACTATGGGACTAGAACTGTTTGGGGTTAGCTATAGGAGGGTACTGGCACAGTTTCACTCTAAAACTATGGCACAAAATTCAAATTGTAAAAGAATTTTTGGCTGTGTAGTTGTGCTTTTAGATGTAACTCATTATGCATGCAAGAGTGGGATAGAGTTAAAACCTATACAGTCACTAAGTATTTGATACGAGATTTTTAACCCTGTTGAATTTGTAGCCTCCTGGACTATAAATCTACTACACAGTTGTATGTGAGAATCTGGACTTGATGAACTAGGTGCTTACTGAGTAAGGAAGGTAAATTAGCTCAGCTGCTACCTCTTCTAAATGTGCAGTTATTTGCTACTTAGCAGGAGTTATTAATCACTTTCCAAAAAGGTGAGTAAATTTTAGTTAGTAATCATGAACTGCAGATTCCAGAATTAGAGCCTTAAATGTAGTGGTTCCAAGAAGGGTGTTTCAGTGCCTCTTGTTGTCTTGGCCAACTTCTGGTAAATGCATGGGTAAAAAAACACAGACAAAACACTTAGAACATATAAAAATCATGGTTTCAATTTCATATTTAATGTCGTGCATTATTTTTACAATCTACATGAAACAATACATGAAAGAACAATCAGTGGCAGGAAAAAAATAAACAGGAACAATGAAAACTATTAGGAAGGGTTTACATGGGCAAATCATGACAGTATGTAATACGAATGAGAGTTTCAAATGAGCAGTACCAGTAAATTAAGGAATGTTAGAAAGATGAGAATTAATTTTATTGTACATATGCTGAAAAAGATTACTTAATATACATATTTATGCATATTTTATATATATACAAATTACATGTTTATAATGTGAAATATTACTAAAAATACCTTTAAAGTTGACCTTAATTGAAGTCAAAGGCCAAGCTCACTAAATTTGCAATAAGTTCATGCATATTGACAGTATGCTTATGCAGGATAAAAAAGCCTAAAGATCAGAACTCCCACAGGTGTTTTTAACTAACAGTTATTTAACTGCTTTGTTAAATACTTTCCACATTAATATATCTGGTTCTTTTTGATTTTTTTTTTCTACCCATCTCTGTATTTTTTGTGTCTGTGTTCCAGTGTACTACCCTTCATCTTCTTTCAAGTATTTTTCTGCTCAACTTCAAAGGAGACAATCTTTAAATGGCCAACACCCAGCACGGACTAAGGTCATAGATGCTATTGTGGGTCTTACAACAGAATGAGTGAGTCTCGAAATTTCAAGTTCTGATTTTGTTGTTGGCTTCGGGGACTGTACTCCTTCCATCATATCTTTAGGATGACATTTTTGTGCATATGCACATGTCTCCAACCTTTTAATACTGAACAGCACTTGTTTGCTACTAGTTTTATTACTCTTCTGTGTTGTCACCTATGTCTAAGAGATCATGTCCTGAGTGGTCCTGCTTCAACTGAGAAACAAACGTTTCAAAAAGTCAGAATTTGTTGATTTTTAGAAGAACTATGCTTGAATTTTTTTATTGGCAACTTGTGTTTCTGTTAATACGATGATACAGTCTATTTTATATCTTGGAGCATGCATTTGCCTTGCAAATGATCTGATAGGGAGTGGTATTTTTCCTGGTCAAACTATGAATGATATCACCCAAACATGCATGGCTTCAGCGCAAGGAAAGTTTTAATTTCTGTTCTTTTTAACATTCCATAGAAACAAGTTAACACTTTTCAAATACTTATGAGGGAAGATAAGACAAGTATTTGAAGGCCTTACGTGCCTAAAAGAGCATTAAATGAATTATTGATGGAATCTTGCTGTTGGAAACATAGAAAGTTAGAAAGAAAGTGAATGCTGAGGTTTTGTCCTTTGGTCAGTCCTGGTAATTGAGCAGTCTGTAAATCATGGCAATACCATAATTAATATCAGATAGGGTAGACTTTGATATCTTTCAGTTTAACTGGTAAGTACTTCAAAAATTTGAAGAAAATGAAATTTTATCATTTCTAGAGTAGTCTCTATCTTAGAACAAGCCTGAGTCTTGCAGAAATATAGTTTACAGCAAAGCTAACGACAAGGGCCAACTAACTAAAGCACAGTCAGCATCAGAGACTGAAGTAAACAGTGAAAGAAAAGTAGTTTATCAGCCTGTCCTTTCTTCCTTCTTTTCCATAAAAGCAAAACAACAGAAAGTCTTATCATCCTAGGTGAAAAGGTAGAATAACTGGTAAAACATTTTTTAAATAACTAAAAGAATTAACTCTTTTTTTTTTTTCAAAATAATTTACATATAACTGTAGATCACATTATGTAAGAAATACCCAGACCTTTTCTCTTTACAAAACCAAAACTGTGAAATATATTCCTTCTGAGAGTTATTTTGAAAAATTTCAAGTGGGGGAAAAAACACCACAAACATATGTAAAAAAGTTGTATGGTCTGCTATGTGATGCTGTTTCAAGAAGTTTCAAGCTCCATGAAGTAATTGAAGAATTTTGAATAAGTAAGAATAGCTTAAAAAAAATTAATTTTAATCTTTACATTCATTTACAATTTTTATTGTCCTAAAAAAAAAAAAAAAAACCAACTGAAAAGTGAGAATTTTATTGTCCATCCTTGTGTAAGTGTAGCATGTTCATGGGTCTTCTACTTAAATATTGCAAACTATGATGATGTTTGAAGATGAATGTGGTATCTGTAGTTACTGAATAGTATTACATTAATCAGAAGATAGAAAGCAGTGTTTTTTCACCAATGGCATATATTTCTCTGGAGACCAGGTACAGGAAATATGTTTTGACAGTGATGAGACTATGGAATTCACCTTTATCATAACACATTCAGCTTGACCAGTCTGTTCTCATCTTGCAATATTCTTATCTTGTTTTGCTTTTGTTGAACACTTTCAACTCCTCCAGCATGCACGTAAATGTAATTTTACTTTCAGGAAGCTAGACAGAACCCAGAGGTGTCATGCAAACAGAAAAATGTATTTTAGTTATTCATAGAGGATGTGTGATAAATGGATAAGAGAACCCTGAAGCTCTTGATAGATGTTTTAGGAATTAATGCTCATTAAAGCTTGGTCTTACATGAAAATGCTGGTCTTTCTTCATGCTTTAGAAACATATCAATATCAGAATGCTCTGCTAAAGATTCATCATGATTTTTTTTCTTCTTCTGTAAGTGCATGGTGCAGTTTCTTTAAAAAGTAATAGTTGCCCATGGAGCTTATACCAGTATCTTCACCATTAACCTAATATATACCATATACCAACCATTAACCTAATGCTGCCATGTCCATCACTAAACAGTACCCCTAAGTGTTAAATCTACATTTTTTTTAAATGCATCCAGGGATGGTGACTCAACTACTTCCTTGAACAGCCTCTTCCAATGCTTGACAATTCTCTCAGTGGAAAATTTAGTCCTAATTTCCGATCTAAACCTCCCTGATGCAACTGTAAGCCATTTCCTCTTGTCCAATTGCTTGTTCCTTGGGAGGAGAAAATGATCCCCACCTTGTTACAACCTTCTTTCAGGTAGTTGTAGAAAGCCATAAGGACGCCCTCAGCCTCCTTTTTTCCAGGCTAAACAATGCAAACTCCCTCAGCTGCTTCTCACACATCTTGTGCCCCAGACCTTTCATCAGGTTTATTGCCCTTCTCTGGATACACACCAACAACTCAGTGTCTTTATTGTAGTGACAAGCCCAAAACTGAACACAGTACTCAAGTTGAGGCCTCACCAGTGCCAAGTACAGAAGGACATCACTTCCCCAGTCCTGTTGGCCACAGTACTTTTGATACAAGTCAGGATGGCATTGGCCTTCTTGGCCAGCTGGGCACACTTCAGTTGGCCAGAGCAACACCAAGGTTGTGGGTTCAAGCCCTGTATGGGTCATTCACTTAAGAGTTGAACTCAATGATCCTTGTGGGTCCTTTCTAACTCAGAATATACTGTGAAACTATTCTGTGAGAATTCTGGCTCATGCTCAGCCAACAAACAGCCCCAGGTCCTCCTCCACTGGGCTGCTTTTCAATCACTCTTCCCCAGGCCTGTAGTGTTGCATGGAGTTGTTGTGACCCAAGTGCAGGATCCATCACTTTGCCTTGTTGAACCTCATACAATTGGCCTCAGCCCATCACTCCAACCTGTCCTGAAGTCTCTGTAGAGCTTTTTTATTCTACAGTAGATCAACATTCCCACCCAAGTTTGTGTCAAACTAACTGAGGGTGCATTCAATCCCCTCATCCAGATCATAGATAAAGACATTAAACAGGACTGGCCCCAGTACTAAGCCCTGGGGAACACCACAGTCACCAACTGGGTTTAACTTCATTCACCACAACTTCCTGGACACAACCATCCATCCAGATTTTCACCCAGTGAAGATTAAGTACACCTGTCCAAGCCCTGAGCAACCAGTTTCTCCAGGAGAATGTTGTGGTAAATGGTATCAAACACTGTATTAACTTCTAGGCAGACAACATTTCAACCTGTCACTTATCCCCTAAGTGGACCATCCGGTCATAGAAGGAGACCAGTTTAGTCAAACAGGACCTGCCTTTTATAAACTCCTGATCCTCAGGAGTCTTGTACATTTCATGTGATGGCACCCAAGATGATCTGACCCATGACCTTTCCCTTAAACAAAATCAGACAGACTGGCCTGTAGTTCTCAGGATCTGCTTTCTGACTCTTCCTGTAGATGCCCTGTGCAGGGCATCACATTTGCTAACCTCCAGACATCTTGGATCTCCCAGGTTAGCCAGGACTGAAAGTGACTTGGAGAACACTTTTGTCAGCTCCTTCAGTAAGCCCCATACAAACTGGTCTGTGGGTTAATGACCTTAAACTGAAAAAAAAAAAAAAAGGTAGGTTTAAAGTTGATATCTGGAAGAAATTCTTTACTGTGAAGGTGGTGAGGCCCTTGAACAAGTTGCCCTGATAAGTTCCTAATGCCCCATCCCTGAAAATGTTCAAGGCCAGATTGAATGGGGTTTTGAGCAACCTGGTCTAGTGGGCAGGGTTTGAGGGGGTTTGAACTATATTATCTTTAAGGACTCTTCCAACACAAACCATTCTATGGGTCCATGAAATTCCATTTCAATATGCCTTTGTAATTTCTCTTTTGCTGGTGGAGTATTTCCAAAATAATCTAAACAATTTAAATATTTAAATTCAATTGACATATAATAAAACATGAGAATCTTGCTCACCAATATTGCTGAAAAATATCTTTCCTAATAATTTTAGTTGATGGATTTTAATGGTCTTTTCTTTATGTTTGTACATTGCTGGCATGCTTCAAAGATTGTATTTTTATCTCTGGAGTTTTTCATTCATTAGTTTAAACAGAGTTTTCTGTATCTGGAGTTTAAAGACCAATAGCAATAATAACCTGCCTTGAAGCCTGATTTGAAAATGAAGGAGCTCTCAGTCCAATTACAGACAAATATATTCTATGCCCTTTTTTTCAGATAACTCACAGCCTAGATGCTGCTGACAGCACTTGCCCAAAGATACTAGAATGATGGTCAGAAGCTCATATAATTAACACATCTAGTTTTATTTCACTTTTCAAAATTCATGGGGTAGTGCATTTTGTCAGATTCTACTGGATAGTTAATAGTAGCAGATCTTAGCTTTTAAAAGTGAGGATTCTTTAATTGCTGACAAAACAGATGGGATCACTGATAAAACACTGTCAATATTTCACCTCAGGACACAATTTAGAAACTTTCGATAAATGCGACAGAATGTAAGAAAAGGTGGTGGCTGCATTGTTTGTTCATATATGTGTTTCACCAAAAAAAAAACCAAACTGAAAAGATGTGACTAATTACAATATATCTGTCAAGAGCAAACAAGTATCAGCCTTTCACTCTGACTAGGCAAGACAGCTGTAGTTGAAGTACTAGAATTACACAAAATCAAAGGAATCAAAATGTGTCTTTGCTTTATTATGTTATGATATATTAACTGGTAAAACCGTCACTGAATAGTTCAGTATTTCTAAGTTCAAAATAAAACAATAATAATTAGACTTACATTTCTTGGTTCCTATACCTGATATGCAACAACTGATCAACACTGATATATTTCCACTACTATTTCGGCTTGGCTCAGAGAGGAGTGGGTGCTCAGTGAACTGTCAGAATCCATATATAAATGGTAGCAGCAGGAATACGGTGCATTTCTAAGCTCACATTATAGTTCAAGCTGCACCTTATTGAACTTAATGACCTGAAACTGAGTCACATAATAAATAAAACACAGACCTAAACCACATTGCAGCTAAAAGCCAAGGACTGTTTAAAAGAAATCTGACTGCAATTTTAAATTACAAGTCTGTTTTAATAATTAATATTAATTACAAGATTAACTATGACTTAATTCCAAATGGAACATGCTAAGCCTATTTAGGATGTTTATTTTAATGTTGTTACCTAATTGAATCAGTATACCAGTGCTGGAACAGATCCAGTTTCCAAGTGTAAGGAATTCAGAGATGGAGGACTGAATAGTAGTGCTTTATGTATCCAGACAAAACCTAACAGCAGGATTTAAGGATTTGTTCAATGCTCAAGGTGCTTTCATGCTCAACATCCATAACTTAGAGTTGTCAGATCCTGGTTCCATTCTTCCAGTGGTATCTGAACAGCTGAATCATATGTTTCTACTGAGCCACATGAATGACATCTGGAGAGTCATTGAGTCCTTCTAAACTTTCCCTGAGGGGTAGGAAGTATTTTTGCATATAACATTTAAAGACTCTCCAGGATGATGGCTATGACATTCAAATAAAGTTAGCATTCCTGGAATTAGAGGAAGGTTATGAAAACCAAAGCAAAACCAAAGGATGTCTGCCTCATCTTCACAAGCACATATATTAGAGTACAACATGGTCTGCTGATTGAGAAGATGTCCTACAGGGGATAAATGTGTGTTCAAACGTTCTCAGATGGAAACCATACTCCCACATTCTTGGCAAACACAGTAAATAGCAGTCATAAAAAAAAAAAAAAAAAAAGCCATCCTAAAATATTTAGGAGTAATTTTGATGAGAAATAAAGTATTTTATTTGGAGTTCATAAACCTGCATAATTTCAGTTCAGTTTTGCAAACTTAACTTGATTGGTTCATGCAGGGAATGTAAAATATATTAGTTGCATGCAGTCTGTTTTTTAAGAAGATGACAATACAATGCAGGTTGATAGAGGCATCTTAAAGTCATTGAACTGTCCTCTCTCCCCCAGCTAAAAATTTTCACCTGGTATTTTATTTTTTTCATGTGCTTACACTGAAATAAAACTTAGATTTGATTTCAGACAATGCACTCACTGTGAGAGGTTGTTTTTGGTTTTTTGTTAATTTTCAGCTAGACTTGTTTTAAAAGTCTCTTGTTCTTTACTACCTGACTTAGTGTAAGATCATTAAATGGAATGAGATCATAACCATAACCATTAGATTTCAGAGAATAAGTGCAGTCAGGTGTCTTTTGTTTATGTTTAGAAATCCTGGTATGGAAAGCACCACTGACATCATGGATAGACATGGTTAGATATCAGTGACATAGGACGTTATCCCAGGGGTGGTCATGTAGTCAGTTTATGAATTTTACAATTTGATTTAGATGGTATGCTTATGACTAAATTACTTCAGGAGATTCCCATAATATTAAAAGCTTGAGCTTTAAATCACAACTGTTCTTCAAAATATGCAGTGACTTACACTAAAGCAGCATGTTAATAAAATGTCACCATTCTGATCTGAGACGCTAAATGCTTTCTTTAAAGGTGTTATTGATGCTTGCACAATGTTCATAACAATCATAATGAAAAAAAGGTTATGTTTACCGTTCTAGGCCTTGGGTTTACACAGTATTTGCAAAAAGTTTCTTGCAGATCACTCATAGACTAAGAAGTGGTTGGTAGTTTCTCAACAATTCTGAATGATATGTAGGGCTTAGAAATTTCATATTCAGTTACCATGATTAATTTAAATACAGAAAAAATATTTCATAACTATAGAAAAATATGGAGGAATTATTTTCTAAATTGTAGCTTTTTAAATTGCTGATAAGAAAATATGCAGTAACCTCAGAGATTATTGTACTGAGCCTATAATTTTCTAACAAAACCTGTGTTTTTGTCTGAAAAATCATTTTGTTTGGTCAATAGTTCCTGGAATGCATGAATGACTTTTTTTTTTTTTAACACAAAAGAAGGAAAGGTGAAGCTCTTTCAGATTTTATGTTAACTAGTAGGAAGGAAGTGATAGAGTTCACAATCCTTAGGAAGAAAAAAAAGCAGAGTAAAAAGAATAGCTTTCAAAAAGATGGAGTTTAACAAACTCAAGACACTTAGAAACAAGTTTAGTGAAAAGTTAGTTAAAAAGGGTCAGTTGATTCCTAGAGAGACAATATTAAGGGCAGAAGTACAAACTGTCCAATTACAGAGGAAGAACAGGAAGTATATCAAAAGATCAAATGACCTGAGCCATGAAAGAGATCATACAGACCATGGAAACTAGGTCAGATAGAAACTTGGAAAGATAAGACAAGTAGCTCACACAGATAGGAAAAACACCAGAACAGATATAGCTTAAAATACAGTTAGAAAGTGACATGCAATAGTGTTGAGAAATCATTCCACAAGCATATTTAAGGAAAAAGAAAGCCAGGGGTGGCAATGGTCTATCAACAGGGGAAAATTACCTTGTCTTTCCATTAACATTTCCTGAAAAACTCAACTACAGGCATAACTGATGTCATTGATAAGTTCTTCCTGCCAAACAGAGAAATAATAAGCTGGAGCATACTTGAAAAATATGAATATGCTCAAATCTTTTGGCCCTAATGATACGTACTTTAAACTGCTCTAAGAACCAATTAATGTCAGAATTTTTTTGCCGTTATTTCTGAGGGTGCATGAAAAATAAATGAGATTTCAGAAGATTGGAAAAGGAAAAACATAACAATGTTTTTAAGAATGCTGTAGTTTAACCCCAGATGGCAAATAAGCACCACACAGTTGCTCACTCATTCCCCCCTCCCTCACTGTAGTGGGGTGGGGAGAGAATCAGAAGAGCACAAATGAGAATACAGTTAAAGACAGCTTAATAGGACAGAAACAAAAGAACATAATGATGATAATAATGTTGATAAAACAGACAGAGTATGCAAAACAAGCAATGCACAATACAATTGCACACCACTCACCAGCTGATGCCACCCACTTTCCAAGTGGTGGTCTCCAGCCAGTTTTCCCCCTAGTTTGTATCTTTATCATGACACCATATGGTATAGAATATCCCTTTGGCCAATTTGAGTCAGCTGTCCCAGCTGTTTCCCCTCCCAGCTTCCTGTCCCCCTCCTACCTTCTAGCTGGCAGGGCATGAGAAGCAGAAAAGTCCTTGACTTAGTACAAACACTATATAGCAACAAAAACAACACCTCTGTATTATCAACATAAATCCAAAATAGGATAAATTTGTTATAAGCATTCTTTGTATTAGTTTGATAGTTGCTCTCTCTGTGATGGTCCTCTTGCCTCACTGACTTATCTTCCTTAATGCAGCTCACTCAGGAATAAGGATCAGGTGGTTATTGCCTCATTTATGAGTTCTGCTCTTTTTCCTTTTCTTCTTGTGATGGCCCTCCTTCTTCATCCCTTACTAAATGAACTGACCTTATTATATATACACCTTCTTGCGTATACAGGTGACTGACATCATCATGGTTTGGCTCTGTGGTTCAGCTGCAGTGCCTGTTGCAGAAGTTGGAGTAACTGCAGTACCTGGTGTCATAGCTGAAGTATCTGCACTGCTTGTTGTTCTACCATCACATCCACAGACCTTCTCTTCCCCTTGAGGATACTGAGAAGTATTGAACATCATTCAGTAGGCCTGGATCAAGCCCCAGAATGCTGCAGTGATTTTTGTCTCCCTGGAATTGCCAGGGTGACAGCATACTTTTTCAAAATATTTTACTATTTTTTTCAGATTCTGCACTTGTTCAGGAATGAAGTTCCAAAACATTAGAGGTGCCCACTCTCCTAGGTACTTGCCCATAGTATCCCACTCACCCTCCCACTCATAGGAATCCAGCCTCAGGGCAGATCTCTGTGTGGTACTCTTAAACAGTTGTTTAAACTTAAACAAGACCTGGAACACACTCAGAAGTTCCAGCAAAACGAACATGCTGATTTGAACATCACAAGGATACTCAAAATTCTCAAGATATCATAATTATCCCAGATACCTATTATGATATCTAATGTCATAATTAACCTGGAGGAGGAGGGGAAGATGGAAGTGTCTCCCACATGGATTGGGTCTCCAAGGAGAAAAGGAAAAGGCAAAAGATATAATTATTTATAGCTTCCAATAGATGGCTCCCAAAGTACGGAGATGATGGCTATGCTGAATACAACTGTCAGATTAGTTTCTCAACCAGCAATTCTATCATATCAAAAGCTATTGCAACAAAGGAGAACAACATGATAACCTTAACCTAGTTCTCATGGGAGATAAACAGCACAACAGGGAACATGCACTACAATTACAGTATTACAGAAGGCAACTTTAAATACAAGCCCACCAACTTTGAGAGCAAATAAATCAACATTGTGACCAGCAACTATTAAACTAATACAATGAATGCTTAGAAAAAAAATATTATAATGTGTTCTAGTCAGATTTACCATTATCTCAACCATCATGTCCCACATTGGGCAACAAAAACGACTATCATGGTTTTAACCCCAGCTGACAATTAAACAACAGAGAGCTGCTTGCTCACTTCATAGTGGGATGGAGAAGAGAATAAGAAAAGTAAAAGCGAGAAAATTTATGGCTTGAGATAAAGACAGTTTAATAGGACAGAAAATGAAGATAATAATAATAACAGCAATTAGAATAGACAAAATAAGTGATGCACAATGCAATTGCTCACCACTTGCTGACCAATGCCCAGGCAGTTCCTGGGTAAGAGCCCTCTGCCAACTTTCCATACTGGATGTGATGTCATATGGTATGGAATACCCCTTTGATCAGTTGGGGTCACCTGTTCTGGCTGTGTCCCCTCTAAACTTCTTGTGTCCCTCCCACCTTTTTGCTGGCAGAGTATAAGACAAAAAGTCCTTGATTTAGTATAAACAGTACTTAGCAACAACTAAAAGCATCAGTGTGTTATCAACACTATTCTCACATTAAATCCAAAACAGAGCACCATGCAAGCTACTAAGGAGAAGTATCCCAGACCAAACCAGGACAAGAAGGAATGGGAGAAAGACTTGGGACATCTTTAGTAAATTGCTTTAGTTTTCTGCTCAGTTTCACCCTTTCTGTTCCCCTAAAATGTTGTCACAAAAATCAAATTATTTTTAAGACTTTAAAAGACAATTAACAGCTAATTTAGATTTAATTTTTTATGTAAAGTAGAGAATCAAAAGATACTATATTGTTGCCTTAGTGGGACTCCTGACACAGTTTCACATATTTTTGTAATTAAACTTCTTCGCATCTGTGGTATATATGAGACCACCATAGTGTTATAGTTTTGCTTTTGCTTAAAGCTTTTCAGCCGATCTTGCTTGAGTTCTAGTTTATATTTCATCCACATCCTGTGTGATGGAATAGAAAGTATGCTTATTGTGTTGTCCTTGTATAAACCATAAGAATATTGGAAGTCAAACCAAGTTTAACAACAGAGGGAAAAACATTTTTTAAATGTATGATTCAGTTCAATAAAGACAATTATAGTCTTCTACTTTTGGATTTAATATCAGGTGCATGAATACAAAGATAGCAGTTCTACATTAGCTGATTAGATAGCAATTCTGTATCAAAGGATCTGAGGATAATCCTCAGCAGATCATAAGCCACACATCAATCAGTGGTGTCATGCTGCAGTAAAGGAGACCATTGTACATCATGCTGGGATATGTAAATGAAGTACAGCTTACAAGAGATGCTAAGTAATTCTTCTGCTTTGTTCATCATACATGAAACCTTAGCTGGAGTATAGTAACTCATTCCGAGGAGCCTTTGGACCCATCAAAAGAGCTATACACCAATACTGAAAATAGTTCAGAGGGAAAAATGAGTGTAACTAGAAATCTGGATCATTTTTATAGAGTGGAAATACTGCAATTTGGGATTGGTTCTCTGAAAGAAGACTGAAGATTTAAATACAAAAATACTTCTTGGAAGAGAAAAATAGTTGCCAGTTCTCTGGGTTAGTAAAAGTTAGGTCAATAGGTAATTGATAGGTTTAAATAGCAGTATAACTTACATGTTGAAATGATAAACATAATGCTATATTAGAACAGGTCAGTTTCAGAGTTTGTGAAGGATGTGCAGAAAATCTTTCAAAAATGGAAAAAAACATCTTGCACATAACTATAATTCTTTATATATTGTAGAAGAGAGATTGCCCAATGAATTCCTGAGATCCTTTCCAGCTCAGCTCTGTAATTCTGTGCTCACTAATTTAAAAATTGGAGTTTATTCCTTTTTTTTTTTTTTTTAACTATACAAATTACCATAAAGAAAAAAGGTGTTAGAGCAAATTTCTGGTATAATTATGACACTCAAAGATAAAAGAGAAACTGACAGTTATTTCCCAAAAGAGCAGGTTTTTAAGTTGTCTAATTGATCTGTGTTTGCAAAGAAGTATAAGTAAATCTTAGGGTAAATATATGCATTCAAATCCTGTTAGAAAATAACAGGATTCAGATGTATAATTTCTCAACTCCTACACACAGCTTTGAAAAAACCCTGAAGTCTAAACAAAAAGGTACCCACAGTGACAAAAGCAGAGTTAAAAACAAACATTAAACAGTTTTATATCTGTTCACAAAACAAAATGCCACATTTCATAAAGACCTCCTTTAGATGTAGAAAGAAGTGGAGCTGCTTTCATATCCAAGACTCTTTCTCAACAACTAGATAAACTCATAAGCTGAATCTGCCCTGAAGAAGATGACAAGAACCTTAGCAGTCACTCTGTGGGAGCAGTCAGTTCTGTGGGAGATGTCAGCCCACCTCTGGTTGTTAATTAAAATGATTGATTAGCTCTGTTTAGCATAAAATAAATGGAATATCAAAAAATCTCACTACTCTTGTAGTGTCATCATTCTCTGATTTAACTGATCCAACATATACTGTTGAATGGTATAAAGCCATAGAAATTAATATTAAGTGTTTAAGTAATGTGGAATTTACATTAATTAAACCAGGTAATTAAGCACACAAATAAAACCTTGCAATATTAACAAGTAATTGTTTAATAGAAATTTATTTAAGTTTGTCCCTAAGTTTACCTTATAGGCATTTTAATGAATTTCCTAATTGCACTGACACATTACAGAAATTAGAATGAGACCAAAATGTGTAAAAAGCCCTGGACAACATTAATTCAAGCTTCTTAAGCATTTATGAGCATTAAAATGATTACCATTGATTTAACTAATTATATCTGCTACTTAATCTAAATGGAATACTTCATTGCAGCCTGAATTGCAGATTTTATTGGGAGTTAAAATACAAAATGTTATGAACAGAATTGGTAGTTATAGAACTGTTGATACAATAAGGCTTAAAAAATGTTATATACAGCCTTTATAAAGCTGTAAGGTTGAACTAAGTAGAGAAAATTACTTTATTTGGGTCACAGTATTGAATATTACAGCACAATTATCAATGTTTTATCAGAGAGCTTAAAGCTTTCATCTTAGTCCTTTGATCATTTTAAATCAACAAGGGATTCATTACATCACATAAAAAAACCCTGTTTGTGGAGCTTTTATGTAATGGGAAAGGGATCATATTTCTGTGTGCTAATGAAGAAATTATAAGGTATTGATTTAAGAAAAGGGAAAAAACCCAAACCTTGCCTAATCTTTCTTCCTCAGTAACTCACTTGCTCTTACTTCTGCACTGCCTGTTAAGTATTCAAAAGAAAAAAACCTAATTGCATTCTTCTTTGTTTGGAAATTGAGCAAGTGGTCTGTTGTTTGCATGATGTTCTTCTCTTTTTATAAAACATTAAAAAACCAAAGTAGCTCCTGCATGTAAATCAAATATATTTAAAATGCATATTATGGAATCTGCTTGATCCAAAGAGGTTTCTGTCTAGTTGTATGTAATTTGCAAGATTAGATTTTTTCTTGCATTTTCCTATTCTCCAAAGAATTCAAGATATAAATTTCTCATAACACTAATATTACTGTATCGACACAAAATGCTAGTCTATTGGAGGGGCTGATGAATGTCAAAACAAATTATAAAAGCATTTAGTTATTGAATTTTATTTTAAAATAAAATACACTATTATTTATTACAATACAAATACAGCATTATGTACAAATGCCTGAAAAAGCAGGCAGTAGGCTGTTGGGAGGAAGATGGTCATCTGACTAATACAGATGAATGAAAAGCAAAGGTATTCAATGCTTTTTTTTACCTCCATCTTTATTAATGTTGATAGACTTTGGGCTTCCTGGCCCTCTGAGTCAGAGGACCAGGACTGTGGGAAGAGCGACTTTCCAATTGTGAACACTGAAATTGCAAGGGGCCAGCTCTATCAGCTGCAAGTTCACAAGCCCAGAACTCACAGAGTTCAGAACTCACAGAGTACAGAAGGAACAGATGGTATGGCAGGACTGCTCTCAATTATCTACCAAAGTCTTGGGCATCCAGGAAGATCCCTGCTGACTGGAAGCTCAGCAATGTTATTACAAGCTACAAAAAGGGTGCGAGGAAACGTCCAGTGAACTACAGTCTAACCTCACTTCTAGGAAAAAATTATGGAGAAGAATATGAGTTGATCACAAAGGGAAAGTGCTATGTAACTAATTTGAAACACATCTATTATAGTGTCACCCACCTAGTGGATGAAGGGAAGGAAGTGGGTGTAAGGTTTTGCATGTTAGTATGGATTTTGAATCCTTCTGTGGGTTCACGTGCACTGGGTAAAGAACTGGCTGAAATGCAGAGCTTGAAGGGCTACAGCGAATGGAGTCACATCTGGCATCCAATGGTATTCCTCAGAGTTCAGTTCCAGGGCCAGTCATGTCCAATCTATTTATCAATCATTTGGATGCAGGGGTTGAATGTTTCACTAGCAAGTTTTCTGATAATCCCAAACTGGAGGTGCTGTTGACTCTCTTGAGGGAAGGAAGCCTTGCAGAGGGATTGGAGCATAGGGCAATGATTAATGGGATGAAATTTAACAAATCCTAATGCATTCTGCACCTGTGATGGAGTAATGCTGAGCCCAAGTATATAGGAGGAGAGGAGCGGATGGAGAGTAACCCAGAAAGGGATCAGGGGTTGCCACTCGGCAGCAGCTCAGTGTGAGTCAGCAGTGAGCCCTGGTAGCCCAGAGGGCAAAACATGTCCCAGGGTGCATCAAAAACAGCGTCACCAGTTGGCCAAAAGAGGTGACTTTCTCACTGTTTTCAGTGTTGGTGTGGCCTTGCCATGAGTGCTGTGTGCAGTTCTGGGCTCCACAGGTAAAAAAGTGTGTATAGTCCTTGAATGCAACCAGAGGAGGGCAACAAAGCTGGTACAAGGGCTGGAAAGAATGTCGTGTGAGGACCTGATAAAGACTTTGGGTTTGTATAGTTCGGAGAGCAGGAGGCTGAAGGGAGAGGGAGGTGCTGAGCTCTTCTCCCTGGTCTCCAGTGGCTGAACATATGGGAATGGTTCATAGGGGAGGCATATTCTGCACATTATAAGCATTTCTTTACCAGGAGGATGGTCAAAGACTGGAGCAGACTTCCTAGAGGGATGGTCAATGCCCCAAGCTTGTCAGTGTCTAATAGGTATTTGGACAACGCCCATAACCATGTGCTTTAAGTTTTGGTCTACCCTGAAGCGGTCAGGCAGTTGGACTGGATGATTGTTGTAGGTTACTTTCAGCTGAAATATTCTATTCTATTCTATTCTATTCTATTCTATTCTATTCTATTCTATTCTATTCTATTCTATTCTATTCCATTCCATTCCATTCTATTCCATTCTACTCTGTTCCACTCTATTCTATTCCACTCTGTTCTATTCCACTCTATTCTATTTACATCTTGAAATGAAAGTGTGCCCTCCTCCCATGTTCTTTAAAACAGTCAGATGACCCCCTGAAAGAAAAGTTCATAGCATAAAGTCCTGTGTGATTTCACAGAATAAGGCATTCAAAAGGCAGAGCAGTAGTATGCAAAGTGATAGCCTTGTGTCCTAGTTTTACTACTGTGTAGTTTAGATGGGATCTTACTGAATACTACTGGTTGTGTGACCTGTAATCTGAAGTAGTCATGATATATTGTGAATGGAGGAAAAATTTAGGTTTATGGATCATACATACGACAGGCAAGTTTGTAAGTTGCAGGAGGCACAAGCCTTCAAGCTGAGACTCATTTGTCCTTTCTTGAGATGAATCTTATTTTGTCTGATGCATCTCTTCTTCACCTGTGAAATGGGAATTAGAAACAAACAGGATAATACGATGAGAGGTGGGAGAGGAGTCAGGAGATGAGTATGTGACTGCCTAGGAAAGAAAGTTGCTTTATACATTTCTTAAGCTCTCCTCTAGTATAGATAAATATGAATTTTATGAGCTCCTCCATTATGAAATAAAATCTCATGGGAAGTTCTCCATTCTCTTCTCTTCTTTCTTTCTTTCTCTTACCTCTTTTCCTGAGAGAAACCATGAATCAAACAGCATCAGCTAGATTCTTAAAAAGAAAGAGCTGTTTGCATCACCACTCTCAGAATACAAAAAATCTGTCTCACTGAAAAAAGTATTTTTGTAATTAAATCATAAATAAAAGGACTTTATAAACTGATGATTGATATTATGATTTTGTTTTTAAAGAGGAGGCTGAGCTTATAGATACGATGTCTTCATTAGATAAAAATTACAATAAAGTACTGGAGAAAACAGCTTCTTAGTAAAGAAAAGGATTTGTTAGTGATTCATTTGAACTGTTAACTCTCTAAAAGCAAGGAGACTGTATCAAAACATTTTGAAGGATGTTATATTTCAGAATAAGACTTCTTAAGGACCAGATATACTATAGTTAGTCATGGTTGTGGGTAACTGTCAGTACTATGTCTTTCAATGAATTTCAATCTGTATTATTTATACTGCAAATGACTGCTATGCTATTGGTTTTTATAGGAATTGTGTCTCTGTTTTTCTCCTGAAATTTTATTTTGGCTTTGAGAAACCTTTCAGAATGAGAATTTAATGGGAAAAAAAATAAGTTCTTGCAAAATAGTTCATTTTTCAGGTACAGAAAAACCATTCCACTAGAAAACAATCTGACAAATTTTAACGGCAGGTTGAATGGAACTCTAAACAACCTTGCCTAGAGAAAGCTGTCTCCCTCTATGACAGGGGTTTGGAACTAGATGATCCTTAAGGTCCCTTCCAACCCAAACCATCCTATGATTCTATGAAATAAAATGCTTTCTCAAACCTAATACAAATGCCTGGAAATGCTGACAAGCAAACAGGTTCTGGAAGAGGTGCATTTTTAAAAATTTTGTGCTCCCTTTTCCTGTTCAGACAGTCTTCATGCCGCTTTAACAATTACAGTTATTCCTGTATACCATAGTTTCAGGGGACGTGAAAGCTCCCCTTGGTCATGCCTGGCACCTTGAACCAGATTATCAGGCTTCTGCCCCACTCTATGTTAAAGAGAAACTTACTTATAATTCTGGCAATGTCAATAATTCAAACACCTGCAACTGTTTTATAAAAGTTCAAAAAACTCATTCTACTTATTAAATCTCTGAATCATACTGTCTGTTTCATACTAACCATACCAGGTAGAAAGAGATCATTTTAGAGTCAAGAAAGTTGAAAAACCCCCTCACTTCATAAAATGATAATAATTAAATATTTAAAAGGTAACTCTCAATATGAAACAAGAGAGCTAGATCCTAAAGTTCAAAAACTCTGCAACATTTTGCTTTATAGAACTGTGAATTAATGCCTTTAGAATTGTACTTAGGAAGAGATGATGAGAAAGGGAAATTGAAAATCATATTATTTAACATGAAATTTGCCACATTGTTAATATTGATAGAGGCGTAGAATAGATTTTTCATTTGATATTACCGAAAAACACTTTAAAATTGAGAGCAATTTCACTTAGGCTGCATGCAACGTGTAACCTGCTTTGTCAACAGAAAGCAATGGGATCCATTTTATTGAATGGTAAATATTTTCACTTGTGCATCTGCCCTCACAGGGGTTTATCATACTGTTTCAGACCTTTTGGTACAGGGCAAAGCTTTTATAACTCTTTCTGCTCAAAGGAGAAGTATTGATTATGCAAACTGCTAAATGTTGCTCACAGTTACCGAGGATTCGATAATAACAGCAAATATTGGTTGTTTAGCTGAGCTGATCTTTCAGTAAAGGTTTGATGAAACTTTAAATGTTGTGGCTATTTAAAAGTGATTTATTTCAAAATCAAAGAATGAAATGAAGTTCTGACTACAGATTGAACTTTATAAATTGACATTATATCCCATTTATATATCTTATAAATTGAAAGCAATGATTTTATTTCTTGAATTATTTCTAAACATTGTCTGGTATTTCTTTTTAAATATGAATCTTTCCACTTGACTGATATTCTTATCATTGGATATAATTTTTCTGCTCTGTTTGACACACAGTGACATTTAGAGGAGATAAATATCAAGATTCTTAATAATTTAATAGAATAATTTCAGTGTCTCTGACTTGTCAGTGTTTGAGGGATACCTACTGCCAGCTAGGGAAAATTTTGTCTGAACATTTTGATGGTGTACAGAAAATAATGTCAAGTATTAAGACTTTTGTAATTAAAAAAAAAAAAAAATAAAGAAAAAAAAGGAAGTGAACCTTCCAGAACAGCTACCTCTAACAGTACAAAGCAAACTGCTTAGTTTAAGGAGATTATCCTAACATTGGATCTAGAATTGTAAACTTTATTTCATGGCACTGATCCTAATTTTAAATAATATTGTATTATTTTATTAATTTTACTATAATTTTAAATAATTCCTAATAATTTTTTTTAATTTTTTTTTATTTTTTTTTAAGGCTGAAGACCAAAAAGAGGGATGGAGCTTGAAATATCATCCTAATTAAGAACAAAATAGTCGGTCCTGAAAATGTTTGGTTGTTTTGAGTAGTTTTTTATTCTTTGTTGAAACAATTTTTCACCTCTGAGACGTAAAGCTGACGGTTTCAAAAACTGAACAACAGTTTTGAAATTCAGAAGCTTTGGAGGTTATAAATATTTTCAGACAATAAACACAGAAATTCATTTCAGAGTCTCCTTTCTCCCCAGTAGAACTGAGGCATAAATCCTTTACAGCCTCATTGTTCTACATCCAGAAGCTCCCTATCACTGTTTTCTGCATCCTGTTGACATTTATACTTATTCTCTGGAAGTATGGACTAAGAAGTCTTAAGGTTTGTGGGTTTTCTGAGGTACAGGTATAGAACTGTGTACATCTTCCAGTGCATTTTTTTCTTTCTATAATGTTCACTATACCTTAAGCAAGTTTCATCAGGAAAGTTAGAATAATCTCAAAAGTCAATTCTTCAAAATAAACCAAAAAAATTAGCTTTTCTTTCACACTTAGCAATCATGACTGTGTGTTGGGGGGCTGTCAGTGATTTGGGAATTATTAATTGAAATTTAAAAGTTTAAGCTGACACTTTCTGAGGACATTTGAATAAAAAGTACTGTTCTCTTTACATTAGAATCCATTTTCTTCTTGATTCTCAGAACTACAGGTAAACAGATGGTGGAAAAGTCTAAACATTCTGCAAAACTGTCAATAAATAATCAGCAGACTATACCAGCTAGAAAATTCCTGTTGAGAATGCACAGGTTACTGGGTTAAGAAAAAGAAAACTATTAATTTCTTCACCTCCTGATCAAAATTGTAATTTTTTTTTTTGCCATCCTTCTTCATCTTGTCACTTGGATGTTAACTATAATTACAGAAATGTTAGGACAGTTAGAAACTGACAGCCTGTGTGACACACTTCTGCTGCCAGCTGAAAAAAACAATTGTCACCCATTATTTTGTTGTGATTGAGGCCAGACGGTGAGCACTTGTGGACTTCAGCAGCATGTGTGGAAACACGTTGCTGCTGAAGGTTGGGCCAATTCTGTATTGAAATGCTTAATATAAGTATTAGAGTGTTCGGATTTGAAATCTCTGTGTTCTCAAAGTTTTTGTTCAAATGAGCATGAGGTTGCCTAGAGGGGTGGTTGCAAGTGAGTTTTCAGATGGGATAGCTCTTATAATAAATTTTTACTAGCAAAGTGGGTAGAGCCCTTCTCAGATCTTCGTCCGCGAAGCCTAGCCATGATGATAATAAATTTTTATCCAAAGTAGCCATTTTCTCATTTTTTGAGTTTTAAACTGTATTCCTGCATCCTACCCACTTATCGTGCAGAAGAGACCAAAGGCAATGTTGAGTCATTACATGGTGAATGTGCCTTCGTCATGATGCAGTCATGAGAAGTAAAATTCTCTTTGTAAGCAAACTTTGTGGGCACATAGTATCACACGTTCTTCATCAGGACACATCTAAAAGAAGTTTAAAGAAGTTTAAAGTCCTTTTTGCTACATGTGTTTAACAGCACAAGCTGCCCATCACGTCACCAGTGTGGAATGTCTTCATTGCCTTCAGGGTTACAAGCCACAAGAAAAACAGCTTGAAATTAAGCTCTCCATTCTGGCACTGATGATTTTTTCAAGTACCATAGCTGACTGTAATGCCAGGAATATGTAGAAAGTAACTACATAGACCACTCTTACATTCAAACATCCTTTTAAATTTATTGTTTTTGTTGTGATAGTTCCTGTTGCTGTATTTGAGGAGGGCCACGTGATGGAAACGTGTTACAAAAAATACTCTGTTCAAATGAAGGATAAAATAAGTTGTGTGTTTGGGGGAAGGTGGGGGTGATGATTATGATGATTTATCAATAATAATAATAACATTGATTTGCAGCAACTACTGAATTTTAGAGGTATAGACTTTTCAAGCGAAGTCTTAAAATAACTGTAATCTATCTGGCATCATATGAACAGCCAAGATAGTTCCTCATACTGCAAAAGGACAAAGCTAATTAATCACTTGTTGCATATGGAGGAGACATCATAGATACTACTGAAGCATTCAAATTACATAGCTCCTACCTAAACACAATTCCAGTTAATTAACATGTATCTAAAGTAGTATCTAAAAGATCAGTAAGCAAAAGACTGCATACTGACATATTGCATCATCCAGAGTAGTGTCTCTCTGATGGCAAGGATTGTCAGTCATTTGAAGAACAGCAAGAGTGGACAAGTAGAATAATTCTCCAATTTTGCAAAATAAAAAAAATTGTGTGATTGTTGATATATATTTTCTTGTTAGATAATTCATAACTGTACTTGAAAGTAAAATAGTGGAAAACCCTCAGTGAAGCAATTCTTCTAAGATGCACTTCCTCTCTGTAGAGAATTTACATCGCTAAAATTTTAAATACATGCAAAATCACAGTACCAGAAGAAGGACTGGCAAATTTACCATATTTATGACAGGAATTAACTCTTACCTTTGCCACTTTTTCTCCTACTGTCTTGACTACCAACTATGTCCTGAAGATGTTTTTGTTTCTTAAGTGACTGTGTAGACTTTTTTTTTGTCAAATGAGATATAAAGAGGTTCACCATTGTTAGGGATTACATTCAGTGCAGGTACCTCTGTGCAGCTGCAGTGTGAGCTGCAGACTGAGGCAAGAGGCTGTTCTTCTGCATTAACTGCTGGCCCTTTGCATAACAAAGGGCACGGGGACCTGTGGCATAGCCAGGGGACACCCTGGACCTTCCAGCACATAGACTGGGAGGGTATAAAAGCCTAGGGTTTCCTTTGTTTGGGGAACTCCAGATGATATTTTGTTAGTTATTGTACCATGATTAAATTATTTTAAGGATTGAGACATCTGAGACTCTGCTGTGGGAAATCTAGGGTCAAGTTGTCAAGGAAACCTGGTCTGACTGTGTGGGGGTGGAGTGTGAAGGAAGTCGAGCTGACTCACTGAAGGCACCCACTGTGAAGGGGCTTCGGTCCCAGCTCAGGTGGTGCAGGTGTGACTGCCACAGTGGCTCCTGGATAGTCAGACTGGAAAGTTTCCTCAACAACTCTCATAGATGTGAATAAATTCCTGCCTTAGTTTAGGCAGAGCAAAGGTTAAAAGAATAATTATATATATACTGGAGACCAGCATATTTGGCTTATAGTATATTAACATTTAGTGTATTAGAGGAAGCACTTTGAAGTTATTTTCAGGTTTGCTATATATTCTGTAGTGCTCTTCATTTACACAAGACTACCATGTTTGAATTGTCTTGAATTTCTGGACTTTGCTCCCTGATCTCCCACATATAAATGCCTGAGTATTTGGATAGGAGAAAATGTTGGTAAGCTCATTCTTTCTACTGTGCTCTGGTAAAAGCTGTGAAAGTCTGTGAAAAGACCTTCTTTGCCTTCTGCTTAGGAAAAGGAGGAGGGAGACAGCTCTCTTTCCTGCCAAAGAGCCAGTCCCACTAATGGTTTCTCTTCTCTTGTGAGAGAGTAGAGGGAGGTTGTCATAGCTTTTCTCTCCTGGGCTTCTCTTGTCCCCTGCCAGATGAAAAGGAAAAAGAAAAAAAAAAAGTGGAAGTATATTGTGGACATTTTTCTTTCTCTTCAGAGGCTAATGTTAACCCAAAGACTGGGAAGAAAATTGTAGAAAATTTGGAGAACTATGCATTTCCCAGTCATATTTTTCCTACTGTAGTTTTTCTTGGTTGATATGCATATTTCATCACTCAATGGAGAAGCAGAGAGTTGGGCACCTGGAAAAGAAAACCAAAACTAAAACCAAACCAAAACAAACAAACAAAACAACAACAACAACAACAACAAGAAAAACAGGGAAAGCTGCATTGCTGATAACCAAAAGAAGACAAAGAAAAGAAGAAAAGAAAGTCCTTCTATTCTGATCATACTAAAAGTGACATACATTGCCAAAGGAATGACTGTGTGTTCAAGACTGCTAATTTCTAACCCTTTAGCTGATTGGATTGATTTTTTTTTTCAAAGCCAAATCATTGTTGTGTTGCTAGATCAGTAAGCAAGCCTTAGATGCTTTGTGTTAGCTATTTGGATTTGTAGGAAAACAGGCCTGTTAAGCATGTGGATCTGTCAAGACAAATCTAATCCTGCAATGTGTAGGTCACTTTTATTGTTTTCCAAGCCCTTTTAACTCTCTGAGTATTAAGAAAAAAAGCTGGAAGTCTCTGATTAGAATATTAAGTACTATTTCCACCTCTGCATATGAACAGCAACACATTAATGTTTCTATTAGTGAAGCAATAAAGCAATGGGTCTTCACTAAATATATTATCATGAGCTAGTCTTTGATAGAAACTACAATTTTTTGATGTAGTCTGGTCACTATTGTCACAGTTCCTGTATCTCCATTTCCTGACAACTTTCATAGGTTTTTTTTCCTCCTACATTATGGCAAATGTTGACTTATATCTGTGCTCGATTCAATTTCAATGCTTTGAACTCATTTTGTCATATGTTTTCCATGGAATGTTTGCTTATATTTTGTTGCTGGAATGGGAAGGCATGTTTCCCAGGCCACTTTTACCTTCCTCAGTGGTCAAACAGCTTTGGTGTAAATGACCTTAGTTAGCTATTAACTTTTTTTTTTTTTTTTTTTTTTTTTTAGTTCTTTTGGAATTCCAAAGAATCCCACATAGAAGTTAATCAAGGGCTTTAGCACCATAGGATAACAGCATGTAATAGCAATTACCCAACAGATTGATAAGATTTCAAAATGTTAAACATTACTGATATTATCAAAATACGAGCTCATACAATGCCCACTGTCTGTTCCATACTGATGTTCCAACAACACAGGCAGTGCTCTCCCATTGCTGTAGGCGCTTGCTGATTTGCTTGTAACTTCTTACGACATCCCTCACTGGTGAGCAACAGGGATCAATCCCAGCACTTCGCCCACTGCCAGACTTGCTGTGCTGCTCATGAAATAGAGCACTCCACCGAGAGGGAAAAATGTCTATCATGTGAAAACTACACAGAAATCCTACTAACCATGTATGATCACACCTATTGGTCCAATGTGACAATTCCCTGATATCTTCGGGATGGTAATGAGAATCTTCATGAGAAACTTGATGAAAATTTCCAGTACTCATAGGGTTTATGGTACATTGCATTTAGTCCAGAGTAGTTGCAGCTGTTTGGAAATAAGAGAGCAGATGTGGCATTTCAGGAGCAACCTCTTAGCCCCACAGCAGAAATAGAAGAAATTAATGAGAAATTTAAAAGTAACAAAGTGACCTTCAAATACTTTTTCCTGTCAGTAGAAGCACTCAGTGTGCCTCCTTCTGATACAGTTGCTAGAATTCCAGTGCAGACTTGCCAAATTTAAACAGAAACCAGCAAATGTAGTATGACTAATTTTATAAACTCAATTGGTGACAACACCCATTAGAGAAAGCACCTTTTAATGTCAAATTGGTGATTTATGTACCTGTTTTGAGGGGCATAGTGGCAGAATCTGAAAGTGCACCGTATGAATCCAGAGGTATGATAATCAAACTGTGTGCAGGATGTGTACTGCTATATGTAGACATCTAATCATACTGGTATGTGAAAAATAGCCAGGTGCAATGATATATACTCCTTGTTCCCTTCCCCAGAAGCAAACTAAGTTATGAGGTTAATGTAACAAACAAAAAAAAGGTATACTGTGACCTTTCAATACAAGTGTTTCACAAGGCACTATTTGTTAACTGCCACTGGGATTGAGTGCTCCAGAGCGTGGTAAGCCTTGCCAGCCCACTGGATTCACTCCCGTAGATCAGAGGCTGAACATGACAAATATACCTATCGATGTATTCCTTGAAGCTACATGTGTTTCTGTATTTTCAGGATCAACAACCTTGTTAAGAAGTTATAGGAACTATGTATACAGGATGTTGTAGTAAACTGTTGTTACAATATAAGGTTGAATGTTTCATGTATTTATTCATTTTGGGGAGAAGGGAGGACAATTTATATTTTAAACAACTTGGCTATAAATATACCATTATGCCAAGATAAATGGTTAAAACAGTGCTTATAAATTTTGTTTTGGCATTGCAGTAAATTGTGTATATTCTTTCCTGAATGCATGTGTGAATTAGCATTTCTATGTATTCATAGTGTGACCTTTAGGTTTTAAACTTTCTTTGGGAAAATGGTTCTCTTGGAATATGTTTAGATTTTATGAAGTCCTTACTTAGACGTGAATAAGTGAGGTCTGTGGCATCTTTCCTCTAATATTTAATCCACTAGTTTGGGTAGTCTTAGAAATCTTTTAAAATTTTCTACCAGTGTTTTTTTCAATTCTAAAAAAATTAAAAAATATTATTCTTCAGAGTGAGTAAGGGGTGAATCAAACAAAAATACTACTTTTTTTTTTCCTTTTTGCCTTTTTCAAGTCATTTTGGCAGTGAGCTGTTCTGATGTACAAATGGTTGAGTACTTTTTTGTTTGTCTTCTATTGGTGAGTGTGTATGGAGTAAATCTAGGGCCTCTTACATGTCCCCACATGTAAGTATTCAGGAAGTGCACTTTTCACAGAATATTTACTAATGAAAACAAGTAACTGGACTGGACATCAATTTCCTTACTGGATGTCATAAATCTCTCACCAGAAGATAATTAGGTTAATATTTATCTTTAGTGATATTCATATTTACATTAAACATATTAATAAAAATAATAGAGCTTCAACTGAGTCTCATTCTAGTGCCTGTCAAGTAATTATATTGGAAGCAAATGAATACAAAGGTTTGTGAAATTGTTTAGGTTTTTTTAAAGAACAAAGTTAAAAATCTTTATTATACTACAAAAAGGTGTGTTAAGAGTATTGTTATTTGGGTTACATGTGGAAAATATTTGAAAGATTACATGTTGCTGATGAGCTCATTGTTTATAATTAATATATATTTGACAAACTGTGAACAAATATTTATTTTTTAATATTAGCTAAAATATTAATTATGTTCACCTATTAGAACATCCTAATGAGGAACTAATATTAATTCATGTAACAAAGTTCACTTTTTTTTGAGACACTCATTGAGTTAATTACTAGACTCCTTTCATTCATTAACATTTCAAATCTCATTAAAATGTAAATGGGAAAAGTTTTTTGCCTATTAGAGGGTATTTATTGGTATTCATCATAATAAGTAATTTGGTCTTCATTAATTATAAAGAATATAATAAATAGTCATTTACTTTTGTGAAAACAGCTGGCTAAAGGTTGTTGTACTTAAGCTTTTTCACGTTGCAATCAAAATGGGTGATTCTTTGTATAAATATAATTAATTTTTTGCACTGCACTAGATGGTGTAAAAAGTGGAAGAGTCTGTAAAAAGGGTTTATGTTCATCATGCAGCCACGTACCTTGAAGTAAAAGGCTTTTTCTAAGCAAAAAGATATTATCCTAAGTATTTCCTCCCACAATTGAGTTGGGTAGGGTTATCATAGGACTGGACATCACCAGGCTCTTACGTTCACATTCTGCTAGTAAAAATGACAGTTCAGAAAACAGCAGCAACAACAGAAAAAAGCATTTTCAGATCTATTGAAGTGTTTTCATAAAGAAGCCCTTTACACCTTTCCTCCCCTTCCCCTTCTCCCCCACCTCCACTCAAATGTTAATAGGTAATAGTGAGCAACTATTTAATCTCTGCTATACTTTGTACCTCTTTCTTATTTTTGAGATTTCCATGGTTGGGAGCACAGGACATTAGAGTGGCCAGGACTAGAATAGTTCCCACTACTAGTGTAGTTAAAGGGTACAGACATTAGAACTTACCTGGGTTCTGATCATAAACTGGGAACCAGAAAGCAATCACCAGTTCCCATAGTTTGGACACACAGAGTCTCTTTTTGTGGGTTCTGGTCCTGTGTGTATGCATTATAATGATAATCCATTTGCCAGGCTATTAAAGAAATTTTACATCAATTTTTCAGTCTTGATCAGATCATGTGAGATTTGATTTCCATGCTAAAACTTAAAAGTCTTCTAAAAGAAACTTTTTTTTTTTTGCTGTCATTTAATTATAATAAACAGGAATAAAACAAATAATTTTATATTTATTTTTATACATAGGATTTATATTTATAGTACGGCATTAATATATAATACTTGACCTTCCCATATATTACCTTTTCCATTCTTGCATGTATCAGGTAACTCTGTATCAAAGCAACCCATATAAATAGGGAGATAAAAGAAGAAGAAAAAAACCACTGAACTGAGAAGCATATATGTATTAAGAAAGAGATTTATGTACATTTTTGTAAATAAAATTCCAAATTAAACAGTCTTTTTGATAGGATTTTAATACACTTTCTGTCAGGTTTTTCTCCTTCTGTCTGGAAAGGTTTGTTAGCATCCCAGGTGATATAGCTTAATATCAGGTTCCTCCTAATGGGAAAACCTAGGGTCTCTTTATCCTAGCATGCCAGTCTACAATGTGTCCTGCAACAACCATTTAGCAGACAGTCTGCCACAGAACAAATATATCTCTTTTTACATATCTGTCCCCCAACAGTGGTTATGATTCAATCTACCTTTTTCTTAAAAGACTGGTTGCATGCTTAAAGACTAAATTTCATTGGAAGGAAACACATTAATTGGTTGCAAAGTTGGATTATTTTTCTGCCTTCCATATCTCTAAAATTCCTTTTTTCTTTTTCTTTCTTCAAGAAAGGGAGAGGAATATAACAGCCAATATAGACTACATCGTGGAAGTTAGTTAAGAATATTTGGTTGGCAAATGTGAAATACCTTCAGGCTCTAAAGCAATCATATCCAGGTCTCTTATTTTCTCAGTAGGTTTTGCCTGTTTTTACTGTATGAAAGGATGAAAGAGATGCACGGGTTTCAAGAGAAGTTTTTGAGCTCTATTTATGTCTCTGAAGGAAGATACACGGACCTGTGAATCTGGAGGATAGATCTCAAGTGTAGAATTTTACTTTTTCTCATACTTTTAATTTCCTTTTTTTTTTTTTTCTTTTTTTCCAGAAAACTCCTGGATGGTGCACTGCTCAACCCAGTGGTTTCTCTGAATCTCATGCTGACATTTACCTCTTTGTAGGAGCTGTGCGTTCTAGTCAAACAGACTTTGCACCAGGGACCCTCACTGGGGTCAGTGTGCAGAGTTGAGAGATTACAGTGGCTAAATAACAGTATCAAGTTATTTAATTGAATTTGGACCTACTGCCATCTTCAGTGCAGAGCTCCTCAAGGTCTCCAGTGAGATACCCCCGCTTTTTAATTTTTTTTTAGATTTTTTTCCTTCAGAAATTTGGCCTCTGTAGGTCATACAGTTAGCTGATGGAGTTGAATGAGCCCACTGAAGACGATTCAAGTAGAATGTGCATTATATGTACCCCTAAGTGCTCTGTTTGCCCTTTCAAAATACTTCCTGAATTTCTCTGTGTTAGAGCAATCACGAACCCCCTAATTTTAATTGTTTTCTGTCCAGTCCTTTGCTTATCCCACCTTTCTATCATGCATTGTTTAGGGTGAGGTTTATTTCTACTTGTGTTTTCATGAAATACTAAAACAATGAGATGGGGACTTTCAGGGAAAACAGATGTTAAAAGTTAAGATACTGCAAACAGGTTTTATACCTAAAATGATTATTACTGAGATATCAACTGGGGAAACAAAACATCTCTGGTAGAATTGGTTAAAATGTTTCAATTAGTGGCTCAGAGTCCATGGCACTTATGTGAATCAGTCACTGTGGGACCTACCATAGTTCCAACAACATATTGAAGATTACTTCTTCTGCAGGAAGACTGTTGTTAGAGGGAAGGTATAAAGTTTATGATGAATTCCCCCAAGTACCTGTAGTAAAGAGAGATTTCACATCCTTGAAAGAATCCTACTGGTGCTTGCTCACTTGCACTTGTCAGGAAAAGTCACTAATTTCTTTAAGGGAGTTTAGGAGTTGCCTTAGAGGGGGATGCTATGTTTGCAACTAAAAGGGATGGAGCAGAGAGAAATTTATGCTTTTCCAATACGGCTGAGTTTTCATCATTTACTCCAGCTTTGCAGTAATTCTTTCTTTTCCTTTAACTTCACCTAATGTACCAAATACTTTGGTTCTTTTTACCTGATTTGGTGAAATATTTCAATTTGACGTAATTTGAAAGGCTATTCCAGCCAGCAAAAAAATGTATTCAGGAAACTGAGTTCACGTTCAAGAAAGTTATAAAAATCATGCTATTAGTTTGGTAATCAAGTGAAAGAGCAGGTCACTTGATCTTCTCTGTCTGCTTGTGCCAGACAGCTGGTCACACTAAATGACCATAATTTCTATTAAGTGACAAAAGGTCTGCAATGATGACACGATTTTCTTGTGTCAAACTTCTAATCCTTCCTTTGATATGATTACACGTTGGTCTTGAAGAACATTACATGGACTTTTTTGAGGAAACATTAGCCCAGGAATTTGTGTGTTCCCTGGTCTCTCTGCAGAGTAGTCTCTTGTCCTACGACATAATATACATCTTCTTTGCATTATCCATGATATACACTTTCCAGATTATTTGTTCTCTTTTTTACACTGAATAATTGAGATGTTTTTCTTGTCTTCAAGAACAAATCCTCTCCATCATTTTAAAAGTATGATGTGCAAGTTTTTTGCTTCTACTTTACTCAATTAGATACACATTCCAAGGGTATGTATCTGTAAGTATATGAAACAGTATGTTAGATTGAAGAAGATATTTCTTTATAGATTACTAGCATTATTTTTTTCAGTACACAGGAAATACTGGTGATGATTTAATCTGCTTGAAAAAAACACAAAACTTTAAAAAATACCCAGTTAAAAGAATTTTTGTATTGCGAGGGGGGTTTGATCCCCCGAGATAGAGACCCTAGTAGCACACTTTGATAGGAGATGGTCACACACGGATGACCCAAAGTGGTCGTTTATTAAAACAAAATGTTGGTTTATATACAGTGGAACATCGAAGGATCGGGAACAAAGGAGGGATTTTTGCTAGGAACATCAAATCCTGAGGGTCAGTGATAAGGGAAATGGAGGGATTGGCCGCAAGGGAATATGTCCGGTCATATAGGGAGAAGGGGAGAGTTAGGGAGGAAGGGAAGGAGTGGTCTGGGGTCCCGACAGGGGAGTTCTACAGAGGTCTGTGAGGCTGCACACCATAGCTGCGTCTCTGGCAACCCTCGTAGCTGCAGTTGTTAAAGAACTTCTTCCTCTGAGGCTTCCTCACAACCTTTCTGCATCTCTTTCCATTCTCTGTAGGCTTCTGTTGGTCCACCCCCGACATTTTTGGAAAACAGATTGACAATAAAATGCCCGCCTCCGGTCTGAAGAATAAATCTGTTGGGGTTTTCTGGAGGTTTTTTCATTGTTTTGCAACTCTGTAGGTGCTTCCAACCTGTGGCAAGGCTGGGAGACAATACCACTGTAAGTGCGTCGTGTTCCTTACTCGGTGGCATTGGGTTTGTACGGTGGCTGTTCTAAGATGAAACTATAGGTCTCTCCACCCAAAGGAATCACCACAGGAAGGCTGCCCAGAGATGCCTGATGTCCATGCTTCCAGGCACTGGGAGTGATAAAGACACTACAACAGGAGCAGTTTGATGGGTAGGTTTGACACAGAGGTTCTGTGGGAACCCTGACTTCTGATTGCCTTAAGGTAAATTGAAGATATATCAAATGCAACATCTTTGTCTTTTAATGAAGTGACATCTCTCATGGCAAATACATTTCTGAAAGTTTCTAGCTAACTTTGCATCTATGCAGTCCATCAGTACCACAGTGTTCAGATAGTACAGTGCAGTCAGTTAGTAGCTGGTGGAGAAAAAAGTTATGAAGAGCTGCTATAGAGAGGTTGTCAGTGTTTGTTTTCTATAACTGAGGGAAAAAAGGTAACAACTCCTGTTTGTTTTGTTTTTAATTTCCTGTCTTTTCATCTTCAGTATAATTCTTGAAAAATTGGTAGTTCTTCCTGATTTGTTTTTTTCTGAGTTTTTGGTGGAGATCCAAACTAATTTTGTTTTACATTTTAGTTTGAAATCTTTAGATTTTGAATTAGAGTCCCAGGACTGCTAATAAGATCTGAAAGCAGGCTTATCTTTGCATGATTGCTGTTGTCAATTTGTAGGAAAATGAAGGCTAAGCCACATTCTGCAGCACATATGTAAGGGAAACAGAGCATTCTTCTTTCCCTATGCAATCCCATACTACCATGTTCTGTAAAACTGGCAAGGAAGGCTAAGAGCGTCAATGTTGTATAGTTCCTAAGGCTGACAAACAAAATATCTGTCTTGTATTTCCAGCACTGTCATTGGCCTGCAGTGTGAATTGGTGATCCTCTCAACCCGGCATGTTTGGAGTTTGACTATCTTTGTGTGTATTTGTCAGCAATTCCTTGTCTGCCCAGTGACAGGCTGCTGCACATAACAACGACATCTTTCTCCCAGGCTTAGGCATAGCTTTTCTTCTTTGCTTTTTGATTAGAGGCCTTTTATGGTTCCTGAGCTTCCTCTGGGACAGAACTCCCAGTACAGGGCTGTACTTTCAAGGCCGTGACAGAATTCTTGATTTTAAAAGAAAAAACCAAACTTTTCAATATCCTGACAAAACCCAAGGATGTTAAAATGAAACCTAACAGAAGCATAGTAAACTACTTTATTCAAACAAGCAGGCTCCAATGTAAAGCCAAAACCAATATGCTGTGTCTTAGCTTATCCTAATAAAAGTAAGAATTGTATCAGATAATACAATAAAATACATTAGAAACAACAACAAAATTTTAAATATATGTTATGAATGCCTACTTCTACAAGGTCCTTTGCTGTAAAAAAAAGAAACAGTAACATTTTAAAAAGAAGCTGAAGCATATTTTCAAATCAACTTGAAAAGAAAGGGAGTCATTAGATGAAATTAGGTTGTAATTTTGGTTATTTTGTCTATATCACATACAGTCTGCACAACTTCTTTTTGTCTGTGAAAGTAGGTATATTTACTCTTCCATCTACCTGTCTTTATTAAATATAAGTGTTGATGGTCATCAGATAATATAGAAAATATAGTAGGTAGCATAGTTATAGACAAGAACACATCATGAACTTTTATTCCTTAAAGCATTCTGCATTTAATGGATCTAAGTGAGTTTCAGTTTAAAGTACATTTTAGATGTTGACACCACTTATTATAGCAGCTGGTTCTTTGTCAAATTGGATGATATTCAAAACAGGATTTTGTTGTTCTTTTTCTTCTTGCCATCTGTTGCTGTTACAGACATTTTTCAAGAAACAGCTTCTAAATTAATTAGGTCGTATTGTAAATGTGTTCTTTTTATGAAATGCTTAAAATTAAAAGCAGAAGGAAAATTATAGTTTAACTTAGTTTTATAGTATAATTTAATTCCTATACAAATTTTCTATCCAAAAACCTGAACAATAAACATTTCTTTGTAGATATGTGTTCAACTGCTATAGCTTTTGACTTAATCTCATAAGAAATCTGATTGCTTACAAACCTGTAATTCAGTTTTCTATTTGAACACCAGGAAAATTATAACAGATATATTTAGTTGCTGAAATATAAAAAAGAAAAACAAAGGAAAAATATGATCCCGAAATCTGCTTCTGTTACACAACCTGAATCTTATTTCGTATTTGTGCTTCAGCCTCATTGAACAGAGCAGATAAATTACTTTAGATCTTGAGCTCAGCAAATCCTACCAGCATATGTGTCTCTAGGCATGCAAGTAGCTTTTTTCGCCTCACTCTACCTGATTCAAATTCCTGCATCCTTTAATTATTTTAAGGATCAGCTATTAAATTATACTGGAGAAGAGAATTACACAAGCAGAAAATTAGAGGATTTTATCTCTCTATCACAGCTAAACATTTTATTGAAAGGAGAGATGGGATTAGTCTGGATATGTAGGGCTTGAGCAAATACCTTCAATTCATCTTCAGAGCACAAAGAACCCTAAAACTTAAATGAAGCACAAAGATGCAGAAAATTTAACAACAGGTAACCTGTTGTTAAATACATAGAAAAGAAAGAGCCTGAATCAAATCTGTACTTTCTAGTTTTTAAATATTTGCCATTTTAACTTTAAACATGCTTTTACAGTAACATTTAACTGCACAATATATACCGATGGAGATGTCTGAGCTGGAACCAGCTTCTTGGAACAATATTCACACTGGATCAGTACCCAAGGCTGCATTTGTAATGCTTTGTGTGTACAAAGAAATAAAAGGCTGTTGAAAAGCCCCTATGAGTTGCTACTCATTTGTAATACCTAATAAATGTGATAAATGTATTCTCAAAAATTGATACGTTCTCCAGATGTTGATCAGTGGTTGGTAACTAATTGTTTTTTTTAATAAACAGCTGACTGAAGGCAGAGATTCACTGTATTGGCACACCTATGTAAAAGATGGAATATGTTGCAAAGGCAAAGGAGTAGCCAGGTCAATTGCTCCTTTAGCCAGTATTTCCAGCCATGCTTCATTTAGTGAAACTACTGCTTCTGTAGTAGTAATTAACATTTCTTACCAATTAACACACATTAATTGTCATAGTCCTTACACAAGTATGATCAGGTAACATCTTTCTAATTCCTTGCTAGTAGTTAATTTAACAACGGAGGTTGTTTTCTCTTGATTAAATAATTATTTGACAACTGCTGAAGTGTCAGATGAGTAAATTATTGTAGCAAGTTTGGCGGTGTCTAAAAGTGAAGGAAGGTGGGAGGGAAACTTTGGACTCCCAGCAGCATAAACTCAGAACAACATCAGAACAAGAACACCTTAGACTCATTTGCAAAGGCCATGTTCATTGATTACAGCCCAAATCCAAAAGGATTCATTGAAATCTTATGCTGTTAATCAGAAAGGTTGGAAATGCAGTCAGGAGACCTGGATCCTACTATTCAGACTCCAGATAAAGACAGGTAAGAACTTAACTCTTGAGATCTGAACTCCAAACAACCTAAAATGGGTCAGGTTAAGTGTCTTGCGCCCCACACTCACGTAATTTCCACCATGCACTGGCAAAACTGCAACCTTAGAGCTTTGTGGTATTTTATTTTCATTTCTCCTGATGGAAACTGTTACAGGAATTTATTACTCATGTGGCTTTAAATCATGTTCCAATTATCAGCCTAAATTCCTCATGGCCAATTTATTCCCATTTGATCTGTACCAATGTTGTTCTTTAGCTTAAATAGTTCTCTCTCCCTGGAGTTTTATTGCCCCAATCTATTTATTAGATTTAGTCTCTTTTGTCTTTGTGTTGCTTAGTAATTTTCATACGATAGCTTCCTTATTCCCTGATGATCTTACTAGTTTTTCTCTTTATCCTTATGAATTTGATTTTTTTGCTTATAAATGATATTGTTATATACTGTAATTATATCAGCCTGTATTCAGAGGTCTGTAGGTGACACAAACAGTCCTAATTAGCAGTCTTAATTTGAATAGTAACACAAGAGCTCAGCAGTGTATTTGGTTATATTGATAATACACCAAATATTTTGAGGCTTAAGGATAGCCTGTCTATTCACAACAATTTGGAAATTGCATTTATGCACCAGTACTTATTAATTTCTATCAGTATCTTGCTCAACAACATAAATATTTTCCTGTTATGCTTGAAAAGCACTGATTCACTCCTGGTTTGTTTTACATATTCACACACATATATATAAGTAAAATACAAAATTACAAATATTTGTGTTTATATATGTATATATATATATAGTCACAATTGCAACTATGTTCAGATTTATAAGTATGCTATTCCTAAGGACTGTCCATGGGTTTTCTTCATTCACTGACACTAATGATGAGGTCTGAGCTTTTAACAATGTTTCTTCCTTATCCATGTGTATGCAATCTTCCACAGTACACTTTTGAATTTTGGTGGATTTGGTAGTGCTGGGTTAACAGTTGGAGTCAATGATCTTAAAGGTCTTTTCCAACCTAAAGGCTTCTATTATTCTCTGAAACTCATACCATTTGTATTACTTTAGTATTCAAGGTCATCTAGTTCTGTGTGTGGTTTTCTCGTCTTCTTTCCTACTGGATTGGGCATTATAGCCTTATGTTGTCAGCATATTTTATTAATATGATCCTTCTTCTGTGCTAGGCCATTAATAAAAATATTAAAAATGATAAATTTCAAGCCTGAAGCTTAAGAAACTGTCCTGGTCACTTCCTGCCAGCCAGCTGGTTATCCTTTCACCACAGCATGACTCCCTAGACAACTCTGTATTGTAGAATTCTTTTGCTAACATCTAATTTAAGAAATAATATCCCAGGAGGAATTATATCAGGTACTTTTCTGAATTCCAGATAAGTTAGATGTGTTACATTTCCTTGGTACTGTATTCTCTGCTAGAAGTCAGTAGCATAGTGTATGCACCTTACTGCTGCTCATGGAACTCTTGTTGTTATAGGTGTCTGATAGACTTTTGGGTAGGATTTTTTGTATTTCTGAAACATTTGATAAACTATGTTCTTTACACAGTATTACCCTACCAGTTCAAAGTAAACAGTTCAGACATGATAAGCAGGGATAAGAATATAAGGTTTTAAAGTCTTCCTTTGATTTTTCAAGGCTCAAGTACGCAGAATTTCCAAGACTTCTAGTCTTCCCAAATGTGAAGCAAGCATTTTTCAGACAGAATTAATCTTTATATGAAATATTTTTCTTCTCAGAAACCAGTTACTTTATTTGAAGCTTTTATAATCCATACTGCAAGTTTTGTTTCTCTGAAACAACTTTTCCATCTGCTTCAGAAGTCTGCCTATAATAATACACCTAGATGGTTCAGGGCATGGGGGGGTTTGGGGTTTTTTTTGGAAAGGTGAGTTTTATTTTTGGGGACATGAGGAGAGAGTTGATGGGGTATTTTTGCTTTGATTGGGTTTCTTGATTGCAGTGTTTTGGTTTGAGTTTTTGGGTTTGGGTTGGTTGGTTGGGTTTGGTGGGGCGGGGGTTTTTTTTTGGTGGTGGTTTTTTTTGTTTGATTGTTAGTTTATTTTTTTTTTGTTTTGGTTTGGTTTTGGTTTGGTTTTGTTTGTTTTGTAGGGGTTTTTTTAATTATTTTTGGGTGGTGGTAGGGTGTTGCTTTTTTTTTTTTTTTTTTTTCCCATGAAGTCTGTAATTTAGCTTGTTGGCATATAATTGCATTATGAAATCCTGTTCACCTAGCAAGGCTTTTCACTAGGTTATTATATTATAACAAGGTTCACTTTTTTTTTTTCCCAATAGCCTTTTTTTTAAATATTACTGGGTTTTAACCTGATTCAAAATATGAACCATATTAAAATCAAATTTTGAAAAAAAAAACAAACAGTGTACATATTGTTGTGATGGTAGTTTGATTGTTGTAATTTGTTTCACACTTCTCTACTAAAAATTTCACCTGTTTTTCAAGGTCTCTATAATGACTGTATTTCTCTGGTTGGCAGCCTCAAAAGGGTAGTACTTTTAATAAATAAGGCTTACTGTGGTACATTTTATTTTCTTGTCAGAAAGTTTACTTGTTAAATAATTGGATAAAATTATTTGTAAAGAAGTAAATTATGTTTCTGCCACACTTATTTTTGTTATAAGAGATTTGTTTATTTCCACGTATTTAAACATAAAGGATAGTGAGTAGATAAATCAAACTAATAAAATATCAAAATGAACAAAATAATTAAATGTAGAACACAATCAAATAAGAATAAAAGTGAATACGTTCAATAGTTCCTTTCTATGAAACACTGATAAGTAATTATTTTGATTTTTCATTTATGAAAGTATATTTTTCAGTGAAGATGCACTATGTGCTGGATTTACTTCTATGGCCGTGTACAGGATTCATGCCCTGGTGTCCATGATGGTTCTACTCACACAGCTAGCTGAACATTCATGTCCTCATGGTATGGGTACATATGGTGATATGTAAGTATCTGATGTAGCTTCACAGTTGGCTTCATGTGGTATTTGCTTCAATTAAAAAAAAAAAAGTTCTTCTCCCTTACTCCTTTCCCCCTAAACTTGTAAGCACTGCCTACAGCAAGACACATGTTGAGACATAAGGATATGTTTAAGTGAAGTCATTCTGAATAACTTTCAGTTATAATTTCTTATTCATAGTTCATCATAATCACCATTCTTTTCCATGGCCAGAAATGATGATGATTGAGCTAGATCACAGGTCATTTCTGAAATTAAATTTTTTCTACCTGTGGAACAACAAATAGAAAAATGTTTTAAAGGATCTGTCTTCTCTTAGCCAGACTGTTATTTGGCAAATGCATGTATATGTTTTTGATGTGACATACCACTTTTCTGACTTGTCACTTCATATTTATGATACACAGCAGTATACTTAATTGTTTCATAAGGAGTCTTGTCACAGTAAATCTTGTTAATATAAAATGCAATGCTATTTAGCATGTCTAGACAAAGAAATACAAAATACAAATACATATACTATGCTGCAACTTTAACATAATTATGTACAGTGCAGACAGCAGCAGAGCATGTACAATAAAATTAAAGACATTATTTATGAAAGACAAAAGTGACATTGTTGCTCTTCAAGAAATTCCATGGGTCCAATATATTAGGATATGAGTTCTCTGTTTCAGGGAATTTTGGTACCTACAGCACCGGAATAGGAATAAAAAAATCTGTTTTCCTTCTATTTCTTCCACAGCATTGTTAGATAATAGTAGAAATATCTAGGGAGTATATTCACTGTGTTGACTCTTTAGTTTTGAGGAATGTCCTCCAGCATCTTCACTTTAGCATCCACATAAAAAAGTTTAACAAATGTGATTTTTGCATTTGTTGTACTCCTAACTCCTGAAGACCTGAAGAATTGAAAGTGAATTCAAATTTTTTCCTCAATTGCCTTGAACTTACAATTTTCAAAGTTCCCAATTTGTTTGGAATGCTTTAATTTTACAAGGTGAAATTCCATTTCACTGGAATCATAAGTAATGTCTTTTCATATTATGTATTCAGTTAATTCCAACACTTGCACAGCAGGAATAAGATCAACCATGCAAGCTAACGTTTCATGCATTTAATTTCTATTGTTCACTGCTTTCCCTTCAATATTTACATCGTTATTTTACCTCACCAACTTATGTTCAAATTTTATTTGAAAAATTTGCAAAATTTAATGGAATATTTTTCACTTCTACTGCAAATGTGTTCAGTTGTGCTTCTGGGAAAACAAGGACAGCTTTCATTCTTGCTGTATGCTCTGCATGTCTGTAAAGAGCAAACATCTCTGTCACATCCCTCTTTTCAGGTATTCTTTACTCCAATGTCTTCACCAAGACATCCTCCACATAAAAAATTTATAGTATTTGGGAACTCGGGGATGATTTGTAGCAGTCAGAACCTCTTTAATACTTTTCCTTTTTTATTTTGTTGAAAGTATGCGGTGACACTTTTTAATTACTTTATTTTTTTATATTTTTTTTAGTATCACAGTTGACATCCTCTGCTTACATTAACTGAAAACTGCTAGTAGCATCAAGTGTCTCAGAACTGGTAAGTACACCAGTCCCACTACCTGAAGTATGGTCTTAGTTTTAACTACTGGTGCTGTGTATTTTTAATGGCTTCTCAGGAAAATGGAGACAATGAAAAATCTCCTTAATTCAGTGTCAGAATTGAACAGATGCACAATGGGTAAATAACTTTCGTAAACTTTTTTACTGTAATTTCACTAGCATACATAAAAAGCCATTCTCAGTGATGAATTATGTTTCAATCATGAAAAAATTAAACTCTGTTTAAAATAAAATTTCATGTGGAAATGATCATATGTTTTATAATGCTTAGGACAGGAGAACTAATATAATTTTCTATATGAAATGTCAACAGACATCTATTCTAATATTAACTCTAGACAAAACCTCAAAATACAGTCTGTTAGTTCATAAAAGAAATTTAGGAGGTTTAAACTCCAATAGCACAAGATCAATGACATAACAATATGTATCAAACCTTCATGTAAGTTAAAAACAAATCAAAGAAGTATTGATTCATTAGTTGGAAGAAAAGAGAACCAGAAGGGAGTAGAGATATGTTTGATGTGGCAGGTGCATGAGTGGAGCACATGGTGTCTCTTTCTCCATGGGAAACAGGGTGGAGGTAGTTCAAAGAAGACCCTAGAGGGATGCCTGCAGTGGCTGCAGACAGTTCCCAAACCAAAGTGCATGCAAGGAAAAGTCCTCCTCCACTTTACATACTTGTCAGTGGGGACAAAGGAGCCAGAACGGCATCCAGACCACTGTTTGTAACCAGGTACACTGGAGAGATATTTTACTCCTTTCATTCCTAGGAGCAGCCCATAAGCATAGTTCCTGCTGCTGTGTAGTCTTCTTCCTCTTACTGCAAAGCTGCCTTGCCTTTGCAAGGAACTGGGAGTGAGCTTAGTCCCTGCTGCTGCTCCTGGGGCACATGGCAGGCTCCATGTTGCCAGGCTGGCTCTACCAGAACAAGGTGTCCTGAAGTAAATGAGAAAAGTGAAAATAATACCAAATCATCCTGCTTGTCTGTCTGCTTGGAGACAGAAATTTAAGTCATATGCAGTCTTCTGTGAATCCTCATGGCAAAGGCTATCAGGTTGCTATGCTGCACAGAAACAGGAAAAAAGAGAAGGGGAAAGCTGTGATCCTGTCACAACCATTTTTCTGGCTCAAATTTTTAAGTTAATGTTTGAAAGTAATAATAGTAGTAATAATTATTATTATGGTAATAAACCTCCAAATAAATGAAAACTAAAACCACAGATACACACACACTTCTCCCTGACAATATCACGTTTCACATCAGATCAATCAGATTAGCCAGGCAGATGTGTTTACCTCAGGCCTGGTCTCTGTTGATTTCCTACTCAGCTCCTAATTACCCTGAAAGAGTGAAAGATGGGAGAGGATATTTTGAGGAAAGTGAAGGGGTTTATAATTAATTCCCAGGTATATTACGTTCAGGTACATACTGGGCCTAAATTATCCAATTGATTTAATTAAAGGTAATTGATATTACCATAAGCAAATGTCCCCAGAATATCTCATCAACAATAGGTAGACTGAACTGAATTTACGTTTCAAATGGAAATTACTTTCACCCTAAGAACAGTGACACTTCTAAAGCAAAATGTACTGTTCTATACATCTTTGATAAACACTTCTCAGTGAGCATGTGCAGGGCAAGGGGAAAGAGGAAGGATATGATTGTCAAAGCTAAAACAGGAATCAGTCCTTGATTTCTCTGAGAAACCATAATTCCACTCTTAAAAAAGAAGCTTTTTTTTCCCCTACTATTCATTACATGTTTTGTGACACTACTGCATGCATGTCATGTGTGAAGTAACTCATTAACCTGAACTGGATTTAACAAACCCTATGTTATTATTTAACAGCCTTAGGTGTTGCACTGGTTACATCAGAAAGTGTATTTGCTATCTCAACTTTAAAGTGTTGTCTTTTAAACTTCTTAATACTGGAGACAAGAATTAAAATCATGAAGACATAGATCAGTAAAGACTACTAAGGATTAATTCTTTCAGAATACCTGGTTTATCAAAACAAATAAAATTCAGTGTTTCTGAGGCATAAATACATACCATTGATTATTTGGAAAAGAATGTTCTGAAGATAATGATTAAATACTGAAAATGAGACAGAGGTTTATCATGTTCTTTCTTATGATGGGATTCTCATAAAATTCAACAGTGGAAATGCAAAGTTCTGCTCCTGGGATGAATAACCCCAGGCAGCAGTATAAGCTGTCAGACAACCAGCTGGGAAGCAGCTTGGAAGGAGTTGGAGGTCTATACAGTCACCACATTAGACAACACCACGTCCTTGCAGTGGCAAAGGCCAAAAGAATCACTGGCTGCAGTAGGCACAGTGTTGCTGCGAGGTTTAGGGAGGCAGTCCTTCTCATCTACTCAATCCTAATGAGACACAACGGGAGTGACAGGTCCAAGTCTGGACTCCTCAGAAAGAAGTGGATGTCCTGGACCAGGTTGTGGTCATGAAGCTGACTGAGAGCAGGAAAGGTTGAAAGGACCTTTAAGGCAGGTCCTGCTCCTTTCTACAGAAAACCTAATGGAAGAATACATAGAAGAGGGAACTAAAAGTTTGTTGAAAGTGAACAGGGATAGACCAAGAAGCAATGAATACAAACTGGTATGTGAGAAATTCTGATTAGGTATTAGGAAAAAAAATTCCACTCAGAGGGTCATCAGACACTGGAACAGGTTGCCCAGAGATGCTGGGAGTTTGTATCCTTGGAAATACTAGAAATCCAACTGCATACAATACTGGGCAACTGCCCATACTGGATTTGCTTCAAGCAGCAGTTTTGGACTAGGTATCTAGTCCAAATGGGATACTACAGTATCCCATTTCAAGTTATTCTTTGATTATATACTTTATTATTATTAATGCTGTTGTTATATTGTATAATATTATATTATGGATAGTATTACAATATATGAAAGGAAAGTAGAGCTGAGTTGGAATGCAGTACTAAGCCATACAACAATTCTCTGTTAAAGCATTTATACTTTCTACAACTCTCTCATCCACCTCTTTCTAAATCAATACTTTTTGAGCATACAAAGGAGAGAACTTTGCAGTTAGAAGTCAGTGAATACACACTGCCACCCAGGAATGATGACTGTTCCATGAATTATTTTTTTAAATGTATATTTTAATATAAACATAGTGGTTTTTTTCTGAAATCACCTTATAATATTCATCTATCATTAAAAAATTTATTATTACTATTAGCTTATTTCTCTTAATATGTTAGGAAGGAAAAATATTAATTTGATTTGTCCAGATGGATTTGAACAATTTTACCACACCCAATTAAGCTTTCTGGCTGCTTCAGACATGGTGTACAGGGGATACATTATGATTTCATTTTCACAAAAAATCCCATTTTAATGTCATTCTTCCCAAAACATCAAAATAACTAAATATAGATGCTTCTCTAACATTAAACATGTACAAAAAGCACTCAATCATATTATGTGCATTTTGTTCTTTCCCTTTTTCCTTCAGATCTCTTAATTTTCTGTTCAAATAGTTGTAGGGAAAAGGATGGGTAATATAGCAATGCCCTCTACCAGATACACACATTCTGTTACTCAGCAACCTGAACTGCCACAGGATGTTTCATTACAGTGTGTTTAGTTACCATTGAAACCAAATTTTATTTACAGCAGCTCAGACCATTGTAGTTTTTGTATGACATTAGGAAGGTTTCCATTTATGTAGATGAGATATCTGCCCTAACTAATACTTATAATCTCAAAGATACCAAGGGGTAAGCATCTGTGTGATTAAAAAAACCCAAAAAACAAAAACCCAGCCAAATGGAAAACTGAAGCATTACTCTACGCAGAAAGTAAAGGCAGAAAATGGTTCATTTACTCTCTTTCCATTTGCACAACAGAAATAAAAATGCCAAACAGACTGATTTGCAGGCAAACTCTACAGACAAGTCAAGATTACAAGAGAAGATGTATTGATATGGTATATTTTTCTTGCAATGCTGCATTTTTACCCCTCTTTCAAGGATATGCAAGTGTCTTTGTTCAGTTTAGTTTTAGTTGGATACTGTCATCTAGCTTTTAATGTTTATGAAATGACATGCCTTTTTCTGATATAGTGGCACAGAATTTGCATTTCACAATTTCATGTATTAAGCATTATTTCCAAAGTTGTTAAGACTTTCTTGACAGAAAAATTCCCCACAGCTGAAGAGAGGAAAAAATACCAGCAAACTAGAGACCAGACACCTTTTTTTATTTTATAGATCATTTATGTATTCTAAAGCTGCTACAGATTCAAGTCCTCTTGAAGACAGAACATAGCAGAAAATGTCACTGTTTGTTGTTGTTTTTCCCCAGACAGATGTCAACAGTATCTAACTAAAATTTGATTGACAAATCTAAAAGGAAACCATTACTTCTTAAACATGTCACTAAGGCCTATTTTTCCCTCAAAATGGAGGGAAAAAGAAAAAAAAAATTAGGCAAAACCCCTAAACCAACACCACCAGGTCACACCCCCCCCCATATCCAGAACGGTCCTATAGGATAACAAAAAATCAAGCACATAAAATTAGGCCAAAGACAGAGGATGAAAGAGATAAAATGTAAGAGAAGGCCTCATTCTAGAGGTGTGAGGGAAGGACCACCACTGTGATTGCTCCTCCTGGAGTCTGAGAATTAATTAAACATATTTTATTTAATAAAAAATCAATCATATGTGAACGAAGTAAAGAAACTGGAATCCTCCTAATCAGTAGTTTACAGAATCACATCCTTTCTGCCTTGCTCTCCTGAGCTACATAACTGTGCATCCTTATGTGCACAACTACAGGAGAAAGAACTTTTTCCTGGCTATCCTAGTAAGATGTGGAGAGTGGTATACTGGAAAAATGAAGTCTGAATACAACTACTCCTCCCTCTCCCCACCACTTCATCCATCGCAGCTCCCTCTTTAAAATCTAAAGCTGAATTTCAAACATTTATTGACCTGAAATTCAACAGTTCTTATTTCTCAAATGAACATAAAAATCATCATGCAGCCAGATCCAATGATGGCCCACTGTACCTCTGGAGGTAGATGAGGCTGCCCTTCAGAAGAGATTAAGGAGTCCTGAATCCCACATAGCTGAGAGGGTAAAGGACAGTCTGAGGCCTAGGGTTTCTCATCAGTTGTCTTTTCAGTCATTATATAGCTGAGAACACATATTTCCTAATAACTTATCCTAAGTAACCCTACAGAGGCATACAGTCAATGAGAGTTAGGATCTCTGAATTGTTCCTCGGAGGTTCTTCCCTCTCTGTTGACCAAGCCCAGGAAGACCATGAGTCTGAGTGTTCTGAGTCCCTATGTTTAACCAAAGTACCTTCTTCCAGGCATTGTGAGGCTTACATATGGATCTCTGGGATGGTCAGAACCTGCCCCATCTTATTTGCCACATCAGCTTTTTTTAAGTGTGATGTTATAGTCTTCTATGAGAAATGATATTTTATACAAAATTTTAAAGCATATCACTGCCTAGGCCCAGTCTATACCCTTATTTACTTTGAGTAGTACCTGATTTCAATATTACCGTTACTTTTGAAGAGAAGGAATAAATATTTCCAGATGGAAGACCTTCATTACCTTTGTATATCTATCCTTTCACACTGTCCTTCATTCTAGCAACTGCTCATAGTGTCATAAAACAACCTCACATTCGAGGACATCCCTCAAGGAAATGACAGACAGATACTTCTACCAGAATTGTCCAGAAATGACCATTCTATTGAAGAGACACAGCTAACAGGACAGACAGTTCACCTCATTCTCAAAAATGGACCATTCCTGAATGTTTGAAGAAATGGAGGAAATACCAGACCTACTCTGAAACAAGACCTGATGTTAGTAAATATGTTGATGAGTATATTCACATGGAACACACAGAGTGTTAAGCCAGCAATTTTATGACATTCACATGTTTTATATAAAGCTTTGAATCAAATTAATTACTATACTGTCCCAGTTTGAATGAGATGAGGGTCTTTTGCTGAGGATGAGTTATGAGAAAAGACCCAAACTCCTCCCTCTAAGCAATTATAAATCCGAAATTAAGATGCTTCGATTGAAGGAAAAACAAATTATGGAAAAGGAAAAATAACAGCCCTTTATTAAAAGGTATGTGTGTATTAACAGAAACATGAAAAAAAACCAAGTAAAACAACCAAACAATACTCCTATACCCACAAATAATCTCCTTCCAAAAAACCAAACTGATAAACAGGCAAAGGGAAAAGTAAACAGTTCAATTTTGCGCCCTTTGGTGCAATTCCAACCACAGTTAATAGGGGGTGCTGTCAGGTCACTGGAGACGCAGAGTTTGTAATGTCCTGTGCCTGCCACCAGCTGGCACTGTGGGATCCCTTGTTGCTGCCACGGGGGGGTGGGGTGGGGAAGAAAAATGCCCTCCAGGGTGTGTCGGAGAAAAAAACCAAAAAAACTCGGTTCTCCTTCCCTTCCCACACACTGGGAAAGGGGAGAGGGAGAGTGGGAAAGGGACCAGGCAACTCCTACTTATTCTGGCTGGTCAGTCTCCTCTCCACCCAGTTCTCTCTCTCTCTCCCGCAGGGCAGCTCCTCGCTTGGGGAACAGGGAAAGGGAAAAGCAAAGAAAAGAAAATCCTCCAGGGGAGAAAAAAAACCAACTCCTAACCAATGAAGAATTCATGCAGGCTCCCAGGTGACAAGCGGTTGAGGGCCCAGAGCAGCACCCAGACTCTCCTCCCACCTTTCTCAGCCACACCAGCCCCCAACTCCTCCCCTCATTGCCCAAGAGAAAGAGTAGCCCTCTCATCTTCCCTGTTTCCTAGGAGACTATTTCTCAACTATTAACCAGGGAGCTAGGTCTTTTGTTCACCTGATAACTCTTGATAGCTCTTGCACACAGGGCAGAGGGAATGGAAAAAATTCCTGCAAGGGTTTCCCAGAACTAAGTAAACCGTGACATATACAATACTGAGAAACAGCCTATTCATAATAGGCATAAAAGTGCCTAACTAAAGCTCCAGTTCTGAAAATGTATTACATTTTAACTATTGATTAATCTACCCTTTTTATGACATTATTTTATCTTTAAGTTAATCAAACAACAAAATGTGTAACACAGGAAATTTTCACTTTCTAAATAGCAGCTTGTTTTCCTTTAAGTAGAAACAATATAGAAATCCCTCAGATATTTAGAGATGACAGTTTTACTAGAGATAAATCTCTAAACAATGTAACTTTCTAAGTTCATGGACCCTGACATCAGCATACAATCATGTTTTAATGTTGTCCTCTTACTGGAAGCAGAGAGACAATTGAATTACACAAGGCAGAGTCTCTTAATGTAGTAAGGTTATATTGTCAAGGAGAGAAATGATGACTAGTTAAAAAGAAATACAGTGTGTGTTTAAATCAAATTGAGTTATTTAATGAACAGTTTTAGAAAAATGGATGCTAGCCCATCATGCCACTTATTGAGTAACCCAATGGAAAATATTGTGTATAAGCTTTTATTAATTTCCACTTTCAAATCTTCACAGACACCAAAGAAAAAAAGTCTAACAAAGGTGGTTGACATTACACAGAAGTTCCAATGACATTTCAGAGAATACAAGTATTATGGTATATGAAAACACAATTTTATCAGCAACTTTAATATTCTAAATTTGTGCATATGAACCAATTATTTTATGGGATTTTCATTGGTATAAATTAATAAAGGCGCCTTTTTTTTTTTTTTTTTTTTTTTTTAATTTCTAATCTCCATTCTGTACAATTTGGGTGCAGTAGCTCAAGCTTTACCTCATTATGTACCAGTGACATTTAGAGCTTTGGAACTGCTTCATCCCTCTCCTGTTTTTTTTTTTTTTTTTTTTTTTAAGATAGTGCACTAAGCCAGATCTCTCAGGTTACATTTTTCTGGAACACAAAATAATGCATTAGAGTAGAGAAACCCCTTAACTAAGAAAATCTCAGATAAACACTGTGAACAGGATTGAATAAAACAAATTAAAGCAAATCTTGGTACTGGGAACTGAATTCTTGCACGATAATCTTTTGCACCAAACTTAATCTCAGTCCAGCAAACTTTAGAGGTTCCATGGATCACTAAAACTTTACAACCCCCTCACATTAAAAAGATAATAATTTTGGTTTCTAAACAAGAAAACCAACCAATCTGCTAGCTGATTTTTCTTATGACATATTCTCTGAAAAGACTAAAATAGTTTAAATGGACAGGAAGAATACCTTCATCTCAAAAGCTAATCTGGTGGCAATCTACAAACACTAAAACTTTGCTCAGGTTTTCCTTCTTTTTCCTTCCATCCTAACTGGTAATAAGCCTCTTCGGCCTCTGAAAACTATATACATCAGTGATTGTTGTAGTCTTCAGGAGTTCTGAAATTCCTGTTACATCAGCTCAAATTCTGGGGGGTAGATTTTCAAGATGAGGACTTCTTATGTCGATTTTAAAAAGATTGTAACCATTTTTCACCTTCTTGGGCCTTCAAAATCCATTCTTCTTCATGATGTCTTTGGAGAGTCATTTAGCCCCAGAAGACTGCATTCTCCCTCCCTGCAACTCTTCGGCATTTACAGGATCGGGGTGGTGGGTGTGGGTGTTGATGTTTGGGCTATCCCCTTCAGAAGACAGGCTTCCTGAATGTCAAATGTCTTGGTCTTTGTGGTACACCTTTCTGAAAATCTAGATACAGGCTGAGCTTCATGCAATGGAGGACATAGACTTCTTCTTAGCTTTAACACAACAGAGAAATTCCAGTACTAGAAAAGTTCTTTGCTGAGTTGTGAAAAAGGTACGTGGAACCTTAGAGGCTAAAGATCCTCTGTTGGTGGAACCCACTCCTTTGTATTCTTCATAAAGAGAAAAGCAAAACAATATCCTCTTTGCAACGGTTTTAAGAATTGGTAAGAGTAGCACATAATGCAAATCTCACTATGTTTATTTCCTAGCACTTCCTTTCACTCAGTGAAAGACAGCTACAGAAAGAGATATGATGCTGAAATAATACTGAAAGGATCATCCTTGTATGTTTATATATAGCACTTTCATAGAAATCCTGACATTTCTTAACACTTTTCACATAATCTTGTTGTTTACATAATGGCAAACCTAATACATTCCCTATCCTCCAGATTTCTACCTTAAAATAGAGCTCAGTATTAACTAACATTTATCTAAATACCAGTTGTATGGGTATCATTCAACGCCTTGATGTAAAAATGCAGGCAAACACATGTCTGAACTTCAAATATATGAATATATATCTCATCAAATAGATGAATAAATGAATGATATATCTCTTTTTTTTTCAGAAACAAGATTTACATGAGTAAAACTTGCAGATTTTGGACAAAAAATTGTCCTGAATGCTTAAGATCAAATAAGTTTTAAAATATGCTACTCATCCAGTACAAACTTGCCTCTTTCAGTTTTATTCAAATTCATGTTTCTAATAAAGGGAATTTTAGCATAGCTGCAACAAATCCTGCTTCATCCAGTTCTGCTTGTTACTCTAAAACAATATATTTTCCCAAAAATAATAGAGTAATATATTATTTTTATTCTTCTGGTACAGAAAAGTACTGTGGTGTATTATCTCCAAAGTACTAAGCTTGTATAATGTCAGTTACATTTCTATGTCAGCCACAAGCAGTCTAAATGAGTTGAGATTAAGATAATGCCTGTTACTTAGCAACTGAGAATTTTTCTATGAATATCTTTTAAAATTATTTGTACTCATCATAAATTTGTACTGACAAAAATAATCAAGGTAAAATTTTATCATGCGGTTATTGTGAGATGCTGACCTGTGGTACTTGTAAGAAAAAAACCCAATGCCCTTATGAATGATTAGCTTCACTGAATATAATCTTCAGTTTGTATGGCTTATGCAATCAGCTGCTGTACCTTGATCTGATTCCATAAAAGAAAATAAAAATTTTGAAGAAAAATAGAGTGACAACTAGGAAGAAATGCTACTAAATCAGATAACATCTAATCCTCTGAAACTAAGAGCACCCTCAACCTCCTTGGCAAGAACTGAAAGTTCTAGGGAGCATCTAAGAGGATACTCAATACCTAGCAGAATTTTGCCCAAGGAAAGAAACAAGAATATACCTCTGCTTGGCACTGAAATGAATTTAAGGATATGACTTAAGAAAACCCATTACCTGTTCAATGATTGATGATCTTAACCTCAAACTATATTCCCAATACAACAAATTTCTATGTGTGTTAGTTTTAAATAGTTGAAAAATTAACTACAAATTTTAATGTTTTATTTCTATGTCACAGAATGAATACATTTCATCCAGAAAGTATACTTTACAGAGTCATAGAACAGCCCAGGACCTTGAAAAATCATCTGGTCCTTTTTGTGGGACAGGGATTCTGGAAAAAATTAACTAGCACCCTGTCCAATTGCATCTTGGAAACCTCCAGTGATGGGTCCTCTACAACATTCCTGGGCACGTTGTTCCAGTGAATGATTGCAAAAAATGCATTTCTTCTGTCGAGATAAAACTTCTCCTTGTGCAACTTGTACCAGCTGTCTCTTATTTTCTCCATGTGACCCCTTGAAGAAAGAGCCTATGACCTTTCTGTAGTCACCTTTACAGCAGTAGACCTGGATGAGGTTCCCCCAGGCCTCTCCAAGGAAAATAGAGCTATAAATGTGCATACATTACATTGAAGAAAGATACAAGATAAAGTATAGATCAGAAAGGAGGTAGGACCAAGGGTTTTAATTGCTGTCAGAGGTGTGATAGACAAAAATATGTGACATATAAAGATGTCTCTTCACTCAGTGTTTTTTCTAGTTTACTGGTGTTAAAGTTTAAAAAAATAAAGAATATAAGAGCTCTGATGCTTCACTTACTTTCAAGAAGGTCCTTCAAAAGAGATTATAGAATGAAAAAATACACTGGAAAATACAGATGGTCATGGATCTCCTGAGAGGTCATGGGTTAGGCCCTAAAGAGAGCTTGCTCACAACCCACTCAGAGTGGTGGAGAGCAGTATGGGAATTGCATTTGATCTTACAGCAATTAGATGGAAAGCACATAAAAAAGAGAGAGGTATTTTGCAGCATAGAGTATCTAAATTATCTCTATCTTAAAAACAATATACAGCACTAAGGATTCCCTAAAACATTGTCATATTGTGATTATACAGCAAGGTAAAGGATAACTTAGTTTTGGAGGTTTCAAGCTTCATTTCTTAAAGAGCAGTGATTCCATGTGACTTTTACATTATTTGTTTTTTTCTTCTGTTTTCTTTTGGGTTTGGGAGTTTGTTTGGTTTGTTTGGTTTGGTTGTAGTAAAGTGTAATTCTGATTCTCCTAGTTTTAAACAAAACCACAAAAATTTGATACTAATGTCCTGTTACAGGTTTAAATATTAATTAGTCAAATATAAAGATGCATCATGCATTTTTTAAAAACTTAATTGTTAGTTTAGAATTAGTCCCCAATATTTCAATTCAGATTTATTGATTTCAAATTTATGGTATTTGAAAATTCTCCACTGAGCCAAGAAAGTATTTAATATTAAGGGTTAGAATCAGCCAAGAAACTTCTTTTCTGACTCTTTATTTCTGACAAGGATCTTACAAGTTGTATAACCACAAATCACATTTTATTCAGCCACTACATTTGCCTGATTTGTCATTAGGTCTCATAGATGCTGAGAAGAGTAAGAAACTTTCACATACGCAGTAATTATACATGTTTCTGAACTTCAATTTTTTAAAGCTAAGTGTATTTGTATTATAAAATGGAAGATTAATATTGGATCATCCGAAGCTAAAATTTAACATAATGAAACTGGAGAAATATCTTTTCATTGTGGTACAGATGTTTTCAGACTTGACAAAAATCTACTTTGTGAAGTGACTCTCTAAGAGCAATTACTTTGTATAGCTCTTACCCCTTGAATCAAATAAAGCATTAGATGGTGTTTATTATTATAAAGCATGCAGCATCACCTTGAACCAATGAATTATTTTTATTGTTATTTATGACATCTACACATTGCCTTGTTTGATTTTGACAACTGCAAAAGAACAAAAAAAAAGAAAAACCCCAAACACCAATGACTCCACCAGCCTACCTTCACCCACATAACCTGAATTAACTAGGGAGAAAACTGTCACATAGGAAAATGCACACAGTCTTCTCATGGGCAAAATCTCTTCATGTCCTTCCCCCCGGAAAGGTCAGAAAATAACAAGATCTGCACGGTCTGTTAAAGTTGGCCTGTGTCCAGAATCAAGGGAAAGAAAAGCACTAGCAAACCCAGAAAGGATTTGAACTCAGAGTAGTTCCTTGATCATAACCGTGACAATATTGTGCAAAATGGGAAATTCATTTTGTCATCAAGCAGTTTTATGCTGATACTACAGTTCTGCTTCTAGATTTTTATCTGACCAAGGTTTTTTTAACTATCTTTTACCTCTGTATCAATCCGTTTCCTCTTAGGAATGACCCTGGCAATCCTTGTCAGGACAGCCTAGTGGCTGCTGTTGCATTTGGTTCCCATGCAATTTTGCAAGGTGCTGAGCAGCTGCTCACGGTGTTGCCAACTGGAGCCTCTACACAGAAGTCCATCACAGGCTTGTCAAAAGTAGTATCACAGGAGATGGGAAGGGCTGTTAATAAGTGCAGAGTCACAGTTTATGTGTCTGTGAAACAGCTTTTATTCTAAACATAACATTAGTATTTCTTTTTTTCTCTCTCTTTTCTTGATCTTTCTTTACTTTCTCTTTTCCCTCTTGTCTTTTTTATTGTATTTTTTAGAACACTTCTTCCCAAATTTGCACTTTTTCCAACATACTAAGGTCATAATTTCTAACTAGTTTTGTTTTGTTTTCTGAATTAAGACATAGCAATAAGGCCCATGTATTGTGTGTTCAGATATTAAAAAAAAAAAAAAAAAAAAGGAAAGTGTATTTACAGTCTTAAAAGCTGGGTAAGTATTTAATTATAAAACATGAAATCAACATGAAAGGAAGCTTTTATTTAGGAAAACCCCACAGATACTTTTCTTGCTCCCTGTGTGTGACAGGAAGCAGTGATATCCTTCTTGTCTTAGACAGACAAGGTACACAGCTGTATCACAGAAAACTGCTTGTGCAATTTTGTTTTCTTATAGCATTCAGAATGCCATGTCAGAAAAACCTTTTATAGTACACAATGGTAGTAATTGGATATTGTTGAGACCAGCTGCAATCAGGAAATGCTACTCAACTTTCTATCCTTTGTCAAGCACTTATATCTACTTTTTTAGAACCTGGGCTTCAGAAAAGTACTATATACTTTGTTATTTAAACCTTTACTTTAGAAATGGACAAATCAAACTATAGACTTTTGAAAGAATATGAGTTTTAGAGGTTTCAATAAGATAAACGTTGCCTGATATACAGTCATATGGTACATCTAGGAAGGAAATATAAAAACTGAATAAATAGGAATGACAGCCAAAATGACTCAAGAATTCTAAAAGTCACTGAAGGAAGATAAATTTTCATAACACAGACATGAAATAAAAAGACTAAAGGGTTCCTGACCAAAGCCTTTAAATTATTTCAAGGTGATAACAATAAGGAAAGAGGGAGTGATTCATTGAAGGTATATGGGACTTTCACAACATAAGCCAAAACATAAAACCAAAAAGGAAGTAATTTATGCAGTAAACAGGTAGATAGTTCAGTATACTTTAATTGCAAATATCAATATAGTTTTACTTGAACAACTTTTAAATAAATGTTCCTATAACTTACCAAGAAGATAAAATTAAGTCTGAAATAAAGCAACATAATTCAAATCATCTTGTTCACCATATAAAAATAAATTAATAAATTGTCTTAATTCAAATGGTGAACAATAGCTAATAATTCAAGTAATGAGCCTATTTTTTCTATGCAATCTCCAGACAAATTTTTGCTGATTTTAAGAGACTTTACCTATGAACAGTAAATACTATCTTCTGCCATATTTTTCTGTATGAGTATTTTAATTAGAGATTTGCTTGCTAATACTTTTTTTTTATTTTATGAAAAATATTGATTGTAACATCTGAAACTTTTCCTTCAATTTACTCACAGAACAACAAAGCAACTTATCAATTTTACACCTAAACTATGACTCCAGCTAAAAAAAGAACTTATCTGCTCATTTTTTCTGCTCATTCCAGCCCGTATTGTTCTCTGTACCCGGTACATGAGGACCAAGTACTGAAAACTCTTAAATACATTTATCCTCACTTATTCCTGCTGTCATTTGTAGAAAAGATTTATAGAAAAAGAAGCAACATTTAGTCAGGTTAAAAAAAAAAAAGAATATAGAAATTATGTCACCAACTTGGGTGCATTAGCTAAGCATGAAGATAAGGAGGCCAAAACACTGTGTCTGGCACCAATGCTCACCACCAGATAGCTGGGAAGAGCTACATTTTACTTATCTGCCTGGTCATTTTAGATCCTTCCCAGTAAGAACAGAGCAGTTAAGGGTAGGATCTAAAAGACAGTGTTGAGGAAAGAAACTCTAGAAGTCAAAATAAAGACAGCACATGCTAATAAATCCATCTAATGGTTAGGTAGGCAGCAAACAAGTGGAAGACTGGGTCTCAGTTATCCTGCCTGATGGATGACAGGTGCACTTCTTTCTGCTCTCAAAGTGCTGCAATTACCAGAATATGAGCCATTACAAAGGGAGAAATAAGGCTCTGTTCTTTCCTTATCATTAAAGCCATTGAGCTCTGCAGAAAAGAACTAAAGATTGGGAAAGAAAGTAGGAGAACAGTAGTAGTGAGTTGGATACTTGGATTTAGATGTTTTTTCAGTCAGTGTTGTTGCTCAGCCAAAGGGATGGTACGAGAATGTCTGTGGAGTGAGCTCTGCAGGAAAGCAACATATATTTCTGGCCATGACAGTATGTCAGCCCTGTGCTAGGACAGTCAAGACTGAAGAACGTTTATGCATGCTCAGAAGCATAAGTGGGTTCCAAGGTAATATTAATATCAGTGTACTTAGACTTGTTAATTGCAATTATAGTTTTGAATTTACGCACTTAATTTCTGTGTGAAATCTTCTTTGAGAACCTGAGTCTGGACCTGAACAACTTGCCCAAAATCATATTGAGACGTTTGCCAGGGAACAGATTTGTAACTCTTAAAGGTGCTAGATAAAAGCTCCAAGTAAGAGAAACAGCTTTATTTTCTTGCTTTATATGGTAGGTTGTTCTGTGTTTACTGCACAAAGATGCCCTTTTGTGAAGGTTTCTAATGTGGTTATGTATCCACTACGAATTCCAAATTCAAAAATTTTATTTCTGACAAAAGTCTTCTGGCCACTACTGAGCTCTCCATGATCAGCATAAACCCTCATTTTTAAAAAAAAATTAATTAACTATTACCACTGTAATTTCCAATATTGCTCACAATTCTGTATGTCTCAACATATAGTGTGGTGATATTTGGAAATGATAAACATTTCTGGCTTTAGTAATGCAACATTGCAAATCATTATGGATTGAGAATTATTACTCATTGTCAAGCAAAATATTATCAGCAAGAAGAAAGGCTTTTTTTTTTTTTCCTTTCCCATAAAAAGCTAATAACCTAATGATCAGCTGCTTTACTCTTTCAGAGAGAAATGCTCTTCTTAGGTTTTCTCCTTCAATTGCAAAATGTATTTGACTTTAAGCACTGAGATCCTTTTGTGTCCACACATAGGAATACACATTTAAAATAAAACAAGTCCGATATGAAAGAGACATTTTGAAACATTAACATTTCACTTGAGGTAACATTTTCATAACAAATCAGGCAACTGACAAACGTTTGGTCTCCAAATCTCAGAGAGTAAGTTAAAAATTGTGATTTCAGGATACTGAGGAAAAACAATTAACAGAGCTTGGCTTGAAGCTGAACCATTTGTTATTAATGCTTATTAAAAAAATCCATATAGAGGATATATTTTTCACTCCCTGTGGATATTTTGCCAGTCTTTCACAAAATCTTGCATTTTACCAGCATCACGTTAGTTCTTTTCCTTGAGAATCCTTTGAAATATAGACATCAGTGTTTCACCTGAATGAACTGTTATAATTCAATTTTGGAACTCAGGGGAAAAGACAAAAAAAAAAATTTAAAAACAACCAAAACAACTTTAAGGACTACTCAAGAGAACGGTTTTCATTAAAATAATTTTATATTATTTACCTAAATTGCAATGATGCTATTATTGCAAAACAACAGCAAAAATATACACACCATGAGCCAGCAAGAGGTTGATGTTGGCAAATTAGAGAAAAACACTTTTGTCCGGTTTTTTTTGGTTATCTTTTTCAATGAATAATAACTATTAAAAGATTTTCCAGTTTCTTTTTTCTCAACCTCTGCAAGATAACTTTGTCGCATATGGTGCAGGATGTGGGAATAGACAGGTTCAAGCTTCAGAAAATCTCTACAGATATTTGTATCTTACTGCTTGCCCTCAAATCCTGAATGGTTGTTTTTATTGTATTCTTTGATTCTTGATGAACTACTTCATTCTCTGGTAACATTTGCTGTTGAAATAGATGCGTGTCTATTTCATACTTCCTGTTAACTTCTGGTTGATTTAGTAACGGAAGTAGATATATAGATTACAAATTCTTTTGCTGTAAACTGATTTATAATACTATGTGTCATAAAACTTCTGCAACCAAGATGGAGTATGGAGCTTTAGAACAAAATACAACTCAAATAATCTTGATTTTAGAGTGTTCACTGATAAAAAATCTAACATTGATTTGACAAGATATTCCAAGGTTTTATGTTTCTAAAAACTTGTCTATATTTGTAGTGTGATTCAGTCTAATTTCAGTTTGCATTATCTTCTTGTATGACACTTCCTGCTAGATTTGAAAAGCATTTTATTATAGATACTCAAAGTTTAATCACAATTTTTTTATCTGCAGTATTTCAACTCAGTTGTGAATATTTAGCTTATAACAGTCACACTGTTGCCAAAGATGGAGAAAGCACATTGTCTCCATGTCTCCACTCTTCATATTATTCTGTGAATTTTTGGAACACAGAAAAATAAATAGCTTGGATGAGATAACATGATTTTCATGTTTGGTTTTTAGGGATACAAAGTCTTTTTTGCCACATGTCCAGATTTCCTTGCTCTGACAGAGGACTGATCAAACATTTCAGAATTGTGTTTTATAGGAAAAGAAACTATCTAAAGATGAAGTTGTACATTTTAATTATTAATTTATATTTTAGGTGTCTTTAATTTAAGTCTAAGATAGAATTTTAAGTCCTTAAAAGAGCTGTGTATCAGTAATCTTGTTTTATCACTATTCAAAATTAAAAAATTTAAAATCCCCATATTTGATTCCCTGCTCTGCTTCCTTCAAAAGCTGGACTACAAAAATATCCAGAAAGTTATAAGTTATTTTATCACAGTATTTGTATTCAATATTTAACCTCTACACAGAAATGGGCCTAAACTGAACAAAAAAAATCTTTCTTTCTAATTCTACCAAATACTGTTGTTTTTGTTTGTGTTTTTTTGTTTGTTTGTTTTTTGAGTCACTCTCTTCCTCTTCTAATTTCTTCAGTTTCAAATCCTATTTATTTTGATAATCAACCTCTTTCCCTTTTCCCATTTGTAGTATCTACACAGGTGGCATAAAAAAAATCACTGCAAAAAAACCCCAAAACAAGTTACATGCTAAAAGTTTTAGGTTAATGTTACAGAAGAATGTCTTTATTTCTGATTCTATTCTCTAGGTCATTTGAAAAAAATTCCCCCAATTAATCTTTTAACCTAGTCTTTTTAAATGACAGTATTGAATGTGACAGCAAGGCAATAATGACAGATATGAGAGATCAGACGTAAATATTCAGTTTGTTGTAGAAAATATGCTAGTTGACATAAAATTTCTAACTTTACCAAAAATATTTGTACTTGAATTCACCAAGATTTCTTGATCAGTTTCTTGATATAGCCCCATCTCAAGGTAATGGATACTGTAATTTTCTTTGTTGATTGCTCAGGATTACTTCAATTCTTAAATGTCAGAAGTCCAACTTGGCTGACCAGGAATTTTCTTTTGGAGGTAAGGCAAAAAATGAAAGGTGTATCCTCAGTGGAAACAAGGTCAGGTGACGTGGGAAGAATGTAGAGATGCTGCTCACCACTTCAGGGAGAAAATCTATGCAGTCAAAACTCAACTGCCATTGAAGCTGGCCAGAAATATAGGGGACTGTTACGTGTGGGAGAGGAAGGCTTAGACAAAATTTATTAAAGGAGCCCTGCCTTTGAGTTACAAGATGCAGACAGTATCCAATATTAGACTCTTATTTTGTCAATGGTTTCAATTTAAGGAATTATCTAGGTGTGATTGAAAAATTTTTGTCCCACAACTTTTAATGATGTCAACTGAGAATACTTATTGTGGTGGTGCAAGGTTGATGGTTGAACTAGATGATCTTAAAGGTCTCTTCTGACCTTGATGATGATTCTGTAATATAGAAAAGTACTCTGAAGAATTTTATAAGGAGACTTTCTCAATTTAGTGAATATTTTTTCCTAATTATTATCTTAATTGTTTGATTGAAATAGTTATTTTAATTTTAATTTTCAAGGAGGTCTATGTGTTTAATATAGCCTGTTATAGTATATCTTCTTAGTGTACAGGGTCATGTAAGTGCTTACCTCCTGGAATTTTATTCCCAAATTGCAGTTTTAGGAGTGAATGCAGTCTCACCTGAAACGGTCAGTGATATATTCAGTTTCTTAAGTCTAATTGTATTATTTGTAATATATCAGCTCAATAGCATTTTTTCTACCTCTCTTTCTATGAAATAGTTATAAATTTTACTAATCTCATTCATGGAAGTGTAAATAAAAACATAGTTATGCCAATTTTTAAAGTACTCTAATTCCTATTAAATTATTATAAACAAATAATCAAAAAGTATAAAGAAAACATAACTAGTCTGGTGTGTAGGCCTTATGTCACAAACTAATAGAATAAACATAAGACTTAAAAATATTGAAATCTAAAATCTGGGAAAAAAATCATTAGATCATATTTGACTATATATAGCAAAGTAATTTATAGATAATTACATCAAACTGATTGAATGTAGTTTTAGGCTTTTTTTTCTTATGCGTAAAGGGGAAAATCAACTGCATTATTGTGCTCTTTCCACAAAATGCAAAAAAAAAAAAAAAGAGAACATATTTATTAAAAAATGTGTTAATTGCATCTTTACAGGCAGCTATATATTACAACTGCAGTTACTTCCTTATTTGCTATAAATGAGTAGAGGATGAAAGGCCAAAACAAGTACATTTATGCATGAACAGATATCTTATTCACTGGAAGTTGTTCAAGTGCCTAAATACACATGGCTGACCTGCTGGAAACACCAACCACCCACAAAGTAACATTTTATATTCAAACCCACAACTAAACTTAATAAAAACTATCACCTAATGTCAAGGTTGTGTAAAAATAGGGAATCTCAACTTCCACCACAAAGCCAGATTTTAAATAGATCACAAATGGCTTTACTTACTGTTAAGAAGCATCAGCAGAGGCAGGAATGAAAGCCAAGAATGCCCAGGAAGGGATGATCATGACAAATGCCCTTATTACCTATTAAGTAGCTCTAAGGAACTAACAGAGCACTACAGAATTTCATCTCATAATGAACAACTCTTACTTTGGTAAAACAAAAGATAATTTTACTCATATTTAAATCCATTAATATCAAGACTATCTCTCAGTGGTAGTCTGCTTCAACACATACTTCTATGCATAAATGCATATATTTCTTTAGAATCTAAGTCACATTACAAAATCTACTTTATTATTTCACAGTACTCTCAGAGTTGGCACTACATGTAAATGACCTTCATGGGATACAAAAGAAATAAACCCACACATTAAGAGGTCAAAGACACTTGATTATTTTTAAATTCATGCTCTGTTACCTTTTTCATGGTGGTTCATTTTCTTTCTAAAGAAATCAAACCCCTTTGAGAAATAGACATCAAGCATGATTTTCTTAATAGGGTCCTACATAAATGAAAATGGTTATAATTTTACTTGAGAGCATTAATGATCACATTTTAACTCAGAAGACAACATCTGACACCTATCCACTCCTCTTACCCCACCCTTCCAAAAGGTAAAATGTTGTGTTATAATCAGTTCTTGAATTTAACAACTTCTGCTACTTACATGAGATACTTTGTGGGAGGAAGCATGCAATGAATGGCAATCCATCAAGGAAATGCACTGGAGTTTAGCACAGGCATGTGCAGAATTGTGGAGAAGTAAAACAGAAAATAGTTATTTCAATTACTGTCACTTTGGTTGGACCGGGTATAGGCACTGAATACATGTGGAGTTTTAACAGGATCAAATAATCATAGATAGCCTTTGTTTGAAGGAATTTTTAAACATCATCCAGTCAACCTCTCCTTCCACTAGAACAGGTTTCATGAAGTCCCATCCAACCTGGCCTTGAAGCCTCTTCAGATGTGGGGTGTCTCACACAGCTTCTCCTGGGCAACCTGTTACAGTGTCTCACCACTCTTATCATAAAATATTTCTTCCTTGTATTTAATCTAAATCTACCCTTTTGCTGTTTAAAACCATTGTCCCTTGTCCTGACACCAGAGGCCAATTCCACTGTTATTGGGTTTTTGAGAGTGAAAGCAATATTCCTTATCTTGAGCCCAAGCACGAGCAGAGCCCTCCTGTTCCAGGGGAGCAACAGAGGAATGCACCCGTACTTTCCAGGAAGGAACTTTCCTCCCTGCAGTGACTTTCCACGAACAACTTCTGGCAGATTTGTGGAATATGATGTCCCTTTCAGAGTACCATGTAGTCATTTAACCTTAGTTAACTACTGCTGGAAGAACACCAGCCTAAGTTGTGACCTACCATAGCTCTAAATCACATACATACTCTAATGAGTTTTCATAATTTTCAGGGATTACCATTGTGCTTAAAGCAATATTAACTGTCTTTTTTTTTTTTTCCAAGCTGTAGATCAAGAGATAGGTAAGACTCCCAAAGTCAAATTTACATTTAAAGTCGACATTTCTTCAAACACAATGATAGTCCCTGAAATGATACCCTTTACGTTAGGATTACAAAAGTGTATTTGTTATTGCATCTAAGTCTGCACAGAAACTTCACTACTAGAACAAGGAAAGGAAAAAAACTTGATTTCGTGCTGAATAGCTAGATTTCTAGATAAAAATGCTGCTCTTCCTAACTATTCACATGATCATTCTCAAGATTTAAATTTGAGATTACTCCTTATCTGATTGCATAGTCAACAGTTTGATCTTTATGTAGCAAAAGGTTTTCCTCTGGTGTACAATCATTTGCAAACTGAGGTTCTTTGCTGACCCATTTTGCAATCTCAAAACAAACAGCCTGAAGTAGCAAAACATCTCTCTCACAGGTCCACAGTGATCTTGCTGCCCATTTTAAGATTACAAAATCTTCTTAGTCATGATCTTAAGGAAAATCATGAAGCTAGAATAAGCTTTCGCAGTATCAAAGAAAAGAGACTAGAAGTGGTTCTGACAATCTCTGCTCTGCCATGCACCACATATTTTTATTTTTAAAAAACCATTAGAACAGCTGGCTATTTCTTGACTTTTACATCAGAAAAAATAGGTTTGTCTATCCACTCAAAATGCAGGTCAATTAACTATGTCAGAGTCCCTTTCCATACCAGCAAAAGTTAGGCTGTATGCTCTCAATCCTTGGCTGGCATTTGCTAAGCTGCAAAAACAGTTCAGGTATCAATACAACATAAACAAAGAGTTCTGCTCCAAATATGCATAAACATTCTGAATTTAAATATGGAAAATAAGTTCATTTTTCTTTAAATATTACAGATTAATGAAAAGGATATATATATCCAGACACCTATTAGTTAGGAACTATTCAAATGTCAAGAAAAATAATAATGACATGACCATAATGAATTCTGAAAGGAAAGAGAGAATGAGTCTTTTTTAAGAAAAAGACAATAATGCTTAAAAAGAGGTTTTCATTTTAAAATAATCTGAAATGGAATTCACCCAGAGGTATTCCATAAATTGGCACTAGATCATGAGAAAAGCAAAGAGTTAGATTTCCCAGTACCCACTAAGGAAACAAGAGCTGCTATTAAATACCCTAAAGCTGCAAAAAGACTCCTGGGCTTGACAGTCCTCTGCCTGTTTTGCATTTTCTATAAGGATATGTTTTCTCTGAACTCCTAAGATTAAACTCAGATTTTTAGTATAAAACCCCACTTGGCTTGTTCATTGAACTGTTAATTATTTCTGTATGAAAAACACCTAGAATACGTTTAGCTTACTGAAAAAAAATACAGAAAAGAAAAAAAAGAAACACTATGTCTTTCTATAAAATATGTGTGCTGAGTTTTTGCCACGATGTTGAAATATTTTATATTCAGATCAATTTGTTCAATGAAAAGTCGATAACTCTGTAACTACATTCACAAGGGCAGCTTAAGCTGAAAAAAGCCTTTGGCTATGTTAAGGAAAAACCACCATGTTTTTAAATGTTTTGACTAGGAGAAAAATTTTACTGACCCCATCATTGTACAATTACAATAGAAAACAGATAATGGATGGGATTTATCTTCATAGAGTACATACCAAATCACTCTTTTCACATTTTCTATTTACTCAGGAGACACTGGATTTGGTAATTAGTTACAGGATGACTGATTTACTCAGGACAGATCAGATTTCTGGTCTTTTTTTTTCACTGATGATGTTCAGGTGACACCTTGCTGCTTTAGTACATCACTATACCCAGTGGGTAAGGCAACTTCATCCAACATTGCGTCTGTGTACCAATCCGGCTGTGTCTACCACAAAAGATCCCACACAACAGCTAGTTAGAAATCAGGACCATGAACCCATTAGTGAAAATAAATAGGGGACGGGAGCTGGCAGGACTGTGGAAAAATAAAATACAACAGGACAACATCTTGAATCATTCCAGTGGGATTCAGTTTCTTATCAGTGTTTGTCTCAAATTTTGAGTAACTCAGCAAAAGAGGGTGAATTTTCACACATGCTTCCAGCTATTAATATGCAGGTGATAAAAGGAGTTCTACAAAACTTTTTATAAATTCACTAAAAGGAAAAATAAAGCAATTTTTTTTCTGTATGGAACATGAAAATCTAAGTCTCTCTTTGCTTCTTCCTGAATATGATCTGCTCATCTCCAAACAGGAGGTATGCATTTTCATTTAATACTCAGAGGAATTAAGTGTTTTGCATTTATACACCAGGGAAACTGAGATGATTTATATCAGATGCTCCAAATTGCATTAGTAAGAATAATAATATCTTGCAGCATTATTTGATACAAAACTATGCCCCCTTAGGACCAAAATAAAGATTGTTCCTGACTAAACACTACAGAGGAGGTTGTAATAACTTTTGAGAGATTCATATTTTTACATTCTGAATCTATTAGAATATATATATGTGAGCCAACTGTATTGCCTTTTTTTTTTCCTGCTGCAATGTATAAATATATCTAGCATAAAATTCTTTTACAACAAATTACTATGCCACTAATAACTTTAAAAAAGATACATGATGATTTTTGGTCTTACAGAAAAGATTATTCCAGCTTCACATCTCCTCTATCTTTCTGATTTAAAACTAATGCATCCTAAACTCAAACATATTTTTGGCCCTGAAATATTTTTACAAACCTGAAGTCAGCAAGATGTTTCGATGCACTGTTAAACCAATCAGAAGAAGAATAACATGTACCAATACCGGTATGTACCAATAATATCACATAATGTACTTCTTCACTGTATCTGCCAGTATTTTGTCAAGAACAATTTGATTATTTTATTTAATCCCTAGCAGTATATTGTGTCATTTCATCTTAATTAGCATGTCACTACTAGGAAAATGTACAATCTTTAGAGCTAAAAAACATTAGCTAATTATCTAAAAGCCCCAAAATTTACCACACACCACATGTTTACAATTTCAGTTGTAAATTGAAAATTGTAAATTAAATTTATTAATTTAATATTATTAAGTTTATTACAGAAATTACTCTGTAACTGCGTATTTGATTAGGTTAACAGAATGCCAGTTTTCATCCAAGTAGTTTAGAATAGTGGGGTGGATTTTCTTTAAATAAATCAAAAAAGACATGAGATACAATCTTTAAACCAGTTCATTTTTTCATGTGAGAGTTCTGCTTACGGATGTTTGTGTACCACAATAACAAGTCACTTGATAGCAAAATGTTCCTTTTATGTACGTATAAGTTTGCGTATACACACACACACACACACAAAATCAGGAATCAATAACCAAGTCATCAAAAATTAGGAATCAATAACCAAGCCATCAAAATAATGTTTGGTTTTGCTCTGAGTATGACATTTTACTTAAACTGTATTTGTGGTATGTATAGAGTAATATTTTTTGTATATGGATTGAATGTTTTTCTGCTCCATTTTGTTGTTTTTGTGCAAAAAGACAAATAAAATATTAACTGCTTGCTGACAGCTTATTTAAGGTATTTTTTAAAGTCTAGTTCAAAATAGATATCTACATACAGTATCTGTATAACTTATGTGTTCAAAAGAATAAAAATACTTTTTCTCTTTTGAGTGACTACACATAATTTAGTAGTTTACTACGTTTCTACTTGTGAAATCTGAACAAACTTTTACAACATGTAAAAGGACTAAAGTAGGCTATATGAGGAAGCTGCTGTCGCTGCAAACAATGACCTTTCTTTAATGTTCGGAGCAGAGATAGATCATGACCCAGAAGGTTAAAATCTTGCTCTCTCTCATTTCTCCCTGACACAGGTCCAGGAAAAAAAAACAGAGAAAAGGGATGAATGAAGAAAATCGCCCCTTGCAGCATAATACACCTGAGCCCCTCTCAGACTATTAGGAGAAATTAGTCACATCAGAATGACATATCTAAAATCCTTAGTTTAGATTCAAATCTAAAAAATAATTTCAAATTCTAAGTTTAGATTAATTAGATTCCAAGTCTAGAGACTCTTGAGAGCCTCAACTGACTCCAGTTACTACAACAATACATAAAGAGTATAAATACATTTCAGCATTTGAGTAAGTTACTGCCTCAAGATTAGGAAAAATCCATGTCGTTCCTGGAGGAATGATGCAATACATAACTTGAAAAATAGTTGCAGCACTCTATTCTCTGCAGAGGTTTGGAGTATTTAAAAAGCAGTCATACAGGGAAGAAATTTAAAATAAAAGCAGTACAGGGAGAAGTAAATGCCAGTAAAGAGACTAAAAATATCCACAGTCGCACAGAAACTCCCAGGAAGTCAACACCTTTCCTGAAGATTAAAGTAATTTCTTCAGTGGTGAAAACAAAAGCATTTTCACTTCTATCCCAGAAATGTCTTTTTAACTTTCAATGAACATTTCTTTGTCTCTTCTCACATCACAAACTTGCTTACCTGTTGAAAAAATAAAGGTGTTGATTTACCTGAACCTGACAAGATTGGACTGAGGAATGTGAAAATTGAGACTATTTCATGGAAACTGCCTGTCATGGGTACTAGGTGCACAGGAAGGAAGGAGCCTGGAGAAGGCTTGGTCATTGTTCTCAGGAAAAGAAGAATGGTACAGGAAAAAAAGGCTAGAGATGCTCAAAGAGAAGTGAGAATTTCTGCCAAAGATGCAGAGAAATCTCCACTCCAACGCCCAGAGTCCCTCCCGTCCTACTCCCGCTCTACCCTCGGGGCTCGCAGGGCTGTTTCTCATCCAGTTCCCCTCCCTCAGCCCTGGCTGCCGGGCAGCGTTTTGCCCTCCCTTGCCCAGGCTTTCCCCGGGGTTCTCGCCCATCCTCCCGCCCGTGGTTGAGAGGCTCAGCTGTGCCCTGCGCTGGGGCCACTGGAGCCGCTGGAACTGGTGGTGTCCAACGTGGTGCAGATCCTGCAGCCCTTCCTGCTGCCACCAGTATCTAGACAGTACAGCGATAAGCCTTATGTAAAGGCTTACAGACAGTTAAAATAGAAGGTATAAAAGAAAAACAGCCATAGTTGAGAAAGCTGCTAAAAAGAGAAGAAATACATAATAAAAAACAATGGTGTGTAGAACACTGCAGTAACTTTAATTTTAAGAATTGCCAGAGGTACCTAATGTAGAACAACAGAGTTAGAAGGGTGAAGTGGAAAATGAAAACAGTGGAACATGGTGATGTATTGCTTTATGAAAGCAGCTGTGTCATCAGTTCAGAGTCTGTGACTGTTCTTCATTTCTAGGGTTTTCAAAATTCACAAATGTCAGCAGTGTTCAAAGTATTAAAACACTAGTGTTCATAACTTGTCCAGTAGCCTAGTCCATAAAGACACTGGTAGGAGTAGGGAAATGACAGATGAGAACCAACCCCCTCAAGTAAGATCTCCAATGTAGTATGGGAATTTTCTCACATTTTTTCTCCAAGGTGCCAGGAAGAAGTCTCTAAAATGATATACACCAGACTGGGAGATTAAAGTAGTTACTGTCCTTGTACCAGTTGCCTTTGTCTAAAGAGCTTTTGAATCTGGATCTTCTGGTACCACATGCTAGTTTGCACAGTTTTCAAACATTTTCTTTTTTTATGAACAAAGTCTTCATATTATAACAGTAAGTATGCTGTGCTTACTGTAGATGTAAATGTATTTCAGAAATATTTTAGAATATTAGATTAGAAAATGTGATACAAGTTAGAGATGGATTCATGGCAAGAGGACAGTAGATGTAAACAGCAGATGAAAAAGTTATTTACAGACCTTGTAATACAAAGTGTGTATTTAGGAGCAAAAGTACTGTCCAAATCTTTATTCTACTGAAAAGACTTTAATTTGCTTTCTGAATATTTATTACAGTATGGTTGTTTGGAAAATGGAAACCATTTCAAATTCAGCATTTTAATTGTTCCCTAAACAAAGAACACATATAATTAATCAGTTTGCTGCCTTTTTTTTTTTTAAGAAATACTAAAGAAAAAAAAAATCCTATCTGAATAACAATCATAATATTACATGCTGGTTGTACGTAGCCCAGCTAGGCAAACTGAAAGATATCACATTTGAAAATTCAGTCCTGTCCAGGGGCAAATTTTGTACTTTTATATATTCATGAATTTGGAAAAGCTTCAAAATCATCATTTTCATGTTAACTTTAGCATTTTTTTAAATTGGAGCTAGTATTTTCAAAGGTGCTAAAGAAAGATAAATACTCATTCAGATTTGGAGTTCACACCTAACATGTATCGGGTCTCTAGAAATTCCTGTCTTTAAATATTACAGAATTTTGTCTGCAGATATCACAGGAGTGCTGGAGAGGTCTTGAAAAACAAAATCCTCACAGTTATCATAAAGTTCTACCCTTTAGAAAGGAAGTAATGGTTTGGGTTTTTTTTCCTGGAAACAGAGGAAATTAACTGATTGAAAGACATTTTTACAAAGAACAGTGAAAATGGCACTTATGTGAGTGCTACATGAAGGAGTCCATACATATGACCATTTCAAGTCAGCAATCATGGTAAATCAATACACAGTTTGAAAGAGTTGGGAAAAGGAGGGGGAGTAGTCAAATGGCATCTACAGAGCTGGGAATATTAAGTTTAATCTGCGGCTGTAACTCTAGTGGGAATTTATGATGAGAAACAGCAGTAATTATTAAAAAGGCTTTGTAGAGCGTGGGATCACTTTGAATGAAAAAATGACTATGTTAGTAGAAAAAGCACACTGAATTTCACAGCATAATGTAAGGTGTCAGGTTTCTGTTATTTATTTGTTTGTTTTGTTGTTTAAAATGATGTGATTTGTATTCATTTCTAAGAATAATTTAGTATATTTTATTAAGTCTAGCTTTTGCTGTGTTTTAGTAATGCAAATACAATAACTGCAAATTTGCCCTTGTTTTCTTTATAGATTTCTGTTTTCAGTTGCTTGTGACTCCACTGAAACAAAAAGGAAAAATTTTCACTTAGATTTCAAGTACTTTGCAAATAGTTTTTTGAATAGTCAGGGACTTCATCTTGTGGTCTCTGCCATTGTGCTTTCTCAGTTACTTGTGTATTTGCTTTATTTACACAAGGGTGTTTTAGGGATAGACATACACACATAAAATTCCCAGAATTCTCCTTAGACATGTAAAAATGTGCAGACCAAATAGCAAACAGTGTAAAGAATTGAGTCTATAGATGTATGTACACTTGAATAAAAGTCTTACTTACAAAAAAATAGTATGAAAGATCAGTGAAATGTTTAGAAAAAGTAATAATTTCACATGTTTTTCTCTACCAGTTTTAAGGTAGCCATAGAAATTTTTTTTTTTCATATTTTCAGGATATTCTGAGGACTAAGTATCTGAAAATCAGCTATTGAAAGTTAAGAACACTTTATCACTTTTCCTTTTTTAAACAATCCTAGCTGCAATTTTTAATAGGTAAATTTTGTTGTTGCTTTGGCATTAGAAATGTTGGACTTGTATAAGGCAGACATAAATCAGCATTACCTTGCATCTTGCATAGAATGAATTACTAAATCTTTACTAAAATTAAGAGTGAGAATAAACATGGTACACAAATTTATTACCTTAGTGGATTGACAAACATATCACCATTGCATCAGGACTCTTCTTCATAGAACTAAAAAAAGATGAATAGGCAGGAAGTGAGAAAAATTATCATTTACCTCTATTTAACAGGTCTCTAAGAATACTGAAGATGTATTTGACCAATGAACCATATTGTTACACCCTGGTCTAGAAGTTCCAAGCTTAATTTTAGACTTGTGTACCTTAACTTCAAGAGATTTTGATCATACGAACCCTTGCAAAGTCTTTGATTCTTTGATACCTTGAACTCATGTCCGAAGAAAAACTACATATTTTTCTATAAGAGGCTTCTTCTACTTTGGTGAGAAAATAGGTGTTTTTGGCACAAAAAGGGTTTTACAGAAATAATATGCAACTTCCCAAAAGCATTACAACAGATCACTGAGACTAGCAAGCACTGCTATAGTGAGGGAACCTTTGTTACAACTAGTAAACCCAAACTCCATACAACTTAAGTGAAATACCTATAATTTAAGTGCAATACAGAAAATAGGAGTATAAGTTGTTTGCTCTTTTAAAGAGTAAAGGAAGAGAGATTAAAAGAAGAAAGAATAAAGGGAGAAAGAGAGGAGAGACAGGTGACTACCTGCAGTCCAGCCAAGGTCAAAACATCACAAGAGGCTTGACCACTCTGGAGATCACATGTTGTTGGCAGATCGGGAAGGCAGCAGCCAAGCAGGGATTTAGGCCACCTGTGTGTCTGTTTATAGACTTCAACCACTCGCCCTAGGCAGTACCTTTGGCTCACTGTCACTTACTGTCCCCCCAGTCAAAGTGAGGGATGCCACAGCCAGTTAGAGGCTCCGGAGGGCACGGTGTGGGGAGGCCACCAGGTGGATTTTATTGACAGCCCAGAGATGTGGCTTTCCCTGCCATGTGCCCTTAGCCATGTTGGCTGCAGGTCTAGGCCCCTCCACACATACAAACAGACAACCTGGTTTATTTGACCCATCAATCAGACAATCCAGTGAGATGCAAATCTGGTCTCTGACACATGCAAAGCAGCCTGAAGGCTGATGTATTTCTTCTTTCTTGAGGCACATCCAGGAAGTTATTGCACTATTAACAACCTTACCCATGAGATTGGAGTCATGTCACAGAGGAAAAGTTAAGTTGCTTTGATATAACTTGGACCTGGAGAATATTTTTTGTCAATTATTTATTTCCTAGTTATATTTTAGATCCTTCGAATACTGTGAATATTTGTTCCTTTATTTTTTTCTAAAAAAAACCACTTGCACCAAAGTTAGTTAGGAATTAATATTTTTTGCCTCTCCTTTTCTCTTTTTTTAAAAAAGGAAAGGATGTTTTCCATCCTTCTTGCTTAATACAATTAATCTGATCACAGCAGTTCCACTTCAGTTAATGAATCTGGACAACAGACCAATGTATGGAATACTCATCAATATTAAACATAAAGATGGCAAATGAAAGTAATAAAATAATAGGGGTAAAGACAGCTTCTTTGATAATTAGGAATAACATCTATGATAAATGTGGATAAAAATCCAGATTAAAAATGTCAATCTGTAGATATTAGTAATTTATTAACTCAGATATTTAAAAACATTTAAAATTGCATGCAATAAACATTTAACTTATCTGCAACAAATATTTTGTCTAAAGTTTGTGCCTGTCTCTGAGTTAAGGACCTGCAGTCCCTGGAGGATCTCACACTGGAGTAGGTGGATGCCTGAAGGAGGCTGTGGGAAGTCTGCTCTGGAGCAGGTTCCTGTCAGGACCTGTGGAGAGAGGAGCCCACAATGGAGCAGGTTTGCTGGTAGGACTTCTGGTCCCACTGAGGACCTGCTCTGGAGCAGTCTGCTTCTGAAGAACTTAACCCTGTGGAAGGGACCCATGATGGAGCAGTTCCTGAAGAACTGTAGCCTGTGAGAAGGACTCAGGCTGGAGAAGTTCATGGAAAACTGTCTTCAATGGGAGGGACTTCACACTGGAGCAGGGGAAGAAGTCCTTGCTCTGACGAGAAAAAAGCAGTGGAAATGGTATTCATGAACTTACCACAGTGCCCATTCCCAATCCTAAGTGCTGCTGTAGTGGTGAAGGAGGTGTAGAATCTGGAATAAAGTTAAACTCAGGAAGAAGGGAGCAGTGGGGGAAGATGTTTTTGAGATTTTATTTTGCTTCTCATTACCCTACTCTGATTTGATCGTTAACAAATTCAATTAATTTCCTCAAGATGAGTTTGTTTTGCTTGTGACAGTAATCAGCAAATGATGTCTCCCTGTATCTCAACCCATGAGCCTTTCACTCTATTTTCTCTCCACTGTCCAGTTGAGGGGGAGAGTGACAGAATTACTTTGGTGGCCACCTGCAGTCCAGCCAAGGTCAAAACACCACAAAAGGTTTGGAACAATGAGATACTTTCTTATCACTGAGTATTTCCCCCAAATGACAATGACTAGTTAGAAAAAAAAAAACAAAACCAAAAACAAAACCACAAAAACAAACAAACAAAAAAAAACCCGCCTCATGAAGCACTTTAATAAGGGATTAGGAAAAAATCCCAACTTTTAGTAAATTTAAAAATGTGATTACAGTTGAGCAAAATGTGATTACAGTTGAGCAAAAAAGCAGATAAGTAATTTCTGCTTTCAAAATAATAGTGGCCAGTTGATAAGAAAGTAAAGAAATGTGAGCAGAATGTTACTGAGGTTCTTTGCACATCCACCTCCCATTTTTCCACGTACACCTTTTGTAGCCTACAACAGCAAACATATCAAAAAAACACCAAAAAGTATGAGATTGAGGAGAGGTAAGAATTTTCATTTACTTGGGTGACGTATGAAGTCTTCCATATAACTTGGAAATAAACCCAAGTATCACAGTCTCATGTATGGAGCTAGAAGTTGTGTAATAAAGCTAAGTTTAGGCAAAAGAATACGTAAAGAAAAGAAACATCCTTCAGGAATGAAAATGCAAATATTCCACCCATGATGAAGTACCTGAAAATGCAAAGACTGTACATTGCCTAGAGTTCTGACCTTAGACTGAGTCCACTGTATCTACCTCTATGCATCTGTGACTTGCACCTTTATTTTAATTTCTCCAAGCAGAGAAACTTGAGAACAGGAAACTTATATTCTGTTTATAAAATTCTGTATGCTATCAACTTAATTTTGTTCTCTGACGTTTAAACTAAATTTAGCATAGGTACTGAAGCAGTATACACATAACCTTTGATGATTTTACCTTTCTGAGACAGAATGGTTCCTCCTGAGACATTTGCAAGCTGTGCAGTACTCCTATAGGTCATATTTCTGGAGTGCTCTGTATCAAACTTGCCCTGGTGATATGGTACATATGGAGATATAACTCTCAAAAGTCAGTATCAGTAGAAAACAACAGCATTTTTTCCAAAGATAGTTGAATCATTTGACATTATTTTTGAAGAAATATTTTTGAAGAAGTTTTTTAGTTTTGTCCTTTAAGTAAATAAAAAAATCCCCACACCGAAGAAGATCATAACACTCCTCCCCCCACCAAAAAAAAAACACAACAGAGGTCAAGTAGAAAGGCCTACTTTCCAGAATTCAGATACTGAATTTGTAAGGAGACTGAAATATTAGGTAGGAAAGGGTAAACAAATCCACAGCTTTGAGGGATTTTTATGCTTTCAGACCTTTCTTAGACATCAATCAGAATTTTAAGAAGTCTGTAACAGTTCCATCCTCTGCTACCAAGCCTACTTCCTCTTCTTCAGCTACAGCTTCTTCCCCTTAAGCTGAAGTATGTATTTCCATATTGATGCTTAAAAATTCAATGTCTTACTTTAATTTACCTCCCATCCCACAGGAAGTATTTCCTATTTATTTATTTAGTAAGTTATTTTCAATATTTTCAATTAATTGCCTCTGCTTGAGTCATCACCTTCTTCTTTATTTTCTAATGTTCATCTTTCGCTGAGATGCACCTGTAATGTTCAGCTAGTGCACCCAACTCAAGAAACACTTGGAAAATGTTCAATTAAAAAGCAGTTCTTAATGTACCTGAATGTTGTGACCTAACCCTAGCAGGCAATGAAGCCCCACACAGCTTCTCACTCACTCCCCTACAGTGAGACAGGACAGGGAATCAGAAGTGTAAAAGTGGAGAAGCTTGTGGGTTGAGTTAAAGAGAATTCAATAGGGCAAACAAAAGCTTCACACACAAGTAAAGCAAAACAAACAATTAATTCACCACTTACCATTGTTAGGCAGGTGTTCAGCCGTCTTTGGGAAAGCAAGTATCCATCATGCCTAACAGTAACTTCCCACCCACCTTGCTCTTTCTTTCACCAGCTTTTATTGCTGAGATAACATCATGTCATGAGGGATATCCCTTTGTTCCACTCGGATCAGCTGTCCGGGCTGCGTTCCCTCCCCATTCACTTTGCACCCCAGCCTCCTTGATGGTGAGGTTGTATGAGGAGCAGAAAAGGCCTTGACTCTGTGTAAACCCTGCTCAGAAATAATTAAAAAGCCCTTTGTTATCAACACTGTTCCCATCACAAATCCAAAACATAGAAAATTGACTCTATACTGGACAAAATTAGTACATTGGTAATATGGACTATACCCACATTTTCCTGTCTTACATCTCACTAGTTTAACTGGAAGAGTTTCTACAAGAAGTGAATAATCTGTGTGGAGTGAGACTGTAAACATTGTAAGACATTAAGCACATTAGTAATGATATCCTAAACTGTTTACTGGGGCATGAGAAAGCTATTTTCTCCATGTGCCTGTGCTTCTAGGTTTGATGTCTGGATGATAACCAATATAACCTTCAGATCATTCTCAGGGTGAGAGTACAGACATACAAAATGATGTCATGTTTTCTCTAGCTGTAGCCAGTAAACATTGAAAATACCTGATCTCAAAATACATGGCAAATTATTGTACATTCTGTTGGCAACCCTATGGAAGCAAAATGCTCCTACTCATTTATTCTATCTCCATCTCAAAACATTTTGTGGTGTAAAAACTACCATTAGTGTTTCTTTCTTCCTTTCAAAAAATTATATCTTTAATTAGCAGAAAAAGTGAATCTTATACTGTGATTTACATTAATCTTCAATATTAATAAGACATTTAACAATCATAAACAAAAGATTCAAATAACAGCTTTTAGATGAAAAAAATCAATTGAAACTAGAGCACTTTAAGAACATGTCATTTCTCTAACTTTTAGCATTGACAGGCTTTCAAGGCACTTTCAGTTTTCTAACCAACATAAAACAATATTCCCCAGGCCACTCTGGTTTATTTAAATTTCAGTGACCAAAATTTGACAGCCAGGGCCTTAGATGCTTCTAAACAACTAAAGTTGATATTTCACTGTATTTATGATGCTAGAAAAAAACAAAGAAGGTTGTTTTCAGCTAGATTGTTCATTATCTTTAAGGACTCATATAGAGGAATCAAATTTAAATTGAAGTTAAGCAAGGTACTGCACATCACTGAGAGAAGAAAATAAAATGTTTGCCATGCAGTGTACTGCATTGTCCTTAATTTGGACCTAGAGGATTCAGGAGATTGTATAAATTACAGTGTTGCTGAATGAAAAATTGTTGACTTCTGAGTGTCACTCTGGAGGCTGAGCTGTAACAGTTAGGAGGAATATGGAGAGTGCCTCTTGCATTTGTTTCTTTTCTCTTTGGATAGTGCACATCTAAGGACAAAGATGTTATGTCTGTTATGTTATGTTATGTGTTATAACCCCTGGCACCTGTAAGGAACAGAGATAACTCCAGTTATTCTCTGATCCTTCTGTCCTTCTCTAGCCAGGTACAAAAAAAAATAGATTAGAAATTAAAGTTTGAATGATTGCAATATTACTCACCACTGTGCAAATCAAAAGATTAAATAAATGGCTAATGTTTTTATATTAGGCCAGATATGGAAAAAGATATCAAATATAATCTGTTTTCTTTTCTGTCTTCTTTCACTGTCATCATTTGGCGTGAATGTCAAATGTTATGTCAGTGTGCTTCACTCCAATAAACACAGTCTGCGGTGGTTAAAATTTTAATAGTATATGCAGATGTCAGTATTTTACAGGTGACTGCTGCTGTATCATCATTATTGAAGTCAATCAGAATTGTTTTCCCACTATAATAATTCAATTCTTAATGAGTTCATGGCCAGCAAAAACAAATGGCTGAGATGGAGCATGAGATAGAAAATGACTGTTGAGCCTTCCTGTTACAACATCTCATGTCTGAAATTTTAAATTAGTAAAATTAATACTGAATGCAGTTTGAACCGAAGTAGAACAGTTCATTATGATACTCACAATGGGATGAATTTTGAAAGCATGCCAGATCTATTTCAGCTTGAGCAAGCAGTGAGCAAACTGGTACATCATTTACCCTGCCCACAAAATCCCCAGAAAATAGTAGTTTTCAATTTTCTTCAAATGGTTTTGCATCAAGAAAAGTGTACCAAACAAAGACAGTATAGATAGTATATTTTTATTTTACTAGAGCTGAAGGACTACTTGCATGACTTATATGAATCATTAGCAGATAATAAATGAAATTACCTGAACAAATTTTTCATTATGCAGAAAACTATAGAAATGTTTGAACTGTTTATTGCTATTTTTGCATATATATGTTCTACTAACATGTTTAGAAAAGTTGCAGGGCTTGTTTTTATTTTCTCAAATGACAGTATAATTTTGGGACTAGTAGATAAAGTATAGAACCGGAATAAAGTCTGTGTTTTTGCTGTTTGTAGCTTTTGAATGTAGAGACAGTTGTGAAAGCTATTCAGTAGGCAGTGGGTGTGGGGTTTTTGCATGTTAGTAAGGATTCTGATACTAACAGCATCCTGCTGTGAGTTCATGGGGCACTGGGTGAAGAACTGGCTTAAGTGTAGAGCTCAGAGGGCTACAGTGAATGGGGCTACATCTGGCTGGTGACCAGTCACCAATATTATTCCTCAGGCTTCAGGTTCAGGGTCAGTCCTGTCCAATCTATTTATCAATCATTTGGATGCAGGGTTTGAATATTTCACAAGCAAGTTTTCTGATGATCCCAAACTGGAGGTGCTGTTGACTCTCTTGAGGGAAGGAAGCCTTGCAGAGGGATCTAGATAGATTGGAGCATAGGGCAATGATTAATGGGATGAAATTTACAAGTCCTAAGGCATTCTGAACCTGTGATGGAGTAATGCTGAGACCAAGTATAAATGAGGAGAGGAGTGGATGGAGAGCAGAAAGAGATCAGAGGTTGCCGGTTGGCAGCAGCTCAGTGTGAGTCAGCAGTGAGCCCTGGTAGCCCAGAGGATAAAACATGTCCCGGGGTGCATCAGAAACAGCATCATCAGTTGGCCAAAAGAGGTGACTTTCTCACTGTTTTCAGTGTTGGTGTGGCCTCACCGTGAGTGCTGTGTGCAGTTCTGGGCTCCACAGGTAAAAAAGTGTGTGTAGGTCCTTGAATGCAACCAGAGGAGGGCAACAAAGCTGGTACAAGGGCTGGAAGGAATGTCCTGTGAGGACCCACTAAAGATTATGGTTTTGTATAGTTCAGAGAGAAGGAGGCTGAAGGGAGAGGGAGGTGCTGAGCTCTTCTCCCTGGTCTCCAGTGGCTGGACATATGGGAATGGTCCAAGGCTGTGCCAGAAGAGATTTAGAGTGGATGCTAGAAAGCACTTTTTTGCTGGTCAAACAGTGGAACAGGCTTTCTAAAGAGATTTCCAGTACCCTTAACAACATATTTTAATATTTGGTCTTGAAGCGGTCAGGCAGTTGGACTAGTTGATAGTAAATCCTTTCCAACTGAAATCTCCTCTCCTCGCCTCTCCTCGCCTCGCCTCCCCACCCCTCCCCTCCTCCCCTCCCCTCCTCCTCCCCTCCCCTCCTCCTCCCCTCCTCTTCTCCTCCCCTCCCCAAGTTGCATGTGTGAAATGAGGACAAACTCTGTATTTGATTAGTCCCTAATACACAGTAGGGTCTTCATTCGTGGCTGGAAACCCTATGCACTAACACAAGTAAATCATGATTCTATGATTTCACTTCTATGTGAAGATAAAGCAAATTCAAGTCCAAACTTTGCCTGTTTCAAGATAATATTTCATAACCTTCAAAAATTCACCTCTGCATTTTTTATAAACTTATATACATAATGAGTCATTCCAATTGCTGCCCTACAGTGATGTTATAAAGGTCCATTCATTTAAGCTTTTAAATCCCACATCCACCATATATACACGTATATATACATGTAATATCTATAATTTATACAGATGAATATAAGTGCCTGCATGAGTGACACGGGGCAATCATATACCTTGATGAAGACTGTAGCAAAAGTTAGTTAAATCCTATATTCCTATTCTGAGAAATGATTTTATGGCCATTAAAAACATTTTAACTTTAATGAGACAGTGAAAAAGTTTTAATAATTTGAAAGTACTTTAATGTACTTCTGAGACGTAAAAAATTTTAGAAGTGAATCCCAGTCAAACTTAAAAAGTAATCTTTATCAAACTATGAGTCTTGAAAATATTCAAAATAAAATTATCTACCTGAAAGTAACAGAGGATACTGTTGTGTGTTTTATTTCTGTGGATAACAGCCTAACAATACTGAGTACTTTATTTTATATATGATATACTAGGCTAATTATTTAAGTGGTACATATTTAAAAAGATTCATAGTAAGTGAATAATATATGTTTGAGATAGACAGATGCAGAGGTCATAGTAGATTATAAAATTTTCATTAAGATACATTTTGAGAGAATTATATTCCTTGTAAATTGGAAAACCACAACAGAGTTCCATATTTTACAAAATATGTGAACTAAACACTCTACCACATAAAAATTCTGTGTATTCTCTTAGGATATCTTTTATCAGAATATGTTTCTGGAATTCTTTAAAAACTGTTTCAAACATTTTTGTTTAGACTTTTACACACACATCCATTCAGTTGGACAGCTTCACTATGATTAGTTCAGGTTGACAGGCGTTGGAGACAGAGTAAATAATTAAATATCACAATTTCAGAAAGAACTAAAAAAACCTCTGGTGACAGTAAAATATGCATACTAGCATGTTCTATCTACCCACCCCTTTCTCCTGCTCTCCATTTACTAGTTTAATTGTCCTGTTTATCAGTTTTGAGACCCCAGACTCTACATAAGATGCCCTTTTAAGGGGTCCAGTATTCAACTGACTATACTGTACTGCAGAGTTTGTCTCTTAGGGGAAAAAAAAAAAAAAGGTAGAAAAAAATTTTGTGGATGCTGTTATTAAAAATACAGAACATCAATGAAATTTGAGCACTGGAAAATGCGTTTGAGTAGCTTAAGAAAGAAGCCTCTTCTGCCCAAACAGAAGAGAGAAGTTTACTTCATTGTGTGATGTCATTAGATCTTACCTAGACGACATAAATAAGAATCACTTTAAGTTGCTTTACATGCCATGAAGTCTGTTCTTTTTCCTTCTGCTGTTCAAGGAATTTTAAATACAATTTTAAATACTTGGATTGTTTCAGAGGAGCAATAGTAAGAAAGACATGAAGATAGTTTTCCCAGATGTTTTTGAGTTACATAAGTAAAAATGATTTGACAAAATCATACAGTTGAAAGTATGTTTCAAACATGGATTCTGTGCATAGGAGCTAACAGGTTGTTCTTGTGGGTTCTGAATCCCTGAGTATTTGTAGATGTCAAATAATCTAAGATTTAAGGAACTGATAAAGGGGAAAAAATTTGCTAGGGACTTAAAGTCTAAAACTCTATTGAAATGAGAGAACTTCATGACTTAATTCAGTGTGTGCTTCATTGCTGGTGCGTAACAATAGATAAATTATGTAGGTTTATACTTATTTTTTTCTTCTTTTCATATGTGGTTTTACTCATGAAAGTCTGTCTTAAAATCACAAAAGAAAGTATAAAAAAGACTAATAACAAGAGAAAGAAAATTGACTACTTCTCTTAGATATTAAAATAAATAGTAATCAGGAGGATTTCTAGGCACCAGAATAAAATACAGAGTGAGTGACAGATTTCTCGATATGCTAAAATTCAACTGTATGCCTTTCACATGCTTGTATTTTAGCCAGATATGCATTAGGAAGCATAGTCATGACTCAAAATGAAATATGTTTATTTGATAGCTTAAAAGGCTTATGGATCCTAGAAGCCCTTTAGTTTATGTAATAGTCTGAATCTTATGATATTTAATCTCTAACACAAGTCAGAGGCCAATATCTGATCACTTCAGTATCTACAAGTACAGGTGAAATTTGCACATTTGTTGTGACATGGGACACTGAATCTGTTCTTTTTTAGAGACCATAAATGTTAAGCAAATACTGTCACTTATGAATTCAGAGTTACTTCTGTAATGTAATAGAACGAATAAGGCTGAAAGGGAGTTCTGGAGATTATCTAGTTCAATCACCCCAGTTTAACAGCGATTCAACTACAGCAAGTTGACCAGCACTGTCAGTTGGGTTTTGAATATTTCCAAGGACAGACTCCCCACAACACTTTATGTATCTTGTTTCAGTGTCCAAACACCACCACAGAAAAAAAAAAAAAAAGAAAAAAAAGCTTCTTCCTATGTTTAAATGGAATTTCTTGTATTTTGTTTTGTGCCCACTCCTTTTTGTCCTGTCACTGGGCACTCTTGAGAAATGTTACACTGTCTTCTCTAGTCTCCCTCTCAAGCACCTATACACATTGATAAGGTCCTCTTGAGCCTTCTCTTCTGCAGACTGAACAGCATTCTCACAGTCTCCTCAAATGTCAGATGCCTCTTAATGATTTTTGCAGTTTTGTACTAGACCTGCTCCAGTATGTGCAATTGTCTTCTACTGGGGAGCCCAGAACTGGAAACAGTGCTCCAAGTGTGTGTCAGCAGTGCTCAGCAGTGGGGAAGGATCACTCTCCCTCAACCAGCTGGCAATGTGCTTCCTAGTGTAGGCGTGTTGTTATTGTCCTTCTTTCGTGCAAGGGCACATTCCTTGCTCATGTTCAGCTCAGTGTCCAGCAGGACCCCAGGTCCTTCTCAGCAAAGGTGATTTCTGGCTGGGAGGCACCAGCCTCCCACTCACTACAAATGATTCCTGTGATTCTGTGCTCCCCAGATGCAGGACTTTGAACTTCTGCTTATTGGAATTCATGATACTCCTGTAAGTCCATTTCTCCAACCTGCAGAGGTCCCTCTGAATGGTGGTGCACTCATCTGGTTAATTGACTGTTCCTTCCAGTTCCTTCCACCTGTGAACTTGCTGAAGGTACCAAATCAGCCTTTCTGTCGTTCCCTGGGGTTTGTCATTAGTGACTGACCATCAGTGTGATTTCATGCTACTGATCACAACTCTCTGACACCAGCAGTTCCATCAGTTTTCACTCCACATAAATGTTATCAGTTCATTAGTGAGGATGCTATTGAATACAGTGTTAAAAGCTGTACTACAGTCAGGATAGTCAACATCTACTACTGTTCACTCATCCGTCAAGTCAATAATTTACAAGGCTGTTGGGTTCTCTCTTACTCTCATAAATGAGATTTTTCCTGTAAATTATTGCTGCTTTTCTACTCAGATGTACAGACACAGCAAGATCTTTTCTTAATTATGTGAACAGACATATGAAATGCTTAAAGGTAGCATGCATAGTAGAAGTAGGCTTGTGAGTCTGGGAAACATAATATGTAAGAGGACCCTTGAAATGGGAGTTTGGGAGCAGTAAGTAAGTACTTTATGCAAAACAAATCTCCTGTAGCATAACAGATTCAAGAAAAAAAATTGCTAGATAGTTGCTGGAATGTGAGCAGTCCTTGGGCACCATCTGGAAGGAAGTGAAATAAATCATGTAGGCCTGCAAGATGGAATGAAATACCTGAAATATCACCCAAATCAGAAAAGATATACCCTTTGTCAAAGAAAAGGCATATTCTATAATGAGTTGCCAATCAATTAAAAAACCCAAACCAAACCAAAACAAAACCAATCAAAAAAATAGGAGTTGTGTCTAAGAAACAGGAACCAAGTCAGTGACTGAATTAAACCACAGAACAGTACAGTTTATATGAAGTTCACTCAGTGTGGGGTAAAACTCTGCATAAACAGTCATCTAGTCAAAAAACATTTGAAAACCATTCCAGATAAAGACAGGTAAAACTGCTTGGCTAGCCTCATCCACATAGCATGAACATTAGCTCCTTTGCTATGGTTGTATGGAAGTTTCTGTGCATTTACAACCTGGTAGATTTTCAGTACAACATTACTTTCCATTTGTTAAAAATAAAAATAAAAAACAGTTATATGTTTGACAAAATAATAAAAAAAATCAGCCTTGAGGCAAGTTTCATAAAAATAGAAGGTTTTGTATAGTACTCAATTTGTTTCCTCATTTGGCACAGATGCAGTAATGATACAGAGAAGAACAGAAATGGGTACAAAAAAGATATGTAATGCATAAAAGTTTGACGGGTGTTTATTTTCTCTTATTAAACCAATATTTCAAGGGATGGGGTCAGATTACTATTAATTCTCTCTTTGACATTGCATGCAAAATATCCGCAGGTTGCTGAATTATTCTGGCAAAGTTGGTGAATTGCTTTGGGCAATTTTTGGTTCAGCATATATAGAGTCTTTTGAGTTAACAAGGGCAGTTTATGAATTTCTCTTTAAAATGGTGATCAAAGAGCTCCCTATTTCCTTGCCATTTTCACTGATAATGAAAACATTTGCAATACAAGTAATTTGCATGATGGTGATAATAATAAATAGTAGTAAAGTAATAAAAATATAATGGCCTAATAAAATGTAGTAAACAGTTATAAAGTTATCTATTCAAAGTTAATAATTGTAACAAGAAAATAAATAATGTATCATAGTAATTACAGTCTCAGGGCATCTAGACTAAGTTAGTAACACTAACTATGTTCAGAGTTATAAAAGGCCTCTTCTGCTACTGTAAAAATTCATATCATACTACATTTGGTCAACAGTTTTGCCATAAATTCTGCTTAGTAGTCTAACTGCATGTATAATACATGTACCATATGTATTAAATCTGATAAAACACTTCTAAACTGTATTTATAAAATTAAAATAATCTCTATAAACTGTATGAATATTAAGAATCACTCAACTTTCACAGTTACTTCAATAGAAAAATCTAGACATGTGACCTGCCTGATGAATTCGTAGTGAATCCTTGTGTCCTGTTTGAGTATGAATATGGTTTAAAGCTTGAGAAGCTTTCTACCTGAAATACAGGTTAGTTATGAAGAATGTTACCTAACACCATTTAGGCAGAGTGCTGTCTTCAAGAAGTGAAATAAGTTAATATGGACTTAATACGCTAAAGCATAGGTGGGAAGATGGCAATTCTGTCTTAGTGTTTGAGAGCTGAGTTTCTGAGAGTTGACAGCTGGACAGCATCTAGATGGGCCTACAGAAAACAGAACTGAATTCTAGGAACTGTCATGGCAACTGGGAAGAGGCTTTGGCAAAGGTCAGGAAAAGCTTTGAGAATAAAGCCTGCACTTTGGGAATAACATTGAGTTTTATACCATTTCTTCAGGATGTGGTTGAACTGAAGGAAGTGTACATAAAGTTGGGCCTTATTCTTAGAGCAGACTCATGATCTGGCATAGATCTGGCATAGATCTGGCATACTGTCCAGACAAGTCCATAGTAAATTGCAGGAGCAGGAAAGATAGTGCATACTCCTTGGCTAGAATAACCAGTTCCTCCTCTATCTCTCCATTCTTGTAACACAGAGGGATGAAGAAGTTGAAGAGGAAAAGGTGGCAAGATGGAAGTCCAGGGAGCGAAACTGATTATCCTCACCCATTTCAGTGAAACTGATTATCATTACCGATTTCTCCAAACTCTTTGTGCCATTATATATTTTTCACAAAATGCATAGTGCTTTTGTGTTTATTTTCAGGCTTTTATTCTTGTTTTAATTAAAACTATGGTTTTATCTTTGCTTTGATTTGCATATCATTGTGATGTCTACATGCCCATTCCAGCTAGTTACTCTTCTTGAATTGCTTAGTTTATTGAACTTTCGTATTTTCTGAAGGTCTTACTTTTATCTACTAAAATTTAGACCAAGGGAAAGTAAAATATTTAGTTGAAATACAGTAGTAAATTAAGCACTTCATGGATCCTACTGAACTGATGGCCAATTAGTCAAAAGTAGTTAGCATAAAGAGACACAATTAAAATCATTACCCATGTCAGCAGACAGATCAATATGGTGCCTATATAATCAGTTAGTTCCTCTCAATCCATAAAATTAATCAGGGACAAGATGGCACTTGCTTCACTCAAGATATGCACTGAATGTTTAGAGCAAGTGATTTTGAAACAGCCAGTGTCCAAGCAGTTGCTCTTCAAGACTGTCATGTGCAACATGGAGGTAAAAGTACTTAGCATGCCTTTTGCTTCAGCATTCTTTATCTGCAGTGCTCTCTGCTTGTGGGTCATGCTCACCAGTGTCCATTTTTCTCTGTAGTCTTTTCAAACTTTATAAATAGGTCATAGGAATAATGCCTTTCATACATTAGTTTTCAAGTAATTTTGAAAGCAAGATTTTTGTCATCTTATGGTGTCATTTTGTCATCTTATGGTGTCATTTCAGTCAATACAAGCAAAATGAAGGTTTTATAGCTCTCTAAACTGTAAAAAAGGCTGTTTTCACGTGTATCAGGAATAATGTCTACTGCCAAAAAAGCTCTGGGGAAGTAAGGGACATATGGTGTCTTTGATTCTGCCTCTTCAGTGTTTCTTATTATAATTACCTACCCTACTACTGAATGCAGAGAAACTAAGAGGAAACAAAATCATACATCTTTCAGTTTCCTCTGATTCATCTAGAGGTATATGTTTTGTCTAGAAACTACAGATATAGAGTTTGGGATGAATATATTGGTTTTAGGTTGAAAGAGGAAGCCTGAGGAGATGCTAATTCCAATGGTCATCTACTTAATTGGTATGACAGGGACTGAAGATTTTTTTGATATAACATTCATGTAATGCATAGAGTAGTATCATGGGAGCTGGGAACCCGAGATTTGCTACTGTTATTCCTAGGCTGGTACAGAGGGAGACCAGAAGGAAGCTTGAACAATTGAGGTTCACAGTTTTCCTGGGATAAAGAGCATCTGCTTTTCTTCTTGTGCCCCACTTCACTCTCTACCCCTTGCTGATGCAGTTGCTGCCTATAGATACTGAAATCCGAGGTGCATATGTAGGAAACCCATCCCTCCTGGGCACACAAAACTGTGGACAGAGTGGGATATCTGTGGCAGGGGAGATCCCTGAGAAGACTTCCAGTAAATCTTACTGGACAAAAAACCCAGTGGTAACCTAGAAGGAATCCATGCAATTGGGCTGCACTATTGTCACAGTTTAATGAGACAAAAGTGTTTTGCTTAGGATGAGTTATGAGGAAGACCCACGCTCCTCCCTCTAAGCAATTGTAAATCTGAAATTAAGAAGCTCCAACTGAGAAAACGTGTGGAAAAAGGAAAAAAAAACCAGCCCTTTATTAAAAAATATGTATGTATTGTCAGAACAACGAAAGAACACAAATAAAACAACCAAACAATAATCCTATACACAAAAATAATCCCCTACAAAACAAACAAACAAAACCCCAAAGGACAAAAAAGTAAACAGTTCAGTTTTCACCCATTGGTGCAATTCTAATCACAATCCGCAGGGGGGTGCTGTTGGATCACTGGTGGTTGCCATGCTGGGGAGCCCCACGGATGTGGTGGAGAAGATGAAGATGGAGGTCTTCCCTTCCCCCTCACATGAAAAAGGGGAGAAAAGGAGGGAGAGGGAAAAAAAAAATCACTCCCAAACGGGAACTCACTCTGTCCTGCTGGCTGAGTTGTATGGTGTAGCTGCCAAAAAAAAAAAAAGGAACAATGGAGGAGGGGAAAAAAAGGTGACTTCCTTCCCAAGTGGTTCCTCTCCAATGAAAAATCCAAACAGGTTCCCTGGTTGGGTAGGACTGAGCTGATTGGGCAGCCAGGCTGAGAATGAAATCACCTCGGAGCTCCTGCCACCCAAACTTTTGTGTTAGTCAACTGCCAAGCCACAGCCACAGCCAACCTGCCCATTCAGCATTCCCTTCACACAGTGGGCAGGGTAAAGGGAAAATTCCTGCTTAGTTTCCAAGAACAAGCAAAACTATGACAACCACAATGACTACTGGAAAGAGCAAAAATGGCATTTCCCTCTGATTCCTTGGAATTACTATCAGACAGGTGATGGCCAGTATGTTTAGAGTTAAGAGCCATTCAACATAAAAATTCCCAGCAACAATCATTTTGCTTATGTCCTGTTCTCTGTGACATTATAATGTGGCAAGCTGACTAGCTCTCAAACAAGATGAAGCACTGCCTTTAGTGAAATCTTTACTTTATGGAGAAAAATCATAATATTAGTCTACATCCTGTGTTCTTGCTTTATTGTCTTGAGCATAAGTACCTGTTAACTTAAACAACTATTAAACAACAAAATATATGGGTAATACTGAGATCCTGCATTAGATGTATCTACTGTTCTCATCAGTGGTTGTGATATCATGATAGGGGAAGGTATTCAGAGGCACATAGATAATTTAGGAACACACACTCTATTGTCTTTTTCTTTCTTTTCTCAATTCTTATCTAAATACTTTTGAAAATTAGGTTCAGTTATGCTACAGGCAAAAGTATGCTACAGGCAAAAGGATCAAAATAATAAAGAAAAAAGGGCCAGTTAAAACTCAAAAAAATGAAGTGTCAAGTTTTTAAAAGTCTTTGATGAAGAGAATAACTACTGCTTTGCAGGAGTCAGTGTACATACTTAAGGACACTAAGGAATTATCTTAGGAATTAGCTTTCTTTTACTGAGAGAACGGATTAAAATTGCAAATGCTACTGTGTCAAATAGCCTATTTAATAATTTACATTACTTACTTCAAAATGAAAAAGAGACATTTTCTGAGAGGATAAAGGGTGGTAAAAAGTCCTTTAGAGAGTCCTATAGTCCTATACAAAGTGGTCAGTATAGAGGAAATCAGTAGACAAGTATTTCATTATTTATCTACAGCTAGTTTTTGACAATGTAAAATCATACACCTTCATCTATGTTGTTCATCTTTTCCTGAAGGATAAGTGCATGACCTTTAAATCTCAAGATTCTGTGAGAGAGGACTATTTAGATTACACTATGAAGGAACTTAACAACTTTATTTTTACCATATTTTTAACTGGATAAATTGCTCAAAATGGCCTCTGCTATTTTTGCCCTAATTTTTGAATCTTACTGAAATGTATTTATCACACCAAATTAAATTAATATGTTTTTCTTGAATTCTGATCTCTGCTTTGTGTGCCGGAATAATACCACACCCATATAAAGAAATTGTCTATCTTTGCGTTGGCACTGGGTAGACTTTTTTAGCAAAATTCCTCTTTGGAACAAGTAGAAATTGATATCAGTGGCCTCCGAGAAAAGTAACTATTAACCACATAGCTGACATGCAGTGTAATAACAGTGGTGTCTCTCAGTGGGGACATTTCAGAAAGCTCTAGGCTACTTCACCCCTCCTGCATACTAAGAGTATATTCATGAGGACTTAGGGCAAAGAAAGTAGTGTTCTTTGAATTCATGCCCTACCTTTCTTCATTATCATTTTCACTGCATATTTCTGTATGAAGAGTGAAATCTTCTTTGCCATGTAGTCCCTCAGCAGGTTTTTGATATTGAGGACTGATATTGAATACAGTTATCTTGATGGAAGGAGGTAGATGTAATTTGAACTTAGAGTAGAAATACTAATAATTACAATTAAATTGCTGCTTCAAAAACACTTATCATACATATATTTTCTGTAAATATTGCCTCTACCCAACCAGTGAATTCTGATGATTTAAGGTCTTGAAGAAGAAGATATTGGGGGACAAAGGACAGACACTGGAACATGAGAGGGAAAGAAGAGAAAACAGATCTTGAATGAATTAAAATGAAACATGTTATCCTAGACAGGTTTTGAATAACCCTGCAGATTTCTGTGTCTTTATCTCACTTGTCTTGAACTTCTGTAATTTATTGGTTGTTTAAGCATTTTTTGGAGACAAAGCACTGCATGAGAACAAATCCCAGGCACAAATCTGTCCAGAATTTTCATTATGGAGTATGTTGATGTATGCGTACACACATACATACACATACGTAGTGATCTACAACCGCTTAGTTTAATTTTTGGTTTGGTTTTAGCATTTCCTTGTATATCAGTAAGTATAGGAATGTGAAATGAAGATTTGATGAGGAGGAAAACTCTACAAATTCTGACTTTCAAAGGAAGTTGTCTGTCTTACTCTTCTCTGTAACTAAAAATCTTTCTGCATGTAATCTACTTCAGTGTGCTTCTCATATTGGCTACTTGGAGTATTAAAATTCCAAGACACTTCAGTAATGAAACAAGAAAGTTATGGCTATCATGGTTGTTCTTTTTAATTTAACTAAATATTTGTATGTCTGATCCTTATTTAGAATATGTGCAATTCTTGTGGATAGAAAGCCACTATGTACTCTAGATTTTTTCCAGTGGATAGTACAACAACTGATTTTTCACAACCATGTCTGACACATTGCCCTTAGAGGGCTGAAGGTTACTGGCAGTTCCATACACCTCTTTATATGACATTCTGTCTGGAATGAAAAATACCCAGGTTGCTGTTTGAGTTGTGAGTGCCCTGTGTGATGAGAAAAAACCTACCACTTTAAAAATTTTGAAGGGAAGATAAGTTCTCAATTAAGTTTGTTCCAAGCAGAAAGAACAACGGGATATCAATCCCCTGATAAATCCTCCAGAAACTACCCCAAACTGTAAATGCTTTAGAAAAAGAAAAATTACTGAGACAATCTGAAATTTACTGACCAGCAACAAAATAGTTGTAGATTACATGATCCAAAACATCTTCTGTATTTATTCTTTAAAAATCAATGAATAAGAAACATTTAAATTTTTAAAAAGTGAGCTGTTTTAACCATACGGTTAGCTGTTAGCTGTTTTAATCATTAAGGAGTCATCACAAGTAAATCAGTGATAGATCCATAATCCTCAAGAGATTTGTTCCTTTTGTTCATTATTATATTTTAAAATGACAGTAATTTTGTTCTTAAATTGGCACTGTTCTATAATAGTCACATTAGCACTTCTTTCAGACAATTAAAGGGTATCCCAAGTTTCCTATCACTGGAAAAATTGCCTACTTAGACCTTGAGAGAAGAGTTCTCTGAGTTAGAGCTGCAGTCTTACAACAGTTTGAACAGTTTTATTTCCACTAGGTGGAGCACTGTTATCACAGCAGAATTTTTTAAAGTTAAAAGAGGCTTTTGAAGTCAAGAAAGAGAAAAAAGAGATTAAGCTGGAGAATTTGGATCCAGATATAGATATGTTTTTGTGAAGTGTGTGAGGGTTAAAGTATGCAAACTTCTGTATTCCAGTTTGATTGGTTTGTCTCTTTTGAATTCTGTCTCCCTACTCCATCATTATCCTTACAGGTTTTGATTGAAAAAGTGAATAATTTAAGGTAAAAGACATGGGGTTCTTCAACATCTTCACAAGAGGGAGCAGAGGGGAAGTAGAGATCTCCTTGCTCTCATGATCAGTGACAGGACTCGAGGAAACAGTACTAGATTGTTCAGAAAGGTTTAGATTAGATACCAGGAAAAGGTTTTTTCACCCAGAGGTTTGTTGAGTACTGAAACCCAGGGAAGTGGTCACAGCACCAAGCCTACCAGAGTTCAAGAAGTACTTGGATGATACTCTTGGGAACGTGGTGTGACTCTTGCAGTGTCCTGTGCAAGGTCAGGGCTTGGACTCTGTGATCCTGATGGGTCCCTTCCAACTCAGCATATTCTGTCATTCTATGATTCAATGATTTCTAGAAAAAAAAAAGGGAAAAAAACAAGGTGGCTGCCATGGTGTAAATTTCTGTTTCTAAAGGATGGATATAATGTTTTAGAAGACTATATTTAATGAAGAGTTTTGTAAAAACAAAATTAATTATATGCCATTTGTGGTCTAGCAGACTCCAAACTGCGTAAATTCAAAGTTCAAAATTCATTGCCAAGAGGTGTCTTTTTCTGAAACTGGGGAAATTGAAACTGGGGAAAGAATAAGAGTATTTTATAGAAGAGCAACCTTACTGAGGCTTCTCAGTTAGTCCATGATGTGGGTATTCAGAGCCTTAATAGATTACTATCAACTTAAACTGCACTCAAAAGCATAAAAGTGTTAAGAAAATTGTAAAACTACATGACAAAACACTGATGCTATATTCAATTATATCAAGAATTGTCTATCAATACTCATGGCTATCACTGTCCTCTTATGTTTTCAACACAGATCTTAGCTTAAATCCCATGAATATGAGTGGTAGATCAGCTTTTTCTAATGTCTCTGTGATGAAGCTTCATATTCCCAAGAAAATGTTGTTTATGTTTATATCTTTTCTTGTTTTTTCTTTGTTTTTTTCTTGGTTACTTTGTTCCTAATTTTTACCCAAGTGTACAAGAGGTAAAACACTTTGCAGATATGTATAGCTTTTTAGGTGCACTGAAGCGAACACTTTGTCTCAGAGGAAGGTATGAAAAGGGTCTGCAGAGTGTAGTTGGGTCAATATAGAATTTTAAAAAGGATGAACGTGGTCACCTAGGCACTCTCAATTTCCAATAGTTTCAATCATAAATGGCGCCTGTGGCAGGAGAGCAGTCAGGGAGCAGATGTTTTGCGTGTGTTTGTGTCTAAGCCATTCTGCATGCCACAGCTGGTGACATGTTCTTCATGTTACAGTTGAGGCAGGCTGTATCTGCTCAGCAAACTAGACAAGTTTCTGCTTCCTCATACTAGTCATATGTTCGCATACATCTACATCGCATTAAAAACATCAGTGAGTAAATGCATGCAAATTAGCTTAAAGGTGGTTAGTTCAGTTGTCAGTGACAGTATAGATGTCAGCCTTGTTTAGCTGTCCAAGAATGAGTGCAGTGTCTCTGAGGTGTGTCTGAAGGCCTGAACTGATAAAGCACTGAAGGTTCTTCTCCTTTGACCTTGAGGCTTTCTGACTCCAACTGAAGGTATAATTTACTCTGATGTCCATTAGAGAATAATTGTTCATGTTTATAATGTTCTAGATGTTTGATATAGATTCCAATGTCAAAAATGAGTATTCTTTTGAAACTAGCTGTGTATGAATCTTCTTAGGGTAAAAGAATAGCAATGAAATAATAAATTAAACATTAACAGACTGAGGTGTATTAATTTGTAAACTTAAGCAATGCAATTAATTAATTTTGATTCTCCTACACATTCTTGTGTTCATAGAAATGCTTCAAATATGTCTTAAAACAGGCAACTTACACCTGCACTATGACTTCATGCAAACTTCATGCAAAGACTTCAAACACGTCCACTCTGAAGGGTGACTAACTAGATTGTCAGTACTTTAAATATAACTTCTTTAAAGACAGCTATGTTACATTATCAAACAGTTCACAAAATTATAGATAACAGATTAAAAGTCTTTTTGAGCTCTATCTATTTTACTGGGATATTAATTTCTACAATTTAGACTAGCATAACGGACGGCTAATGAAAGAGCAAAATTTTCAAATTGTTTCTTCAGTTATGGTCACTTAAATCATCCTAAAGTATAGGAAAATTGCTATTACACATTGTACAAGTAGTAGATGAAAAAAACCCCAACAAACTAGATATAGATTGAATTTAAAATTAATGTTTTGCTAGATGAGAGAAGGCCAATGTGAAGAAGCTTTTCTGCAGCTATCCACAGAATGAAAAGGTTTAGAATACACAGTACTCCAGAAACTTGTTTGGTCCCTTGAATTTCAAATCAATCATGTTTTTAAATCAATAATATAATTTTTTTGTGTGTGAGACCTAATGAATAACACATAGTGGGTTAAGGAAAACACTCTATTTTCTGTAGCCAGTGGGTTGCTGTTTGCATAGTGTTTGGCTCATTATCTAATTATTATTGAGAGACATTTTTTTTAATGGCATGGAATAGAATTAAATCAATAAAATGTTTATGGGCATTGTTAAAAGAGTGAAGTACCTTCCACCTTTTGAAAAATAACCAACAAGTTAAAAGCCAAAACTGTAACAAAATACCCCACCATTAATTTTTATCTTAGCCATTTCTAAATGTATCTTAGAATGTTTGAAATATGTGCAATCTATTTGTTACCAGAACAAAGGGAAAGACAAGCCATATTTTAATTTATTGTACAAAGATACCACATAAGAAACTACATCAATATGTAGTCTAAAAAGGTTAAGCTAAACCCATTTTTTACATGGAATGACTAAGTACAAATTTTACTACGAGGCTGTAAGATCAGATGGGGCTGCTGAAAACAACTAGGTGTTACAGTTTCGGGGCAATCATAACAGTCTTTCTCAGCTTTAAAATATGTGACTCTGCAGGCTGTCTTAGGTGATACTGAGTGTTGTCTGTGGAACAAACACTGCCAGTAGTCCTAGCTTTTTTACTATCCTGGGCTCTAAGAATACTTCATCCCAGTTCCATGCTGCAAGGAAAAATTCACTTGTAGGTTGTAGTGGGTTTACCTAGGCTGGAGGCCAGATACCCACCAAGTTGCCCTATCACTCTCCTTCCCATCCTGACTGGGGAGAGAGAATAGAATGGAAAACGACTGGTAGACTGAGATAAGGTAGTTTACTAAAGCAAAAGTGGAAGCTTGTGCGTCCAAAAATTAAAGGGGAAAATAGTAAGATTTATTTTCTTCTTTCCATCAGCAGTGATGTCCAGCTTCCTGGGAAGTAGGGCTTCAGAAACATAATATGATTGCTCAACAGGCAAACATTGTAAACAACAAATGCCTCATGTTCTTCCTTCTTTCTTTAGATTTTATATCTGGGTTGATTTCATATGGTATGGAATATCCCTCTCATCAGTTTGGGTCAGCTGGCCTACTTGTGTCCCCTCCCAGGATTTTGCCCTAAACTGGGGATGGAGGATGCTGTAGCCAAAACACTGGAGTGTTATCAACACCTTTCTAGCTACTAATGCAAAGCACACCACTGTGAGGGCTGCTATGAGAAAATGAACTCCAGCTCAGTTGGACCAAATACAACCTCCAACCCCTCTTTCACACCATCGGTGTCATACTCAGATCCTACATAATTTATACATCTTCTGACTATCCCCCCTCCTTTCACAGATAGACATTATTTTTTCATTTTCATGGGCATCTTCCAACCCTCTAGATCTTAGGCTTCATTCCTTCAGGATGGGTGCAATCAATCACTGGGCACCAACACTAGCCTGGCCTGGGTAATCGTGGTATTTTCCTTGTGCCTCGCAAAATTTGTTCTTCATTGTCCTGCTACTTTACTTCCTGCAACATACAACTTACACTATAGATTACTTTTCTCCTAAGATTAAATATCCCTGGGGCACACACCAGGATAGGCCTTACTTCCCCATTATCCAGCAGGTACACCCTGATCCCTGAGCAAAGACAATCCCACAAATGGGTTTGCCTTTTCCCATGGGAGGAGAAACTGACACTGACTCCCTCAGCCATTTCCCCATGTGGAGCAGGAGAACATTACCTCTTCCCACAGTATGTAGGGGTTTTGTTTGGGCAGGACCAGGGCAGTTGGTAGATTCCCTACTGTTGACCAGCCAAGTGGCTTCAGCTAAATTTGCCTCCAAGTGTTTCTGTGTTCTATTACCCAATGCTCTTAACACAGATTTCATCAGTCCATTATATCTCTTGATTTTTTTAGAGACTTGTGGGTGATAAGGGATGTGATATATCCACTCAATGCCATGTTTCTTTGCCTAAGGGTTTATAAGGTTATTTAAAAAATTAGTCCTGTTTTCTGATTCAATTCTCTACACGGTATCATGTCACTGCAGAACGTACCTGTCAAGGCCTAATATGGTGTTTTGAGCAGTGGCCTGGTCTACAGAATATGTTTCCAGCCAACCAATAATTGCCTCCACCATGGTGAGTATGTAGCTTTTGCCTTGGCATGTTCATGGCCCCCCTGCTAACAAAACCTGGACACAGAAAACCCAATACATATGCCCAGCTTCTCTCAAAGAGACATGAACTAGACCAAGCACAGGAATGAGAAGGGAAATGTTTAGCTCCAGTAGATCCTCTCTGGGATACAACAACAAGAACATCAGTATTTCAGGAGGCCCCAGAATCTGAGGACTGAGTCATTACTGTCATTTTCTCTTTTTCTTCACCCATGGTTTATGCTGATTTATTTTTAACTTGTATTTGTCTTTTTATCAGAGAAAAAAAAAAGTTATTTAATCAAAGCCATTCCATATGTTTTAAATTCTGGGTGTTTGATTTCAGAATTTTTATTTTCAATTTCATTTCATTTACATTTCTATTTCCCCTCTTACCTTAATATCGATCAGGACTGTTTTCAGCTTTGAAATGATGACTGCTTCAGAGAACAGATAACAGTTTAATTACCTCTGGGCCACTGGTCAGAGGTCACAGTTCAATGGAAGGTATGTGAAATGGTTGACAACGAATAAGGCATTTTTCCATCAGGTGTTGCTGAGTCCCTCCCTCTCCTCCCTTCCTCTCTCCGCTCCCCTCCCCTCTCTTCTTCCCTCCTCTTCCCTTCCCTTTTTCCTATCCCCTCTTGCTAAATCACAGAGTCACACTCAGTGGCACACAGTTAATATCAGTGGTGTAGGTAACATCTTTTTCTGTAGAGTCAGAGACACAAAACTTGAGTATCACTCCACTTGGCCATGATTGCAAGTCAGTAGAGGGCAGCAGGACACGTGTCCACTAAGCAGTTGTTACACTATAATGTATATTTTATTGATGTCTTAAAATGGATGGCTTGCTATATTTATGATAACATTTATTACAGGACATAGAGTTCATCTCGCTGGAACAAACCATTTAGTTCATCTTATCCGGTAAGCGGCTGACAGTGGCAGTGAATAACTGATGTCTCAGAGCAAGCATAAAAATAAACAAGATGCACTCAGCCAATTGTGCCAAACCTCTGCAGGCGATTAGCTAACACCCTCAAGCATGAAATCTGATTACCTTATTATCATCTTAGCTTGCATAGGCATGGATTCTTAGCAACGCTATTAGTTATCCGCTCCTCTTTAGAATGTAGCTATAGTGGTTTGCCTTGATGAGTTCCTGTGGCAACAATTTTCACAAACATATTATGCAAACTTTTTTCCTTCTGATCAGTCTTGTTAACTGAATTTCAACAGCAGAAATGTGTTCGTATCTAAAATATAACAGCTGATACTTGAGTAGACACTTAGTTTAAATGAATTTGTAGACTGCAAATTTAGTCAAGCCTTAATTAAAAGTCATAAAATGATGAGTTTTCCTTAGTATTCATGATCTTAAACATAAGACAATGTGGGGGTTCTTTTTTAAAAGAGAAAGAGCTTTACTCTGTGTCCTAAAAGGATCAAAACTCATGCTACTTTTAGGATGAATCCTGAGTTTCTCATATAGTCACATGGAACTGAGAGCTGAGGATTTATGATAATGATGAAACAGGATAAGACTTGCAAAATTCTGCAAGTTCATAGTAGTGGATTTATAATAGCTGCATAAAAGGGAACCCATCCTCTCTACAATGCCTTTGACAAACCTAAATACAATTAGTAGTTCCAAGGATGTTTGATCGATTAACCGCTGACAGACCTATCAAAGCAAATATGACAAAAACCTAAAAAACCCACAACCTGAACAGCTTTAGTCTCTTGACTTCAATTGCCTCCTTCCTTCCCTTTGCAAGCAAGCTGAGAGAAAAGATAGGCCTTGAAGAAGAGCTTATAAGAAACTGAGACTTCTGTGTAGTCAAACTTCTCGCATTACTTCTGATTAAATTTGCATATTAGGACTTAAAAGAACAGAACTGATTGCCTTCTCTTTAGCCCCTTTGTTTTGAGTTATGACCATGACTTAGCAATCTCCCCTCCAAATCACCCATGGTCAACTAGGAGTTCAGAATCACTCATGGTGGTTAATGTAGTGGGTAGACCCTGGATAGACTCCAGGGACCCACCAAAGCATCTTTAATCCTCCTCTCCTCATCTGGACAGGGGAAAATAAGTATAACTAAATGATCATGGATTTAAAGGCTAGGAGAGAGTCAGTCTCTTATTTTTTCAAGTGGCAATTCACATAATTCACATAACAGTGAATTAATTTCACAAGCAAAACACACTCAACTTGGGAAGCTTGTTTAATTTATGACTAGTCAAATGAGCTTAGAGTAATAGGGAGAAAAGTCAAACCTTAAAACACCTTCCTCCCACATCTCCCTTCTTCCTGGGCTCATCTCTGCTCCCAGTTTTCTCTACCTCCTTCCACTGCAGCAGTGCAGTGGGAGAGAGAATGAGGGTTGCAGTCAGTTCATCACACGTTGCCTCTCTACTTCTTCTTCATGGAGAGGACTCCTCACATTCTTCCCTTGCTCTAGTATGGTGTCTCTCCCATGGGAGACAGTTCTCACAAACTTCTTCAACATGAATCCTTCCCATGGGCTGCAGTTCTTCAGGAACTGCTCCAGTGTGGGTCCCTTCCATGGAGTGGAGTCCCTCAGGAACAGGGTGCTCGAGTGTGGATCCCCTGCTGGGTCACAAGTCCTACCTGCAAACCTGCTCCAGCATGGGGTTCTCCATGAGCTGCAGGAAGACAGCCTGTTTCACCATGGTCTTTACCACAGGCTGCAGCGGAACCTGTGCTACTCCTTCTCTTTTTTCACTGACCTTGGTGTCTGCAGAGTTGTTTCTCTCACAGATTGTCATTCCTCTCTCTGATTGCAATTCTGAAGGTTTTTTTTCCTTCCCTTCTTAAATATGTCATTCCAAAGCTACTGCCATGATCGCTGACAGGTGCAGACTTGACCAGCAGCAAGTCCATCTTGGAGCTGTCTGCCATTGACTCTATGGGACATGTGGGAAGCTGCTACTAGCTTCTCACAGAAGCCATCCCTTCCCCCACTGATACAAAAGCCTTGACCTGCAAACCCAATCCAGTTAATTACTGTTTTTACAGGTTTTCATACATTATATTCTCTCCTTTAAATACCATTGAAATAGCACTTTACTGTAGACTTTACTGTACTGCATAAATCTGGCATCATTTTCTGCTGTAAAGAATTAAGGAATTGTCAGATGTCAGATTGCATGTAATGTCATAGAAGGTCCATGCAGGAAAGACAACAGTGAGTTAAGCATCTGGTTATAAAAATCTGACATTTTAGTTTTTGTTTCCTTTTCTTTAACTTCTTGTTTCCCATGGATGTATTGCTTAGACAGTTTAGAAAATAGGTATGAGAATGAAATAGGAAGGTGTATTTGAATTGCACAGGGAGAGAAGGCATCAGCATGCTGAAATGAAATCTTCCCATCACTTTACCTTACTTCACAGCAAAACAAGAAGCTGACAAGAACAGTTTGCTGTATCCCAGAAATAATGGAGATACTCCCAGATGAGAAGCTAAGGCACATTAAAGAAAAGGGGAAAATGAAGAGTATACATCCCTGTTTTATGTTCCATACGTCACTGCTTTCAGCAGTACAAATACCATAAAAAGAGACACGGTCTTTTTGCTTATTTTTCTTGCAACTGCTCCCAGGGCCCTATTTAATTTCATATTAAACAGTTGTGGATTAAATACAAGTACAGCCTTGGATACTGAAGACTCTTACGCTTTCACCTCTGTATGCTTGGCTCTGGTGTATGGAGTCATATGATCCTTTTCTCAACTTGCAACAGTGAACACTGTGCTATCTTCTACTATCTTCTACATATCCAGCTATTTGTACCAGAGTATCACTTTTGTTTTTTGATTTTTATGTTTGGTGTGGGGTTGTTTGTTTGGTTTGGTTTGGTTTGGTTTGGGTTTGGTTTTGGTTTTTGGTTTTTGGTTTTGGTTTTGGTTTGGGGTTTTTTTGTTTGTTTTTGTTTGTAGTTCTGAGAGCATATATTACTGGGAAAACATAGCTTTCTAACGTCCATGGGGTGATGCCACTCTGTTCTCTTTCATTATTTACTATGTATATATTACATATATTCTCTTATTTGGTCCTTTTACAGCCTGACAAGGTAGTATTACAACTGTTGCCACAGTAGAATTCCATACCAGCATGAGCTCTTGCCTTCTACAGAAGACAAGCTGTATATATAAACCTTTATCCTTTGCTTTTTGCCACTGTGCCTCATACTGTAAGCTAATTTTAAGTCTTTCTCTGGAATGGGTTTGATTCTTTGGGGATGATGAGAAAGGATATTGCTAGGGTTGTTTTTTTGGGGAGATAGCCTTTTCAGTGACATAGAAACTGGGATTCAAGGTACCATTAGGATCCTTCCTATTAATGTCAGACTCTGGTTGCTATGGAGTCACTTGCTGCCTTCCAGTCTGGGACTGTCTGATTTCCTCGGTCACTTCCACCTGTGACATTTGATTCTCATACTGATGCCTTTGTTCTCAGCACTGTGACCCAGAGCCCTGTGTCCCAGCTCCGGAGTACTGCTCCTTTCCAGCTCCTTCCAACTTACAGATCCACTCCATTTCACTTGTTTGTGTAATGGCTTTATTAAGTATCACTCCGCTGTTTTAGGCTGCAGAACAGCTGTTGCAACAGGACCCCGTTCGAAAGAGATGTGCATTCCTCGGGAGATGAGACCACACATTTCTAAACAAGGGAGGATTTATATAGAAACAGAAGCCCATTTAAAAAAAAAAACCACTGGGTTGGTGTGTTTTGTTTTGTTTTGTTTTGGTTTGGTTTGTTTTTGTTTTGGTTGGTTGGTTGTTTGGTTTGGTTTGTTTTTTGTGGTTTTTTTGTTTGTTTTTTTTTAATGATTTGAGTTGAGATGGAGCAAACAGAAAGATAGGAAGAGTATAGCACAAAAAAAAACAAAACAAAACAAAACAAAACCAACACCAGAAAAACAAGTGAGAACAAAGACAGAGATTTGAGAAGAAAATTGAAAGCCTAGTTTTTCAGTTCTGTGGCTTTGGTAATTGTCGTAAAGAATGTAAATGCATTTGATTTTTTCTGAGGAAAAGATTTCTTTTTAATAAAATTTACACTATGAAAAAAATTATTTTTTGTAAATAATGATGCTTCAATGTTTCAATTTATGTCTTACATAGCAGATACTCTAATTTTTCCATTATATTTCATACTTGTGCTGAATGGTTTTCATTTGTTAGCTTGCTACAGTAAATGGAATTCATTAATCTGAGACAAAAGTAATTATAACAAAGAACATAAAATATCAGATTATTAGGATGATATCTTTCTCTGTCAAGATGGGTTACTTCAATCCATTCATCATCTCATAGAAACATAAAGTTACTTTAGAAGGAATGCAGTCTGAATTTAAATATGAGGACATATATAAGAGCATGTCTTGTACTTAAAAAAAAGAAGCACTCAAGAATGATATCCACAGTATTCTTGTGTATTATAGGCTAGTATATTAAGGACTAATATATTAAAGGTTAGTTGTTAAATGTCCAGATATTTCACTTCTATTTTTAAAGTGTGACTCTTACATCGAATCAAACTTCACAAAAGTGAATTTCATGCCTGTTCAGAGTACCAAAATGATATTCAAGAGATTGTGGTAACAACTGTTTTCAGTGTGGGAAATGGTTCAGTATTTCAACCTCTACCTTCCAGTGAATGGGAGAGGTCCTTCTCTGTAGTCCAGTAGTGCCCAAGGACTCCCTGATTTCTTTGAATTGTCTCAAAACTGGGCAGTGGAGCCCACTTCACCTTTCCTTCCTTCCCTGAGTGTTATAAAAGCAAACTTTTCAACGTCTTTACTTTTGCCATACAGCTAGGACAAAGAGACAGAGTTCAGCAATACAGACAGCCAATTTGTTTTCCCAGGACCTTTAGACTTGCTGAGCCCAGAGGGAGCTGGAAGGCTTTGCTGTGGCAAAGTAAGTGTGAATGTTGCCAGTACCACCAGAATAAGCAGCATTTACTGTGGATGCCTTTTACTGTGTTAGAGACAAGCAGGGGCACATTGTTTGCAAGACAGTGATTGTTCTCTTTGTTACAAATTCTTTTCATCACTGGAGCCTCTTTCATGGTAAACACCTCAGCTGAAAAGAAAACACATACAATATAAGTTTCTGTAACAGTCCATTTCCTCTGTTTTAATTTGGATCCTAAATAAATTGGATATATGAGCAGTGTACAAGACTCTTTCTTGTACTGGACAGGATGTTAGTAATGGCATGGACTGCAGTGGCAAACTACAATTTTATTTCAAATATCCCATAAAATCTGATTAAAAAAACCCAATAAACCTCCTAAAAAGATTTTTAATTGTAGTTTTAAGTAAACCATAAAAACTGTTTATCTTCTGTGAGTCTCACAAGAAAAAAATAAGTCTCACAAATATGTTTTTTTGTGAGAGGTCAAATTACTACATTTCTGTGAATGGAAAGTTCTGTATTTTTATGTACCTGTACATATTCAAGACTGTTTTAAAATTCAGATAGATGTCCTTGGAATTTGCACCCTTCAAATTGTTGCTAATTGTGACAATGCCAAGAGAATGTCTTCAGGAACACATGATTCATAATATTTTACTGACAAATCTTGATCCTTTTTTCTAGAAATGAGGGCTAGTTTTTAGAATTGAAGTGACTGAAGGAAATAGAGTGTTCTGCCTCAACACTTTGCTGGGGCTAATCTACTTAGTCCTCTTAGAATTAAATCTTTTTGTAGAAATGTGGATGTGAAGCAGACTGATAAAGTCATGGTGTGAGAATAAAAGTACCCTACTTATAAGAAGGTCCTCAAAAGAATATGCAGTGCAATGCTAGAAGAGAATCTCTTGTTTGTCATAGAATTTGCTTGTTCAGAAATATATGTGCAATGCAATAGGGAACAATGTTACCATTCCAGCTATCAGGAATCTTGACTGTCCAAAGAAAAAATTATCATCTGGAAAAAAAAAAAAAGTATCTGATTTTGTAACTGAGATTCTAAAATTTCATGACATACCAAAGAGAACAACCAGTATTGTTACTCTATAATTAAAACAGCAAAAAGACTCTATGAAATAGATTAGAAAATCCAAAACCAAGGTGTTATGTTGGGGTTTTTTTAATTGCAGTTCACATGCTATTACAAATTCTCAGAAATACACTATGGATTTTTGTTTCACTACAATTTTAAAAAAAAAAAAAAACAAAACAAAAACACAAACACAAAAAACAAAACAAACAAAAAACAAAAAACAAAAAAAAACAAAAAACCCACAAACAAACAAAAAAACCCAACAATCAAAAGCCAGAGTAGTTATATTTGTATTTTTTAAAGGGATTCAGTTTATAGACTCCTAATTTTAACTGTCTCTGTATTGAAAGTAGAACCAGAATACAGTTAGTGTGAACTCTTTTTATCTGTAGGCAATGGTCTGTAATCTTCTATTTTCTGTCCCCAGTTGTCAAGAATAGATAGAAAAATATCAACAGCTTCCAGTGATAGTTCAGCCAGGTGAAAAACAGAGCACAGTCCCTTAGGAAGTCACAAGATTGTGACATTTGTGTCAGCTACTCAAACTTTTTTTATAGGACAAACTATTCTGAGAGTCCAAAAAGTTTATGACTTAAAAATCACAGACTTCCTTGGTTTAGTTGGTTTTGGTGTTCAGCTGTATATCCCTGTATTGCCACATCACTACATAAGGGCATACTTCATACATTCCATCCCTTTTCTTGTTCTATATGACTTAACTTCATCAGACAAGACATTTATTAATGTCTGAACCTCTCCAGAAAAGTCTGGACCCGTAGGAAATCCAATCAGCAATGTATGCATAGGACCATAATATCGCCAGTACATACACCTACACATTGAATAACTCATGAGAAAACTATATTTGAATTGGACTACTAAAAATATTTTGTTTAGATTCATATTTTTTAATCTAAAGCAAATTAATCAGTAAGTTTCAATGAGAAAAAAAAAAACCTCCATAGAATTTCCATAAAGAAATTTCATTTAGAGAAGACTTTATTTACTATTCCTTACTTAAGTGCAATTTACTTGTCCAGTTTGTTTCATAGTACCTAGCTGTAAAATAAAAAAATGATAAATTGAAAACTGAGATTTTTATTCAATCTACTAATGGGAGGGAACCTCTGTCCATCTCTGGCATCAGATTCTGCTCTGTGCTGAACATCAGTAGAATTATATTGGTACTCATAATTGAAAAGCAGACAACTGTCAAGCTGAAGGGACTTTAGGGACAGTCAAGTACAGTGCATCAGAAAATGTGGTCTGTAAACATCCTGTGGGCCAGCCAAATCCTTTCCAAAGCAAAGGTTGAGATTCTCCTTCTGTGTAGAAATACTAGCTGTAATAAGTCTCTATAGGATTTTCTGAGGACAATGTGTGTCCCAATTTACTTAGCAAAAGGATGGTTGTTAATTTTGCTGGAAAATACTTTTAACTTCAGTCCACCAATCAGAACAAAGAAAAAAATCAAAGCTGACTGCCAAAACTTGGCTCACTGATACATGTATTACAAACTTATGCTGTGTTACTGAAATACGTCTTCAAAATTAACAACACAATATGTCTTCTTTTAGTCTTTCTGTCACATATATTATTTAGGGAAAAAAATAGAGGAAAGCAAAGATATTGGCTGAGGAAACTTCATTTGTTACTGTGATTACTTTGAGAACAAGAGGGGGTTTTTTAATTTATTTTTTGCTGAACACTCTGAAAACCTTAAATTTTCCTTTTGATCTTTTCCTTTATCATTTTTTGTGATAAATTACCATGTGACTCAGCTGTAGGTCAGGCACAAGGAGTCACATAACCTTATTGACTTAAACAGTGAACAACTGCTTCTGCTTCCACTGCCACAGACCAGAGAGGAAGAATGCTCTTTGAGTGCTTTACGTAATAAATGAGACTTAAATCTGTTTAGGAAAGTCTTTTCTGAAACTGCAAAATTATGAAATTACCACCTTATTTCCCCTTCCCACCCAAATCCCCAGCAAGACATTGAAAACTGGAAACATAGATGCCTATACTTAAATAGACTCATCACAACTTAGGTGGCTATCTCTATATGTAATAATTTTTAGAGCAGTTTTTAGTCTGGTGTGATCAGTGGGAAGATACCCATGATGTACTGGGTGCAGATACTCCAGTCTGTCCAACACAGCCGGCTCCAGAAGCCCCAGCGCAGGGCATGGCTGAGCCCCTCAGTCATGGGTGGGTGGGCAAGAGCCCCAGGGAAAGCCTGGGCAAGGGAGGGCAAAACGCTGCCCGGCAGCTCCGGGCTGAGGGAGGGGAACCGGGTGAGAAACAGCCCTGCGAGCCCCAAGGGCAGAGCAGGAGGAGGGCGGGAGGGGAGGAGAGACCTCCATGGAACAAATGAACTTGTCCTGAGGGAAGCTGCAGCCCATGGAGAGCCATGGAGAGCCCATATCTTGAAGGAGTACAGTGCATAGAAAGGCCCCACACAGGAGTAGGGGAAGTGAGTGACATGGAAGGAGCAGCACAGAGGATCTCTTATGGACTGACTGCAGCCCTGCATTCTCCATCCACCTGTGCCACCCTCACCTATGGGTGTTGGGCAGCCAGGGTTAACCCACCACACCGTGGAATGAGGAGTTATTTAAGAGTACTCAAGGGTGCTTTCTACTCTTAGGTTTGAAGGTTAGGTCTTGTCCACACCCTATACTAACTCCCACAAGTAGATTTCCACTCCAAAGAAAGAGTGCATTCGATCCATACTGGAGCTGTAATGCAGTTTAAATGGATGCTGATCTAAATGACTAGATCACATCTTGACCATTGAGGAAAACATTTTTGAAATGTAAGTCTGGGTACAACCTCAAATTGCAAAGCACTCTTCTATCCAGCAAAAATCTTAACACACTCCCATCATAGACTGGTGCTAGAGTAGTTCACTTCAAGTCCAAATACTGATGTTTATATGGAACATTGTAATATGGAGTTTTTTATTGGTGGAAAAATATTAACAAATATAGTAAAAAAATTCTTCCCAGTAGATAAAACTACCACATATTTAATAAAACCAAGTACATAATAAAATAAAAAATTGCAATCAACTCCATTCTTCTGTAAATATTCAAGAAGGCCATTATTTTTAAGCATCATTTATTATTATCTCCAAACCACTGACAAATAATTATTGTGCTCAAAGCAAAAAGGAGCATTTGCAATGAAATGCTAACAAACATCTTAATTGTAAATCTCTGGAGATCTGATTCATATTAATATGGAAATTAAATAATAAAGGACTAATGCTGGACTTTGCAGTCTGTTGTCCTGAATTCTAAGCACTTCCAGTTTGACACAGATCAAATGCTGCATCAGTATTCCAGAGGAGATAGCCTTTATTTTAGTTCAGAAAGTAATGATCTATTTGCTCAATATATGTATATTAGAGGTATTAATGTTTCAGTAAAGCACTGGAACTTGCATCTCTGTTTAAGTAACCCTGAAAACACTCACTCACATCTGGGGTATTACTCAGTGTGGATGGGTCACACAAGTCACACTGGGATTCCACTAAAGGGATTACACGTTGCCTATGGTTAGCTGTGTACCACCGAGCTTTCTTCCTCTTATTCATATTTGAGGTAGCTACTCTGAGGGCAGGGATTGCTCTGCAGTATGCTTCAGATCCTCATGGTACCTTCCTTAGCCAGGTCAGAATCTTGTCCTGACAAATATTATTACCTGACAATAATTGCAGTGGAAAGTTCCTCCCATCCTAAATTTAGGATGCACCCAGCAACTAGGATGCACTCCCAGTTCCAACGTTTAAAGTTACAATTAATCATAAGTTGGAATAATTATGATAACATGCTTCAAAAATGAGAATATTTTTATACAAATCTGTTAAGCTTTCACCAAAGTAGTCAGTCACCTGCATATTCCTAGGAAATAGTCTAATCCAGCCTTCCTGTACCAAATTCTTTACTAAAAATATTATGATACCTTGCTAAAAGGAAGGTTCTGGGATATACATGGTGCTTGTGTCATGTTCAGACCATTACCCTCAATGTATATATTGCGCCATGTAAGATCAGAGGTAAAAATCAGTCATACAGACTTAGCAGTGGAAATGGCCTATAGTTGCACATTGAAATGGAGATTTGCTAAATGCTAGGATGTCTTCATGTGGAAACACTACATCTTCGTTGGGAGCTCAGACCATCTTTGACAGAAATGGTGCTAGATGAAAACACATACGCATGCCACACGAGCGCCAAGTATTTCATGCACTACTATTATGTACATGTTCTGGATATATAATAAATCATGTTCTGTAACTCTTTCTGTGGGTAAAGGGGTAGAAAATGTTGTTTTCCTCCTAAAAATATTCAAACTTTCTAAAGCCATATCTTCTAGAAAGGACTAGATTTTACTTGGAAGTTAAAACCCTGGAGACAATTTAAAAAAAAAAAAAAGGGAACCAATGTCATTTGCATTCACAACTTCATGAAGAGATGCATATTTCACAAGGAAATGCTTTTAAATGTTCCTTTTTGATTGAAATTTTAAGTACTCTGTAGATTCTAAAAAAGTATCTTTAAAGAAATATCAAGCATAGTCATTCAGGCACATAAGTAATATACACATCTTCATGGCATATGTCATTTTCTGCCTCAAGACAATCATTCATTCAAGATAGATAGTATATTCTAATTCAGGAAATCCTAGTGGAGGAGTCATTATAATTAGCAATCCTAAGCTGCAGACTTGTCAAAAGAATAGTTTTGTGTTCATGACAAGTTTTTTTTCTTTGTGAGTCATTCTTTTCTCTTCTCTCTTTTCCTCATCTGAAGCCAAAAATTTCCAAGTAGTTTGTTATCAGATGTGTCTAAAGTACAAATATCCCTTATGAATGGCATCTGACATATTTCTTTTCAAATACCTCATGTAAAGGGCAGCTACCGCAAGCAGCTGCTGTTTATTTGATGTTGTTCATAAAGTTCCATTGACATTAAATGGTATATACCCAGGATGAGTGTATATTATCTATCTTTAAGTATTATTAATAATAGAGCATAACAATATTTATAGTATTGTATGAGACTATATATAAAGAATGATTGTCTTACTGGGTAATATAATTTATGCAAAAAATATGTTATACTACCTCTTCAACTTAAGATTGGTCTTCAGAAGTTTCTTTAAATTTTTTGTCTTTACATATTGTCAAATGAGGCAAAATTTTTTATAGAAAGACTTACATAAGCTGTCAGGTCTTAGAAGAAAGAGCTTATCTTCCTGATGGGAAGCCTAGTAAGAATTGGAGTTATCTTAATGTCTTAAAAGCTTTGCAACCAATATTAATGAATGCCATTAATGAGATTTTACTATTTGCCTGTAGGTGAAGTGACCAGGGAAAGTGTATGACAATAAACACCTAGAATACATAGAGATAGCATTCTGTAGTGCTTTTTTAGAGCAAAATCAGTAACTTGAGAATACAAATTTTACTATCTGAGATGGTAAATTGATGAAGATCTACCAAGACAGTTGCCAAGAAACTGTTTAAAATAGATTCTTTGATCTGAACCATTGATTAACAGTAGATGTTATTTTCTCAGCATCCTGTTTAATATTTTTTATAAAATGACAAGCTTAACATACTTAAAACTCAAAAAGTAGTACTTAAAATTAAAATCTTATATTATTGTCTTAAATGTATCATCAATAAGGGAAACAAACATTCTCATTCTTCTTAAAAGCATGTTCTGAGGACTAGATACTTCAGAAATTGTTACTCTTTTCCTCTTCCTTTCTTTGTTCTCCTAATCTTTACTTAATATCTCCTCTTCATTATTCCTGTTTTGGCTAGCACACACTTCCAACTTGATATTTCTATCACTTAATTACATCACTAGTAAATAAAGATTCATTAGTAATGGACACAGATTTAAGTTCCAGAATGATACCAGATGTGGATGATGTAGTTGTACATTGTACATTGGCATTTTTTCTGGCTTCACTCATGACTTCTTGTTTTAGTCAGTATGATGAACTCACGTGGTATTCATCTCCAAGATTCCTCTTGATAATTTTACGTGGAAATGAAATCTTGATAGCAGAGATTGTCTAGAGTCAGTTGTGTCAGTTTTGCCACAGAAAATCTAGCATTTATGGTTTTATACATTTATACATGTATAGGTTCTAGGAATAAAAGATGAGTAATGGTTCCTGATTCTTCCCCAAAAATTTGTCCAAGATTGGAAACATCTGTTTTGAACTCTATTCTCACATTGTTTATTTTTCCCTGCAGAATTGCTCACAGTATCAATGTGTATCATGTGGAAAGATGTGCTCTACATCCATAAATCTTAGAGGAAGTTTTCTGTTTCCTTAATGTAAAAATCTTGTCAGGGTCTGCATTCCAAGACAATTATTACTCTCAAAGTTTAAAACAGTAATTATGATTGATTTACTGTTACCCTTTTTGTCATGATATGTATGCAAAATGACTGAGTTCTCCTCTGCCTCAGAAGATTTCCAGAAACCCAGTTTTCAAAGATTAGTCTTTGGTTGGTCTACAAGTCATATGTGAAAGATCTTTGACATATAGTTTATCTGTGTAATTTATTATTTCTTTATCAATCAATAAATAATGTGATGAAGCCTGTTTTGTTCATGAAGATGCACAAATTATTTCACTATTTCTGGATTTTTGACTCGCATCATTTTTTCCTGAAAATCAATGCCTGTGTTGGTTCTTTGTTGCATACCTCTGCATCTTCTAAGAACATCTTCCCATGCATGCTGAGGTCTATATTCATGATTTGACCTACAGCACATTCTTGTCCTGCTAGTCACCAGGCATGTTTCAAAAACTGTGCAAATGTTTTACTAGCATTCCAACAGCTGGTATAATAAAGAGCCTGGGAGTGATTTCTATAGGGTTCAGAATCCATACTACCTCTTTACCCAGAAATGCTTTGTTTGTTTTTCAGTGTTTCACCTAATACTGCTGATGCCTAGAGAAAAAGAAAATGCAATTTTTCTCAAATCTTTCACCATCTGCTTTGAGCACCAACAAATGTGTTTCTAAACAGATTCCTTTCTGCTTTGAATGTAATTTTCTTTCCTAAGATATTTAGAACTCTTTTTTGAGTTGATGTCTGAAAACATTTTAAGGACATCCAATCATATAGTTTGTGCAAGAAGGATGAGAATCATTTCACACTTGAGATAACTCTTTTTAAAATCTTGATATATTTATATCTCCAGTGACTTCATTAAGTCATTGACAACATCTGCTGGGAGTAGTTGACCAGTTAATAGAGTGGCAAGGTCTTTCTGGTAATACCATATTATTCAGTTTTCTGAGACATTTCATGCAAGATTTGAAAGTGTCCTTGATCTTTTCAAATGCCAGACTATGAAGAAATTATTATAGTTATTGCAGAAACTATTAAGGTATTAGTCAATTGTTGATAGAGGGGTTCAGTGACATGACACAATCTATAAGATGTTCAATATGCCCACTTTATTAGAAGAGTTCAGACTTTTTATAGTTTCTCTATACAAAGTCTTGTGACCAGACTCACATAATTGGTTACAAGCCACTGTCCAGATGTAAACATACATTACAAATACACATATAATTGGCTTATAACAGGTATCTAGTCAGAATAAGATAGTTATTCACTTTAACAAATCTCACCTTCTTCTTGGTACAGATTTCCTTTTGTTCTAGCTAGGAAACTCGCAGCCATCTTGGCACTTACAACTTATAATATCTATAAAGCTATATTAAAGCAAAGTTTATAAAACCACAGAACACAATATAAATTGCTCATGTATATATCATGTTCCTCCCACAGTCAATTATGTTAGATTTCTCAATAGTCTTGTAAAAGTACTTCATTGTTTAGGAATTGAGGTGCACATATTAAAAAAAATCTTGTTTAAGACCTGCAGTCTGAGTGGTTTTTGTTTGTTGTCTCTTCTATTGCCAGATGTATTTTGAGACAACAGGCTCCCAAACTTGAGCTAACAAATACATATATCATCTCTGCATAGTCACATAGTACATAGGAGACATAGTTTGGATTGTATATAAAAATTCAAGGAATCTTGGCACGGGTGGGATTCACACAGAGCACCACAGCCTTGTCTAACTTCTCATAAACCTAAACATAATGTCAAATCAGTGTAAGAAACCCAAAATAGTGAAAGGTTCCATTAGCATACTCTTTGATAACTGAGGTGCCCTTCAAATAGACACACGCTTTGTGAAATGAGCAATTAAAAAAGACTTAATCAAAAAGCACTTAGCAGATGTTATCTCAAGCACTGCTGATACTTTTAAGTGCATGTTCCAAGTGGGCAACATCAGCAATGTAATTAGCTAGTAGGTAAGGAGAAAATTCACTCAATGTTAATCTAAGAAGTGTTTTTTATACAACTTCAACACTTACGTGTTCTCCAGCAACTGGTTCATAACAGCTGAAGAAGGGCAGGTTTATTTTAGAGGAATGATAGTGGAATAAATAGAATATCTCTATTCAAAGCTCACTAAAACAGCACTACAAACCCACACTGGGATTATCTCATTAGCCAAACCTGGGATTATTTTTATTTGGAAGCAGGCAAACAGACATAGGAAATAGCATGTCAGCCTTCTTCTTTCTTTTTTTTTAAATATCTTTATTCCATGTGTTATGCTGTCAGTGTTCTTTTCCCATACTGGAAATGGAGAAGGTTCAATCCTTTCTGAGGATTTTAATAGGACAGAAATATAGTTGTATTGATTATTCTGTACTTATTTTTTGCCCTATTAGCTAATGTATTTGTGGACGCCAATTTAGTAAAAGGAGCCAGAAAAACAACTTCCTCTACATAAGGCAATATTCTTTCCTCAGATCTGTCAATTTTATTCCAAGTTGGAGTTGTTTCTGTATAGAAATGTTTGAATATTTCTTGTGGAATGAAAGATTTGTATCTCTCCCTGTGATAATTCAATGACACTAACAATGCTCCAGATGTTTGAATGTTCAGAATGTTCTTCAGTGTTCACATTTTACATGTTCAAAACAAAATATTTTTCATTCTATGATGTTTTTATTCATGTGTTTACAGAATCCCAGGTGAGGAATATTAATATTTATTTTACCTAGATTGATAAATTGGGCACTTCCTCTGTCCCTATAAGAGTGTTAAAAAAAAAAAAAATCTAGCTGGAGCACTTATTTTTATAAGATTTTTTGTTCTGTTTTTAGAGGGAAGGAGGCCATGATTCCCTTACTCTTCATACTTAAATGTCACCTTTCAACTATAAACATGCTTTACTTAAAATTTCTTGCATGTCTGCTATTTTTGATTTTGATAATCTTGACTCTGTATGTAGTACTTTAAGAAAGTTTTCTTGAATATGCCATAAACTCCTTTCTTTTAAACAAGAGAATGTGAACGTGAGGCATGTCTGTAACCTTCCTTCTAGTTTATGGCCTATACTCCTGTTGGTTTTTTTTCGTTCACTGACTTTCATATGTCTTCTAACCCACACTAATCCTTCTGTAAGGATTCTTAATATTTTCAAATATCAAAGAGATTATTTCTGATGACGAGAACCATTTCTTTATAGACAATGTTTCTTCATGATATAGATTTGCATGTCTTCACCTGCACATAAAATATTTCTTTAAATGGGTTCTTGTTCCTTCCCCTTTTATTTAGGCACTTACTTTTCTTAGCCAAAACATCTATCTCTTGTTTTAAATCACTTGGAGCCTTACTTATTTTCTTTAGCCAGTATCATTTTATACTTGCACTTTTGATGGAAGAGTATTCAAAAATTATTTAATGTGAATATGCCTTTTGTTTCTGCTGATATCATATCTGCATTATTTTTCCCTTGTTGAAGTTTTCAGTAATGTCAAAACTGGAATATGACCGTGAATCTCAGAAGAGGATGCTCTACATTTATGTCCCGAAGTGATATTCACTTGACATATTAATCTTCTGAATTTCTGTCAATATTCATGTCTTTCATGCACATTTGAAAGATATATATAGGATCTATCTCTGCTGTCTAATTTCATAAATGAGACACTTATGCTTCAAATTTACAATAAAATATTACATTGATTATAACTTACATTATGCAAATGAGTGAGATACTAGCAATATATAAAAATCCCACTCTTGTGTTGTGACATCAAACTTTAGTTCACATAAAACAGAAACTGCATTCATACATAGAAATAATCCTGCCTGACTCAGAGTTTGCCACCTCAAATGATAGTTGTTATGATCACTTCATTGCCTATAGCTCTGAGTGAGTTAGAGAGCTAGAAATGGTATAACCGTAATGAAGGTATATTAACATATCCAATCCAAAAACATGCTAAAAGAAGCAATAACCCTCCTCCTGAACAATTCTTGGGATGAGATTCTCAAATTCAATTTATTTCTCATGGTCTAAGGAAATACAAAAAGCTGGAAAATCTGCTTATCTGAATCTAAGCAAGTATGTTTTCATTATGTATTGGAAAGCATACAAGCTCAACTAAGGTATTTTTCCCTTTTGCTGGTAACCTGTACAATGAAGAGATAGGTTTCGAGCATAGTAACAGACTTTTTAATGTTTGACCCAATTACAATTTGTCCTGGAAGAACACTCATATTTGACAACAATTAGATGTTTTCATGTCCTAAATGACTGGTTTCCACCTTCCAAATATATTACATTAAAAGGAAATCATTTTTCTCTGCAGTAAAAAATATGGGAGGTAGAAATGTTTATATAGTAATTTGGTACAAAGGAAAATAGTCACTAAAAGAGGTGTTACTGACTACCAAGCTGAAGAATACAATTACCTGAAAAAAAACCTGAGGCCTATTACAGCTATCTGCTGACCCATTCTGAAGCAAGGCTTTTCCTAAAATCTCCAGAAACCTCTTTTAGTTGTAACGTCTTTTAGTTGTAACATCTGTTTTCTTGGGGATAAAAATAAAAAAAAAAAAAAAAAGAAAAAAAAGAAAAAAATTAGAATATGTTTGTCATACTGTCTGTTTCTTTGAATTTCTTAACTCTGAAAGTCACACAAGTGGCTGTTAGTGACAGCCCTGCCAATGCTTTAGGTTTTTGCTGCTGTAGGTGAGAAAAGTAAGCCCACAGAGAGAGAGTTACCAGGGACATCAGGCTTCCCTGTGGACAGCAGCTGACACACAGCAGCTCCCTCAGGAACAAGAGCCACTGTAGTGGCTTCTTTTCTCTCAGGGCTCTGGCATTAACATTTTTGCAACTCCTATTTTGCAGTGTCTGGCAGCCAGCTTGCTCTGATCAATTACTTCTTATTTTGCCTGTGTGTAAAGCTAATACTGAAGTGGATCTGCACATTTCTGTCAGTATAATAGCAGGACAGGTCTGCTTGGTTGAGGTCTAGTCAGGCACAAGTCACAGACAATTGGGACATTCACTGTGCAAAGCAAATGCATATGCAGGGTGATGAACTTATTCAACTAAGCCACAGAGATAGTTTTTACTTGGCAGCCTTCTCATGTCTGAGCTTCCAAATTAAAAGAGGTCATGGATAGATGTTGGGGCTAATGAAATCACCATGAACTAAGTGGGGTCTTTGCTTGTCTCAGGATGTGACAGTAAAGAGCAATCTGTAGGTCAGTTATGTGGGAGAGTACAAGAAGAAATTCCACATGGAGATCTTCAGGAGGTAGGTCTGCAGTATTTCTTGTACTTAGATCTGACATTAACCCAAAGCTTCCACTGCAGTGAATGGAACCTAGACACTATGAGTTTAGGGACAAAAAAATCCAGTCATATATTTTAGATAATCAATTAAAAATAATGATTACACATCCTTTTCCTTCCAGACAAAATGTGATAACATACAGCCTGCCTGATTATTCTTTCCTAAACCACTGTTGTATTTGATCATAAATGACACATAAAAGGAAATGATGGTTTAATACTTTGTTCCTACTTGCATGATGTATATGAGGCTCCTATCAAAAAAAGCAGAATTATAATGTCTGGCTACTATTTTCATGACTAAAAACAAGCTTATATGAAATTCTAAATCAAGGAAACAGACTGTATCAGCAGGTGCTTGTATGAGGTAATATACTCCAAGAACATAGAATTCTTTGGTAAGGATAACCTACAAGGCTTTTAGTGTCATATTGGTCAAGAGAAATGTAAATCTACCTGAGAAAAGTATTAAAAAAAGTTAAAAGGAATGGATCAGTCATGAAAAATTTGCATATTATTTGGGTAAACAAAGATTTTATAAGTTAATTTAAGTGAATGTTTTTGCCTTTACATATTATTGTAGCTTCATAACTCAGTCTTTAGAAAACAGGTTCAGCTCTGTATTGGTGACTTGCATTTGAAAACTAAACTAAGCCATATGTGTAATGCAGAAGCCTCTTTTATACAAGTGAGATTTTCAACTTTTCACATAATATGTTTGAATCACTAATTGCTAATTGCAGATTCCCTCAGTGTTCTTTTTAGTGACATATTTGTAACAGCCTCTGAAAGATTACATCGAGAACATCAATTGGTGCATAAATATTTATGAATACTTAAGTGGAATAATCAAGTGTAATAAACTCTCCAGAGATACTGCTGGTATCTGAAGTGAATTTTAAGAATCATATAAAGTGTATATATGTGCTGTGAAAAAGTTTAACATTTGCCTTGCCAGAATCCCTCTGTTATTAGAGGAATTAATTTTCTTTTGAGAATTCTAAACAAACTTCTCACTTAAAACAGTTTTTATGACTGGGGAGAGATTGTTAGGATAGTAAGAATAATTTTATTCCCAGTTTACTTCTTAAGAGACAGCAGTGACAGTTAGCTTGTGACTTAAAATTTTATTAACATTGTAGTTTTTCCCATCAGAATTACAGAGCTTATTTAATTTCTTATGGCTTTATTAAGCAGCAGAAGTTAATAGTCAGCCCTGTTCAGTAAGAAAACTAAACACAGTAGTTGGCATCTACAAGGCACCCTGTTCCACCCCATGAAGAAAGATACTTGTTTCTCAAGTAGAGAAGCATTAAAAATGAAGTGGAGAGAGTTGTTCCATTCATACTTCTCTTTAGAAGGATAAAATATTGCTGCTGGAAATATAGAGGAATTTACCTTTGTTGTAGCCAATTGTATGACGATGCCCTGTTTTATTCTTGAACTACAGCATTTTACATTTCTTGTCCTAATGGACTGATATGTTATACTTTAAATCTAGAAGTATAATATTTAAGACTAATAAAATTCTTAATCTAAATTCTACAAGTGATTCACTCCAACCTTTTTCTACAGAGAGTGGAATTTGATTCCAGAAGCCAATTCCCCCAGCCCCCAATCCACAGAAACTTCCATGAATTAAATATAAAAATAGAAATTCATTCAAATTAATCCTATGCTTCTCTCTATGAATTCTATTTCACTGTGGTTTCAAGGTTTTGAGAATCTTGAATATTATTTTTGATGGTACATAACAAATCTGATGGCCCAAATATCCTGATTCAAGTTTAGCAGTTCTAGGCTATGATCTTGCAATGAACTCAGTGATGACAGAGATCACTGCAAAAATCAGAGATCAAGACTTGACACAAAGTAAAAGCTAAACAGATCAGGGTCAATGGTATGTATGCACTGAAGAACTGATTCATACGCATATATCCTGTTAACTGTTACTTAATGCTGAGGGGATTTGCTGAGTTTGACCCTGGAAGATTTGCATTTCAATCATGCAAAATGATAAGCACCATCAAATATTTCCACTGGTCTCACAAGAAACTGGTGAAAATTGTCATTCCAACTGTGGCAGATCACTATATCAAATTAAACATGAAATGCTGAGGTTTTTCAAGATGATAATATAATCATTAGGATGATAATATAATATATTATTATTTTACATCACATTCCCTCTCTGTATTTCATGCAAGTACCTATTATAGGTAAGGTACTCAAAGGAAACTGTGCTATCCCTATTCATTGATTAAGATAATTCAGCATCCAATACTTGGTCTTGCATATTTCATTGCCATTAAACACACAGAGACAAATAAAAGAGCTCTGATGCTCCATTTTGATTTTAATTTCTGAAGGCATTTCATAAAGCTCTATAATGTATGTTCACCCAGTGATAACTGATTCTGTTTAAATACTTTTCAATATCAGTAGCGACATGGTGATCTTTTTTTCCTCAGTGATAAATAATTGGCTTCAATATCAATTATTTTGACTCTGTTTTATGGAGAGATGAACAACCAGGCACAGCTAAATACTTAGCTGCAGAATAGGTTTATGTACGTGTATAAATTTATTCTATTAGTATGCATCCATAAATAATAAGAAAAGTATATTTGTAACTTTTTTTATAGTCTTCATATAGGAAGAACATTATTTAATGGGTAGCTTTAAAAGGAAGGAACAGAGCCACTTACTAACTAGGCTTCTAAGCTTTCATTTAATTTCCTTTTTCTCTTGGGCCATAAAATAACTCATGAAATATGAGATATTTAGTATGACTAATTAATCCCCATCTGATGTTTTTCCTAATATTATTACCATATTAATTAGCTAATTACCCTAACATTGCTAATGGTAATAAAATGAAAGCAATACTGCAACCATTCTTGTTAAGCTGTATTTTGGCAGACCTCATTGCATTTAAAGTATTTCTGAAACAACATACAGTTCTGGGAAGGAAAACAAAGTAAGAGTTGCACCCTGTATCCAATCTATTTGTTTGATAACAACAGGAAGTCTAATTACAAGGCAACTTCAAGGCAACATGCTTTTTATACTGATATGTGTGACTTGAGATATTGATATTCCCTTTCCCAGATATGAAAATAAAATAGGTACCAAGTGAGAAATTTTATTTATAAGACAAGGAGGAAATGGTTCAAAAATTCAGCATATTGCAGTTGAATAGGTAGGTAGGTAGATAGATAACAGTTAACTAATCAGACATTATTGTGATGGGATTGTTTAGAAGACTGACAAATCAGACCAGTTTTCAAACTTTACTGAATGAATCAGTGGTACATTTCTTGCCACAGTTGTAAAATATTACTCAAGATCACAACATATGCAAAACTGTTAGTCTTCTATACCTATGTTCTGAATTATCTGTGAATATACAATAACATAGAGCTAATATTATGTCGTTGGCAACAGTTGCCATGCTTCTGGGTGTTATTAGTCACTGACATCCAAGTGATCAGGCTGAAGGGTTCATTGATGAGAGGCCAAAACCAAAGTGATTTTATCGTCTTTCTTCTCTGATTTCCTGCACTTATGTCTGATGGTTTTATGCCATTTTCCTCTCTTCAGAAGGGGGTTTAATCTGTTCCAATCCTGTTTATCTAATTTCTTTTTTCTTGTCAGTCATCGATTTGTACTCCTTTAGATTTACTTTTCTCTGTCTATCACTTCTTTATTAATTAGGTGCCCTTCACATGTCAACACACTCCTCTTTGCTTGCCCCTTTGGTGGCCATACTGCTTATATACTTAGTAAAATGCTTATACATTGTGTCTGGCTACACTATGGTACAAAATATGAGCCTACTGTTGTTAAACCATTTCAGCTTGCTTATAATCATATTAAAGACAATTTAATGTTATTTATATCTTTATCATCACACTATTAATTTGTAGGTATTTTAGTTACAAGGGTTAGGCAGTAAAGTGCCAGCTTATGTTGATTACAACTGAAAACAATTACTTTGACATTTTCCTATGGTAGCTATGCAAAGAGTGTTTGGTTAACTCATCTCAATGAATAATGAAAAAAATATTTATATGCATTCAGGGTCTGAGTTCCAGAATATAAAATTGTTTTATTTCCCTACAGTGTTGGGAAAATAAAGAGAATAGGAATAAAGCTTAAAAATATCACTATTCTTCCAATGATAAACATCTCTTAAAAACTGTTTTCTTCTTGGTCTAAGTCCACAGTGTTAATGTTATACTTGATTGTAGTTTTAAAGTTGTACCAATTGATAAAAAGCCTCTCTGATGAGTTCAGATTTCTGGCCTGATAATCTAAACTGAGTCTATGAAAATAGTCTGTTTGATGTAACCCCACAAAAAGGAGGTCATGTCAAAGTGAGGCTTGTCCTAGCCCCAGTTAGTGGTTCCATGCAATCTTTACTCAGTACTCTGTCCAAGCAGTTCCCTAGCTGTGTTCAAACTGCTTATACAAACAAGTGCTCACCACAGTGTGAAAGGATCAAGACAGTAGAAAAACGTGCAGTGTTTACTTCCCGATTTCATAGCTTTCCTCTGGAGCTACTGGAATATCAGCAGGACACCCTGAAGTGGGTGATACACATTATCACCATAGAACACATGCACTTACATTAGTCATGCTACAACGACATTTAAACTGTGCTTGCTTATCAGAAAAAAAAAAAAAAAATCCTATCTTAAGCTTTCCCAGAACTTTCTGCTTCTAGCTTTTTCACTGCAAGTCTACCTTTATTATCTTTTTTCCTCAGGTGCTTGCTCCCACTGGTTGATAATCCTACTACCTGATATACTGCCTTCACGAGCACATGGCAAAATTTACTTTAAATCAAATTTTTTGTTTGGATTTGTTTTCCATTCTTATGGACAGCTAAAGGAAAATCTTTGACTAAGAAGTATTATTTTCCCCCATTATGTTCTTTAAGACACCAGGAATGATACTGTTCTGTTCTAATGAATGAATTCAAAACACCATAGGAATGCAGAAAGCAGCCTGTTCTCTGAGTTTCCTCAGGATAACTTAGGTAACAACATGGGAAATATTGACTAATTGTTTGTGCAAAACTACCTTCTTGTGAGGTGTAACAGATGAATCTCATTCATCTATAGCACTGAGAATTATTTGTGAACCAGAAAGTGAGGAAAGTTAATTTAGTCTTATATCATAAGCTATACAGACTATGCATGTACAAGGTATTTAATGCTTTAGTCATTGATGGTGTTCTTTTGCACTTTGAAAGTTGGTGTTAAAATGCATTGCATTTGAAATGTAGAAATGGTTTACAAAAATGTATTTATTAGCTTATATTTTCTATCTTAAAAATGAAAAGGCTATTACCTTGCCCATATAGGCATTTCCAGAGCAGCTGCTGTTTCACTTATCAGCAGTATAGTAGATACAAATGGACTCAAAGATGAAAAGCAATACTATAGCAAACAAATATATTTCTCAAATTCACATCTGTTGAAGTCACCTCCATGTTATGTTTATTCCAGTTAAAGGGATTTCTAAAATACTCTTAAGAAAGTTCTTCAACTTGGTAGATAACATTTGAAGTTGAAGGAGTTTTTCTTGTCTGCTTGTTATTAACAATGCTTTTATGGTTGTCAATACAATGCATGTAGTTACATACCACATGTGGTTGATTAGTTACACCTATTCAAATTTCCTGGTATTGTGGAGAATGTAAAAATATCTTCAGCAAATTGAGGGGAGTAGGAAGTAGTTATTACTAGAGCTGTTCAGTAGAATAATGTTCACTTTCAAGTTAAAAGTTCACTTCTCTACTTGATGAAGGTCTGTAATTTACTCACATGCCATGTAGGAAGCTGGTCCCTTCCAACTCTCTTATGCCACAAGAACTCCCAGAGGATATCTCACTGGGTTGGGCAAGGGATCCATTTAGCTCAACATTAAATGTCCACCAGTGGTAAAAAAGTTGTCACTACTGTATGTATGCTCTGTATGTAGTTGTCACTAGAGAGAGCATCCAAGCTTGAAGACTGAGCAGCCTATTCCCATCAAACTTAACACTATCCTCAGTTGTTGGATGAGAAAAGTCAGATGGAACATACAAATCTGACTTTACCTCTTGCAACCTATTTATGGACCTGTTGCCCTTGAATTTGTTCAAATCATTGCTGAACCTGCTGATGCTGCCTACCTTCAAAATTTACCATTGCAACAAGTTCCAGAAGATTGCTTACTACTATGTAACACTTACGTTTAAAACCAATTTTCTCTTAGTTTCTATTGTCCTCTGCTAAATTTTCAATCTAATAATCAGCTTATGATTTTGTAAATCTTGATCCTCTCCATATCAAGCAAAAATAGAGTCTGGGAGAAGAATAGATTGAGACCAGCCCGGAGGAGAAATACCTGGGGATGTTGTTTAATGAGAAACTCAATATGTGCACTTGCAGCCCAGAAGGCCAACTGTATCCTGGGCTGCATCAAAGCAAACATGGCCAGCAGGTAGAAGAAAGTGGTTCTCACTCTCTATCTGCTCTTGTAAGACTCCACCCTGAGTACTACATCCAGCTTTGGGGCCCCAAACGTAGGAAGGATGTGGACTTTTTGGAGCAAGTCCAGAGTAGAGCCACGAGATGATCAGAGGGCTGGAGCACCTCTCCTATGAAGACAGGCTGGGAGAGCTGGGGGTTCTTCAGCCTGGAGAAGAGAAAGCTTCAGGGAGACCTGATAGCAGCTAGAGAGGGACTTCTTCAAGAGCATGTAGTGACAGGACAGGTAGGAATGACTCAAATGAAAGAGGGTAGATTTACCATGGAGGTGGTGAAGCACTTGCACGGGTGGCCCAAAGAAGCTGTGGATGCCTCATCCCTGGAACTGTTTAAGACCAGGTTGGATGGGGCCCTGAGCAACCTGGTCTAGTGAAAGGTGTCCCTGCCTATGGAAGGGGGTTTGAAACTAGGTGATCTTTTAGGTCCCTTCCAACCACAACCATTCTATGATTCTGTGACAAATTTTTTGTCCTTCTCAAAAATGTCTCAAAACAGTAATTATTCTTGGACCAGAACTGATACCACTAATCAGGAGGTATGCAAAACCAGTTTTTATTTAGAAGTAAAAAACCCTCAAACCCTCAGCAATGTTTGTTTATGTTTTTTTGGTTTGGTTTGGTTTGGTTTTGCTTTTGGTTTTTATTTTGGCTTTGTTTGGTTTGGTTTTGCTTTGTGTTTTTGGGGGGTTTTTTTGAGGTTTTTTTCTGTTTTGTTTTCTTGTTTGGTTTGGGTTTTTTGGGGTTGGCTTGGGGTGTTTTGTTTAATTTTGTTTTGTTTCATTTTCTGAATACCCTTTCTGATTTTATCCAACTTTTTTGGTTTTGGTTTGGTTTTTTTTTTGGCTGCTCAGCATACTGAACTACTGATTTCAGCAAATTACTAGTGAAAGCTCCAAGTTCTCTTTCCTGAAGTGCAATTGCCAGCTCTGACTCCAGATTTACCTACAGATGACTTAGATACTTTCTCCTAGATGCATTACTTTTAATTACCTACAGTGAAACCTACTTGCCACCATTTTGTTGAAATTCTACCTGGTATCTCTCTGACAGTTCTCACACAACTGCAAGAGAAGTGTAGGGAACAGAATAAAGGACTCTGTGTTACCTTTGTTGATTTTGCCAAAGCTTTCAATACTGCGAGCAGAAAAGGTTTGTGTAAGATTTTGGAATGACTAGGAAGTTCCCCAAGTTCCTTAAAATGATCATTTTGCTTCATGAGGATCAGCATGGCCAAGTCAGATATGGTGATGCACTTTCTGAGCCCTTCACACCCAAGGTGGGAAGCAAGTCTGCGTTCTTGCACCAACTTTATTCACAGTCTTCTTCAGCATGGTGCTCCAAAGGGCCACAGCAGACCTTGATGAAGAAAATGGTATCTACATCCGATACCGTACCGATGGGAGCCTTTTCAACCTAAGGTGACTGAAGGCCCACATTAAGACCTTAAATCATCTTGTCCGTGAGCTGCTTTATGCTGATGATGCCGCCCTCGTCGCCCACACAGAAGTAGCTCTGCAGCGTTTAACATCCTGCTTTGCAGAGGCTGCTGAGCTTTTTGGGCTGGAAGTCAGCTTGAAGAAGACAGAAGTTTTCTATCAGCCTGCACCTCAGGAAGTCTTTCATCATCTCCATATTACCACTGGCAAAACAGAGCTCAAGTCAATTCAGCAGTTTAATTATTTGGGAAGCATCATCTCCTCAGATGGTAAAATTGACAGACAACAGGTTAATAAAGGCAAACAGAGCTTTTGGTAACTCCACAAAAGAGTTTGGTGTAATAAACACCTGAAGAAAAGTACAAAGATCAGAGTTTACAGAGCCATTGTACTGTCTACTCTTTTATATGGGTCTGAATCAGTGGGTCATTTACAGCCACCACTTGCGTCTCTTAGAACGCTTCCATCAGCACTGCCTTCGTACAATCCTAAACATACACTGGACTGACTATGTGACCAACACGTCTGTCCTTGAACAGGCAGCAGTCACGAGCATTGAGGCCATGCTGCTGAGAACACAGCTGCGCTGGGCAGGGCACGTCTCCAGGATGCAGGACTACCACCTCCCTAAGATCGTGCTCTATGGGGAACTTGCCACTGGCTGCCGCAAGAGAGGAGCCCCGAAGAGGAGATACAAGGACTGCCTGAAACAATCCCTCAGCCTTGGCCATATTGATCACCACCACTGGTCTACCCTGGCCTCCAATTGGGAGGCCTGGAGACACATGATTTATAATGCTGCTGCTTCTTTTGAGAACACATGTAGAATCATTCTTGAGGAGAAAAGACAATGCAGAAAGAACTGTGTCTTGCCAGTACCGTCTAAGGAGACTTTCCGCTGTGCCTTTTGCAACGTTACTTGTCTATCTTGCATTGGCCTTTTTAGCCACCAGCGCGTTTGTAGCAAGCATGGGTAGAGCCCTTCCCAAATTTTAGTTTGCAAAGGCCAGATGATGATGATCCCTCTGACAGGTAGTCAAATCCAGTTATGTTTAATGAAAAAGTGGACTTCTATTGTTCTTTTTGTTAGAATTTTGATGGGTTGTAGTTTAAATGATGTAGCACATATATTTAAGATTTTTTTATTGCAGTACTCACTAATATATTCACTTTTACATGAGTAAACCATATCTAGCTAATTTTAAGAAAAGGCACTTTGCATAATTCTCCTGTAGATATAGTATAAAAGCAGATCTAGTTCTCCAGAAGAACTTGCAGAAGCTTTGTTTAACTTTAGGTTTGAAATTCTCCTTTGTCCTAGGAATAACTTTAGTTGGAGGAATGACATAATTTATACTTTTTTATAATGCCACATGCAAGCTAGGCTCTGAAAAAATTTCCCTTCCCAGTGGTCACAGGATATCTTACTAAATCTTATTCTATATGTTCCAGTACATAAAAGGCACTCTGACACAGTAAAGTTCCTCTTTCCCTGGGGATGATGTATTTTTAGGACCTGAAAAGTATCACTTACTCACACGGCCATACAACCCAGAGCTGCTCCAGCTGAAAAATAATTTAGTGGGAATATACTGTGACGGTTTTAGTCTAGGCCTTCCTGGTAATCAGCTCGTAACCAAGCAAGTGGCCATGTACCCAGTATTCCATACCATTTTTAAGTAAACCAGGGTATAAATAAGTTGGAGATTAGAGACCTCGCTCTCTTCTCTTCCAGTGAGGTTCAGGAGTGGTAGGTCCTTGCGTTGGTCTCACTTTTCCAGAGGTTGAGGCCTCCAGCAACCACTGGTCTGCCAAGTGGGAGATTGGAGAGTGCTGGCCGTGTCTGGTGATCTTGCTTTTCTGAGGGAGGTGGTGAGATTTGTTTTGCTAGTTCTTTATTTTGCTAGTTCTTGGGTTTGATTGTGTATATCTGTTCTGTGTCCCTTTTGTACTTTTTTCCCCTTTCCCTTTCCCTTCTGTCATGGTTTTGTTTTGGGTCAATTTGCTTTTATATTATTCACACAATTATTATTAGTTGAGAGAAGGTTTAGGCAGACAAAAGAGATTTGATTTGGGAAAATAATATTAACATTTATTACTAGCAAGATAAAATTAAAGAATTATAGTTATAATAGTTTTATTTAAGTAAAAGTACTATGTATTTACAGAAATATTTTTCTTTTCTTTATATTAGTTCGAGAAGGAGAAGCAGTTTCTTTTTTTATTTTTGGAGTTCCAGGTTTCTTTAATAATTTTGTAGCACTTTTGTTGCAGCTGGAATTCTTTCTTTTTTTTTTCTTGTTCTGTGTTGGCCTCCAGGGCTGGGCTTACTTTCTTTTTGGGTTAAGACTGGAGGCTGGGGGTTACCCAGGTTCTGAAGGGTTTTTTTTCCATGGTCTTGCAAGAGGATACTTGCTTACTATGGATTTTCTTCCACGGGGTTATAGGGGATAATGGTTTATGAGTCTACTCCTGTTTCCCTATGGAGGTCCCATCCCACAGGAGAATAGTTCTTGATAGATTTCTCTGGCATGGGTCTAGTATGGATTCCATACATGGATTCCAACATCTTACCTGAGCTGTTCTGTTCCAGCATAGGTTTTCTTCAGGGTCACAAAATTTTCAGCATTAGCAGCATGGATCTCTCACTGAGATTTCAAGTTTATTCAAGTCATTTTTTTCTAGTGTAAGCTTTATCCCTTCTAGGGTCACAAATCTTTAACAGCACTCTGCTTTATCTCAGTCCCTCTCATGAAGTCTCGGTTTTCTGGTACATCCACAAGCTCCTCTGTGAGCCGCATGAGGGGTTTCCTCACTCCAACAATCTTTTACAGGTGGTAGGGATTGCTCTTCAGTTTTTTCCCTGCTGAAGGGAGAGAGCGAAAGGGGGAAGAAACAGCCCTCCCTCTTTCGAACTTTCCTTCTCTCTCCTGCTGCAGCTCTGGTCTTGAAAGTCCCTTATCTCTTCACCAGAATTCTTTTGTAGCAGTTCTTCATCCAAGTAGTCAGTCTTTTAATTTTTTTTTTTTTCCCACTCTCTTACAAGAGAGAAAGAGGGCTGCAGTACTACACCTGCCCCTGGCCCAAGCCGGGGAGGAAGGGGCCTTGGTCCACTTTGGGGCCCGCCGCTGCCTCTCCTACATGGCTGCCTAATTTTAACTATGCCAAGAATCTTCTCTTCCGTTTTCTTAAATATGTAATTAGCAAAGGTGTTACTGAGAGTTTTAATTGGCTTCTTGTCCGGAAATCCACCTGGACAAAACCATCCCCAGCCCCAGGGGCTGGCTGGCTGGGCAAAACCACGACACCTTCAGAGAGTGCTTGGATTCCCTTCGCTGTGTACATAACATTTTAATTGTATATAACTGTAATATACGTAAAAATATATATTTTTATATAACAAGATTGATTTTGGGTTCTTCAATTTTTATAGGTTTTTTTTTTTCCTTTGCCCTAAGGGAAGAAGAGAGGGGGAAGGGGTTGTTACTGTGAGTTTGGGTATTTGGCAGAGAGCCAGGTATGAACCATCACATATACCTGCAAAGAGATACAGGATAATAAGTGAATCTAATCTTAGCTACTCCAGGCTACTTAGCTGCTCCTAGGTTACGAACCTAGGGTCCCTAGGTTGGCTGGTAATCACTGAATTCAAGGCAAATCTCTGTCTCAACAGTGAGTGCCAGTGCTGCCCCTCAGTATGAACAGCCATTCCTCCTGAAATTTTCTTCAGACCAGTGGAGAGAATGTTTTTTTTCTCTTGTCCTTTTTTACAGGATAGATATGTTCTCAGATCTAGCAAACACTGCAGTTATTATGAGTAGCAAGTCTTTGGTTGAGGCTGCTTTGTTCTGATGCAAAGTTCTGCTTCTGCACACTGATGTAAATCCAGAGTATCACACATAGTAAGCTCACTGAGAGCAGAATCTGATTCATACTCTCAATTGCCTCATTTTTTTTCCCTAGTGGAGACAGTACAACAACCTTCAGTATTAAATATGACCTTTCTATTTTTCTGAGTTTATGAATTAAGTTCTAATTCAGCAGCTCCAATTATCTGTAAATTTTATATGAAAATTTTCTTAAACCTTTGAATTCACTGAAAAGAAACACATTAAAGCTTAGAAGACAAGGGCATTGTATCTATGAGGGTAGATGAAATCTTGGAAGATGAGCCTAGAACACCCAGCAATGTCATATACTGCTCTTCATAGAATCACAGGATCATAGTATACCTGGCTGGAAAGAGACTTCAAGGATCATCTTGGCAAAAATGCAGTCTAGACAAGATGGACAAGCACCATTCCAGCCAAATCTTAGAAGTGTCCAATATTGGGGAATCTACCACTTCCCTGGAGAGATTATTCCAATGGCTGATTGTTTTCATTGTGAAAAATATTCCTCTTGTGTCTAAGCAGAATTTTCCCAGATGTAACTTCAACCCATTACCGCTCATCTTTTCCATGTGACTCCTTGTAACAAGAGAGTCTCTATCTTCTTTGTAGCCACTCTTTAAATAGTGGCACATGGTGATAGGGTCTACCCTAAAACTTCTTTTGTCAAGGCTGAACAAACCCAATTGTCTCAGCATTTCCTCACATGCAGGCTTCCCAGTCCTTTGATCATCTTTGTGGTCCTTCTCTGGACACTTTCCAGTCTGTCCTTTTTTTCTTTTTTTCCACAACTGAACACATTATTCCAGGTGTGGCCTGACAAGCACTGAGTAGAATGGGATAATGACTATATCTCTGGTGATGATGCCCTTGTTGATGCAACCAAGTTATCCCATTGGAACACTTTGCCACAGCAGCACACTGTTCACTCATATTGATCTTGCTGGCCACCAGGACCCCTAGGTCCCTTGCCACAGAGTCAACCCCGCAGTTGAGTAGATCCTAGCCTGTGTTGCACTCCTGAATTATGTATTCCTAGCTGCACTTGTCCTTGCTGAACTTTGTAAGGTTCTTGTTAGTTCACACTTCCAGTCTATCCAGGCCTTCCTGCAGGGAAGTGTCCTTTGTAAGGACACAAGTGTCCTTTGGCAAACTTTGGGTGGATCCCAAGTGGTCCCATAGACTTGCGTGTGTCTACTTATTGTAACAGGTAGCTGAACATTTCACCTTGGATTATGAGGGTTTCATTCTGCTCCCTGTGTCTGTTTTCCAGCCTGGGGAATTGGATACTCTGAGAACAACTGGTCTTGCTATTAAATACTGAGGCAAAGGAGCCATTAAGTACATCTGCCTTTTCCTCATCCTTTGACACTATGTTTCCCCTTGCATTCCATAAAGTGTGGAGAGTCTTCTTATCTCTCCTTTGGTTGCTGATCTATTTGTAGTAACATTTTTTGCAATCATTAATGTCAGCAGCCATATTAGGTTCTAGCTGAGCTTTGGTTCTTCTAATTTGCTCCCTACATAACCTCGTAACATTTTTGTAGTTCTTCTGAATTGCCTACCTCTTCTTTCAGAGGCCATAAACTCCATTTTTTAACCTGAGCTCAAGTCAGAACTCTCTGTTTAGCTAGGCCAGTCCTGCTGAATCCTGATTCCCCACCATCTCATCTTTATCTTCTTTGCTAGGGCACAATTGATCCCATCTTGCTGATCAGTTAAGAACATATCAAACTGTGTTGGGGCCTGTATCGAATCCTGGGAGACCCCATTTGTGACAGGTTGTCCATTTGAAAAGGGGCTGTTGACCACCACTGGCTGGGTGCAGCTGTCCTGTTACCCACCCACTACACAGACCACTTGTACAAATCAAAATGCATCAGTTTCTCCAGTGGGAGGCTGTGGGAACCTGTATTGAAAGCCTTGGCTTAATTGTACTGGATAACAAAACCTTTCCTAAAAGGAGATAATGGATCTGTTGTTGGTTTCAGAATAGTTCTTGGAGGCTGAGTGTCTTAAACTGTCACAAAATGTTGCATCCATCTTATCTGTTAACAGCCTAGGGAAGACCATTTCCAGAATGCAAAAGTTTGAGACTGGAGTTCACTTTTCAGGGTTACAGCTTTTAATGGACTGACTGTCACTGATAAGAAAATGATGGAGGAGCACAATGTTCTTGCAATCTCATTAGCTGGATATATTGTGTGATGTTAAAGTTACCAACCCGCAGAATACTAACACACACCAGCTGCAAAAGAGTGAAGGAGAAAGCAATTTAAAGTTATGCATGAAACTTTTATACTCTAGTTTTTTATTTGAAAAAAAACCCAAACAGCAGTTTGGGAGTTTTATGTTGCTTTGTTTCTTTGGTTAGTTTTTTTTTGTATTCTGTGCTTACCTCTTTTAAGACACAGTTTAGTTGGTGTAAATATTAAGATACCAAAAAAAAAAGCCCTTGACCACAACCAATTGGTAAACCAACCAACTATAAACCCTACAACACAGAGATTATTTCTTGGGTTCATTTTTTTGTTCCAAGGATATTTTTTTACTTTTTTCTGCCTATGACAAATATTTCAGTGATGTTGCTTTCTTTTCAGAAAAGGATTTGAAAACACCCAATAAAGAACAAGTGGGGTTTACTCCTTACAATTCTTGACTAATACAGTTACTAGAATGTAAATGTGACATTTTTTACCTAGGGGAAAATCTAACCAAAGAGGCTGACCTTTAGTCATTTATACATCGGCAATAAGTTCACCACTGGTATTTTTAAATTGGCTGTCACACGTATTGCTAAATATGATGTAAATACCCCTCCACACATCTCCAACATAATCAATAATTTTCATTTTAAGGTAAAACACTTTTGATGCAACAGAAACTCTCATTTTTAAGTTTTTCTTTCTACCTAGAATAAATCCTACAACTCTGCAAAAGAAACATGGACTGAAAAAAAAGAAGCATTTAAATGTTTATGGATTTTACTCCAAAATACTCATATTGGAGTTGTATAATGTGGAGTATACCAGGTATTTCAGGCCATAACACTTTGCAATCGTTAGTTAAGAACTATCTGTGATAGTTTTTTCTCTGCACTAGCTTTGGTAAAATTTTGTGACATGTTCATGTATCTTAAGGACTTTGTTTCTGTGGTCTTGCTTGATCCTCTGTTTCATGGATAAGCTAAATTTCCTCAAGAGTCTGGAATCATTTGATTGCAGATGTTCCTTCTCCTGAGAGATGTTGACAACTCTATCATACGTGTACCTTTAATGAGAAATGCACATGTGTGCTGGAAATATGTTCCAGTTATATTCTAGTGCTACCCCAGCAGCAGAAGCTAATATATATAACTTTACTCTCCATGTGGTTCAGGAATGCCCCATGTGAACATATTAGGGGATAACACTCATGTTAGAAGCAGGTAGGGAATTTTGTGTTTTTGCTGGTAGTTGAGAACTCTGAGTCAAAATGAGATATATAAACCTTTCTTGCCATAAAAAAGGAAGTAACATACATCTAAAAATGCATCACTTGAGTAAACATCCAGCTTTCTGTGGGGCTGCTGTGGTCAAATGTGATTTTTAACCAAAGAATTTTAAAGGCTTATCCATACACTCTGCAGATGATCCCTGAAAAGCTTTTAAGAACATGGTTGCAAATTTCTTTTAAAATAGTCCGTTGTCTCTAGGATAAGCTCAGATATTTGTAAATACAAAGTTTGATTTTCCATATGTAATAGCATGAATTGCACCCATGCATGTGTCTCTGAACTGTAAAGATGTTAACTTTTTTATAACACAGATGATTTTGATAAAGAAATAGAAATGTGCTGCACTTAAATTAATGCAATCAAACATAAGGATACACAAAAATGTATCAGAACATGCAAATATTTCATAGAATCATAGAATATCCTGAACTGGAATGACACAGTTTTGTGTCTGGAGAAGGAACGGACCAGCTAGGGGTTCATGACTAGTCAGTAGGTGTAGGTTAAAAGCAGCTGTCACCGGCTAAGTCCAAGCCCAATCGCCCTCAGCCCCAAAGGAATGAGACAGAGAGACAGTGTAAACTCAGAAACAGCCAAGGCTGATCTAACTTTATCAACAAAATGGAGGGTTTTTATAGGGTAGGCGAAGGAAGGATCTGGAAGATGGGTGGAGCATGGGAGGAGCATGCAAATCCTCTACATACTATTGGGTACATGTAGGGATGAGGTAAACTAGGGGTGTGAACAAACCACGAGGTAACTAGGGAGGAACATGATTGGTTGGTACCTCATGGTACACCAACCAATGGGGTACTGTTGTTATACCTGCCAGGTAATGTCCATAAGAAACTCAAAGGAACATAAGATGGAGGCTTTAACCTAATATTAGGTTCATACCTCAAGTGATACAACAAAAAGTCTTTCAGGTAGTTGGCTGAGATGTAGCAGACACTTCTTCTTCACTGATAAAACGATCTCTCCACTCAGTAAATGTTGTTTCTTCTTCAAGCTCATCTCCAACACTGGAAGGCCACCACAAAGATCATTAAGGTTCAGCTCCTGGCCCTGTAACATCTCCAAGAGTCACATCATGTACCTGAGAACCTTATTCAAACTCTTTCAGGCTAGGTGCTCTGTTCGCTTCCCTGAGGATTCTGTTCAGTGTCCTGTTCCAGTTTCCTCTGGGTGAAGAACCTTTCCCCAATATCTAACCTAGAACTCCTCTGATACAACTTCATGCCATTCCCTGTCATTGATCACCAGAGTGAAGAAATCAGTGCCTATTCCTCCTCTTCCCCTTGTGAGGGAGCTGTAAATTGCAATGAGGTCTCCCCTCAGTCTCCTCTTCCCCAGGCTGAACAGACCAATTGACCTCATACGGCTTCCACTCAAGGCTTTTCACCGTCTTTGTTGCCCTCCTTTGGACACTCTCAAAGAGCTTTAGATCTTTCTTATATTGTGGTGTCCAAACCAGCACATAGTACTCAAGGTAACGTCGCATCAGCTCAAAGTGCGAAAATCATCTCCTATTTCCTTTCCTTATAGTAATGTTACAGTTGTGGAACCATAATTTAATTTTCCCCTTTACTCTCAAGTGCAGCACTGTACATTCTGTGACAATACCAACAAGGGACTCTAAAGCTTAGCTTTCTAGAAAAAATTTCTCTATCCTTTGATTTAGAGTTAGCTGATCATCTAATTCTGTTTTCAAGAATGTTCTTTGTAGTATCTGGGGGTTTTGCCATCAAACCCAGATATTGAACTAAAACTAACTACCCTGCTCCAGTAAAGTGTTTCTACTGGTATTTCTAAGGTAGTAAGAAGTCATTAGAATAATTTGTTATTATCTGATGACAGAATTACTAGCAAAATATAGGTGTTCAAAACATTACTTGCCACTTTTTTTGTTTCTTTGGTCTGGTTTTTAACCAAGTCAGATTTGGTGGGATGAATTACATAGGGATGTTCCCTATAGAAATCTCAAATAAAATAGAGGTCTCTTCTTTACATAAATGTCACAAAAAATCCTACAAAATACATGATTGTTGTCAAACCACCTTTTTTCTCTTGAACTAGGGAAAATCCAGTTTCTCAATGGTCACGGGACAGAAATAGGTAAGACTTAGAAAGCCTCTCCATATCTTCAACACATCCCTCCTCTCCCTGTAGACCCTTTGGTTGTCTCATACAACACACTGCACGGTTATGAAAATGTCATGGCATACTTGCTTCTCTCATGCAACAGAGGACTGGAGGAAGGATTTTTCTGGCACAGACTAGTGTCCAAAACTTTAAGTATACAATAGGAGTAAAAAGCTAGAGAAGGGAAAGATAATATTTTTCGAAACTGATTTTTTTTTTTAAACTAACTAATTAAACTGATTTTTTTTTTTAATAAACTAACTATAGTTACTACATAACTTTTTAACTATTCAATACCTAATTTAGGGAAGGCTTCCATTAGGAACTGGTTTTCCTATACAGAATGAAAATGCTATGAACTTGAACAGAGTTTGAGCTAAACAGAATCAAATCCATTAAGCTTCCTGGTGATAAAGATAATATGTAAAAAATGTTTTCTCTGAATGATTTGTTTGATTTCATTGAAAACCTTAGTGCTCCTTTGAGTACTATGAAAAGGTCCTAAGTTTTCTGAATTCTCTCTTCTTATGAAGTTGCCTTTCTGCCTTCCTCCTTCAACAGAATTTGGTTTAAGGTTTTCAAGGGCACATTCACTGTCTTTTCTTTGAAGTGAAACCAAAGTCCTTAAGTCTCCAGTGGTGAGAATATATTAGTTATAAAGTGTGGGAAAGAGTAAGTAAGAGTTTTCCGATATTCTAATGAGAAAGTGCTATGAACCATTCCCCACACGCACACTTCAAATGAAAAATTTAATTTGAGTTTTAAACTTGAAAAATGCTGACAAGTCTTATTCTTAGGATCCAACATTTGTATTTCTGTTCTTGTTTGTTTGTTTAAAGGAGCTTTGAAACCCTTGTGGGATTAAGATGAAATGCCTGTACTGAATGTTAATTGAAACTGGTCACTGCACTCTGTTGAGTAAAAATCCCAGCTGGAGCATGTGATTAAATGTTTCAGCCTTACAATTACATCTCTGAACGACCATAAATACATTTTGAAATTAAAACCTAGGTCAGTGATAGAAGGTGATTTACACCTGTCTCATGTCAGTGATGCAATTTTTATGAGATAATTTTGTCTCTAGATTTTGAAGTATTCACTCTCTTGAGTGCTTATTATCTCTTTACTTGGCTATTTTTGTCATGTAGAATAATTTAATTCAGAAAAATATGGTTGGGTATGCTGGAAAATGTAAAAAACATCAGTGTCATGTTTTACTACATAGTAGATGTCTTTTAGTGAGAGATGGAAGAGTATTTCTGAGAAAACTGACCTTTAAAACATTTTTATTTTTCCAGTCTAGATTGGTTAAATTTTTAAAAATATCCCTCGTGTCATTAAGGAAAAGAACTAAGAAATGCTCTGAAATGTTTTTGTCATGAGGCACAGCTGCAATTCTAATTTTCCATTTAGCTCATATTTTTTTTTTCTGCAGTCCTGGTTATCTGTTCTTCCCTTGACTGAGAGAGGAATAAATTAATCCGTTACACTGTTCAGAAATTTTGTAAGAACTCACTGTATAAGAAAAGGATAACCTATATATGATAATTCTAGTTCTTAATCTCTTAGCTACACTGTTGTGTCTTCTTAGTATTGTAGGTCCTTACCAGTTACTGGAACAGCCCAACACATTCTATCATCTGGATTTCCATCATGGTAGGTGTTTTATATGCTGCATGCAAGCTCTTGCTGCTTATGAGACTCCATGTTACCAGGAACAAATCAATCCCTGGCAGATACCAATGATGACTGATTCCTTACCTCTTTCCTCAAGTCATCATTCACTCCCAAGGAAAGTGGAATTATCCCAGTTTTTTACTTCTCTCCAAGTCACAGTGACCTAACTGACTAGTATCACTTTGAAGAGATATCAGTGAGCTGTTTATTGCCTCTAAAATCTCCTTATTGTAGAGCTACCTAATTTTTAAAGAATAAAGAAATGTATATTCATTCATTTGAGGGATAAACAAAATTTTAACCATCCATCTACATGCTTGAGATTCATTATGTTTTCATTAGGAGGACTAAAAGAATCCATTTTAAAGCTAGTGTTAATTATCTCTAGCCAAATATCAGTAAGAGCAGCTTCATCTAACATGATTATTAAATGTTGATTTTAATTTAAGAGATATTTGCAGTATAAAAGGAGCTTTCATCTGTGTAGAAAGTATACTTACAATATTTTAATTTATACTATTTGCACTGTTCCATTTCTTAATTACTATATTTTCTTTTACAGTGAATTTAAAATTCAAGAGATCCTCTTTTATAGTACCTTTTTAATAGCTACTATTGTGAAAGCAGGGCACTCTGACCCTAACTAATATTGTATGTTATTTTACACTACCTGAAGGGACCAGCTAAATTTTCCTTTCTGATCACAATCAAAAACCTGTTTGTTTAGTAGTCATTGTTATAACAAAAAAGAGTGACTGAGAAAGACAGAGAAACTATGTTTATGTGTCGGTGCCCATACCACAAAGAGGTCTTTTTTTCAAAGCAAAGCACAAAAAAAAAGGCCTCTCAGCTCCCAGTGAAATTAATGGAAGTTTTCCAGCTAAATCCCTAAACATCCCTTTGAAAATATACCTGTAATGTAGATAAAAGTGTGGGTACATTCTTTCTTTCAGCAAAGAGAAAATCTAGTCAGATTTATTTTGCCCCTCCTCTCATTCTGATACACTGTCTTAGGTGGGCCACATGAAAACTCTGCTGGCACATATCCACTCTGTTCCTACAAAAACAATTCCCTCTGGTTCAGGAATAAAAACAGGCTTCATCAGGGTTTTTGGTTGTTTGTTTTTTGATTTTGTTTATTTTTGGTTGATTTGTGCAGTTTTGTTTGTTGGTTTTTGTTTGGTTTTATTTTTTTTTTTTTTTTAAATGCTGGTAAATTCTCTTCTGTCCCTGAAGAGAATACCTACAAAGGACAGGTGAAACTGTGATATAAATTGCTGTGTGTTTCGCGGAAGGGAGGTAACCTAGTTTGGACCTTGAAGGCTCCAAAAGGAAACACTCTAGGGCAAAAAGCTTCCTCTCTTCATTGCTGACTTACAGAAAAGATCTTCAGTATGTTGAGGAAATGAAGCAGATCTGAAGATCATAACCTGTTGGGGTAATCTGCAGTGTCAATTCTTGCTTAAGGGGAAGAGCAGGATGCCCACTGGGACTGACCTCTGAGGAAATGCTGGGTCAGAAGCCAAATGTATAACCAAAAAAGAAGGCTTACTTTTCTTTAAACATTTATTTCTCCTGTTGCAGGAATGGACCAGTTTCCCATTTGAAAATAATATTGCATGAGAAAGTTGAAATAGGTTTTCGCTAATGATTCAATTTGTACTGTATTTTCCATTCAAGAAGTTTTTTTAAAAACTGTGCCATTTTTATTTTAATAATTTCATTTCTGTCATCAAATTCACCTTTGTTATATTAATTTTATTGTTATACTAATATTTTATACAAGTACCCATAATTTATATGTGTAAAGCAATGTTTTAATATTTTTGTTTTCTTTTTCAGAAGATATCTTAAAAATTTTTAATTTTCACTCCACTGTGGAGCCAAGCTAACTTTCCAATTGCCAAATTTTCCCTGCAAAGGTAATTCTGGTGTTGTGACTAGTTCTACTCTGAATGATGTGGTTTTGACTATGTGTACCAAGAGAGTAAAGTATTATATAGAGTATTTATAGAGTAATTGATTATCTCAGTTGAGAAGTCAGAAAATATGTAATGATTATGAGTGCCAGGAAGGAAAACAAAAACAAAATATTATTTTCCTTAAAATTAACAGAAACATGCATTTTTAATAACATAGAGTTTAGAAGAGATACATTTTTGTAAGATGAGAGATGATTCATTTGGTTTACATCTCATGGTTAATTCAGGAAGACTGAAATATTACAGAGGAGTTGTAATTATTTTCTTTTTATTTTCATAGTTAAGTTCACAGTAAATGGAATATGGAGACTGTATTTTCACTTTGAGTTATAATTTACTGTAAGACAAAGCTCATAAGATAAACTAAGATTAAATGTACACAAAATATATACATGTATGATATTTCATTTCTTTTTATGTCAACCTTGTATGGAGGTAGAAACCTTACTTTCATGAGAGGCTAGAAAGAACTGGGTGCAGAAGGCAACATTGGCTGTACACTTTCTCATTTCTGAGAGAGTTTACAGAAAACAACCTGTACCTTTCACACTTCATCACTATAATGGAAATGCCTTTTGTCTTTGTTTTTTTTTTCATTTTCCTTCATTAAAGAGAGCATGATCTACTCTTCAAAGTGATGACTTCTAGTAATTTTTTTCTAATGATAAGATGTTTGCCACTCAAACTTAGTTGCAGATCATCATCCAGATGTGTTAAACTGCTGAAGTTTTGCTTTTTTTTTTTTTTTTTTTAAACTATGGAAACTCTTCTTGATGAAACAATGTTCACCTCATTGTTTAAGATGCAATTTTCCATTATAAGCCCTTTACTGTTTTCTGTCAGCTTTAAAGAGTTCCTTGGTCATTTAAAGCATACATTAAAACATATTTAAAAACTGTAAAGATAGACCATTTGCCAAAAATAGTCCAAAAGTACTCTTAAAATATTTGAAGAATATTAAATAGGTATATTAACATTAAGTATAAAAAAAGAAACACAAGAATACTTCAGAACTCCAATTCCAGCTGTTGCAAAGTCTAGCTGTGTTCCAACCTATAAGAAGCTGAGACTCCACACGTCCGTCCTTCCTTCATCCTTCTCTCCACCTCCATGACTCTTCAATGAGATACAGCCAAAGCATCTTAATTTTACTTAACTCTACCCAGAAAAAAACTATAGTTGACTATAAATTATCAAAGGTTTACACAGAGCTAAATGACACACAGCTAATGGTATATCATCATCGTCATGGCTAGGCTTCACAGACAAAGATTTGAGAATAATGGTATATGATAACTTTAAAAATTTGCATCCTCCAAAGGCATTTAAAGGCATTTTAAGTTATAATAAATTTGAAATGTCTTGGTGGACCATAATTATTTACACAAGTTAAGGAGGGATGGTGAATCAAAAACATTCTCAAAGGCAATTTAGGTCATAGCATAGGTAACTATTATGAATTGCTAAAAATCCCTAATTGTTTGGGAAGTCTCACTAAAAATTGGTGACAGACTTTAAATAAAAACTTAAACATAAACACTTGTACTTTCATTTATGTTCTACTATGTGACTGTCTAAGGGGATGTCTTCTGAATTGCAAATAAATGATTAGAACAATGGAGTTATAAAATTTTAGCTATCAAAAAGAATCAGTAAAGCCCTGAAAAAAATTTAACACTCTAATACTTCAGCTCCAGACTCAGAATCCCTACAGTTTTATACTGTCTGTCAGACTAACCTGCAAAGTGCCACAAGGATATTCTAGGGACTAGAGCTTTTTTTTACACAAGGAGAGGATGGGACTACTCATTCTGGACAACAGAAGGCCAAGGGGAATTTTATAATTGCATATACGTATCTAATGAAAGTGAATGAAGAAGAGGGAGCCAGATTTTTCTCAGTCATACCCAGATTATAGGTCCAAGTTTTGCATTTTGTTTTTTTGTTTGTTTGTTTTGTTTTGTTTTTGTTGTTGGTTTTTTTGTTTTTGTTTTTGTTTGTTTGGTTGGTTGGTTGGTTTTTTTGTTGTTATTGTTGGTTTTTACTATGAACATAACCAAACACTAGGTTTGGTGTGCTGAACAACTGCTGAACAGGTTGTTCAGCAACCTTGTGAAGTATTCCAGCTTGGACGTTGCTCAAGAAGAAGTTTAAATCAGATATTAGGAAGAATTTTTTCACGGAAAGGGTTGTAAAGCCTGAAAACAGACTGCCCAGAGAAGCGGTGGAATCACCATCCCTGGGATTGTTCAAAAAAACATGTGACTATGGCACCTGAGGATGTGGTTTAACGGAGAACATGGTGGGTGCTAGATTGATGGTTGGACATAATGATTTTAAAGGTCTTTTCCAATCTTAATGATTCCATGGTTCTATTCAAAACTAAAATCCTGGACAGCCTGCTGTACCTAACCCTACTTGAGCAGGATCCCCAGCTGTTAGGCTAGACAATCTCCAAAGGTCCCTTCCAACACCAGCGATTCTATAATTTGTACTGTTGCAGCTTATAAACTTAGGAGTGAAATCCTGTCCCCAGTGGTGAAATAGAGGGTTTTTTTCATTGACTTCAAACATTTTATCTAGTATGCTAAATTTTCAGCAATTTTGGAAGGAGGAAAGCATTTTTCAAGCTTATTTTTTACTTTTATTTGCTGGTAAACAATGATGTATCTGTCTGATTAGTTGAAGCAGACAGCCTGCTGTTTATAGCCTTTATCTCTAAGTGGAAATATAACCACTTTTCATTTATAGAAAACTTACCTCTATTGTTTTGATTGGGTTTGCTTAAGACAAAATATTTAATTCTCACTGAAACTCAACATACTTCCTGAGTAGTGCAAAAAAACTCCAAACCCATGCTTTCAGTCCACTGAATTTTCTACCAATTTTTCTTTAATTTCCTCTGAGAAATAGGAACTTTTCAAAATGCATAAATACTAACGTTCTAAATCTTCTAGTGCCAGAAACAGTAACAGTCCTTTTTTTCCCCCATCTTTGATGCCACAAAAAGTTGCCTAAAACAATGATGTGTTCGCCACTAATAACAGAACACTGTGCTATCTTAACACTTGCTGAAGCTTCAGGTCAATGACTGACAGAATAAGGTTACGAACCATGCCTTCTCAGTACAAGTCTAAACACTGCCAGAACCCTACTGCAATCACTAGTAATGACAAATGCTAACACCTGCAATCTTATCAGGTGGCAGAAATACCACACCAAAATTCCCAGGTTGTCACCACCCTTGAAAATAAATCAGACAGCTGTTCTCTCTTCCAATTTTTATAGGAAGAGTTACAATTTCCTCCTGTTCCACTTGTCAGTCCAGCCTTTATTACATTGCTTTTCAGTTCTTTCTGTTAATATAAAAGAGAGGTGCAAGGTGCAAATGAAACCCACCATTTTTATGTAGGCAAAAGATGAAGTGTTTAGATCTAAACTGTTGATTACAAAGCAAGAAGTAGTCCACCTTGAAAATGAAATTAGTGCTTCTCTGTTCATTTACAGTTTAAATACTTCTCACTTAATCAGTCACTTCCAGTCAAGATTTTGCCTGGGTTCATTTTGTTACATAGCATTTTTCTGGTCCCCCTTCTAATATTTTATTTAAATATTTAATACATAACTAGACAAAAAAAATCTCCCTTTGAAGAACAATAGATATAAATTAATAGAACATCATTGTTCAAGGAGGACAAAGAAAAAGTCTGTCCCCTATTATTTTGGTTTTTACTTAATAAATTAGAATATTATTTTCTCACCATAAATAAATTATCTTTATTTTCCTTGGTTTCTGCCTTATAATTACCTCCTTGCAATTTCATGCAGATACAAATTTCTAAATTATCCAGCTTATTTGGATAATGGAAGTCAATTTAATTTGTACTACAGGGGTTCTTCTCTGCATGCAACTCTATTTCCCAGAAGACTTTTAATTTTATTATTTTTTAAAACCCCAACTTTTTAAATAAATAAAACAGATATAGCTAAATCAAAAAAAGTCTTTGTACAAGGTACTGCTACTCAAGTCTCTGGAAACCTTATAAGCCCTTTCATAACTCTACATTGCATCAGCTTTACTGTCAATATTTCACATCTTTGGAGAACATTTCTCTTGAAAGTTTGTCTTAATTCATAGATATACAAATCTAGGCTTTTGCACTAAGGTCTAATGGCACCAGTAAAGACACACATGGTTACAAAAACGTTCTATGGAACTGAGCAGGATCATTATGAAAGACAGTTCAATACATATCCTCTGTTCTGCAACAGTGATAATTTGGTCTCTTGCTTGGTTAGCCCTGCAATTTTCCTTTATGCCCTCAAGCAACTTTTAAAATTCCAGAGTGACTTCCATTCTTACAGACCACAGGCAAAATGTAATCCCTATCTGAAATAATAAAGTGATAAAGCTGAAAGAACTTTTTTCCAACAACACTGTTTACAAACAGATTTTATAGCCATATCAACTTATTAAAAAATAAATTAGTACTAAGTTACGGTGCATATAAATAAATACCTCTTTTCCTTTGTCTCTATTTCTTCCGTTTCTTATACTTAACCAATTTTTCTCATGAAGACTGAACAACCCATTAAATTTTACTAGAATTGCACCTGTTGAGACAAAAATGGGTCAAGAGGGTAGGGAAAAGAAAGAAACTTTGTTCATAAATTTAAACTCTGTTATTTCTGAACTTCCATGAGAAATATAAAGAGAAGAATCTAATGTTTTTTCACTGTGCTGGATTGTATTTTTTTTTGTCAGTGTTTGCCATTTAAAAATAGAAAGTGCCAGATATGCATTTAGGCATTTGTGTTTCCCTTACTAAAATCTTGTCAGTATCTACTTTCTGATTTGATGTGCTTTTTTATTTGATGTAGAAAGTCATATGTTTAGGTTAGTATGGTGGCTGCTGATGGGTGAGTCCATGGGATGTACTGTTATCTCCTTTTTTCTCTGTAGCTGATTCTTTTTTTTTTTTTCCAAAATGTACTGTAACAAGTATTCAGTGAGATTTTTACCGATAATGTTATCCGGAGTCTGAGTGGATACTTGGTTTTACCAGCACCAGAAAGGCAAGACATCCATATGATTATTCCTTGCTCATATGCTGTAAACATCAATAACTCTGCTTTGCTTTCCCCCTGTAATTAACTTCTATAAGTGAAGCATATCCTTTTTGAAAACAGCAAATGTGTAGGAACCCTAAGCAGGTTCTTAAGATTTGTTGTCTCATCTTCCACTCTTTTCTTTCATTTACAGTCCCATAATGCTAGGACTATTGTATTTCATGACTATATTTCATAATGTAGTTTTTATGTTCTCCAGCATTTTATATCCTCATTACATACTGAGACTGTTGAGTGGTTATAATATTGATTGTTCAGGTCTTTCTTAGCATTACTGCCAGCACAAGACATCTCAAGCTGAATTCCAATATTTTCAACAACTCATTTGTCCGTCCAAAGATATGGGATCCTCATCTGGTTGCCATCTTAGGTCTTTATATCATAAAATATTTAAATTGCAGTGTAAGGGATGAATTGCTTCCCTAACTTGCAATGTGTTCAGTCAAACAAAAGCAGCATTTACATGGTCAAATATTTTTCTTCAGTATCTCATAACTATTTTTGTTCATCTAATCTCTGAAATAATTGATTGCAAAATTCTAGGACTCTGGTGCCTTTTACAGCACATCTTCTCATCACAAAACTCCTTCTACGTTTATCAACTTTCATTTGGCATAGTTTCCATTTCCATGAAGGGCCTATTTTCCTTATTTAGTTGAACAAGTTCTTTTTTTACTTTATGTGAGTATATTATGGACCTCAATGAAGTCCAGCAGAAAATCTTCAATTAAAATTAAAAACTTTTCTGAGTCATAATTACTTTTCAGTACCTCTAAAACATGTGTTATTTTAAAAAAAGCTCTCATGAAGACTGCAGCAAATTCTCCAAACCTGTGTTTGAAGCACTTCATTAAGATGTAGTTTCTCTTCACTCTATATGGCTATTTTTATTCCGATTGACTGTACTAAATGATATACTCTCAGATCAAGCATGCAATTTCTTTAAGTGTGGCTGCTTTACACATTGCCTAGGACACAGTGTCTTAGCATAGTCAAAGCAATGTGCAAACCCAGCTTTGTTAGGGAAAAGCTATTCTGGATTTCCTGATCTAGAGATAACCCAGAGGTACTGGAAGAACATAGAACAGAGAATAGAATATGTCTGCAGAGAATTCTGCACAGGAGAATTCCATATGCAGTAAAATGTTTCCACCATGGTGACCATCTTTTCTACAGATTTAGAGGGCATATATGGTACATCATATAATTAATTAATTTTTTTCAGAAGTAGGTAAAACAAATCAATATTTTCAAATAAGAACCATTTCATTTTTATTTTTTCAACACAATAGAAAGAAAAATAAAAAGTTTGAGATATGCTAAAGAGATATTTCTAGGAGAAAGGAAAAAAGAATTCATAACTAAGTATTAAAAAGGAAATATTATGGGAAATAAACCAGAATGATGAATTGGCATTAACGACGAAACAGGTAAAACTGGAGCAAGCAAAACAGTTAATTTAGTAAAATGATGTCACCTTTCATAGGTGATGTTTGCTTAACCATCTGGATGTTGTTTCAGTATTTCTCATTGGACAGCTCTCAGTAAAAACTCCTACTGGCTATACTTGATTGTGTGAAAGTAGAATAGTTGTAAGTAAATTCCTTTTATATATTTCCAAAGAATTAGAATTCTTGTGTGCTGTCAGCCTGACACATGTGGGCATGTGGAGGGTGGTGGTGGTGGGTATTGTTAAACAAACAAAAAGGGTAAGAAGTTCAAAGAACCTGGTAAAACATGTGTTTGTTGATCACCTGTTTGCTCCTCTCTGTCTTATTTTAAGGCTCCCTTAATATTTCACTGACAAATCAAGAAGAGAATAGTATCTCTTATAAACTGAAAAAAACTTAAATTGATGAGTCATTACTCAGAAGAATGTAAAGTAGAATATAGGAAATAATCTTCCAAGAAGTAAAAAATCAACCTGATTTTTTGCTAGTATTAAGCTGTTTTCTTTCCTCTGTTGTTTATACCATGTTCTTAGTAATATCCCTGTTGCTGGAATGCTTTCTGACATTTGTCAGCTACTCAGGTTTTCCTGTATTGTGTTCCAATTTTCCTTTTATGATTGGACACTAGATCTCCGCCATCAAAATTATTTCTTTTATTGATTATTCTAACTCTAATTATAGCATGGGACATATATAAATTTATTCTATTAAGACTACCTGGAAATAATATCTTCTACATTCCCTAGAATCATAGATTTTTGCTGAACCATAGGTATTAGTCACAATTACAGGTTTCTATTGACTAATTCTCTCCCATTGTAGAGGTGAAACCAAATGGGTATTGGTTCTGGGATTTATTTCTTCTAAAACCAACCCATTTAGGAGGCTATATAGCTGCAAAATCAAGCTTAAAGTATAAGTCAGGTGACATCTATTTTTCAAATCAAATATGTTATTGAATCCTTATAAGTACATAACAAATGCAAGTTTGCATAATAAATTATTCTTTTCTGTTACATTATTTTTTTCTTATTCTTTTCATACTTACAGGTCCTACAACAAAGTGTTCCAGGTAGAAAAAATTCTTTAAATGCTTATCACAAAGTATAGCTTATTCAACTAGGTTAATTTATTGCAACAGCACAAAGAGAGTTTATTAAATATTAATTTTCTTCTATCTGCATTGATATTAGTAATTTAAGTTTGGCTAGAGTGTAATCAATTACAGTGAAACATGCTGTGAGAAAGTGAGCCTAGCACATTAATTTAATCTATTTTAGCTACTCCTGCTGTCTCCAAAATCATTTCTATGGTTACAAGGTATTTGTCAAAGATTTCTAAAAGCAAACATCCTGTGCTTCTGATTCTTCTCTAAATAAGGCTAACATTTTATTATTCTCTCTTGAACTAGTTAGTTTGGGAGTTCTGTATCTCTAAACATTTCTTCTTCAGTAGAAGAGAATTAAAACATTGTCATCAATTGACATTTTCTGTAGACAAAATGCATGGTAGCTGCTTGTAAAACAGATACAAGAAACATGCAAATATTTATAAGTAGCTAGGAGAACTTGACATGCCTCGTCTGAGATATCAAAGTACTCCGTTTCTTTTCAACCTTTTAGGAGATATGCTGACAGAATCCGCCATGGGTTTTAGAGCTGTAAGAGTTTAGTTCTAGGCTGACATGAATATAAATTGATACCTATAATATCAAGAGGGCAGGAAGGAAAGGATTGTAAAATTGTAATTGCAAACTCTTAGATATGATCTCATGCCTGCTTTGATCCTGCTTTTTATATAGCTGATGTGTGGTCACAAGTGGTACAAACTTTTAGTTGGAAGATTGAACTCTTGATAATTGAATGCAGTTGGCATCAACCTTATATTATATAGCTTGTTTTTGTGAAAAAATATGTTCTTTAAATCATCATTTGATGAAAATAATACAAGCTACTCTGAGACTCCAATATAAAGTATCATCAGAGTTTTAAATCAGGCCATGACTATGGCCCACTTTTATCTTGCATAAATTAGCACTGCTGCCAAAAGGTGTAATCTCTGCCTCTTGCACTTGCTTTCTTCCTTACACCAGAACAAGGATTCACAAGTGTGAATTGCAAGCTGGTTCCAATGATGGAGTCACCATCTCTGGAGGTATCTAAAAGGCATCTAGATGGGTCACTTAAGGACATGGTTTAGTGCTGGACTTGAAAATGCTGGTTTAATGATTGACCTTGATGGTCTTAAAGGTCCTTTCCAACCTATGAGTATATGAGCACATGACTCGGGAAAAAAAAGATACTTTAATTTAATACTAATCAAACCAGAGTAAGATGATGAGAAATAAATCCAAATCTTAAAACACCTTCCTCCCACACATCTCTTTGTCCCAGGCTCAACTTTATTCCCAATTCTTTTCCTCCTCCCTCTGAGAGGTACAGGGGAGCATGGAATGGGAACTGTGGTCAATTCACTGCACATTGTCTCTACTGCTTCTTCCTTCTCACAGGGGGGGACTCCTCACAGTCTTCCTCTGCTTCAGAATGGGGTACCTCCAATAGGAGTCCCTCATGGATTTCTCCAACATGGGTCTTTCCCAGGGGCTGCAGTCCTTCTCAAACTGCTCCAGCATGGGTCCCTTCATGATGTCTAGTCCTTCAGAAACAGACCACTCCAGAGTGGGTTCCCCACAGGGTCATAGAACCTGCCAGCAAACCTTCTCCAGCATGGGCTCCTGTCTCCATGGGGCCAAAGGGCCTGCCAGGAGTCTACTCCAGTGTGGACTTTCCATAGGGTCGAAGCCTTCTTTGGGCATCAACCTGTTTCATCATGAGGGTCCTCCACAGGCTGCAGGTGGGTATCTGCTCCACTGTGGAACTCCATGGACTGCAGGGGGACATACTGCTTCACTGTGGTCAACATCACAGGTTGAAGTGGAATTTGTGCTGTGGCACCTGGAACGTCTCCTGCCCCTCCTGCACTGACCTTGATGTCTGCAAAGCTGTTTCTCTCAATTCTCTCTCCACACACGGCTTGTTGCACAGACTTTTCCCCTTCTTAAATGTGCCAACACAGGGGCACCACCGCTGACAATGACAGATTTAACCTTGATCAGTAGCAGGTCCAACCCAGAGCCATTGGTGTTGCCTCCACTGTACAGAGGGGACACCTCAGGCAGCCCCCCACAGAAGTGACCCCTGTAGTCCACCCAAAACTCACCATGCATATCTAGTTGGAATTCACCTTTTACAACTAATGTCTGAAGTCTGTTGCTTTCTTCTTTATAGCAACTCATTAAGGTATGATGCTTAAATAGCAACCCAGTCCTCCCCTGCCTAGTCGCATCTCTTTTGCACTAAAAAAATCCATTTCCCTTCTCCTCTCCTCATCTATCACATACTCCAATCCCCTAACCATCTCAGCAGTATAACACTAATGAGTATATCACTGTATAAGTAAAGATGATCAAGGAAAAAGAGAAAACTTATAAATAAATAAAGTGATCAAGGCACATGAATCTGATTGTAATGAACAACTACTAAAGTAGTATTTTTCTGGAAAAAAATGGTTCAGCCACTGTTTTCAAACTTTTTTCATGAAGGCAATCAGCAATGAAGAACTTAGGCATTAACCCAGATTTTGGGCAGCAAGCTGTCTCTCCTTCGTTGAAGCATATTAAGCCCCCAGTTTTGATATAAACAGCTCACTATTGTCTCCCTGAAATTTATGTGGAGCTCTAATTCCTTGAAAGAATAGGATGTTAATGATTTTCCTATTCATATTGTGGTTATAGATTATAGTAACTACATTTCAAAATAGAAGAACTGGAACTTTTTCATCTGTTTCTTAAATTTAAAGCACAGTTTTGCTGGAAGGAAGCAGTGATAGAAAAATAGGAAGCTGATGAGGAGGAAAGCAAACCCTTTTCAATCTAAGTGATTTACAAGCTAAAATTCCTTTTCACCATGCAAATTTTGACTTTAATAATAAAGCAAGACCCAAAATCAGCCCTCCCAAACCTATGTATCATGAAACAAACACCAAATATACCTTTCCCATGTTAATGGGCCTATTACCTAGAATAATGATTGTTCTAGAGATGTAAGCACAAATGAAATGTTTAATGAAAATAAATTCTTTCTTTTCATTATGTACACAAACCTATGGCTCTGTTTTGAAATCAGGTGACAGCAAGCCAAAGAATGAAAAAAGCTATAGGTAATCTAATGTTAATATTAAAAACAGTAAAATTGTAGTTCCTTCATAAAGTGAGGGGTTTTGCTGCTCCATTTAATGTTTTCTGAAGTACGTGGAATGTGGAAAGGGACTTTAATTCACCGCAGAAAGCTTGTAATAATGAAAGTATTAGCTTCACCTATTATTAAAACTTTTGGAAATCTAAAAATTCATGCTTATTAATTCTAGGTGCGTGCACATAGCCCCAAGAAGATGTAAGCCATGACTTACTCTTCAACTGCGCTCCATTATTCTGTATGATGAATATATTATTAAAAGGCAATAAGAACCACCACTCCATCACCAGAATTTTAGCAGCAGCCACTGCAGAACATACCATCTTAGCCATATTTGTTTCTATGCTTTTCAGTTTAACTTTGGGGGCAATTTCCAAGGGGATTGGGTATGATGAAGAGTTTCCATAGTTGCAAATGTTCCAAACCCTAGCCAAACCATTAAGTTATAAATTTTCAAAGAAGTGGGATCTAAATTTGCTCATTGTGGCTCTTCAGAGGGTAAAACTAATAATCATAGATTGAGGATTAAGAATTTGTTCAGATTTTCAGTCTGTTGCAAATATAGGTCTACTGCTATTTGTATCAATAGGACATATACAGTCATCTCCAGCACTGAAACAGAGGAGATTAAATGTTGAATGTTTTGGAAAATGCTATAAAATACAGTAAATTCAACATTTTTCCTAGATATCTACATTTTCTACTGTTTCATGATTTAAGCACTTTTCTCTTCCAGCAAAGAATTACAGTTATGATGACACACAGTCACACTGAATGCTTGGCCACAGTACATTGATCAGATTATTTCCTTCCCTCTGGTCACTGGTAGTGAAATGCAAGCTGAACATCAAGGCAAACCTCTACCAGTCTCCAGGTGCTGCACCACAGACCCTGATGTTGCTAGTCCTCAACTACCCCTTTTTTAGAACTGTAGGTGACTCTTCTAATTGGTATACTTTGTTAAATATTAAGGGGGAAAAAAAAATTATAGCAAAGCCCTACTTTCAGTTGCTTCCCCCCCCATTGGTCATTGAAGCACTTATAAAGAAAATTGACTTTGAGAACCAATGGAGACCTCATGAATGTCACCCAAAGCTTTTTCCACTGACTCCAAAAACATATTGAATACTGTAAGGATTCATCAATGAATTATCAAGAGTTCCTTAAAAGATCCTGACAAAATATTTTTTTTTCAGTCAGGATGCAATCTTGAAAGAAGATGACATTTTCTGTCAGTTTGATGTAAAAATTTCTGCATTTTTTTCAACACAAATGCAGAAATTCATAGGACTTGACCTGCAGTTAGGAATCTTGATTTAGGTTTACTAATTGCTTTATGACTCAAACTCAATATGAAAACACTGCAAAAGCAAGGATTTTTGTTTTGGTTTGTGGTTGGGTTTTTTTGCTTTTTTTTCCTCTGGCATTTATACACTGTGAGAAATAAACAGCTGGGGTAAGCAGCAGGCTTTTCAATATGTTTTATTTATTTATACACAGAACTTTAAGCATATGTCATATTGATGGCATTTACATCATAATATATGTTGTTCCCTATAGCTGTGCAAATTCATCAAAATTGTCTGAATATCTACTGAATGTTAAGGCAGGAACAGCTTACCAAACTTTTTTCCATCTGGTTCTTATCCCACAGGCTCAGCTTTTTTGCATAAAGCACTCAGAGAAGGAAATATATGTTTTAAAATGCAATAGTCCGTCTCTGAAAGAAGATGGTTCCTTTTCTCAGTCCAACTGAAAGAAGAAATAGGCATGAGAATTTAGTTTATTCCAGCCATAAGAACAAAAATAATAGAAGGGAAGCATCCACATGGAGAATTAAGCAAGAGGATTAAATCTAGACTAAATTAAATACATTAGAAAATATGATTTTGTATGACAGCTTGTACAACAAATACACCTTTTCACTTGTACAGTTCCATTATAAACTTATATATATTCAACAGTTATTGATGCAAAAATTCTGTTCTTTAGGTTTATGATAATGTGTTAAGTCTTTGCCCTTTACTGAGTGGTGTCTAAGATGTGGGGCTATCTGCTATATGTGTCCATAGTTGGAGAAATAATAGCAAGATAAATTAAAAAGGGTTTGTCTTGATAAGTAGGACTGTAATCAGTCCATGCATACTTCACTCATGGGTCCCAGGGCTTTTTTTAGCTGTTCTAACAGGCTACGTACCTCAACATGGCCTGACGATATCCACAGAAGTTTTCTCTTTGATTTGTTGGTCTAGGTCAAGCCTGCTCCACGTCTACCCAGATACAATAGATTTCAATAAAAATTGCAGAAGTTCAAAAAAGTGGATGTTTTTCATGTTCAAAACATAATGTATCCAAATCCCATGTTGTATTGATTTTTTTCTGCTCTAGAAAATTCATGGAGATCTACTTTCTGTGTGTTGTTCTGGACAGTGAGTGGAAAAGTGTGCTCTACTTAGTGGGATGTCTCCGAAGATGGAAAAAAGAGCTCCTTCTGCATTAAATGCTTCAGATGTTTTCTTTAAAGCAGTAGACACACTTGAAGTATACTTCACACAGCAGCATAAGGCTATGTGTTATTCTTTATCTTGCATAAGCACCATACCAGTAATGGTCCACTTACCACTGTAAATCTCTGGCAGACAATATTCAGAAAAATGGAGCCAGTGAGTGAGTACTGTGACCATGGAAACAGTTGCCTGGTATCTCACACATGCAGTATGGAATGAGAAGGTACATGCCTTTGCAATCAGGGGGATGCACTGTCCAAACAACAGTGACTCATCTTCTCCTTTTTCCCAGCAGAAGGGGGAGTGAGTGATGGGTACCTCTGTTTGAGAAAAAGATGATAAGTCTGAAATATGACAGGTGAAATGGAAACCCAGACAAGATAAAATTTTCACTTTATTCCCAATAAACAAACTTTATTTATTTCCTGGTAATGTAAAGTTTTTCAAGGCTGAAGATAGAATATAAACTTTTTATCCTGCATAGTCTTGAATCATGAATGCTCTTAAGACATACGTTACCTTCTAAGTATAAGTTAGCTTTTTCATATGCCTACCACTTAAGTTGTAAATAATCAGTGTCATAAAAAAAATAAAATTCTCAGTACAGTAGCTTTTAGAAAACAGATAAATTCTCTCATGTGTCTTTAGTTCTAAAACCATCTTGATTTCTGAAATTTTGACACAGTTTTCCATGCTTTCCTTATCAATTTCAAGAGTATCTACTTTTTACATTTGTGACTCATGGACTCACCTGATCATTTTAATATATTTTTTAAAAGAGGAGAAAAACTACAGAAAAAAAAATCATTTTGATTACTTGGTTGGCACCTGGAATTTTTATCCTTTGGCAATGGTATCCAAAATTATGTGCTTAGCTTGTTAAACATTCCCAAGCTCAGTGGGAAAGTTGAAAACAAACATGGCATTTCATCCTTGGCAAGACAGTTAATAAGCTGGAAGAATTTATTATTACCATTTCAAAATCATTCTTTGTTCTCTATCTCATATTTATTTCTGCCAGTAATAAAAAGAAAAAAAAATACTGATTTCAAAACCACCTAGTAAAATATACAACAAAATGCCATCAGCTAGAGGAAAGATCCTGAGTCCTTAAGCTTACTCAGGGTCCTAAAATGATGTAGCTGAGTGAAATTCTTTTGCTGATATGAAAGAGTACACATAAATTCAGGCATAATATGAAAACACTTGTGTACTATAATTCAGAATCCTCATCAGGAAATTATCATGAAATTGACTTCTGTAAAGAAAATTTGCTGGTATGCATCTATTTAATAGAAACCAGAAGATATTACTGGATCCAGTAAAGCTGGAGAAGTAGGAAAATACTGGCATGTGAATTTTTCTGTTCATAAATGCAAGAAAGCATTCAGTGGAGAGGAAAAAAGTTGACATTCGCATATTGAATTTGAAATATATCAAAAGAATTATCAGTCTTCCTGTCTATATTGTTCAGCAAAAAATATTTTCTCACTCTGCAGTGGTAGAAATGAACCACAGAAGGATTAACGAATAATAGATAAAACCTAAAATGAAGCATAAATAAAAAAGAGGCCTGAATATAGTTTACATAATGTATAACATAGAAAACAATAGCATATTGCCATTTGGAATACCGTGGTTTTTGTGAACCTTTAAATATATGTATTCAAATAATAGAAATAAACACGATTGTATCAGAGGCTTGATAAGGACTGTCATACAAAAAGCAAATAAGATGACTGAATAATTTGATTGGAAACAGGACAGGGAAGAGACAAGCAAAGAAATAGACTATTTCAAGAATAGAAATGGAATGCATTCATAATAAAACGTTTCAGTCAAGTTTATCCTTTAGAACTTTTTTTTTAAAAAATGTGTGCCTGTGGCACATAATTATTTTGTGAAACTTTCTACCGCAACATATCATTAGATCAACAAAATTTAATAGTATCCCTGTCCCATTGAAACACGTATTATAGGTTTTTAAAAATTTACATAGTTAAACAATACTGAATGAAATCTAAATTTCCTGAATTCCTATGATTCAAGTTGTGCCTTGCCTTCTGATTGTCAGAGAAACAACTTCAACTAAACATAACTTTAGCTTCCTATTGTGAATTTTCCTCTGTCTTTCCCAAAAGTAAGTCCTGCAGGCTGTAAAAAGACATAGAACCATGAAAGCCAACATTTCCTCCAAAATGGCAATTGCTACTATACCTTATTTTTATTTTCTTAATTACTAGATCTAAGTCCACTCAAATTACATTTTTAATTTAAAAATGGACTTTGTTGACACCCAGATGCTACATAAAATTAACTAAATCTTGCTGTATTGTGCATTTAGGCAAAACAAGAATCAAGATAAAACAGAAATCAATTGATTTTGGTTTTCAGCATTAATTTAATTTTACTGTTATTATAACAATTTTACATCTGTTTGATTCAAAAAATATATGATCTCCCTTCTTGTCTGGAAAAAAAAACAAACCAACCACAAAGCCAAACACAAACCCCACAAAAATCAGACCTAAATGACAAATTGCCAGAACAATTATCTGACATTTAACATGACACATTTTTAGTATTTATCTGTTGTCATTTCTCGCTGCACACTTACTCATCCACACTGTAGGATAAACACCAAGCAAGGAACTTTTCAAGAACTTTTTGCCATAAAGACATTTAGATATCTATGCAGCTTTTTTAACCTTCTAGTCCCTAAAGGAAGCCACTTCTTCTTGTGTCTATGGCAATAGACTAGTGAGAAATATTTGCTTTGGCTAAGCAACCTGTAGGGATACTACAGGAATGATTCAACTGTAGCCAGAAAACAAATAAGCTTCTTCAGAGGCATGAAAATTAAGTGTAATCATACCTTGATTTATTTTGTGGAATTTTAACACGAGACTCTGTACAAATCCCAGAGGTACCTCAATGCTTTAATTGTTTAATTATTATTTGTGATATGAAACAGATGCTTTTCTTGGTAACCTCCTCTACCTGGATATCACTTTGAAACATATGCTAAATGACCACCTTGCAATTAGGTCACACGATTAAGAAGACAGCCAGATGGCTGTTTAATCTAAATGAATAATGTTAGAAGACTAATTTTTAAAACATGTTTAGTAATGCTTCTAGTTTTTACCTATTATGCCATTTCAAAGTCTGCCTGCATCCTCTTGATGGATTTTCAGTGCACCAGGAGAGGGTTAATGATAATTTATCTGTAGTAGCTCCTGTTTGATATGACTTTTTTCTTTTTTTTTTTTCTTTTTTGACTCTTGAAATGGTAGTGGAAAAGAACAGCCCTAAGAAAAATGAGTATATTGATACATTATTTTAGAATGTTAACAAGCAAGGTTCATCTCCTTGAGCATGTGAGAGAAATATTCTTTTTTTCAGTGGCAAAGAAGCTTATTATTCAGAGGAACGTTGCAGAGCTATCAGTCCTACAGGCTGAAAAAAACCATTACTCATACTGTATGCAGCATCATGGGGCTTGCCTCAAAATTAGGAAGCTAAAAATTTTTTTCAAATATTTGTCAAAAGGTTTTCAATTTGGTATGGTGGTTTCCTTTGGTTTTGTTGTTTTGTTTTTGTTGGGTTTTTTTTGGAAGGCATTAATGCTTTATGGTTTTCAGTCTGGAATTCATCCTTAAATAGTCAGATATTACACAAGTTTTCAGCACTGTTTTCATTACTTAGTTTACTCTTTCTTAACCTGTGGACTTGGTGCTTTTGTAGTACTTTCAGTGTTGCTCATGGTTACTCAAGATTCAAAAGGGCTGGTCTAGTTTTGTGACACATTACTTTGCCCAGTCAGATTTTGAGAACTCTCTAGCTGTATTTGGCATTTCCAAACATGCAGCTGAGAAATTAACAGCAACTCCAGATGAAAAGCAACTTCTTTGGAAATGAAAAATATGAATCTGATTCATGTAATTACCTATTATGCAAACAACATACAATTTGCAATATTATCATCATATCCCGAGAAAAGTACTAGAGCTGACACTCATGAATAGGATCTACAGGCATGTGTGTCTAAATCAATCAGAATTTACAGAACATATGAACCATTACACACATGCACCTCTATCTGCTGAGGTGTTCCAAAATAAATATATTTTATCACTCTTGTGTCTTTACTGTGAAAATTGTTTTGGAGGGTTGAAAAGGAGGAGAGGGGAAAAGCAAACGAAACATTGAATTTAATGCAGTAATGCATTTTTCTCTTTTCAACAAAAGCGGATAAACGAAATCATTATACTGGTTTCCTTGAACTCAGTTGCCCTCTCATTCTGATCTACTAATAACACAGTTTTGTCCTAATGTGTAACCAGAAACCTGAACCTGTGGAGCTGAAATTGTCTCACTGTTAATCAAAGCCATGGTTTATTGTGATTTAGGTCAAGGAAATAAACCTTCTCTGTGCAGCTTGATTGCTAGTACTGACATCACCACTTTTATTACTTTCACTGCTTTGGAAACAAATTGGCATTCAGTTCAAAAATAACTCTGTTTGCTCAGCCAAACTGACTTTAATGCTCTCTCTGTGAGCTGACAGCTGGCTTGCAACAGATGATGATGAGCAATCAGCTGATCATGTCTGAAAACAGAACCATGCACCTGGAACCAACTTAAAATCCCATTTCGATTACATTTGGAATAGTTATGGAGGCACAAAGAACTGATATAATTTACATCATCATATCTCTGTTCGTTATTAGCTTTGGCAAAATTGGTTACTTCCAGCTGAATTTGCATAGCTGAGTTTACCTGTGCATATATGGGAAACTCTTCTCCAGTTCTGTAAATTTAATCATTCTTTGACACCTGCAGATTTTGTTGTTTAGAAAATGTTTTATCAGACCAAAGTAAAATTAAGATAGTTATCATCAGAGATTAATGTCTCTACATTCAAACAAAAAAAATTTTGTAGGATTGGTCACCAACCCAATCTTTTGCTTTCATGATTTTTTAATCATCTCTCACCATGTTTCCATAACTGTAAATTTTGGTGATATTGGTATAAATATTTGTGTCTTAGCCACAGAAATGCTGTAGTCGAACTCATTTTCATAAGAGTTGTACACAAAAAATAGAGACATGATTAGCTGATTTTGCTTGTTGACATGCCAAATGACAAGTGGAATAATAAGCTTTTTAATTTCATGAGACCACTTCTCAGTGTCAGTGGTTGTAGTGCTGCAGCTTATATCTAGTCACATATTATGAGAGGTAACAAACATCATCCACAATTAGTTAAAGATTGGTATCTATGCCGCACTATGTGATACAACAACAAAGATCTTTGGAGATATCCGAAGTGCAGGAAGGAGAAGCCTTCAACAAGGGAATTCTGTGATCTTCAGTTACCCAAGGAGTTTATGACTGAGGGAATGGCTAAATGACATTATTGATACTACATTAATCATATGGTTCAACACAGGTTATTATAGTATACGCTACCATGGTCCTATGTATAATCTCCCTTGGTAAATAAGCATTAGGCAAGTGTCTTCTGAACATGAAGGAGTCTTTCTAGACATTCTAATATGAGGTTACACCACAGGTGTACTTTGTAACAGACATCTATCAGGAAGTAAAAAGATTTATGGAAAGGATCTCTCTGAGAGGACAGAAACGTGGCTGCTTTGGAAAGGAAACACAGAAGGAATAGAGAGAAAAAAAGAGAAGGAATTAATATTTTATATTTGAAATTTTCATATAAGATCTTTCATCATGGTGTTTTAAAGGACCTGGGGGAGAAAAAAAAACAAACCAACACAAAAAAAAAAAAAACAAAAACAAAAAGTCTGGTTTATAACCTCTATATTTGATTCTCAGTTGTTCCTACTGGTTCCCATTGGTGTTATGCTTTATTTAGAGTAGTGGGGTTTTATGGTATCGAGACTTTATCAATGTATAAAAGTACTTGATTAAAGAGTAAGCAGCCAGACTCTGCTGCAGTGGCATTGAGTGACAGTACAAGACACTGTAATCACAAATTGAAACAAAAGAAATTAATTCAAATATGAGAAAACTCTTTTGTAGAGGTCAAACACAGGTTAGAGTGGGTGTGAAATTGCCATACTTGGAGACATTTAAGTGGACCCAGTTCTGAGCTGGATTAGACGGTCTTCAGAAGTCCCCACCAACCTCATCACGGAGTCTGTGACTACTGTCGAAGGACCTCTGATTTGAAAGAAATTTTCTGCAAAACAAACAGGTCTGCTCATGAAGATGAGCTTCTAGGGACTGTAGGATGTCAAGAGCAGAAGACATGAGACAGGGAAAGATCAGCATCTCACAGAGGACACGTGAAAGAGCAGAAGGAAGAGAGTGGCCTGGCAGCCAGGCCTCAAGGACAAGGAAAAGGAAACTTCATGGAGTACAAATACTGGTACTTTGGGCTTGATTTGGTTGTTGCAAATCAATATACATATTTCACTTTAATGACCTTATCACAGAGGGGTTCTTTTTAATTTGTTCACTTTCAGATTTAAATAATCATATATTTAAATTCTAGCTGCTTGTGCAACTGCTATTTTATGAAGTCTAATCAACTCTTCAGACATGCATATCATCATCCATATATCACAAATACAAAAACAGTTACTTTCTGTTCATGACCATCTCCTTTTATTGTTGCTTTATCCATTATCATTGCATGCCATATACAGAAGCTTTCTCTCAAAAATCCCATGAGATTTTAGACTTTTGAATTTGTCTTCACTATTTTTTCAGTCACTTTGAAAAACCAGGATGTGTTTTGCATGCAAACAAAGCAGCTGGAAAATGCTTCAATCAGCCTCTATAATCAAGGGTATGTTTTTGCTTGTTCAGTGCAAGAACCTTGCAGTGATAGCAGATAACTACTATCTACTAGATACACTACTGATTTTTTTGAGAGTATTTCTGTTTTCTTCTCTGTTTTGAGAGAAAATTAAAATTTACCCTGTCATTAGCATACATTATAGCGTATTTTGAAGAAAATAAACTGGTTTGTAGTGACAGTGGAGAAGCTTTGTTCTCCCTCAAATTTATCTCAATGTTTTTTTAGTGAGACAATATGAACTGTGTGAAAACTTTCTTTTTCTACTTAGGAAAGAGTAGATTGTGCTTAAGAGCTGAACAAACAGAGGAAACAAAGTGTGCTGTCACAATCTCTAGGGTACAGAGAATCACTGAAATCCATCAAACCAGTATGAGCAGGAAAAAAAATCATGTTTTCCAAAGATATGTTTGGGCGAGAGTGTAAGTTAGAGCTGATGACAAATCTTAGAAAAAGGAATACTGTAAGAAACAAGCATTATGTCTTTCCTGTGGACAATACAAGAGGGAGTTCAGCACTACAGCTGCACAAGGTAGATACTAAAGTATAACATCTCCTTTCTAGAACAAACACACTTTACCTGTGTTTGTTACTGCTCAATGTAAGAATAGTATAAGATTGTAGAATTAAAAATGCACACACACACACACAAAAAGATAAAAGCAATTAGCAACTGTCTTTGTTTGATATGACCATGGAATACCTTCAAGAGCAGCATAAAATGGGGCAGAATATTATACATATTAGTCTGAAAATCAATTGCCTCTCACTTTGCTTTCTCAGAAAAACACAGATGTTTCTCCTTGATTTTTTGAAAACATTTGGACAATAATATTGTCATAAAAAACTTCTAGTGGGTGGGTCTGTTCTTTTCAAAAATCATAGAATTTAAATCACAATCTTTTGAAGAAGAGTTAGCGTTGTGAGAGCATTTCACCTAGCTTCTTTACTCAGCCCCTTCTTTTTCTTTCTTAAGAGTTACAAAGACAATGGGTGAAAGGTACAAAGAAGATGAAAAGAAGTGAAGAAAAGAGGTGGCCTTACAGAAAAATCACTAATCTCAGCAGGAAGATAGGGTGGGACTGAAGCAAGAGCACAGAGATTCTTTTCAGAGAAAGAGGAAAGCACTTGAGCTTTTCCTGGGTCAAAAAAAAAAAAAAAAAAGAGAGAAGAAACTTTAAGTGTATTTTACCCACTAAAAGAGAGAAAAAAATAGAAAAGAAGGATGTCAAGTATCTGGGGCTGTCAAGAAACTAAGGATAACAAGTTATAAGTTAAAAAGGGGGCTCACCTTACTGCTATAATGACCTAGGGTAGCCCCCTTCAGTGTCTTATCCAGTCTGAATATGCTTCCCCCCTCCCAGTAATGGCTTTCTTGCCTGTTCATGTCAGGACTGTGAGTTCGCTTTTGAAATATTGCTGTTCCTCATTTATTTTTTCTTCCAAGTTCATGTCCACAACTCTCTTTTGCCTTTGTAACTCTCAGTCCTGATGCTGCTTCTTGTTTTCTAAAGCATATATGTCTCTCTCCTTGCACTTTTAGGATTGTTAACATATATGGTTTCTGAGGCAGTTGTACCTCCTTTAAAACTTCAGACATTGAAATCAAATGTCTAAAACCCTCAGTTTTCACCTGTATTTTCTTTTTAATTTAAAATTGTCTTTCTAATAGCTGAAAAGAAAAAACACATCAGTCAAAAATAAAGGGAGTAGGAAAAGAGCAGAACACAAAAGATATGTTTTCATTTGGTTGTCTTTGTTTCATTTCATTTTTAATGGAATTTTTCTTAAAATGGATATTACTTTTTATTTCTTTTATACTGCTTTTTCCCTCATGTTTGTTATAACTTTCCTCATGCATTCTTGTTTCATTTTCCTCAGTTGCCTACACATTCCATTGCTATTTGGTCCCAGAATTCTTCTGAAATAGTTTTTTGTATCAACTACATTTTCTTTAGTTCTTCTCCTTCTGTTGTCTTATGGAACTACACAACATCAACATTAGACAAGACTGAAATAAATGCAGAAAGTCAACAAGCATGATTTATAAGAGTATTGATTATGAAAACTACCCACCACCATGTCCATATTTCGGCAGGAAAGTCTTAATATGTCTTTCACACCTAATAGGTGTGAAACCAATAAAATGCATTCAGACTCTTGGCCATCTTCTCAGTTTTATTTAATTTGCAGTGAACCTTAGCATGCTAACAGATACTGGGGGCCAACTGAAGTTGGACAGCAGAAAATGCTTTTATAACCTGGCCCTGCAATAAATGCAGTAGATGAGCTATGCCTGTGCTGGAGTAGTAGTGTCTGACAGAGAAATAAGGAGACATATACTGATGTTACCAGATTCATCAAACTGGTTTTAATCAATTGCCATAGCTTACCTAGATCCATTTAGCTTGCTAAGGCTCTATATACTTTCAGCAGTTCCACCTAGAGTCTTTACAACAAACATATATAGTAAGTTGGCAAGGTATGATAGCAAATACACTCTTCTGAATAATGTGCAACTACTCACAGTGAGGCTAATCAGAGGTCAGATATAGTCAAGGGATTTGTGTATGCAACAGAAAAGTCTAGAAGGTCACATTTTGTTGAGAGATTCAGTCAGGAACTTGCTCCAGAGGTTGAAAGCTGAAATATTATACAGGAAATGTTAACTCTAATCTTTAATCAGTGCCTGGTTATGCTACTTTTGAGTGGCATACGCTATTTCAAGACTCAGTTTCTTGCATTTGAGAACATGCATATAGATCAATTGAATAGGAATACATAGAGAGAAAAAAAAAAAAGATAAAAATGAGAAAAAAAACCCTAACAATTTTTCAATATATAAAAATTTTGCTAAACTTTTAAAGATTTGTTTAAAAATAGGTGAAATTTAATAATTCTTTTCCAAATAAGAAAACTTTTATGGTCAGTTAAGTTTCCATTCAGTAACTTGCTTCTTATATAAGAATATAAAATGAGCATCTGAAATTTTATTTTTCCTTTCTGTCTTTAATAAAAGTAATAGTAGGTTTCAAAAAGAGGTTTGCCTTGATATTATGTATTATAATTCTATTGCCGTGTGTTCTTTTTATATAGCTCTTCGTAGAAATTTTATCTGTTAACTTTGTTCTAGGATTTGGGAGCTGGCAAGGATTGCACCTTCTCACTGTCTGTAAAGTTTAACTGCTTATTGTAACTGAAGTATTACCATAACCTAAATACTTACCCTAATACATTTTTGATTGTAGAACACTGTTTAGCATGTCACCATGTAAACCAAATTCTGATTTTTAATGAAACTTAAGCAAACTTTTTTTCTGTTTGGCACACTATGTCAGATGATATGCAGTTTTTATGCAAGATCCATGAGGAGGGTACAACTAGAGTATATAAATGATATGCAAATATGCCCTTGTTTTCTGACAGAACCATTGATGCTCAAGGATATCCTTCCTTCCCTAAATGAGATGCAAAGAATGAAAAATTCTCACAAGTTCAGCAACTGCCAAACTCCACGTCTAGTACAGCAGTGTCTTGCTTTCCTGGCCCTGCAAGCTGCATACCAAACCCCCCACATGTCTGAAAAGCAAAAGACATTTATTCTGTAACTTATAAGGGCATATAGGTCCCTCTGAATGGTTCAAATGTAGAAGAGAACAAAAGGTAGGGGAGACCTCCCTGGGAGATCTCACTGTTCTATTACCAGAGGGAGGATGGAAGCACACCTTGATCATTGAATGACCTTTTGATTTCAGCTTCAAAGGAACTTCGTGTCTCCACATAGCTGGGGATTTCAATCAGGTAGAAGCCTGTGTGCTGCACTCTACTGCATGCTACGCACCCCTACCACAGAAAGCTTGAACTAACATACCACTCTTGAGACTTCTCCAGAGGTAATACTTAAATGAAAGAGGTAATTATATGGCTAGCCAGTCAGAGGGTGTCAGATATATTTAAAATAAAATTTACAAAGAAAAGATCTCATAAATCTAACACTCAGGTTTACTTATCACTGGTTTTGTCTTTCAAACCACAATTATGCAGGCAAAAAGTAGCAGCAATAGCACTAATAAGCAACAAACATTAAAGACATCAAAAGTTCAATGTCTATTAAAAGTCTAGAAGAATTGAAGGCAGGAATAATTGTGACTCTTCCACTTTTATAAAAGTAGCAATGTGTAGTGTGCGGGGAGTGTCCATGACATATTTCTTTTTTTCACTTGGAATTAAGGATACAAAAATTATGACTCAGATTAATTCTGTTATGAGTCTGCAGCTTAGGCACCAGATCCTGTGCTTGTATAGCATTAAGCTAAAGTTAATAGAAGTCAGCTCATTAACCTCCTCAGAGGTTCTTGTGGTAAATTTTATATGAGCTGCTTTATGTGTTCATCTTCTATGTCTCACATACCTCATACAAAGGAAATGTAAGCAGTTTCTCTTTCAGATTATATTCAATATTTTATGTACTGAACAGAGACACTTTCTTCACTTTCCTTAATCTTTTTTTTTTCTTTTTTTTTCTTTTTTTTTTTTTTAACATTGTACCATTTGAAATTACAGGTAATATGGGAAGCAACTATATCTTAACAGATTTCTTGTTTTTCCAGCAGCCATATATTATTTTAGATTGTGTAGGCAGTATTTTCAATGTAATTTCCAGAACTCTTGTTTCCAAAACTTGTTTCAACTGTAAGACAAAAGGCAATTATTTTGCACTGAAAGTGCAGTAATTACTAGCTACTTATTTTCACAGAAAATTGTGAATAAAGATATTTATTCATTTATTTTATTCATTTGTTATTCAGTGTTCTATCTAATTTCTATTTAGAAACTATGAGGAACTTGGGTTCCAAATATGCATGTGATTTGACAGTGGGGTTTCAAAAATGCTGCACACTGAGCAATGCCCTGCTTAATGCAGCCACTTACTATGTCAAATGCACATTTGTCTTGTGTGATCTGTGCATTAGAACAGGCTGCAGCTTGAAAAATATTGTATATCCACAGACCATTTCTGTATAACAAACTCAGATGAACCAGTCACATACCCAAATTCAGTGGTTATTCGTCTCAGTTGCACACCAGATTTTGGGAAAAAGAAATGGATACAGACAAACCATACCCCAGTCCCACCCTCTGCCTTTTCTCTAATATTCCTGCCATAATATATTTAATCAAGAAAGATGATTCAATTGAATTTAATCTCCATCTACCCACATTTTCTTAGCCCCTTCATACATTTTCGTTTCATGTAAAGTTAATATATTAGTGCTTTGGCATCCACAATACTGTCTTTGCTCCTCAGTGGAATTCATAGAATCACAGAATGGGTAAGGTTGACAGCAGGTCATCTGGTCCAATCTCCCTGTTCAATCCTAGAGCACATTGCATAGGATTATGACCAGATGGTTCTTGAACATTTCTGGTGGGGGAGGCTTCACAACCTCTCTGGGCAGTCTGTTCTAGTGTATAGTCACTAGCACAGGAAAGAATTTTTTCTTCATATTCAGGTGGAACTTCCTGTGCATCAGTTTCTGTCCATTGCCTCTTGTCCTATTGATTGGTACTACCAAGAAGAGCCTGGCTCCATCCTCTTGACACTCTCCTTTCAGATACTTATAGACATTGATGAGGTTCCCTCTCAGTTGTCACTTCTTGAGACTGAACAGGCTCAACTCTCTCAGTCTTTCCTCTAGAGGAAAGGTTCCTAATCATCTTCATAGCCCTCCACTGGACTTGTTCCAGGAGCTTCATGTCTCTCTTCTGCTTAGGAGCCCAGAGCTGGACACAGCACTCCAGATGTGGTCTCACCAGGGCTGAGCAGAGGGGCACAGTCACCTCCCTCAATCTGCTGTCAATGCTCTTCCTAATGAATCCCAGGGTACCATTGGCTTTCTTGGCCACAAAGGCACACTGATGGCTCATGGACAGCTTTTTGTCCAACAGGACCCCAGGTACTTCTTTGAACTGCTACTTTCCAGTAGGTCAGTCCCCAACCTATTCTGGTGGAAGGGGTATATTCTTCCTGCATTTGCCTGTGTTGAATTTCATACAGTTCCTGTCTGCCCATCTCTCCAACCTGCTGAGGTCTTTCTGCAGGGCTGCACAGCCCTCTAGGGTATCACCCACTCCTCCTAGATTTGTGTCCATGTGTGAATCCATGTGACTACTCTTGATCATCTTCTCCAGATGGCCTCCAGAATAAAGTACTCTATTACCTTTCCAGGGATTGAAGTGAGGCTGACTGGTTGGTAGTTCCCTGGGTCCTCCTTGTCCTTTTTGAATACTGGGGTGACATTTGCTTTCTTCTATTTGTCAGACACCTTTCCAGATCGTCACAACCTTTCAAAGTTTATTGTGAGTGTCTTTGCTATGTTGTCCGCCAGCTCTCAGCATTTGTGGATGCATTCTGCCAGGGCCAAAGGACTTGTGATATCAAATCTGCCTAGGTGGTCTCTTACCCAATCCTCATTGACCTGCAGAGAGTCTTTCTTCCAACATTTATTTACTCTATCCTCTTGGGTCATAGATTTCTGTGGGCTGACCATGGTGAAAACTTCTACTTCCTGTGTAACATCTAAAAGAAATATTCACTTCCCTTGTAATCTGCCCTTATCAACCTGTCAACACTTTTCAGTTGTCATAACGTTGCATCAAGTCTAAAATTACTGAAATGAAGCATTTCTATGTAATGCATCAGCTGCTTCTCTGCTTTTAATTTGTCACTTTATAGTGTGGTCTGAAGGATGACAGATTGATCAGCAGTTTCACTGTCTGTCTTACCCTTAGGGAAAGATGGCAGACAGCTGTTACTCTTACTTTTTATTTACACACCCTGCTGACTGTAGAGAGGCAGCGGTGAGTGGAGGAATGAGCAGCCAAAAAACCTTACTTAATTCAGAATAATAGAATCAACCAGGTTGGAAAAGACCTCCAAGATCATCAAGTCCAGCCCTTGATCCAACACTGCTGTGGTTACTAGACCATGGCACTGAGTGCCACATCCAGCCTCATCTTAAAAACCTCCAGGGACGGTGAATCCACCATCTCCCTGGGTAGTCTATTCCAATGCTTTATTACTCTCTCTGTAAAAAAGTTTCTTCATAGTATCCAACCTAAACTTCCCCTATCAGAGCTTAAGACTGTGCCCTCCTACTGCTGGTTGTCTGGGAGAAGAGACCGACCCCCACCTGGCTACAACCTCTTCTCAGGTAGTTGTAGAGAGTGATGAGGTCACCCCTGAGCCTCCTCTTCTCCAGGCTAAACAACCCCAGCTCCCTCAGCCTGTCCTCACAGGACTTGTACTTGAGTCCCTTCACCAGCCTGGTTACTCTTCTCTGGACCTGCTCCAGCACCTCAATATCCTTCCTGAATTTAGGGGCCCAGAATTGGACACAACACTCCAGGTGTGGCCTCATGGGTACACTGCTGGCTCATGTTCAGCTTCTTTTCAATTCAAAATCCCCGGCTGCTCTCCAGCCACTGTATTCCCAGCCTGTAGCGCTGCAGGGGTTGTTGTGGCCAAAGTGCAGGACCCGGCACTTGGCCTTGTTGAACTTCATCCCCTTGGAATCAGCCCAACTCTCCAGTCTGTCCAGGTCCCTCTGCAAAGTCTTCCTACCTTCTAGCAGATCAACACTCCTCTCCCAACTTTGTGTCATCTGCAACTCAATCCCCTCATCCAGATTATCAATAAACACAGGACTGGGCCCAGCACTGATCCCTGGGGGACACCACTGGTGACCGACCTGCCAGCTGGATGCAGCCCCGTTCACCAGCACTCTCTGGGCCCAACCTTCCAACCAGTTCTTAACCCAGCACAGAGTGCCCCTGTCCAAGTCATGGACTGCAGCTTTCCCAGGAGTATATTATGGGAGATGGCGTCAAAGGCTTTGCTGCAGTCCAGACAGACACACCCACAGCCTTCCCCTCATCCACCAGGCGGGTCACCTGATCATAAAAGGAGATCAGGTTGGTCAGACAGGACCTGCCCTTCCTAATCCCATGCTGGCTGGGTCCTCTGTATGACTTTCCGGGGTTATACACTTTTTGTGGGTTAAAACCAGTTTTTCTCTGTATCATTGTATTTATTGTAATCTTTTTAGTGAATTTTAACTCTGACTTGTAATCTCTCTTGAGTTGGGTTCATTTCTCCAGCTGGTTTAGTTTTAAACCAGCACACCCAGACAAAACGAACACAGAGCTTTTAGATCCTTTTTGGGATAAGGCACTGTAATTCATCTCTGCTGCAAACTGAAGTCCCCATGCAACCTGCTGGCTCTTGTGCAACTTTCAAAGAGACAATTCAGTATTGCCCTGTCCCTGGAGTGTTCTAATTGTCCACTATGTTTTAGGCAAGTATACAGCCAGGATTAATTTAATTTCCATTTAATCTACTTCTATAATCTCTTTAAAACAAGCAAACAAAAAAGATCTCAGTGCTTCATGAAAAAGAAAAGATGAACAGACATCACAGAACTATCAAATCTGTGACATCACAGAAAGATGTCACAGAACTATGAAATTTTATATTTTATGGCTAGGGAAAAAAATATAAACTTCCTTTTTAAACCACATTCTCATTTCCATGTAAAACTTACGCAGTATGCAGTAAATCAACTTAAAGATAAACTGTTAATATACTTTGCTTGCAAAGGGCAGATCATTAACAGAAAGTTTACTTTAGGCCTTTAAAATTCTTCTCCTATCTTCCACTCTCTCTGGCTCTGTGACCTCAGGGGACGTAATCCCTTAAAATGCAGCTCATCTTCAATTAGCAGAGAGAACATATGTATGTTCTTCACTGAAATCCCCAGGTATCATGCAATGCAGTTCACTTCAGATTTTACAGTTAATTAAAACCTCATACACATTTTCTGATTCTCCAGCTGGCAATGGAGAGTTTTAAAGCTTAGACCACTTTAGCTACTACTCTGTTAAAAAGCTTGTTAATAAACATTAATGTTCATGTGCCTTTCTTGCTGACCAACACACCGTAATGGGAAGTTTATAACCCCTGATCTCCTACTAACAACAGGATGAGTGGAAACTGAGGTTGCAGAAGTTTGAACTGTTTGCTTAAAGATAATCCCCCCTAGAGATCAGATTCCACTGAGATATTATAGCTTGAAAATGTGTAAATAAAACTTGAGAAGAGGTGAAAAAGTATTTCCGGGTTATAAAACTTGAGAAATAGTTATAACCTTGAAAAATAGTAAGGAAAGGATCATCTTTTCTGAATCGCATGCTAAAGTCTTATAGTAGGCAGATGTGACTTGCTGATATTCACGAGAATAGATAACATGCCCTTTGAAGGAAAAAAAGCACATTGTTTTCTGTCCAACCCCTTTCAACAGTCACTAAATTTACAGTATGTGTTCAAAGTCTTCTTTTTTATTTAGTCTTCTGTGTAAGGAATAGCTACCTGACAGCTGGTTTGATCTCATAGGAAGAAGATTCAATGCTAATTTTTTTCTTTTAGTAGATTTCCTTGTCCTATTTCTCGTCAAAGTAGTAACTCTGATTAACTCTGTGCTTCTTCCTCCTTTTTCTTTCCTCCTTCCTCTAATGTTGAGCCTTCTTTTACCAGGTTGTTCCAATCACCTTTTTAATCTGACATTCTCATTCTCTCCTGATTGCTTCTTCTCTTTTCTCCACTTTTCTTCCATTTTCCCTCAATATCCCACTTTTACCTTTTTAACATTCATGCTATCCTCCTGATCATTCACTGGACTGAAGGTCCTTGATCATGGCATAATCTCATGCTTCAAGAAGTTATTCTCTGAAGATTGACTGTACAAATGTCACTGTACTGCCATTCTCCCATGCATCTTGATGAGGGGTTGATCTTCAGACCAACAGGGTTTTTGTTACAAATGAAAATACTTTTATTCCTTATGTTTAAAAACACCACAGTAGGCCAGGTGTCTGCAGGCACCAGTGTTTCTGAAATAAATTCTTTTATTTTCCTTTTTTCTTATTTTTTGATTGAAGTTGCTATGAGATAGAGTTCTCCAGGCCCATTAAGTGACTGAAAGACTTAATGAAGTTTCTCATATTGTCAAATTGTACCCTTCATCCTTGTATAAGAAACTGCTCTGAGGTCAAAGAACATACACAAATATAATAAAGGCAGAAGTAGTTTCTTTTCACCTGAGTAGCTCCTGGGCCCATGCTGAACTTTTTTTTTTTTTTTTTTTTTTTTTTTTTTAAATTAAAGTGCAGCTGGGGAAACCATTACAAAATAAGTCCAAACAGACTGTGCTCATGGGAATTTTGCCCATGTCTGTTGAGGGACCCACCTACAATAAGCTTTCTGCAGAGACCATGGGGAGACAAGTCACCATCTGCCAGTGTTGGTTGTGAAACAAGGATTCTACAAGAAGAGGAAAGTACATTGCAAAATAGATTTGCATTCCTACATATCCCACAAGATCCAGGGACATATAAAGCTAGACTTAGCTTAATGTTCATCCTCTCTTGAAGTTTGGAAAGCTTATGACAAAAGAATGAAAAGGATTTTTTTACTTTTTAAATATTTTCTATTTCTGAAAGTGCCAGTAATAACGTATTAATAATTGCATTGGTACAAGAACAGGATGGATGGTAATCTACATTACCCTTTCCTGATGTTAATGTTTGTCTTATAAGGCATATAAAGGATGTACGTTTCAGAAGTAATTCTTTTGTGTAGTCAACCTATACTTGACTACTTTGGGAGTGTTGTTCTTCATAATTCCTTGTCAGGTAAACCTGCTGTCTAAAATGGTGTCAATCTGAACAATACCTTATCATGGGTACTGGTATGAGTACCCATCCTTGATGGAATATTTACTGCCTATCCATTGTTTTCACATTATTTCTGCAATTCTAACTTTAAAAGGTTTACAACAATTATTTTCTTTTGATGTCTGTCCCTTTATTTAGTCTCCTTCAGAAGAGAACTGAATGTATTTCTTTGATATAGAAAGGAAAGCTGCAAAAGCTAAGAAAGATTCATGGCTAGAAATATCAGACGATATAAATCAACATATACCTGATAATTCCACTAGGTCTGTGCACATTTAACTTAAACTGTTTCTACATCTGCAATAACTTGGTCTCATTTAATAGTCAAGATAGTTTTTTCATTACATGTTGCAGTGGATTTAAATTTCTGTGGGGTTATTTTCTTTCTCTACAGATGTATTTGGAGTTGAGAAAGAAAAAGTACATTATTCTATTTAAAACTCTATTTAAATGAAAGCAACTCTCCAATAGAAAAAAAATTACAGTACTCTGTAATTTCCCCTTTTATGAAAGATTACAGCTCTCATATGTTATGTAAATGAAATGGTTTGGTCCATTGTTGGTCATGGAAATCAAAGAAACATCATTTCCCATCTGAATAGCAACCCCCTGTAATTTGACAAAGTGAAGTATAAATGTAAGTAAACTGTAAATACTCACCCTTAGCTAAATAACAGGTTTGTAACAGAGATATTTCGACAAGGTCAGGGGAAAAAATTAAACCCAGAAAACCTTAGATGTCCTGGTAATATTATACAGTTCTTACAACTTTTCTAGCAAAGATTACAAATGCTAAGTAGGTTTACTGCAGATTCTCAATTGACTGCCAATAGGAAAGGAAGACAAGGAAAAGAAGTACTTCATTTTCCATGTAAAATGGGTATTTTTATATCCACTAACCTATGAAATTATTGCTAAGTAAAGAGAAATTGCAGAGAAAATTGTGTTCCTTCTTTCCCAATCCATGACAAGATTTTACCCATATGTAACAACAGGAGACCTTACTGCACAAATTTTCCTAATAGTCTTCTTTGATTTTTCAAGATTCTGGGGAGAATACGACATTTTTCTTTAAGAATACATTCAGAGTTTTATGTTTTGGAATTGCTTTTATTAGAATGCAAGTTGATAAAAGCCTGTTTAACTTGGTGATAATACCAGAAAATGGGTTAGATTCTAAATGTTGCAAATACTTCTTTTTTCTTTTTTTTTTTTTAACATGATATACTTCGAGTTTTCCTTTCTCAAGAGTTTTCAAACATTAACATTTTCATCTTAGCATTTTGTTCTTTTCTGATAACTGAGTGAAAAAGCAGTACTCAAATTAGTTGAACTAAGAAAAAATATGTGGGTAAATACTAAATGATGAAGAAAATTACAAAATTCTAAGACCTGTAATATTTCAAGGCTAACAGAGAAACACATTCAGATCATTAAATTATGCTTTATTAAAGTTAAAAAAATATTTAGAAAGCATTGTATGTTAATTCTGCATAATCTATGGGGATTTGTTTTAAGGTATCTGTTAAAATCTGTAATTTTGTCAATAAAAACTTGCCTACATTTTTAAGATGCACAGGGGGGTATTGTGTGGTGGTTTTGATCCTGGTCAGATTTCAAACACCCACTGAAAACTGCTTCCCCCCCCCACCCTCCCCTCTCTGTTCTTCTCAGAGGAGAGAGAAAAAAAAACCAGAAAATTCTTGAGCAGAGATAAGAGCTGGGAGAAGTTACTGATCACGAGTGGAACAGACTCAGAGGGAATAGAACTCAAATTTATTGCTAACAAAATTAAATTAAAAGTTGAATTTACTGCTAACAGAATAAGAACTAAAGAGAAAAAGAAAAAAACACTCTTAAAACACAACACCTTCCCGCCATCCCTCATTCCTCGATGTTCTCCCTCCTCCGCCCAGCAGCGCAGGGAGATGGGAAAGTGGGGAGAAGTCACAACCAGCGGCTGCTTCTGTCACTGTTAAAAACCATCTCTTAGACAGGATCTCTTCTCAATTCACTGTCCTGGGGCATCAATCTTCCATCAGGGGCAGAGGTCTCTCTCCCTGCACTCTGATGGTCTTCTCTATGGGCTGCAAGGGAATAATCTTGCTTCACCATAGTCTTCACCGCAGTTACAGGGGGTAATGGCTTTGAGTCCTTCCCCTGTTTCCTGTGGGGTCCCTTTCAACAGGAGACAGTCCTCAATAGGCCTTTCCTGTGTGGGTCCATCCCTCGGGCCACAGTTCTTCCATAATCTGCTGTCCCTTGTGTCATGAATGAGCTGCATCAGCGTGGAACCCTCACAGAGTCACAAGTCCTACCAAGGACAACTTGCTCCAAAGTTTCTCTCTCCATGGGCCACAGGTCTCCAGCAAGACTTTGTTTCATCTTAGGCCTCCCACAGGGTTACAGCCTCCTCATGCACTCTTCTGCTCCGGCATGGACTCCTTCATGAATTGCAGAGGGGGTTCTCTGCTCCCCAACAGTCTTCCACAGGTGGTAGGGGTCTCAGCTTTCAGTCTTTCCCCTGCTGGAGGGGGAGAGGGGGACCTCTGGGTCTCTCCTCCCCCCTCCTGCTACACTGACCTGGAGTCTACATTGCTATTTCATGTTCTCCTCTGCCCTCCTCTCTGGCTGGAATTTCTTTTGTGACATGAGCTTCTCTCCCTCTGTTCTTAAATATGTTATCACAGAAGAGCTAGTAGTAGGAAGTTCATCCTGGAGCTGGTTATCATTGGCTTTTTCATAGAAGAGCAAAAGCTTCTAGTAGCTTCTAACTGAAATCATCTCTATGGCCCCCTATTACCAAAAATTCAGCCACTTGAACCCATGACAGCTTGGATTCAGCTGTATCAAATACATTTGTGGATTATGCCCTAAACAGCTCAATAATGGTCTGAATGGCTTTGATATGGGTAGTGATGTACATGGGCTACAAGAGATGTTTTATTAAGGGGAAGGTATATGATTGCTAGAGTGAACATCAGAGAAATGGTAAGACAAAGATGTGCTCTAAAAGAAACAGTTGTTTTCTATAATTTGTAAATGCCTTCATAAATTTTGAAAGGGGTGTGGTGTGCTGTTGTCATCATCATCATCCTCCTCCCCACCTTCCATTAAGCTCATATCAAAACAAAAACACACCTGGGATCTGGAAGGATCTTGTGTGCAAGAGAAGGAAAAGGTGCTTGGAAATCAGTTGCTGTAAATGTCAGCATTTTGTCAGCTGTAGACAGTCAACTGATAAAGTTTAGCTCTACTCTGCCCTTCTGATTCCTACTTTGGTTCTTCATTTGTGTCTTTAACAGCTGACTTGCTTGCTTCTTTTTTTGTGTTTATGTTTGAGAATAAAACAGAAATCTGACTTTAATAAATTTATCTGGGGTTTCCTTTATGTGTCTGTTATATATATTTTAATATTATCTTTAAAAATACATGTCACAGAAGAGCAAGGCAATGGCAAATTCAGTGAGTGGTATATAATAACCCATATACTGTATGGTTTATAGTAAATTTATTTATGGTTTATTAGCAAATCCCTCATAAACAATAATGGTTTGAAACTCATGATTTTTCACAAAAATTTTTTTTTTTGCCAGAGTCTTTTTAATTTTTAATTTTAGGCCCTGATTTAAGCTTTCCTCCATAGGTAGTTTTTCATATTTGTTGAAAAGAATTATAAATGGTTCCGTCAGCACCTGATTGAGCATTTTCAATATCTTCGTTTTGTGGGGGTTATATTGTTTAACTATTTATTACAACACTTTTAAGAAATCATAATCTGTGCAGAATGAAATTGAAGGTATTTCCCCATCATCTCCCATTATATTTTCTCTTAATCAGTTATTTAATGTACAGAATAATATTTTATTATATAATGAGACTGATTTGACAGTGTTGAGTCCCAAAGATACATAAATTTCCATACGGTATATGTCAGTGAGAACTTGCATATCTGGCTTGTCCATCTGACATATGGACAAGTTTCTTTTGTAGTGATAAACCAAGCATGCAGTCATATTCCCTTTGCAGTGCAATCCCTTGAAGGGCACAGGGTCAGTCTGTTTAGATCATAAACATTAGTTACAGTGACTAAACAGGGATTCTTCTGATGTTTTCTTCTTGTAAATGTACCAGATGTTGAATCATCTCATGTAGGAGGTTTAACATTATTAATTTAGATAACTTGTGTGTCATTATATTCCCTTACGCTGTACAAGTTTGGAAGTAATAAATAAGAGTGCTAGATGAAAATAGAGTTTTTCTGAGACAATCAACTTCATATCATCCTTGTTTAAATCTTTTATGAAAACACAATAAAATCAAGGATAGGTTTTTTTTAAGATGTACAAATGCTTAATAAATAACAGATGTATACAGATCGTGCAATTGGATGAAGATGTCTGCTTTTTTCTGGGATGTTTTTCTATGGCATTTCAGATTAAATGGATTGATCAAAAGTTTCCATATCTTAGAGTAAAGATCACTGAAAAAGCCAAGAGAAACAAAAAACTACCCATCGCTGAGAAAGAAATCTCAGCCACACAAAGTGCAAGTAGACTGCAGGGGCAAGAACAAAGGCTTGTGTTTCTCTGATCTGTGTCAGAAGGCTTACCAATTTTTTAAAGAAAATAGTCATAGACTAGACAATACTTGGAAAAGAATAAGACTAAAAAAGAAACCTAGATGATGGGGAAAAAGTGAGAGATGGTAGCTAAGAGAAATTACTTGTCTTAGAACCAAGTTATCACCCTAAATGGTACGATCTTAATAAAATGATAAATTGTTCATTAAAACAATTTTGTGTGATAAACTGTAAAAACTGCTTTCTAGTCATTCTTTCATTTGCTACTTCTGAGGGGTTATTTCTCATACTGGGGTTGAGGGTACGGAGGGGTGGGGGAAGGAGAACATAGACACCATTCCTTTTGCGTTTGACCACCTTTCTTATTAAATGGAAAATTCAGGATTGGTCTTTACTAACCCATCTATAATAATTACTCAACAGAAAATGACAACAGTGAGATTTCCAACTAGGAAAAAAATAAGAAATGTTTAAATGACAAGGCATGTTTATAAGAAGATTGACCTAATATTCTAATAAGCACTACTGCCCCAAGATAAAGATGAAAAAAAGACACTTTAAAGATGAGCTCAGCTTTGGGGAAAAAAAAAAAAAAGGAAAAAACATTCTGCAGTTTGCACTCTGTCTTTTACGGTCTGTCTTCTAATTTATACAGTGTGAGTTAAAGTTACAAGCGTAAATAGGGCATATAATATACCTTTTACAGAACATATCAGAGTTCTCAGGAAAGTAGATTTAAGGCTTATACAAAGATACACAGTAATCTATTTCTGAAATAGTATTCGGTTTCCTTCTTAAAGGCAAATAAAAAAAAGCAAACAGATATTCTGGAAATGAAAAAGGAGGTTCTCAATTTCCTGAGCAATAGTGTCAGCTGAATGCAAAACTCTCTGTAGAACCTAGTAACACTGAATGTCAGAGCCTCAAATGACACAAGTTGGATGTTCTACACATATTCTAGAAATACATTTCCCAAATGATGGTAATGTCAGAAGAGTTTGCCCAGCTGAATATGGTGGTATAGCAGGTATATTGAACCAGATAGGTGGTACAATGAAGTATAAAGAAAACTTTTATGAGAGTAAAATGAGGGGAATCCTGAAAACTCGGAATGATAAAAAGTTGATTGTCACACTCAGTTTTATGTTGAGCTCAGCAGCTCTTAAAGTTATGGACAGTGAGGACCCACAGGAGGTGCTTGCTTTTCAATACTCTAAAAAAAATGTGCTTCACAATCCATAATGTAATAATAAAATCCTTTTTGCCATCTCTCCCCAGTAGAAATTAATCATCTTATATGAACATCTAGTATTCCTATTGAATTTAATGAATTTCTTATTACATTTATTGAAATATACCTGCAATTCTCTCCATCACTATTTCAAACACTACTTCAGAGATTATGGGGTTTGAAGGTTTTCTGGAGGTTATATTGGCGTTGTTTTGAATGAATAAGAATGGGTCTTGAATTTTCTTCTCCTCGTCCCAATAAGCTTCACATGAATATATTAGTCATATATTTCGTTTATAAGTTTTATAGTTAGTAGCTCTAATTTATTTTTTTCTTAATGTTGGAAAGATCTTCCCAAAAATATTGGGGTTTTTTTCTGATTTATTGATGTCATTCATTGAGGTTTGATCCTGAGGAACTCAGTGAGAAAAAATCCTATTAAAATATATGCAATCTTTTATGTTATTAAGAATCACTCTTTTACTCTGTACTTCTCCAATGGGAAGCTTACAGGGTAAGGCCAAATCTGCATGAAGGGTTTTTCAGGTAAATATAGAAAATAAAGAACTGAAAATGTAATTCATGGGAAATGTGAAGCTGTTAATTAACCTGTGTAACTAAAGACTGCACAAAAAACTAAATTTGTCACTGAAAAGTCCTTGATTCTCAAAATGAAAAAGAAAAGAAAAAAGATTTACCAAACTCTAGATATGTCAATTCTAAAAACATTAGCTTTTTACAAATATATTTTGTTTCCTGTAATTAACACCATGTTCTGATGACAACACACCATGCTGTCCATATGTTCTATTTTGACAATAAATGAGGCACTGTCTCTTCCTGCTTGTAGTATTATGGCAGATGCTACCCTTCCCATGCTTTCTCCTGCTGTCTTCAGTTTTTGTTTTGTTGTGTTGTTTGTTTTTTTTTAATTTACCTTCAAGCAGGCTTTTTTTTTTAATCAGAAAACTATGGTTTGAATACATAAATTAGATAAGGAAGACATAAAAGAAAAGGAGGGGGAAAATGAGTAAGAAAAATGGATAAAGAAAGTGGAAAGGGTAAGGGAATGCAAACAGGAAGGATGATGATGATTTAAGGCAAACAAAAATTAATGACTTAAGAAAGGAATCTGTCCTCATTGTAAAATTAACAACCTCTGCAACCTGATGAATACATCTAACAGTGGTTTTTTCATGGAAATAAATCAGTTTTAAAATAATCATTTGGCCACACCCAAGGTTGTATAGATTTGAAAACCTCCTTGACAATTGCATACTATTCCTAGTACCACTGGAAAACCTAATGACATATGGTTCCGTTATTTTGAGGTGTTTGTGACTTTCTGAAAAATCAAGACTCCTTGTTTTTTGTTTAAAATGTATCCTTTATAATATGGATGACACTTTCTGTTTTCAAGTGTGAAAGCTTTCTTGCTTGGAAGAGCGGCGCGGAAGACCTGAACTTGGACAAACAAAAGAGATATATGGAAAGATGACAATGAGGAATGGCAGGAAGATAATAAAACATCAATAATAGGTGACTCAGACACTGGATCACTGGCAAAGCTCACTAAAGGCAAGGATAATCCTTCCATTCATTTAAAGGAACTTTTTATGGTGTTCAGAGAAAAAGGAAAATGACAATATAATACAATGTCTGGAAAAAAAAAGTACGGTTATATTAAAAAATATTGACCAGGAAATTATAAAACTTTTTATAAGAATAGGAAAAAAAAATTTGCAAGCAATACATACATGCTAACACTTGTAAAATCCTTGTTCTAAAATCCTTACTGTTTATTCCATCATTTCATCTGTACCAGCATAATCAATAATGATCACAGTTGGAGTATTATAAACATATCTTAGCAATGTGGTCACTTCTATAACCATGTTAACCAGAAAATTGTTACTGATCTCATAGAAAGACTGGAAATCCTTTTTTTTTCTTTTTTTCTTTTTTTTAATTCATCAGGCATTAAATTCAAAGCAAAAAATACTAATATCTAGAAAGAAAATAGATAGGGAAAGGTAGAAAAATAGAAAGTTAAAATATAATGAAGGGGACATATTCTGAAAAAATTCATTTTATTTTGATATTTCCAGTGGCTTGTTCATTTTTCATTTTGGTTTCTAGAATACTGCACAATGGTTTGGACTTTCAAGAGAAGTGGAGGAGGAAAAAAACATTTAAAAAAAAATTAAAAATCTTTTTGTTCCAGTCTTAATTTTAAAATATTATTCACAGATTTTAAACCTTTGTTGATGGCAAAGATACCTCTAGAAACAAGTTGCTCATTTTGTTAAATTTGTAACAGACAAATAATATAACTTTAAATTTGTATATGAATGATACCTGCCTATAAACCTATAGGGATATCTCATGGAAGAATTAACATTGCAGCAAGTAACGGCAATATTTCTACCACCAAACATTATCACACAGCTCTGTAGTCCACAGGGACTTTATGAAAAAAAAGAATGAAGGGCAATAATATCAAATTGTCCAAATAATGACAGGTGTGTTACACTTTGGTCCCAAGGTGTGATTCCACCATATGGTCTATATCATTGTAAAGACAATGCTTCTGTGCTTGGGATTTTTTTCCCTACATGAGTGCACGTGAGTGCTATGTGTGGGCAGAACTGGTCTGAAGGGTTGACTTCTGGCTGATGAGGTGAGGCAGGTTTTGAGGACAGTCACAGGGTTACAACACACTCTCAGACAAGCGGATGGGGATGGGGCTCCCTAGGGCGAGCAGGCAGCCACCCCACTGATGGAGCACAGAGGTTTCCCTGAATTTGGGCTAGCCAGAAAAACAAGGGCTGCCCACACTCCAGAGCCACTTCTACTGGAATCCTGTTTTTGTCATGCACCTGAACCATCACCAAGAATACAGAAGCATGAAAACAGAAGTACACCTATAACACTATGAAAGTAGGTAAATTTTGGTTGGTGTCTGTGCAGATAAAGTTATCAAAGAAGTAGTAATGAACAGGTAAAAATATCTCATCCTGAACCTATTGGTACTATTCCATGGGAAGACATCATCAGAGACATCCATGCCCTCTGGAAACTGAGACAGTGTCTAGACTTCAGCACTGTAACAAGATAGTAATTCAAATGGCAAAATACAGAATGCTTCTCCTGTAATGCTGTTCAAGTCAATTAAAAAATGCAGGTCAATAACATCAAATTAAATTGCTTAGGGATTATTTAGAGGCTTCTCTTTTCCCAGCAGTCACATGTTTAAGGACTGTCACAAATTGTTCCAAGTACTGGAATCATGAACTAGTCAAAACAAATTTATTATTTGCAAATAAAAATGTGCTAAAGTAGCAGCTAAATGCAAGCAATAATAATTCATGCTCTGACAGCTGCATAGCTAAAAAATGAATAGAGCTTGTTCTCTTTTTCCCTCTGGTCCCAACCTGCCCTCTATGTAAATTATTTTGGAAAACTTGGGGCGCTTGGGCAGTCTTTGGTTTTTCTGAAGGTCTCCAGTGAAACAAAGCTTTGTTATGCTGTCAGTAGTGCTGGAAGAGGTTACTGTAGCCTAATATCTGACCTCTGTCTTGTTGGGTTTTGTTTTTTTTTTCAATTTTATTTTAGTCTTTCTAACTGTTGTAGTCAAAACACTTGTATTGCGATTTCTTCCTTCTTATTCTTGGTAGATTGCTTTTCCTTACTTATCTGAGTCTATGTTTCTGCAGTGCTGCCAATTGATGTTATTATTATCATAAATGTAGGCATTATGGAGTATTTTAGTGTCTGCATTATGAAAGGCTGATACAAGCTCTCAAATTTTATTCATCATGGATACCATCTCCCATTAATTAACATAAGTGTTACTACCAGCTTTTATTTTCCACTGTACTAACACAATTCATGACCATATGCAAAATTAGTCTTCCTCTGACCCAGGGCAGGAGGGAGAGGAGAGTACAGACTAGATACTAGTTTTCTAAGAGTTAGGCACAAGCACTGCTGATGCTGCAGGTGAGAGCATAAGAAAAGGAGGAGGGATATCCAAAACATAAAGAATAGTAAACATTGCCAATAGAATTTCTAAAGGAAGAAATATTGGGATTTTTTTGCATCCATGTTTAAGATAAGACTTTTCCTTTAAGATATTTTGTGTGGTTTTGGATTCAGAAATTTTTCTTAAAAGAAAACCTGCAGAAAATAAAGGGTATCAAAATAATTATTTTAGAAAATTTCATGAGTTTTGACTAACTTCAAGGCTCACAATAGCTTAGGTTTCCGTTTTGGATAACCTGTGATTGATGCTAATGGCAGTATTTCAGTTCTCTAAAGTTAAGTAGCATTTGTACAAGACAGAGATAAATGAATCAAACAATTTTGAACCAGAACCACTGCAAGAGGAGCGAATAGCTTTTAACAAAAGATAACTCCTGCAGTTTCTATTTATGAACCATGATTAGATATAATTCAACCTTGTGTCAGTGTCTTGGCACTTCTGGTGGCAGGTCCCTCGCTCTGGTTCAGATTTCCAGGGGAGTTGCCTAGAGACCAAAGTGCTCCTTCAGCTTCTCGTAAGAATCCTTGAACCATATGTTTTGCCCCTCATCTGGTTACTCTTTCTTCTTCAAGTGTCAACCCACATTACAAATACATTAATTAGAATGTTATTCTTCTAACCTGAAGCTCCATATACAATTCACACTGAGACATGATTCTATTAATGTAATTACATTTCTCCCACTCTAAAATCTCCATTGTACCATATGTCCTGGTGCAGAAAACATTTAATGTACAACACTATCCCTTGGTATTCAGCCTTCCAGTTTCCTTTAAAAAGCCTGGTAGCATTCTCAGTATTTATATAAGACCTACTTCAAAGGATACCCTCTGAAGCTACATATAATTTTGTATCTATGAATATCTCTTATTTTGTGTAAAAACTTCCATGCTAATTCAACTGCTCTTTCAATAAAGCTTTTCAAACCAAGAAATTACAGTGTATAGTTCTAAAGTTTTCAAGGGCTTTTTAAGACACCTATTTGGTTTTGTTCTGTTTTGTTTTTTCTTGAGAGGGCCCCTGGCTTCAGTTAGGGATGTAGGCCAGCTAAACATTTTACATAGGTATATGCAAATGCATCCTGTCATGAATGCAGGCGAGGCATTCTAAGTTCAGGAAACATAATCTAAATTACAGAAATTCAGATCATTGCATTCGGGATTAATAATTATATGTACCATGACAAAATACTGATAAACTTCTAAATTAGGAGACTAGCCAGGCTACACTGAAAAGTTAAAGCTAACTCTCCTTTTTCAGTTTCTCAAATGCAATATCCAGCCTGTGGAATCTGATACAATGAAATCTGAAATAGAACTTCAATCTGACAGAGCTTTTTTTTTTTTTTTTTTTTTTTTACAAGCATTTTGTTTTTGTACAAAGGTCAAATGACTTGGGAAAACCATTTTTTCACTCTTTTTTTCTTTCTGTGTACTATTTCCTTTCCCTTTTTACAGTTCTTTCTTTAGTGTTTGTTAATAGTATTTGTCAGTATCCTCCACAGATTTTGAGCAGACTGAATGTTACTAAGCAGCATCACCTTGTCAGAGCTGAAAGGGCTCCCAGGCCGTAACATGTTGGATGGCTGGTAAACATAAAACACCAACCTCACTCCACTCTGTGGGTTGTTTCTCACACTACTGCTGTTCACTCAGTCAACCTGCAGGGAGTAATTAAGGGTGAGTAAAACTGACAGAGGCTGTGAAAGCAGACCAAAACCCTTTTACCAAGCTGATATTTTCCATTATTATTACTATATTTATTATTTCTTTCCTCTCTGCTTTAACAAAACAAGATGCTTCCCTTCCCCTACAGCACTGCTAGTCAAAAACAGTAAGGTGAAGGCAAATCAAGTAAAGGTCAGTCCTGTTAACCAGAGAAAAGCCCCAGGTCATTTGCTACCACAATCATAATTATGCAGTGTACCTTTGTGCTAGTTAAAGGTTAAATGACTGGAAAGAAGGTGGATAAATGTGCTGAAAAACAAGGCAACAGAAAGAAATGTAATCTTTTCAGAAGGTTAGAGGTGAGACATTGCATAGTTTATTGTATGAGTGCTCAGTCACACAGGATTGGAGAGCCGTGGAATGCAGTGCAGAAATTGTCCCAGCATTTCTGAAGTAGGACACAACTACTGCGAAGCAGAGAAGAAATGAATTCTAAAAAAAAAATAAATTAATGTGTATTAATACATTAGCACAGCAGTCAATTAAACTTGATAAACATTATTTGTCGGGAGCGGACCAGAAGAGGCCTACAGAGAGTGGAGAGAGATGCAAAAGAGCTACAAGGAAGGCTCAGCAGAAGAGATCTCTCTCAAAGTCTTCTAGCAACTGCAGCTGCGCAGAACTGCTTGGGACCCAGCTACAAGGCCGCAGCCTTGCAGCCTTTGCAGATTCCCGTGTCTCTGCCCCCAGGTCACTCCTTCCATTCCTCCCTAAGCTCTCCCTTCCCCCTGCATGACCAGGCATATTCCATGCAGCCTATCCCTCCAAGTTCACTTATCACTGACTCGCAGGATTCGATGTTCCCTAGCAAGAAACCCACCTCTGTTCCTGAACCTTCTGTATCCCCCTGTATATAAACTGTCATCTTGTTTTAATAAACGCCATTTTGTGGGTCACACTCGTGTGTGTCTCATTTCCCATACAAGATGTGCCACTGGGTCTGTCGCGGGACAAAACCCCACCCGCGATAATTATTATCCAGTGAAAATACGTTTTCTTTCATATATATGCCTAGTGGACAAATTCGCCTTGGAGCTTTAACTAAGAGACGAAGGCTACACTGAATTAAAAATATATAGATATGCTAAATCAACATCTGAGGGGACTGTGGATTGTCCCCCCATACACAGAAACAGAAACATCCTGTTTTGTATTAACATAATCTAGTATGAACATACCCTCCCAAACCTGTAAAGGTTTTAGGAGTCCTGGATTCCCACACCCACAACAACCCTCACAGAATACCAGTGTGGTTTACTAAAAATTCTGTGTGGGAGAGGGCTATTGTTTGGTTTGGGCTTTGGCATTGTTTTATATTGGGGCGGGGGATAGTAATTCTGTTTCTGTTTCAGTGGAAAAAGAAAAACCCTATGCAATGGCTTCTTTGAGTACAACATGCCAATCAATCCTTCTTTTAACTAGTCTCTTACTGCATGCTAATCTTTGTCATGCCTTTGCTGCACAACAGACCTTTGTTCTAAAGCAGAATCCTAGTGGGTCAAGAAACATCTATGAACTATTTATTTAATCATCTACATGTATTCATGTACTAAGAAACCCACCTGGCTGGTATCCTCAAATGCCTATGTCAAGACAAGCAAACAAACAAAAAGCCTGAATAAAACTAAACCCACCTAAGATACAGCAATGCAAATAATCAGAGCCATCACTTGAAAAAGAAATACTTCCATAACTTTTCTTCCTGTGCTAGCAGTGTTAGGTATACTTGAGATGAGTTGGAGCATAAAATTTGGAGATGAAAAGTGAAAGATGAGGTTTACATAAAATTTTCTTTCCTTTAGTGAAGTGACAATGAAAAAGACATTATCTGTGGAGGGAAAGGAGAGAAACTATGGAGCTGCTGAAAGCAGCTGAAAGAATCAGATTGTAGTCAGCATCTTTGGAGGAATATCTTCCTCTCAGAACTGAGTAAACAAAGGCTGAGGGATTGCAGAGAAGAACTCAAGTTCACTTTTCTTCTGTCGCCTCTTCTGTTCAACCTTTTGCTATTCCCCATTTCATCTCAGCTACTTTCTGCATCCCTATATGCTGACCAAACCATCCATTCCCAAACATATTCTATGCTTGGCTTCCAAAAGTCCTTTCCCTGATCAGTATGCCTATGGACCCTTCACCTCTGTGTCTTCCTGATCTTGTCTTAAAACTTAATTACGCTTGAATTGAAGGCAAATCTGTATCTTTAGGTCTATATGTGAGCAGTCTAGAATCACATGCTTTTAAAGCAGAGAATTTGCATAGGTAACTTGCACCTACAAAAGTACCTTTAGGATGAGGCTCAATCACTCTTTTTTCTTCTTTCCTTGCAATCTAGAAATTCTGTAGTACAACTGCAGTGGTACCTTGCTAAATAGACTGTCGTTCCTCAGAAGTGGAAGAGGAAATGCTTTCCTTGTCCTGTTCCTTCCCGGTGATTCAGTTTTATCCTGTCACACCTACCCACATCTTTAAGTGTAATGTAGACTTGGCACCTATTAAACTCCAGTGTGTTTACCTAGTGAATGGCTACCACCGGTAAAGAATGACTATTTCATTAAGTTCATGATGTAGACATGAATTCAGTGTTAGCAGGATGGACATAAAACATTCTATGTAGGTCACTAAAGAGCCATCTGGAGAGATTAGGCCTTTTGACTACTTATCAGCTGTATCACTCCAGGAGAATACAGGTAAATTATTTTTCTGTCTTGAATGGAAATTTACTTTTTTTTACAGAAAAGCTTTTAAAGCCTGTAATGCATAAATTATCAGGGCTACTTTCAGAACATTTTAATTTACTTATAATTTAAATGTAACAATTTAAAAAAAAAAGAAGCCTCTAACTCGTCCTCTTGAGATTTACATAAACCTGGTAAATACACAAACTATTGCTCAGCTGAAAGCTTGACTTTTAAGTTTCTCTTATCCTTCCCTTTTTTAAGTATAGCTCCATCCTCTAGGGAAAAAGAAGTCTCAAAAATTCCTGCATTGTTTTTGAAGATCATTTTAAAAGAGGTTAAGTACTGTTCAACCCTGATAATAAGAATACAGAACCACTGTTTAAAATGAACTTCAAAATTTTTCAAAAGTAATTTCAGAGCCCAGCATAAAGGTAGTTTTTCCTTTCTCTCCATGTAAGAACATTCCTCTCTTTCTCACTTCCATAGAGTTGAGGGTTAAGAGTAAGAAGGAAAAGGAATAAGTTAGATAAACCTACACTGACCTGCCTGGTATGCAGGACTGTCAATATTTAATCCTGGATTAGTGACAGGTTTAAGTTTTAATATTTCTGAGCCACATGACTTCAAATTGATGCTTTATCACATTAGAAAGAGGGGAGCCTTCCCTTGCTATGAGAGATGGCAATCCTTCCTAGTCTGGCAGGCTGGAAGATATTTGGTCATAAAATCTTGACACCGGAAAGCAATCTTAGGCAATATTTAGAGGTCTGCACAGCTTGTTGTTTATAACTTTTCTCTCCCTCTCACCCTGCAGAGTTCAATTCAAGGCTCAGTTTTGATCTAGAAGAAATAAAAGAGTAGCCATAAGATTCAAACGTTTTTAATACAGGTCTGATGAAATATGCATCAGAAGAAAATGAACCACAATGAAAATATAGGGGGTTTATTAACATTTATGTTGCTCTGTCTTTCCTCTTTGGAATAATGCTGACTTAACACATATCTCAAGGTATACATGAACAAAACCAAATTCATATGCCTAAAAATTAAATGCCTCTAGCCATTAACAGTCAGAAACCATACCTCATAAGAGATTCAGACTTGAAAGACCTACATTTCAGTTCAAAATTCATTGGGCAACATTAAAAACATTAAGATTTCACATCTCATACTCAAAAGTTAAAAAAGAAAAATATCCTAAGGAAGAGAAGACACCACCTCCTGGTGGCAGAAAAAGAGATGAGAGATGATCAGAAACAGAGCACAGAGGGAACCTAGCCACGCTTTTACTTCTTGACTGAAATTTGTTCTAGAAGCACAAGAAAACATCTAATATGGACCTTTTTGATTTTGTTTCAGCAGTGTTGCTTTCTAGTCAGCAAGAAAACTCATCAGTACAGGAAACCTTCTTTTTAAAAAATGTGGATAACCAGATGGGAACACTAATGATTTAAATATTAAAGTAAACTTCTGATTAAACAAGAAGCATGAAGTACTTCATGGTAAATAATATTTTATTAAAATAATTTTATTAGAATATGAAACGCACACACACACACAAAACCCCGAGACTTAGGGAAAGTGTTTTCTCAGACACAACAATATATATGATTCTATCAAACTGGTATTTAAAATAAATATTTATTATGATAAGTAAAAAGAAAGATGCAAATTTATTTCTGCTTATTATTTATATGATTTTAGGTATACAGGAAATACAAATTTGTGTATATACTCCAATCAATAAACTTTAAAAATGTAATATTTAGTTATTAAATTGCATATGTTTGAGTATGCACTTATATGGACACATTTACATATATGTGTAAAAATATTAGATTTTATTAAATATTTTAAATAATATTTTATGCATACAGGTTTAGATATTGTTTCTTAGATAGACTGATAATCAGATAGGCTTATTATATATTTGAAATTGAATTATTATATATTTGAACCACTTCTTCTAACACTGACACACTTTCATTTAGATAAATCTGAAAAGAATTTCACCCTGTTACTGTATCTTTAATCAATTAAATCTCTTTAATACCATTAAGCCTTATTTAGAAATTTCATAATCCATAATTAGCTGCTTTTTTGAAACTGGTTGCTAAAATTGCAGTTTCAGAACAGCTTACAGTACAAATAATATATGTGTATGGAATAATTGATTTATCCAAACTTGTCAATTTTAGACATTGTTGGCAAATTAACATTAAAATTTGCATGATTCAAGTATTTGTTTCAATAAAAGCACTAACTATTAAATAATACCATGACCTTTAGGAAAAATTGCATTCAATACCAGAAATTAAAGCCCAGGTTTTAAGACTCAGTCACTAATCTCTGTAAAATGGCACAAAGAAAGCAAAACAAAACAAGATCCCTTGAAGTCATATTCTGTCATTCTCTTTCAACTATTCTTCTGTGTTTCTATCCTTAAAATTTAATTTTATTTCATTAAGTGTAGCAAGACTAATTTTCCAACAAATCATTTTAATTCTGCTCATTCATTTTGCACCTTCTTTGACCATTACCTTTTTATATCCTGGGGTATTTTGTAACAGAATTAATTTTAATTTACTTTGTTTTATTAAGCCAAGGTTTTCCAATGTTTCAAGTGCAAGAGAGATTAAATGGTGCTACTTTATCTTATAAGGTCCAGACATCCAGCAGAACACTTTGATCTTTACTAGTGCTATGTGAAAATCAGATATTTTTTGGTATGGGATGATATGAATTTTTTAATTACATTTAATTTTACTTTCTCTGATAATATTTTTTTTTAAAATTTCTCAATCAATTTAATTTTTTCCTTTGTTCCACTGAATGGTAATCATAAAAATTTTCAGGGAAGAAAAAGACTTCTTCCACCTGAAAATTCTCATAACAAAAATATCAAAATAGTACTGAAGTTTTTTAATCAGTCAGAATCTGTTGGAGTTTTGATTGTTTTTTATTTTTTTTAGCTGATAAATGATGTGAGCAATAATTTAGAGACAAAAGGAGAATGTATTAGTCCTAGACTCCTGTCTTACTTTCTTAACATGTACCTTGGTTTAGTTTGGTTTGGGTTTTTTTATGTTGACTGTGTTATATGATACATTACCACCTCAATTCATCACCATCTTTGTTCTTGTATGAAGATCAGAGGAAGGGAAAAGGAGAGCTCTCATTTCTCTTCACCACCTTCTCTGCATATTCACTCCATATTCTAGTAAAGATAAGTTTAACTTTGCACCTGGTGACTGTTGGCAAAAGGCCCCAGGCAAATATGTGCAACAGTCACTCAAACAGGAAAATAACCAAAAACTTTGAGCAATAAGATTGTCAGAGGAACAAAAAGGAAGACTGTGATTAGCAACAGCTCTGGTTATCTGTCTGCTGTGTTCATTGGTGCCTTATACATCTAATAAAAAGAAGGTGTTAAAAGATTTAAGATAAATTATAGAATAAGAGTATGATTTAATAAGCATAACATAAACAGAGAAATTATTCAAGTTAAAGTGATATCATATTAAACGATGTGAGCTGTTTGGAAAGGATATTGTTGAAAAAGAGAAGCTATTCCTTTGTATATCAAGGATATAACTGTTTGCTCTGAAGTCCAATATGAGGAGGGAGTTAGAACTGAAGAAAGCCTGGCTCATATTAGAAAGAGAGCTATCAATATGCTGGAGAAGTCCTGTAAACCTTGAAACTGGAATCAGCTAAACAAGGCTTACAAGTGATTTCCAGTACAGGATAATAGAGTCATAGAATCATAGAAACATAGAATGGTTTGGGTTGGAAGGGAACTTAAAGATCATCCTAGTTCCAACCTTCCTGCCATGGGTAGGGATGTCTTTCACTACATCAGATTACTAAGGGCTTCATCCAACTTGTCCTTGAACTCTTCCCGTTATGGTATGAGGCTGCACACACAGAGTTCAATTTTGGGACTTGTCCACTGACACTTTTCAGGATTCCCCTTTTATTCATATTCTCTCATAAACAACAGCTGGTGTTTTAGTCAACGTGCAATACATTAATGACATCATTGTATGGGGCAACAGAGCAGAGGAAGTTTTTGAGAAAGGGGAGAACACAATGCCCCTGAAGGCCTGTTTTGCCATAAAACAAGGTAAGGTCAAAGGACCTGTCCAGGAAATTCAATTTTTAGGAGATAAATGGCAAGATGGACATTGTCAGATTCCAGTGGATGTGGTCAACAAAACAGTAGCTGTGTCGCCACCAACCAGTTAACACTGGAGGCTCTACCAATCAAGCTGGCCCTGCCCAATCAAAACCTCCACATACTGTAGAAGTGGATAGAGTCCTTATGGTGTATATGAGGAATGTGTTAGGGAAGACAGTTTGGATTAATCCTCCTTTGAGCAAAGGCAAACACATTTGTGGGATTATTTTTGCTCGAGGAGCTGGGTGCACTTGGTGGGTGATGCAGAGGCATGAGGAAACATGACATGTACCTGAAGATGATTTGATTTTTGGTTGAGAATAGTCTGTAATGTTGAATTCTATAATTTGGGTTGCTGAATGACACTGCCACTGTATGTCATAACTACCACGGGGAATGAGTACAGATTACTTCAGGTACACCAGCGGTGAGTTCCTGATACAGCTTGCAATCAGTCCCTAGCACACTAGACCTCCTGCTCTAGAAGACAGAACCCAGAGCCATGGGCTAAATGAACTCAACAGACATCTTAGAATGATAGCCTTTAGCTACGGAAATGATACCTGTGCTTGTGTGTATTTATATATATATGTAAATGTATATAGTTGAAAGGTATAGAGTCTGGGCATGATGTAGATGGTATAGAATAAGAAGTAGACAATGTCCTGCTTTCAGCCAGGACAGGGTTAATTTTTTGCAGCAGCCATGAGGGGGCATGGCTAAGGACATGGAGGTCATCATACCAGCTCACATCATTAGTGGGGGTGGCAAAAGGGACTATCTTCTGTGGAGAAGGGATTCCTTCTGGTTGAGAAAATGTGGCAGAGGGAGCCATCCAGTATTGTCTATTATTAGTTTGGTTGGTTGGTTGGTTTTCTTCTGTGTGAACAATTTATTTTCTTGTACACTCAGTCACTAGTGTTGTTGCTGATACTATTTGTTTTCTTATCTCATTGCTATTTCAGAGTAATTGTTCTTATTTTAACCTATGATCTTTACCTTTTGTACCTCCAATTCTCAAGTTGATCCCACCACAGTGGTAAGGTGGATGGGAAGAGGGGGGAGTGAGAGAGAACATTGTGCGCTTTTGGAGGGTCTCAGTGGGGGCACTGAATTAGACAATATCATTCCTAAACAGTGACACCCTGACAAGTAATCTCAGACAGATCAAAAGCTTAAAATTGCCTTAGTAATTCTCCTCTTGTTAAAGGAGATTTAGCTAGAGATATGTCTGTGGAAAAATAAAATAGAGGAGAAATGCTATCTTGCAAGTTTTTGTTACTCATTAGTGATAACTTTTCGATACAAAACTCAGACAAACCAATCTAGGTGCGGTTGTCACCAATCAGTTGGAAAAAGGTGAATATGAGAAAGAAGATGGAGAGGGAAGAGTCCTTTGGATAGCAGTGGAAATATAAGAGAACATAGGTTCTCTCTTGTACTGCTGAAGAGGAGTTGGATATTACAGTATGTTACACAACTGAGAAAGCATCAAGAAAGTGGTGCTGTAACAAAAGGCAGAAAAGGCAACACTTCAATACACAAGCAAAGGGGTTATTACCTGAGAAATCCAGAAAGTAATTCATCTACTACAGTGGTCACTACACTCAGTCTTGGGAGAGAAGAAGATGATCTAGAGTACTAGAATAGAAATAAGAATTAGCACGTGCTCAGAAAGTGTGACATAGGTAGAAAGGGAAGAAAAGCCACAACTATTTGATCTCAAAATAGACTGAAGAGCATGAGGAAAAGCCATCATAACAGTTTTCATATACATTACATGCTCTTGCAAACAAGGGTGTCCTCTGTGACCTTCCTGAATAGCCATTTATAAATGAGTGATTCCATGTCTGTGATGAGCAGAATAAGATTGGGATTCAACCACAGCAAAGGTAATTCAGGTTAGATCAAACAAAATCTTCACAGCAATAAACCACCAGTATGGATTTCCCAGAAACATGATGACTATGTCAGATGAACATATCTGAAATGACAGAGATATATTTGGGTTTAGCTGGTGCAGAAGATGGACAGTGGTACTATTGAAGTTATTCTCAGATTTATATTTTTGTGACTTTTATGGATTCCATTTTCAAATGGAATAAAACTAACTACTATGTACATAAAATCTTAATAGATATAAGAAAGCAAATCTCACTGAACAAAATCCCACCATGTTCCGAATGATTGTATCACAACTACGGGTCTACAAACTGCATGTAGTTCAAATAGCTTGGCTGGATCCAAAGACAAGCAAGAAATAGAGGTAATTTTGGGAATGCAATCAGTGAATGTTTTGATTGTAGAAATACGTAATGAACCTATGAGCCAGAGAGTCCCTTCTAGGGTAAAGTAAACCATACCTGCACACAAAGGGAATCATGCTGCTCAGGATTATTGAGTTGCATGGCTTCTGCAACTTTAAAAAGGTTTAAAGATAGAATTGCTCTTTGGAAGCTTTTCTAACACCTGCAGATCCCATCCTGCACTGACTTGTTGGCCGTGGAGGAGTGTTCATTTTTGCTACAGTGGAAGCCATAATTTGCTGTCACTATGTGCAGTCACTGGTTCCTTGCATCAGTGAACAAGAGAGCAGTCAGGGAAGAAAATGTGACTTCAAAAACATTAAGGGGTTTGAAGTGCCTTGACTTCCTACACTATTTGTTCTGATTATGTGTTGCCTTGGGAATGCACGAAAGCAATAAACAGTTTCTTTCCCTCTCCTGTGATCTGCTTGACACAAAGAGCACTGATTAGCTATCAGAGAGCTATGAATCATCTCCCAGTTATGTTGATCAGTTAATATTCACCTTAGGGGGAGGCAAGGTGTCACAGAAGTGCTAAGGTACACCAGAAACTTATGACCTGCCCATTCAAACTGCAATATTCCATCCCTCTCCCATGTCCTACTTTTGAAAAATTCCCTGTGCAGGAGCTATGGTGTTGCTTCCATCAGCTGTAGAAGTGATGGGTTTTCCACAGGGAGGATGCTTTGGGTTTGCTCCTTTCTGACCCAATTATGGTATTTGAAGGTAACTGATATGGCTGTGTGTGCCTAAAAGGTATCTGCTGAGCTTCTAACAAACCTTCAAGGACTCTGAGCAGTCAAGATCTGCTGCTAATGGTTTCAATAGGTAATAATAGGTCCTCCATTTTCCTGATGCTTTAAGAAGGGAGAAGGAAAGTGGGCGACATTGAAAAAGGATGCTTGTTGTTGCAGAAAAAAGGAGAATCACTGCTCTTAAATGGGAAGAGACAGACAGCAGCTAGAGGAAAAATCTGTAAAGTGGTCCTGAACCTGGATCCAGCTACTGCAACTGCTGACATGGGAAGACTCTCCTCCAGAGGTAACTCTGTTAAAAAAACCAAAAAAAACAAAAAAACAAAAAACAAACAAAACAAAACAAACAAACAAAAACCCACAAAAACCCAATAGAAACAAAACAAACAAACAAAACCAAAGTAAGTAAGAAAGAAAAATTGCTTAGGGACAGGAGTTCATGGGTACATACTAACAATTAACAGAGTTAAAAGTGTTATAAGTGCTACAGTGTTACCACTGTGCTACTGTTACCATGGTTTTTTTATGTTATGTGGTATGTCTCTGAAAATCTCTTATTCAACATTGGTATATGCTTTTGTGAAACACCAAATACCTGAAGCAAAGCAGCTGGGCCACTGTATTTGTTGTGTTTAAACTTTAAAATGTTCTAATAATTTACTAATTAAGTCATACTAAATTGAAGAGTAAATGAAAAGAATATAGGCCCAATGACATTTTTCATTGAATGCTCAAGTCCTTTGTACTTAATACATCGGTTTGTTCTAACTTTTTCTGTATCCCTGTTGTCACCAACATGCATTTTAAAAGCCTGTATGGGATTTATTCTTTTTGTTTCCATGGTAACAATAAGACTGATCCCTCAGATATGGAAATCTCTATTTATTCTAAAAATTGTTTCCTGGCAGAATTGCCTTGGATCTGAATCCTGCAACTGAATATACAGGAATTTTATCTTTACGTATATACATATATCATGTATATTATATGTAGTCAAGGACAGAGGTATTTGGCCTGCTTCCTGGGCTATTAATTTTTCTAGCTGATGGTTTTGTTGCACTTCCATTTCTGTCTGGAACTAGGAGGTAACTATTTTGTTGGCCTTTCAACTCATATAGCCACATTTTTGGCTGTGAAACTTGTGACATGTCTGTTTCCAGAAAAATAAATGCAAATTTTGTTCCTTCAGCAGAGGAAAGCAAGAGCACATCTGTTATTTAGCGTATTTGATCATTTTAGTTGAATGATGATAGACTTTGCATAGAATCGTATTGCTGGGTTTGTGGATTCATCTTCCAATCAGTTATTCAAAAAGTTACAGATGATATTTTCACTGTATTTATGTTGGGACCCATCTTATTTTACAAAGCCCTTAATTAATCTTGAAAATCAATAGGAAAAAAAGTCTCTTTGCCTTGCTTGCTAAACTTTCCTATCCTTGATTAAATTTGAAATCAGATAGGTTTGCCTGAAAGCATGAGGGAAGTCAAGCTCAGACGCCTGAGTAGGAGTGAAATTAGAGAAGAAATAAATGCTTCTGGGTTTGTGACTACATTGAGATAAATAACAGAACTGAGGGTGAAGAAAGAGAAGTTCTGTGATGGTGTCCTCAGAGTTTCCCATGGTTAGCAGCTTTGGCTAATTTTTTTCTGTTCATTCTGTACCCTTTCAACCCCTGACATAGTAATAGATTAAGCTATGAAATACCACTTATTTACATGGGGGAAAATATTCATATGGCTTGCTAGAGGAGCTTAAAGCACTGTAATTAAGCCATCACAAAATATAATACACCAAAAATGCTTTTTCAAGTTTAATCTACTAATGACTCTCAGCATGCATTAACATTTTCCCCATTTTTTTATATGTCATACATCAATGGTTAGATAAACACTCTGATTGTCATCAGTTTTATGTCACTTTGAGAGACCAAGTTGATAACTGCCATTAATCACAATCTCAGCAGCACGGCACTTTGAACATATCTACCACAGAGCTGACAGCAGTGACCAATAAGGGACATAATTTGTTCTGGTTAGTACAAAAAGATGTGCTTCATTGCTTTATATCCACATACCATTTCAAGCACAGAGAATCACCAAAAGCCATGAATATTAGAGAGGTTGTTTGTATGCTTTGTACTCAGGATAGGTTTTTTCCCTTAGGAGAAAAAATACAAATTTATAGTGATTAAACTGAGAGTGGCTTTGTTCATGCTCATTCATGTTGTATCAACTATGATAAAAGTCCTCTGAGGCCATGTAGTTTCTGACTGAGAGTCAGAGGGAGATAAACAATTGCAGAAAAAATAACCTATGCATTAACAAATAGTTAGGAAAAATACCAGTACTGGGAATATCACTATCAGGAACTGTTCATAAGAGAATTTGGGTCCTGATTTAGCAATTTTCACAATATTGTGCCTAACAATGAAACAACAACTGAACATAAATTTCTTAACAAAAGACAAAATTCAGTATAAATAATATCAAGCTTCATGATTTTGGAAGCTTGTCTGTGATTCTTTTTCTTTTTCCTGAGTGGGAAAGGGAGGAACTAGTATCTTTGAACACTGACCTGATATTCATGACTTTACAGATTACATATATGCAGCATAATTGCCTTAACATATATCAAATTCAATATATATTTAAAACACATTTTCTTCTTGTTCTCTAGTTCTGATGTAACATTGACCATTCATAGATCACTGAAGAAGTTACAAACTGAAGGAGTTATACTGATATTTCCCTGTAAGCCAGTCATATTAACATAATTAGTCAATCATTATTAATACCATTGAAAAAATTTGGGGAAGAGGGGAAGGTGGAGGGGAAGATGAAGTAAAAATGTAAACTCTATTATGACTTAATGCATGTTGTTAAATAAGTTCCAAATGTAACTTATATAAGAATTATTACATTTAATAATAAAACTTTATATTTTATAGGTATAAACTATCACTCCTTTGAGCATAGGGTTCATTTAAGATTAACGTTGCCGCACACAATGTGAGCACTAAACAAAGAAAATATAAGACAAATTTGCAGAGGTCAGTGTCTTATGGAAATGGAATTAATTTATGAAATGTAGAAAAAGGCTGAAGAAATAAGTGAAATTGAAAGTCGTTGTCATTGAAGGTGTTTAAAATCGGAATATATATCACTGTGAATAGAAGCTGAGTTAACCTATATTCAGTCTTCTTATTTTTAGAAACAATATTAATTTTTTAATTTTTAATCTTTACAGCCATTCTTCTCCAATTTAAGTTACCAACCTTCTTCGTAGTTCATTAATTAGGAACTTTTTATTGTCTTTTGAATGGACCATACTTTTTCCCTAACATAAAACAAAAATAATTTTCATGGTCTATGGTACTGAGAAGGTCAGCTAAAGGTCTGTTTCGGCCTTAGAACCTTCTTATGTAGTAGCTTTTTGCTGGAAATGTCATAAAAATCCTGTCTGACTGCATGCTATTAAATTAAATTAAATACTTATTGAAAGCTAATTTGTTTCTTAAAAAGTACAGCTAAATCAAAACTATTGCATTAAAAAGTATGAGGCAAATATTAAGCCCTGTCTCTTAGTTCCTCAGGTTTTTAGGTACAGTGACTATACAGTGACTTACACAGTGACTGTGTTTCTCAAAGGCATATGTTAAGAGATATATTTCATACATGAATCAGCTTTCCAGGTGAAGGAAGATATGTACTTTCTTTACCGAAACAGTTTCTTTGTAAACTTTTTTGATTTTCTGTGTGATTTTGTTTGTTTGTTGGACTTTTTTTTTTTTTTTTTTGAGTGGGCAGATTTTATATTATGCTAATATGGTGTTTTCATTCAAATTCATATCTAGATATCCTTTTTTTTTTTTTTTTAGTTAAATGGGTAAAGTTAGAAATTAACCACAGCCACACACCTCATCTGAAGAGAATGTGCTAAAATATGGAACAATTCTTAGCTTGTAGGACAGTTGGGCTACTGGTAAGTTTCAACTCCTTCATAAGATGACTGTTTCCTCCTTGTATAAAATGAAGTCATGTCAATTGTGATCTCTGGCCTGGAGGTAGTGTTTTTCACTCACCTGAGTGCCAGATGTGTCATTTTGGTGATAAAACAAGACCATTAATTCAATTCCAAGGAGACAACACAGTAACAGCAACTTTTTAGATTTCCGTGCTCTTCTTCTGTCTTACCTTGCACTGGTTTCTTTTATTCATGAGTCAATCTTGTAGACACACTGAGTCAACCTTGAAGTAAATCACAAGGCTGCACACTGCAGTAGGGAGGCAGGCTTACATGGCACATCCCCAGATCTGTTGAAGGTTACATGTAAATTTAAAAAATTTATCAGTATTTGCTCCTTGTGAGTGGCCGAATAATAGGGTATACAGTATCCTGTTACAGAGGATCTACTTTTATGGGGAGACTGAAACCATTTTTAACATACTTGTTCTCCTTTAAAGGGAGGTGGTAGGATATGCTAATCAGTCAGATCAAACACTATGAAGAACATCAGGAAAGGAGAACAGATATTTACCTTTTTCTGCTCATTGGGTGGATCATCCTAGCAGTGCCATTCTGCTTCATTTTCTTGTCATGGAATGAATCCCAGCTGCACCAGACGCAGACAATTAGGTGAATGCATGTAAAAAATATATATAGATATGAAATAATATCACATATGAGTATATAACTTTCATAAAGTAAGAATGGAAGACATTTAACTTCTGTATATGATCATTCTGTAGCTGAAACCTTTTGTGTGCATCAAACTTACTTTTTGAGCTGTGAATTCAGTGATCCTACAACTGATGACTGACACGGTTTCGGTGATCCAAGGGAAAGGACCGAACCAGCGCTGGGGGTTCTTCAGACTCTGCTGTGAGATGGTGCTAAGCAGGTCTGTGGCTGCTGAGGGCAAGCATCCATGACGCAGGTCAATAAAGACAGAGACACAAAGATGTATGCTCAACATCAGCCTGATCTGCTGATTCCCTTCATTGGGCGACACACAGGCTTATATAGGGTAACTGGGGAAGGGTCTAGAAACTGGGTGGAGTCAGGGGAGGAGCATGCAAATCCTCCACAGATGATTGGGTGGCACAACATACATATTCATAACAGGGGTGTAAATAAGGTGGAGACCAACAGAGAGCCTGCCAATGAACCTGATTGGTAGTTACCTCAGGGTAGCCTACCCATGGGGGAATGTTACCAAGCCTCTAGCACAGAATCTATGAGGGGAAAGAAAAATAAAATTGAGAGGCAACCTATATTCTAGGTTTAACCCCTTTAACATATTTAAGGTAAAAGTCTCAAGTGGTGTTTTATCCTTCCAAGATGTTATCAACCTCTTCTTCCTCAAGCGGTTTGGTCTTCCAATACTCGTAGGATTCCTTTTCTTGTTGGTTCAGGTTGCGTAAAACACTCCCGACAGATGACAGTGGCAAAGGTATGGGTTCTAAATCAGGAGTGAACAGTTCATTCTCTGCCTCCTTCTACTATAGCAAAAATTATGCTCTTGGAAAGCAAAAATATATCAAATAGAAGGTATTTTATAGATACATTTCTCCTGTTTCCTTCTGCATTTAAAGTAATATTAACTTTTAACATTTAATTTTGCAGTGATCCGAATCATAAGGTAGAAAACGTGATATAAAAGGTTGGATAAAAATAAAAAGGCATTGCTATATTCGTCTTCATCTTATGTTTATACTTATGTTTTTCAAAAAAATATACTGAGTTGGATAATTCCTATATTATTTAAATTAAAGTTCAGGCCCTCATAAGTGTTGTATTTAAAGTATACATATATAAAGTATATATATATTTTATATATATATAAAATATATATAAAGAGTGGGGAAAAACAAAACACAACTCCCCATAAAGGTCCTAAAGCAAAAAAACCCTCTTAGATATTGAAATTTTGATTTAGTGTAAAAATATAGGAATTTTATGCTGATGTTCTCTAAAAACTGTAGGTCAAGGAACAGTGAGATTACCTTGCACAAAATCATAGGAGAAATACCACTTTCAAGTTTTTCCAAACCATAATGATTTTTGGAAAGCTTTCTGCTTGCATTTGTTTTGACAGCTTTTGAAATAATCATATGGTTGTGATTATGATAACGTTGGTATGTGGTTATTTTTTTATCCTAATACAGATGTTAATTATAGGCACTAATAATTTTAATTTAAGTTTGTCTACATTCAAAGACATTTAGATGTCTCATATAAGACTGTTTACAACTTCAATAAAGACACACAATCATCTTCAAATCCATTCTATAATGCTGGGTAAGTAAGCACAAATATTTGATGTTGGTTTTATTTTAATCCAAATCACTTTGCATGTCTGAATTGTCAATGTCAAAAAGTAAAAAATATCCTCAGTCCCTCTATAACGTGAGTGCTGACAGATTTAAGGAAATCCCCCATCAGTAAAGACTTGGATTATATAATTCTGTCTCAGATATTTCTGTGCTATCTAGTTTTCTGCAACTGTGGGTGCTCTCAGAAAAATCCATGTTCAAAGGGTGTCTTATAATGCCTTAGGTCATGTTAATTGTCTGAAACAGCTTAGTATTTCATAAAGATCAAATTAAAAAGAGACATTTTCTAACTTCTTCATTCTTTGTGTGGAAGACTACTTGAGGGCATCTTTGCCAAAGCAGAGAATTCAGCTCACAGATTTCAAATGCTTTAAGCATTCTGGTTCTAAATATCAGTATTGGTTTAAATCAGGTTGCTTGGAAAGGTGAGGTTTCAATGTATAGTAGGGTTTTCTAGGGGAACATTATCATTGCCTCTGTGAAACTCCAAAGGGCCATTTGGTTTTATTTGAATTTATCAGAGTTGTGCATTTGCCTGTCTACTACTCATGCATTGAAAAACAAAACTGTAAATGAAACTGTGTGGAAAGCACCAGAATTTAAGATCACATACTGAACTGAACTGTTGGAAATGCTATCTATCAAGTCATACATATCTTAGATTTCAACTCCCTCCTCTCCAGCCACTATTCTTAATATATAGGATCCTCTGCAGCATAACTTATGTTTTTTCAGTGAAACAACATTTCTGTATGGTCATTTTCCCCTAACCCTAGCAACCCATTTCTCAAATTTTGTATGGTGTTTCACCTTTGAAATAACACATCTTCAAAGGAACTGAAAAGAACAGGTTTTTGTGTTTCAGCTGCTGCCAACCAACTGCTCATTTTTGATTCTGTTGAGTGTGGCAGATAAAAAGATTACACACCATGTTTTTATTTCTTCCCCTTAGAGTAACCACCATCTGGTAAAAAATTATAGAAACCCTTCTGTTTTAAGCAAAGAAGAATGCTGGTTTTACTTGAGCTTTTTTTAGGAATCAAAGTCTGGATAGGGCTGATAGGGCTGTAGCAAGTCGTCAAAGATTTAAAAAGAAAGCTCTAACTCCTCAATTTGCCATATATAATAGAAAAAATTGTTAAATGAATGAACTTCAGTGGCTAGGGTCCTTCTTGGGGCACACATGGGTGTTTCTGTACTTGTCAAGTCTCCCTCATTTATGGATGTCTAAGGAGTAAATTGCAATCTATGTTACAATAATGTAGACAATACAAAGGATAACCTGAAAATAAAAGGTTCAACTAGGTCTTTCACAACAGAAATACGGTATATGGTAGCAACATACATTAATTAACACATTTTATATATATATATAAATTTCTATATATATGTATAGAAAAGAGACAATGGATTTCAGATCCCACATTTTCATAAGGTAAAGATAGAAACCAGTGAAGTTATGCATTTTCACATTTACACATTCACAGCTAGTATTATTGCACATATCTTGAGAGCTGAATGAAACTGCTCATTATATATGAAGGACAAAATAAGCTATTCCTCTACATATACATCTCTCCAGAGAAGTTATCTGTGAAAAAAAAATTGAGTAACTTTCTTCTAAAAACTGCAGAGGAGAAAGTCTATGATATCAGTTTTGTCAAGTGACAATAAGTTAAAATACGTTCTTACTTTACTGAGGGATAATGTTATCACTCCAGCACTCTCAGTCAAAGATGATTCATCTCATGTATCCTGGAGCATTAGTAGTGAACATCACATGAACAATTCCTCTAGCATTTCAAGTTTTACAACTTATGTTCAAAACTGTTGCAAATTTAGCAAATACCAACAATCTGTATTGAAAATCCTTCTATTCTGGGCATACAGTCAGTCCATACAGTGACTGATTTTGAGTAATATATATTTGCATTCAAAACAGATACAAATGTAAAGCTTAAAGAAAGCACAGATAAAAAGCCTCATTTTACACAGTGTTGTCCCATCACAGACCTTATAAAATGCCAACATGACTTACCTTCTTCATCTTGGTGTTACTTAATCTTACAGACATCTACTTAAACAAAAACCCTGCTGAAGTAATTAAATTCACCTGACAGGTCATCTCCCAAGAAAAAGGTTACTAAGTTTTGCTTTCATTGGTAATGAACATGTACTTGCAACCCCTATGTGCTCATATTAACACAGACACTTCACTGTATTAATTTCTCTAAAATAAGTTTCCCACAAAACTCCAAAATGTACTACTTCTTTTTCTGAGGCACTGAGAGATACACACAGAGGCCACATTAAAGCAACAGTATAAAGTGAGATTTCTTCTCCAACCCAGAAACAAAGATAGTTGAGCAAAGGTGCTTTTACAGAAGATTGACAGGAGATACTGTGGTGTGAGACAGACACATTTCTGGTTTAAAATCTTTTTTTTTTTTTTTCCTATGGTATCTGGTTCTACCTGACTAAAGAATGTTTTGATTTGACTAGTTTTTAAGTTATTGTAATTTTCTGTCATTAGGGATTTTGGAAAACACAGAGTTTCTATCATCATAGTGAAAGAAATTAAATGTCGTAGTCCAGAGAAAAGTAGTACCCCTTGTCTCCACTACTGTGTTTAGCACAGTGCAGAGTAACAGCAAAAGCTGTCACTGTGGGGCTAAGGTATAATTTTCCAGCTTACTCCATTTTCTCCATTAAAAGACCTCGACCAAGTAACCAACCAACCAAAAAAAACCAAAAACCAAAAAACAAAAACAAACAAACAAACAAAACCACCAAACCAAAAACCCACAAACAAACAAATGAACTAAAACCCCCAACCGAACAAAAACCCCCAACCAAACATAAAAAAAACCAAACAGAAAACACAAACAAAAAAACCAAAACCAAACCACACAAACAAACCACACCAATCTGGCAACAAAATGTCAAAAAGACTCATAGAGGGTAAGGCAGCAGAATGAATTCCCATCAGTCATGAAAGGGAAAGTCAAAACAGGTTTGTGAATGCAGGTGTTCCAGGCCCTGGGGTTAGCAACACTACTGCAGGAGAAGCCATCCTCTCTGCAAGAGACGTCATGTAATGTTGATTGAACATCTACACTGCAGAACAGCTGCATTTTATAGTGTGCCATGACACGTTTTTTCACCTAGCTTTTATCACAAAAGCTTGATTTTGAAGCCTTTGTTCCCTTTATTATTTGCTTTTTGATTAAACATCACCCATTGTTATATATTCTGAGAAATGGTGGCCCCGCAGCAGTTGTAAATCGATAGCCAGATATGGAGGAATAAAAAGGGAAAGGGAAAAAAAGAAAAGTTTCTTACAGTTAAGGGAGAAAGAAAGTTAATAAAAATAGGTCAGGCAATTTCAACCCTTTCTCATATGAAACAAATGGGCTAATCTTAAGTAGGAGTCACATGTCAGGATCTTCATTGTATCTGAGGCTCATCGGGAAGAGGCATATAAGTAGCAATATAAAAATCCTTTTTCATTGATATCAGGAAGTTTGCAGGATAATAGATTATCCTGCAAAGAATTTGTAATACATCTGACTTTTTGTCTAGGATTGAATAAATATTGCTAGGTCATGTACACTGCAATGATTAAGCTGAAGAGGCATATATGAAGATATCAGATTTTTTTGTAGAACTGTAATCTAAATGCATGAAAAAAAAGAAAAGAGAAGGTGAGAGGTTTTTTTTCAAGTCAAAGAGCAACCACTTTAATTGTGTACTTCCTAGAAGAGAACCTTCCATAATTTCATTAAATGATGTTTGAAGTAACTCATGTATAAAGTCTACAAATTGAAATCGTACTGAAACTCCTACTTATCTGTCCACTGTAATTAAACTCATCATGCAGTTGTTAAAAAATATAAAGAAAGTATTTGAAATACAGAAAGAGAAGAAACTTTCAGATACAGGCAGATAAACAGAAGATATTTAAGCAGCAAAAACTTACAATTCAGGAAAGATTTTTCTAGTTGTATTTGGATCACAACTATAGTAACTGTTAGCATGTGTCACTGCCTCTAATAGTATATGGGTTTAATCAGAGCACACAGAATGCCAGATGGGACTGGAGGAAGCTGTCAGCAGAAGGAAACTATGCTCTCTGATTTTTGCATTCCTGTGCAAAAAGCCACTATTGTCAATTGTTTTTATCCGTAAAACCAATGCTTTTGTTATAAATCTTGGCATGATATGGGATTACAAAGCCAGTAAGCACCAGATGGCTGAAGAGATTCAGGCCAGGTCTAGAGCTTCCTGCCAGCCCTTTTTCAGCAATCAGGAGTATGCAGCAATACGATCCATGTTCAACATGTCTGGGTGAGCAGATGCTCCTCACGTGTAGACACAGTAAGTATGCTGCCAAAACTGTAGCATGACTGGTAGTACAGATGCCTGATGAAGGTAAGGAAGAAGATTATTTAGACCAATGCAAAGCACAGCATTGTTGGAGTAGATAAAAGTTGTAATCTGCTATGCTGGTTTTGACTGAATTAGTAGCTGGTATAGAGCGTGTTTTGTATTTGTGACCAAAAGATTGCTGATAACACAGGGGTATTTTGATTATCTCTGATCTGTGCTTACAGAGTGTCAAGGACTTTTCTGTTTCTCATCCATCCCACCAGCAAATACGCTGTGGGTGTACAAGAAGCTGGAAGGGGACCCAGCTGGGACAGCTGATCCCAACTTACCAAAGGGATATTACATACCATATGGCATCATATTGTCATACAAAGCTGGAGGAACAATAAGGAAGGAGGGGACATGTTCAGAGTGGTGGTGTTTGTCTTCCCACTGCTACTCATGATGGAGCCCAACTTTCCTAGAGATGGCTGAACACCTGCTGCCTGTGAGAATTACTGAATGAATTTCTTGTTTTGCTTTGTTTGTTTTTGTGGCTTTTGCTTTACCTATTAAACTGTCTTTGTCTCAACCCACAAGTTTTCTCACTTTTACTTTTCTGATTCTCTCCCTATCCTGACATGGGGGGAGTGAGTGAGTGCGAGGCTATATGGGGCTTAGTCGCCTGCTGGGCTTAAATTATGACACCTGTGATCAAACATTAGCCTTAGCATAGGCATTGCTTTAGATGGTAATGAATATCAACACCATGTCAAGATTACTTTACCATTCATTAGACAGCTGTTAATATGAAATTGTGTCTTCACTCAAGCAGAAAAATAAATTACATTGACCACTGAGAGAGCTGGCTTTTCCCCAAAACTAAAGCTAAGGGCCAAAAGAAAGATTAAAACCACTCCATGGTGAGCCCACCCATGATCTGTGAGCATTTTCTTCAAGAACATAGAACTGAACTGAAGTTACCTAAGTTGTTTTGTAGTACCCTTAAACATGGTTCTTTTACCTCATCTACTTACTTCAAATAAGTTGAAATTAAATGTTTCTTTCTCCCTTTTTGTGTTCTCATGGTTCTTAATTCCATGATCTGTGAGGATAACAGATTATTTCTCTTTAATAGAAACAAAAATAAAAACTGTAATTTCTCTGAGAGTCAGGTTGTTGTACTAGGCAACTACATACCTCTTGACCACTGATAAACACCAACACAGTGAGCTCCCATTTATCTTCAATATGCAGTCCATCCTGTAGCTGACACTTTCTGAGGAACTTTAGCTTTTCCTTGCTCTTTTCTTGTCTTCTTCACAGAACACCATTTATGTCCTATTGTGGATTGCTGTTAGGAAATCTTGTGGAAAACGTACGATGAGAGTAGAGAAGATAAAGGGAGAAAAAGTACTAAGTGCCAAATAGATGCATCAGCAGTAAGACTTGAAATGATTCTTTACTTTTGTGTGTTTGTTTATTAGAATCATAGAATATTCAGTTTGGAAGGGACCCATAAGGAAGTTTGAATCCATGTTCCTTACAGGACTACCTTAAACCATAGAACTAAGAGCATCATCCATATACTCCTTCAGCTCTGGTAGGTCTGGGGTCATGATCATTTCCCTGGAGAGCACGCTCCAGTGAATATCCACCCTCTCCATGAAGAACCTTTTCCCACTACCCAATATGAGCTTCCCCTGACACAGATTAATTCCAATTTCCTGTGTCCTATTACTGGTCACCAGAGAGAGATCAACACCTCCCTTTTCACTGCACTCCCTGAGGAAGGTGTTGACTGTTATGAGTCACACCTCAGCCTTTTCTTCTCCAAGCTGGACAAGCCAAGTGTCCTCAGCTGCTCCTCCTAAATCTTTCTCCATCTCCATCTCCTGGGTTTTCCTGTCCCAGATGGAGAAGCCAGAACTTGTTCTTGATGAAGGTATCATCAGGGAACTTAATTAAGGTACATGGACTCAGATAATTGATAAAAACATTAAAGAACATTGGCCCCAAAATTGAGTTGTGAGGAGTACCACTTGTATCTGGCTGCCAGCTTGATGTAATGCCATTTAGTATATTCCTTTGAGCCTGGATCCATCAACCAATTACTCACTCACTATATTATGGACATCAAAAACATTTAAGCAACACATTCAACTAACAAAGCTATTTGTTTGAGAGATTTCTGAACTAAGTAGGCAGAAAGAGGGAGGCTGCTGCATGCCCCCAGGTATAGTCAGAAGTAAGGCTGAGTACAAACCTTGATATATATAAGCACACGGTACGAATATGCACAAATATACACATCTGACCACAAAAATTAAGACAGAAAAAATCTTTCATACAAATACAGAAGGCAAAAGCCAATTAATGTCATTCAAGATGAAGGTCCATTAGAAAGAAACATACATTTATAACATTTGAGTATCCATATTATATATTTGTATATGTCTCACCTACTAAGAAGAGTTGTTCCAAACCATTCAACTTGTCCAGCAGTTGCTTCCTCTAGCAGCTGACTCTCAGACCACATCAGTTTCTCTGCTATTCAGCACAGACTTACGGCCACTCCAACAACTGACTCCCAAGTGACTCTTCCTTCTCTCTATCCCAGCTTGATCCAGGCTGGTGATCATGTGCTGTCATACCTACATAGATAATGTGCAAATACTCTGGTCTCTGCAGCCACTGACACCACAGACAGATAGGCCCTGGCCTTCTGAGCCCTGGTCCCATGACTGTTGCCAGCACTCGTACACCTGGACACACACATGCACAGCAATAGAGAGTCATGCAGTCAGGAAAACAGCTAGAAATGCCAGTTAAAAAGAAAACAGGATGGACTATGTTTATCAGGCATAGAGCACATCCGGACCAAGGTCCTGCTTACCTGTTTACATGTCACCAGCCTTTTTTATAATTTTGTCCCTTTGCCTTATGCTTGTTCCTGGCCAAACATCCTGACTTTTTTTACCTGTGATTCTTCCTAATGTGACACCTGGACACTATTTCTGAGGCTCTCCTAGGACAAACCTAAGAGGATCTAGGGTTCATGTCTCTTATTGGGGATCTCTCATTTGTCACTGTGCCTCTGTGCTCCTTTCTGTATCATGATGTACCCTAAATCACATAAAGACACTTTTTAAACTTAGAAAATACAGGTTTGTGACTATAGTGATGGCATAGCAAATCCAGACTAAGACACATCATAATCCTTTAATCATTTTACAGAACTTATCATGTTGCCTGTGTCTTCAAGCACTGCTTAACAAAGCTTCTAACTTTTCTAACCACTAGCTTTAGCCACGCTTGGTAGGAGGTGTGGAAATACTGTGGAAACACCAGATATACTCTTTACCTAAAACCAGTGTAACACACTGAATTTCATACAGAAACACACTTGTGCACGTATATGTTAATCTCCTTCAATAAACAGCTGAAACGTTTAAGACAATATTTCTCTTGTGCATTATATATTAGTACAAGGAATGGCACTGTTTCAGTAACAGAGTCAGTGTCGCTGTTGAGGCGGGAAGGCGACATGGTTTCAGGATACCAGCTTGCTTTATTGCAACAGTGTATCTACCTTTATACAGTTCTGGGTGATACATGTACACACAGCATTGGTTTACCACTAACATAACAATTCATGGCTGGACACACAGCCACATGTCTTAACACAATAGGTTAACATTCCTAACAGGAAACCCACTCTGTGTCACACTCCTACTGTCCGTGGTTAACCCTCTGCCAGGTGTAAGAAGTTCAGTGTACAGAGAGCCCAGAACCAGCTGGGCTCTCCCACAAGTCAGAAGGGAGAAAAGGCAGAAAATCTTATTGAGTTGTCTTTACAACTCAGAATGAAGCTGTGGGGCTCTCCACCCATTCTTATCTCCTGCAAAAAAGTGGAGATGATATACTATCCCAGCCTTACCTTAATAACAAAGGTAGCAAGTATGCATATATTCCATTTAATTCATCATCTTCTTTCCACTAGAATATAATTCAGGAGGATGAATGTCCTGTTCCAGTCAAATGAAATATCATTTACAAAGCTTCTTATGTACCTTATCTCAAGGGATGAGGCTCTTGCAAGGAGAGGCCTGCCATTGATTAAGCTTTAGAATATTTAAGTACAAAGACAAATGCATTTCATGTATAATTTGCATTACCAAGACTAAGAAAAAATCCAGAGTCTTATGTCGCTTAACTAAGACTTAATGCAAACAAATTTTAAAATTTTCATTTAATTATGTGATTTTTTTGTACTAGGAATTAAAAATTCCTAGTAAACCAGGGAAAAAAAATTAAAAAATTAAAAGTTCATATAAAATCAAAAGACATGATTGATGTCTTGTTCTTATACTTTAAACAATCCATGTATTCACACATTTCATACTCTAAAGTACAAGGAAACATTTAAGATAGTAGCACTGCACAATGTAGGTGAGACATAAGCCAAAGAATGTAATCCTGACTCCACTGACACCTTCAGGGAAAGTCTACCAGGTCCAGAAGAGCAGAAACTTCACCCAGAGCATTCAAAAGTGACAGAAGTTCTTTAGCATGTACTTCTCAAAGTATCATATGCAAGTCATCACCACACTGTTGTGTCCTTGGCTACCTTCTTTTTTAAAACAGGTCCCACTTATAAAGAGTACCAAAAGGTAACAGAGAGAAAGCAGCACCCGAGTGTTTAATGAAATCTGTCTTTCACAGCCTTGGAGCCCTCTAGGCTTTGAAACAAGGCAGTGGCATTCCAATGACAGAATATTTCAGAGAATGCAGGGACCCTACTATGACACATCACCCTTCCTGTGGGCCCTATGCATGTCAGAAAGACTGCATATAAACAGCCAATTACTGAGTCATGCCGAGATATCTCTACTGTTCATCTTTACTGCTTCTCAAAGCTCCCACTATCTAGCCTCAAATCTGACGTCTCCTCATTTTACAGAGATACAGGGTGTTTTATTAAAAAGCCTTGACTGGGCTACATGTTTGCATAAAATAAGTGTCATCCAGATGTCATGCATCTTGTTTCCTTCAGGAAAAAAAAAAAAAAAATCCATGTTGTGTAGCCTCAGGGAAATATCTACTATAGTTTCTCATTGAATTTGGCTTCTCTCTAGTTAATTGGAAGAAAAATAAGTCTCCAATATGTTTTTTAGCAACAAAAGTGACTTTACATTTCAAGGAGCTTATACAACTTGTGATTGCGTTCCTATTTAATTAAGGTTATTTTTCCATTAGAGAAAGGATAAAACATAGAATGTCACCATGATTCAGAAAATAAGTGCATCAAACTTATACATACTGATCCCAAAGCAACATTAATGAATCTTTACAATTTTTTTGAGAACATTAGTGCTACTGGACTAATAACACCTTATTTAATCTGTACTTCTGGAAGTCAATGGACCAGTGACAATTTCTACCAGCTGGGAACATGGTGCACTGTGTTTCAAATTATTGCTTTCCATATCTAAACGACTGCCAAAGTGTATCTATCAAGAGCTTCTGAAATGGTTTCAGATGATTACTACCACTCGCAAATGTTTTTAGGTAAAACTAATGAAAAGGCAATGCGACAACCATTGCTTGCTCGTGTTCAAGAAATAAAAATCCTTTCTATCTAATCTGTCTTTTAGGGAAATATTCTTGGTTTCTACAATTTGTTACAAATACTGGTTAAGATGTGTTATTTATGCCCTTTCATTTCTGCTTGGGCAATTTTGAGTTCAATTGTCCTTGATTTTCTTAATCCCAAATGTCAACTTTTCTCAAAGACTCATTTTATATTTTCTTTTTTTTTTTTTTTTTTTAAATAGTGGTACACTTGTGTCATGATCATCATGTTGACAAAATGGGACAAAATGTGACACACCAAAAATGCATTCCACGTTCTGGTAATCCCAGTGAATGAGAAAATTTTCAGCTGAACTGATGTTTGCTTATATGTCAGGAGATGTTTCTGGTGCAGAACATCAACAAACAGAATTGGAGAAGATGATGACAATCACAGATAATACTCTACAGCTTCATACAGAAGGCGTTGCTGGCTCCATCATTGGCAAGTTGAGAAAATTAAAAAGAAAGAATGAAGAACTGTGGCTTTACGTACATCTTAAAAATTTTACATTGGAATAAATCGCATGACACAGTAGGAGAGCTTTGTAATAAGTACAGTTTTTCAAAGAAATTCTGGTCTTAGCCTTAAAAACATTTGGATGTGTATCGGATAAACACTGCCTCTATCTATAATATCAAATTGAATTATGGCAAGGCTTTTTCTATAGATAGGAACCCAATCACTTAAGTTGCTTAAATAGTTTCTGCCATTGTTTTGGCCTAAACTGTCCCAAAAAGTACCCAAGCATGCTTAGAGAATTGTCACATATTTTCAGGCATTTTGTTTGTGGACATTTCTTATCTATGAGTACCTTCTTTTGGATAGTTTATTGGGATGAACAGGGGCCATTATGCATCAGTTTATCTCAGGAAATGGCTGCTGGCATATTATATTTAGTAATACAGTCATAAATTCTATGATTCCTAACTTGTTCTTTTTTTTCATCCTCAATTCATCAGGGAGCAATCAAATGATCATCTTGTGTATGTATATCTGTAATATCCTAGAGATTTCCACCAAATTCAAATTAATTATCTGAGTGATAAGTAAATCCCTACAAGTTTAATGAAAACTGACAAATTAGTAGAGAGGTAGGAGTGTCCCCCTTTATGTAAATAACAGTATAAGAATTTACCCATCACCAACAATGGAAAATCTGAATAACAGATCAACTTTACGAAACACATTCATGTAAAATTTAGCTTCTTTTTCCTTTCTGCTTACTGAAACATTCATTGATTATTTGTTTCAGTATCTTTGAAAGAAGTAGAATTAGACTCCCTAACGTTTAAGTCCCCATTTCATTTTCTGTCTCTATTCTTATCACCTTCAGGCATTTCCATCTCTCATGCTGTTCAGAATTATTTCCAAATCAAGACATTCTTTGAAATTCCAAGGGAATGACATTTGAGTGAGCTATAGGCTAATAACTAAGCTCTTGTGTAGATGGTGTAGATGGTGAATGGTGGTAATTTAAGGGAAACTGGTAATGATTGAATCATGATTTATCCTTAATACAAATGACACTGATAGTCCCTGTTCTGTTACAAACAAAGGGACTCAAATCTGATAGTCTGGGTATCCTAGCTGACAAATTATTCTTTATGGATTTTTTCTCATATCACAGAATCATAGCATGGTTTGGATTGAAAAGAACCTTAAAGTTCATCTAGTTTCAACCACCCTGCCATGTCAGTGCAGCATCCTCTTTCACTATACACCAAGTTGCTCAAAGCCCCATCCATACTCAAGGTCTATGAGTGATGGAATCACATACAGCATGGAAAAATAGTTAGAAAAGATAGCAAGAGGCAATCTACTTCATTTTGCTGTCCTAACTTCAGCTGAGTTGATCCTGAGAGACATTGATCTGATCTATTCTTAGAGATCTTCAGCAACAGAGGCTGCACAACCTGCTGTTCACCTATCACCAGTGTTAAGTAACTTCTGAAGTGCTTTCTGAAGTGAACATCTACATTGCACTGTGTATCCTGGAGAGTCTTACTGTTTCTGTCTTTCAATTATTAGCTCCTCAGAACTGAGTAACAGATTTTACTGGATATATTCTGTTCAAAGGATATTTAAAAATATCCTTTAAAAATAATAGGAGAGGTATTATATTGTTGTAAGTCCTGAGTAACTCCTGTAAGTTTGCAACCAGAGAGCCATCGAATCTTTAAGGTTGGAAAAGACCTTTAAGATTATCAAGTCTAACCATCAACCTAGCACCACCCACATGTTTACCAATAAATCACATCCTCAGGTGCCATACTACCACATGTTTGAGCACTTCCAGAGATGATGACTTTACCACGTCCCTGCTTAGTCTATTCCAATAATTTACAGACCCTTTCAAGAAGAAATTTTCCCTAATAACCAACATCCTGAACTTGAGGCCATTTCCTCTTGTCCTGTCACTTGTTACCAGGGAGTGGAAACTGACACTCACCTCAACCCAGCTGCTCTTCAGGTAGTTGTAGGTCCCTACTCAGCCTCTTTTTTCTCCAGGCTAAACAACCCCAGCTCCTTCAAATGCTCCTTATAAGACCTGTGCTCCAGACCCTTCAGCAGCTTCATTGCCCTTCTCTGGACATGCTCTGGCATCTCAGTGTTCTTCTTGTAGTGAGGGGTTGCAACTGTTATAATGATTTACAAAGGTACAAACAAGAAAATATGGTGGCCTGAAGGTCTTGAATGCCAAATTCCTTTCTATGTAACTATTTGAATGCATGTTAAGAAAACATGTCAAGAAGTTATAATTGCTATCAAGGTACTGTTTTTCACTTAATTTGCCTCACTTAGGCTATTTGCTGTGAATGTCTTCTATTGGTCCTTAAAAAAAGAAATTAGAAATGTAGATAAGAAGCAGCACAGCACTCACATTTTGAGGAAAAAATACGTTCAACCTGCATTTGCTTTAACCTCTGTGGGACATTGAAATACTTGTCAAAGCCCAACAGGCTTACTGAGCCTCAATGATTCATAGGATTTAAATTAGTTGCTCTGAGGGAAATCAAGTGTGCAGGAGACCCCACATGTCCCACCATCTAATTAAAGGGAACTTTCTTCTTGATCATCCTCATGTGAATATGTAATAAGCCATCAGACTAGAATCATTTTGTTTACACATCATCTGCCAGTCAGGAAGATCAATGAGAGCAAGCACTTTATATTTATCTTCTGAATATGTTGCAGATCATCTAACAGATTTCTTTATGAAGACTTGGATATCCATATGCAGGCTGAGAAGCCTGGAGCTATTCTGAATTCTCTTAAGACACCATTTTAACAGGGAGATAGATACTCAAGTTAAAATGCTCTATGAAGAATAATTTTTGGACATAATAAACTGTTTTATTCTGTAGAATTATTATTGGTGTAGTCATGCTTATTTCCAGAATCAGATATCATAAAAAGTATTGCTTTGTGCCCATCCATACATGTAATAAAGACTTTATCCTTAGTACTATATTTTTAAACTCTCAGCATCAGCTGTTGAACTAAGTGAAAGCAGACTGTTCTCCAGCCAAATTAGATAAAGCAAAATAATTTTACAGTGCCAGGGCACAAGAATCTGTTCTGAAACAGCACTGTAGTAAAAAAATCACATTAATTTCATAAGTCAGACCTATATACATTAGTATATTTGCCTGTGTTTGAATATTTTGGCTTTAAATTATTTAGAAAAAATAGTTTGGGATAGGTCAGGAAGATAATAGATCTAATGTAGAATTTCATAAATTTCTAATTTTTTTTTAGTAATTTCTTATTTTTGATGAATCACTGTACATAGAGCTATGAATAGCTAATATTCTTTGCTTTTGATTGCTTCTCCAACTACCTTCCTATTTCAGTTTATTAGTTCAACTTTATTTCTTTTTTTATCACCATCATCAGATTTCAAGCTGTTTTTTGATACTATCCCGTACTTTTTATATTCCCCTTTTCATATAAACAGGAGTTTTTGTCTTTCCCTGAGCAGCCAGAATTTTCTCAAAGGCATGGAAATCCAACAAGTGAGGCCTCTTTTGAAGAAACTACAAAGGATTATATGAAGTATGAATGATACTAATTAGATCCTGTAACTTTAAAACAGTTTGAAAATCCGTGAACTTCTAAAGGCAAAATAATCTCCTTTCTTCCTAGTTTGGCTTTTAACCTTCAGTGATTGCTCTTTATTCTCTGTCTGCAGCCAAAGAAATAGGTTCAGATGAATATACACATTATTTAGCATTTTCATTGGGGAGAACTGCCAGTGCTTTGATGTACACTATTGTTAAATTCTTTGCTCTGCTTTAGAAAATGGGACTTTTACACCAGACCTCTACTCCTGCTTTATATATCTTGCTTTGTTTTAGCAGAGACACTCAGCTAAAACACAAAATTTTTTCATTAGTAAAGAAATTTCCTTTAAGGGTGTGAGTACCTACATTAACATCATCCAATAAAGCAGGACTTATACTTACATATTTTTTTCATACAAAACCAAAAGGGTATTTCTTGTCATCTTCCACTGGAAAGAGGAATTATTTAACCTACAGTAGACAGACGAGACTGGATGATCAGTGTTCTCTTTAAACACCTATGCATTTGAGAAGACAGCTCAACCCAAGACATCAAAAGGCAAGGAAATGGTACAAATTAGAAGAGGAAAAATTTAGGTTAGATATTAGGAAGAAATAGTTTACTGTGGGGGTGGTCATACACTGGAACAAGTTCCCTAGGGAGGTTATGGATTTCTTGTCCCTGGCAGTGTACAAGGCCAGGTTGGATAAGGCCTTAAGTAACCTGGTCTAGTGGGAGGTGTCCCTGTACGTGGCAGGGTAGGTTGGGACTATATGTTCATTAGAGTCCATTCCAACTCTTTAACGTTCTATGAGCCTATGAGTCTATGAAATATGTAGAATTAATATTTACATTAAAAGTAATAGTAGAAATAGTCCATCAATGCTTTACAGAAGTCAGCATGAAGCAATGAGACTTGATGTCCTTTGGTGCCTTTCTATTTTTCTTCAAAGACTGATCCAGTTTATAGGATCAATCCAGTGACAGGCATCTATGGGGAAAAATGCACAATAAGGAGATTTAGAAAAAATTTCCCCGAAATAAGAAATATTATAAGACCATTTATAAAATTCTACATTATATCTACCTTCCTGATTTATCCCAAAAGCCTTTTATTTCTTTTCTAAAGAGTTTAAAGCCACAATTTTCAAACACAGGCAAATATACAATCTTTTCCTCCTGAATATCTTAACTGCACATTTTTCCCCATAGGTGCCTTTCCATTAAACTGGATCACACTCTGAAAATACATGGAAAGATGCCAAGACCCGTTGCTTCATGCTGACTGCTGCCAAGCATTGATTGAATATAATTACTTTTCTCCTTCAAGTTAGATTGCTGACATCTTCCTAACATTTTACTCACTTAGTAGCACTTCAGAGTCTGTACGACACGAATGCATAAGCTCAAATACTTTCCAAAGTGTGTTTCTATTTCATGCTGCAGTCAAAAGGGGATGAACAACTAAAGAAAAGGCAGCATTACCACAGCACTGCTCACACCATATCTGAGCTGATAAAACCTGCTGAAAAAATGTATGACCTTTATACAATAACATACAGGACTATTTTTTCCAATCCAAAATATGGCCAGTCTTCGCGAGCGAAGATCCGGGGAAGGTCTTTACACCTTCCAGCCTGCGCATTGGATTTTTTAGGTGAGACACAGTGTGCGCGGAACTGAGCCCACCCTTTAATCCTAAGGTTCATCTGCCGGGGCCAAGCGAGCTTGGACGGTGGCAGCGAGGTCCTTAGGACGTAGGTGGGTTGCCTTTAAGGCTAATGAGCTTCATCTGCCTGGGAGTGGCCCTGACCGGGAATCAAACCCGGGTCTCGGCAGTGACAGTGCCGCGCCCTTACCACTAGACCACCAGGGGCTCCTAATCCAAAATATAACATCTGCTAAAAATACATAATGTAAATCGTACTCTTGGATTTCAGTGTTGAAGAGGTTCTCGGTAGCTCTCTGAATTTCAGGTGCAGAGTCATTTATTTATTGACTCTCTTAAATCTAGTCTCAACTGTGCCTCCTTTAGTGACTTCTTGCTGCTGTGACATTTTGAGTAAAAATCACTTCTTTTGGTTTGTAACCTTCTCATATTACCTACCTATCTGATTGATTGGGTCAAAGTGTCATTGTTTTGCCTTTGCTATTCTACTTCTCATTTGTTGATCTAAAGGAGTCTTCCAAAATCCCTATTTCCCTAGCAGCCTCCTTGTGCATGAATAGTACTGGAGAAAGTTTTTCTTCTTCAAACGATTCCTCAGAGCACTGACCTGTTCTGAGTCTTATAAACTTCTGATTAACCTTCCCTTCAGATTTTCCTTTTACTGTAGGCTTTTTTGGTGTCTCCATTTTAAACTTGATCTTTTGCACTTACAGATTTGATCCAAGCAAGACTGATATTACAACAGGAGCCCCACAAAGGGCAATATTTAACAACAGTATTGATTTATACAAAAGAATTTTCATTCATTGTCTTGAATAACTTTCACAAGCTCTCCAAAATCAGAAGTATTTCTGTCTTTCTTACTCAATGCTTCTTTTAGGTCGGGTTAGCAAGACACACTATCATGACTTCTTCCTTGTACTCAAACAAGCCAGACATTCCATCTCCCTGTACCTGTGCTAAAAATTCCAAAAGGGTCACTGGTTCGTTCATCTACTTCGTGTTCACGATGAAGATGAACACGATGAGGGGAAAAAAAAAAAGGGACTCTGCTTAGGCCACACAGCATAAGTTCAGCTTAGTAAAAATTCATGAGAAGTTAGGCATTTGCCTACATTTCCTGAACTGTGACTCAGATTTAAGGCCTAACAGGAGCCAACCAACAGCACTATAAAAACAACACACCCTGAAGAAGCCTTGAAATGGAATTCAATAAATCAGAATGTTGAAAATGAAACAGTTAAAGCAATTGAAATGTGTCAGTAAACCATAAAACAATTGACACTAGGCTTAGATCATCTTATTATGCGTGATCGTATCCCAAATAACAAAATTAATTTTACACATCATGCTACTGCATTTAAGTCAGTTACTGGCTGGTAAGTAGGAGGAACTGATTTAATGTGCACAGATTATTTCGCAGATGTTTACTTAAGGGTTTCTTCTCTCTACCAGCTACTCTCAGACAGAATATTGGCTCTGGGTCAGATCAGTAGGGCAATTCTTATGGGCCTAATTTAACAAACATTAATTTGTAAATGCATTGTATTTTTATTTACAGAAATTTAGATTAAATATTTATTTTAAAGTTTTACAATAACTTTGCCATGGAGGAAAGTGAGGAATATTAAATAATGGGATATATGATTAAACTTTTAATTTCCAGCTCTAATATAGTAGCTGAGTACTATTTTTTTCATTTAATTTCAGAACTCTGTGAGTATAAAAATCAACTTTGAGCTCACACAATTTGTTTCAGAAGTGGAAAATATATGTCCAGAGAATTCAGTGAAATGGTATCTCATTGTGTAGACACTCTACAAGCATAAAAGACAATCTCTGACCCAGATAAAAATATGCACTACAGATGGAGGAGAAAATATGACTGCAAGTTATTTAGTACTATTATTTAATTAAAAGTCCTGCCAACAGACTGCTAACCTTCCTTGAATAAATTTGTCTAATACTCGTATTACTAGAAGGGATTAATTATACACTTTACAAGCTGCCTCTATAAAACACTGTTGTAGACTTTCTCTATTCAGATAGCTTCCAGCTCCCTCTTATAGTGCAAAAGCATGAATGAACGGCCCCCAATTACATAGCCACCACAGCTATGGAAATAATTGACTCTTTGCAATATGCTGATGTCCCAGCTAGGGAGACAGAGATTGAAGAAATACCAATGGCGTGTGTTGGGGTCATCAACCTCATTCAAGTTTATCATGGTCATTTCCAGCTCTTAAGGGTAGGCTTTCATCTCAAAGCAGTTACACCTGTGCAGCCCTGGGTATCTGTGAGATAAGATTTGACTGGTTATGCACTTACACCTATGAACCAGACGAAGTCTGACAGTCACCAGTCCAGATATAGGGTCCAACTATAGGTTCTGAGAGGTCCTTTGATCACCCGCATTTTTGATTTTAAGTCATTACTTTCCCAGAGATTATGCTATAGGATCTTGAGTTGGGGCAACGGTTACGAGAAGATCTGTCTAAGGTTGTGATTCTTTGGGAAAGTAGAGTCAAGATTCAGTTCATAAATGGCAGAGAGGGTAATTCAAAGAAGATTTCTGATATCTGGAGTTTCTCCTTGTGGTAGAAACTAATTTATATACATTAAAATAGTTAAATAACAAATAAAACTAAGTGATAATATATTATCAACATTACAATAATAAGGACAACCTTTTATTACTGATGAGTCTGGCATGACTCTTTGCATTTATTTTGTGTATGTACAAAACAGAAGAGTCTTTATCTGTATATATTTTCCTGTCTGAGGAGAAGGATAATATAAGTTTGTTTTCTATAGTATGTAGAATTTTGCTGGGTGTATATATATTCATAATCATGTGATCTCATTTTTTTAGATTGTCTTGAAAGTTCTGTTATAGTATTTCAACATTAATTGCAGTATTTCAATTAAATTTTATACTGAAGAACAAGAAGTTTATATAACTTAGTGGTATTGATCTGGTCATTTTATTTCTGGTTTTAATAATTGTCAGTGTATCACTGCCTTTATTATTTTCAATACAGGGTGTGGAGGACTATAAAGAAATGTACCGAAAATGGAGCAAGATATATAAAGATTACCAAGAGGACTGTGAATGCGAGTAGTTGAAAGATGACGGAGAAGACGAAAAATGTTGGACAGTTACTAACATGTTTATTATATTGTTAATGCATGAAAGAAAAATTTTGTTGTACCCCAGTTATATTAGTAATTATATTCCCCTCATGAATTTCCCTGTAGATGATTGGTTAAGAATCTCTGTTAGCTTGTTGGCTGAGATTTGCCGCAAAAAGGCGCTCTGGTTACACCTTCATACCATAGTGATTGGTTGTTAGTTAATGCATGCATGTTGCTATATTCCTATTGATTCCCTTGACCTGTCAGTCTTATCCTCCTCCCAGTTTCTGGATCCTTCTGTCCCCGAGGGTATAAAAATTGTGTACACCGTCCTTTCGGGGACAACATCCCCTTGCTCTTGTACCCTCCTTTATTCCATGTCAATAAACATCTAACACAGAGCAAGAACCCTTTGATGCTGCGTGTCCTTTCCACATTGCGGAGTGTGGCAACAGGGAACAAACTACTACAGTAGACCAGCAGTCAGAGTGCACATCTAAATACAGCCAGAATGTCGTCTAATGTTTCGACCAGGAATGCATAAAAATTAGTAACACTGAGCTCTCAGAGTTATCCTTCTACCTTAAATGTTTATGTATGTTTAGATATATGACACTAACATGTAAACATATACATATATATATCTATACTTATATATGCAAAAAAAATTCTATACATATAGTTATACGTGTGTATATATAGTTATATATATGTATACTTATATATAACTAGAATTATATATATACGATAGTTTCAAAAAATACACAATCCTGAATACACTGAGGACATTTCAGATTTGAAGATGTCATTTGGAAAGTTACTGGTAAATATCCAGATGCCACCTTTAATAAGAATTCAGGCATTAGTGATAGTATCTGGCAAGATTACAAGCTTCAGAGGCACTGAGGTTTCAGTGGAAAAAATGACACATCAAATAATTTTGTCCTAACATAATCTACTTGTTTGTCTCTTTAATTTAGTCTAGCTGTTGCACTATATACAAAAATAAAAAGAAATAAATTTCAACTTAACGTTTGTTGAATTTAGGAAGATTTTGGATCATTCTACTGACCTACTAAATACTTTCTGTCATAAGAATTTGAATTATGTAAATGTTTAGTTAAAGATTAAATAAAAAGCATAAAAGGCTTGTGTTTGGAGTGTGTAATAGAGGATAAACACCCTATGAGACCTCTTATGTCAGCCAGAGTATTTGAGGAGGAAGGAGTCTCAAATCATTTCTAAAGGTGGGTGCCTCTTGGTGAGAGTATACAGGAAATAGCAATGAGACCAGCCATACCTTTGCCCCAGCAGTCCTTTCTCATTTTCTCACAGGTCTTTGATGGCTTCTGACTCTTTCTAAGACATGATCACTGTTTCGAAAACCTGTGTAGTTGAGCCATTTATACCTTATCAGAAGGGATGAATACCTTCAGGCCTAAGTGCGAATGTGAATGGCCGGACACCATCTGTGGATGGGGAGGGTAGTGGGCCTTAACAGGAGAGAGGACATTGGCATGACAAAAAGAACTATCCCAGCTCTGAAGAATCTGTTTCTTATTGTTCTTTTCCCTTATCTGGATCAAACTCCAGGTCTTTGTTAAGCAAAGGTTTGTTTGTCATGGTCATCCTCTGGTGGTGGGTGTGCACTCTATCTCATGTGGGTCAAGAGGTTTTGCCACCACGTCCAAAAAAACTCTCCATCTCCCCTTCTACTGGGAGCAGGGTGTGCAAACCTGGCCTCAGTAAAGCACCCTTTTGCAAATGGCTTATTTTTCAGTCATTAACCTTTAACATTTCAGTCTCTCACCTGGTCCCAGCCTGCAAAGTCTTGATTCTGAACCCAGAGATATTCAGTGAGTTGAAGAAACAGGAGACCCATGAGTGGGTTTATGGATCTTTAGCTGGTGATGTTAAAAATAGTCCTGTGGGGCTTGGGATTTTTTAGGAAACTGGAAAATGGTAATTTTTAAATCACAATGCCTGTTAGGAAATTCAACTGTATATTTCATAAAGGTTGTTGATGATTTTGGCTTTCCACACTGAAACCAGTAGATGAATGTATAATTAACTCTTATGCAATCAAAAGTCATAGTTCCACAAAAGCTTGAACTTGAAGTTGTATGAGTTTCCAAAGGCAAGGAGTATCAGTGACATCAGTATGAGTACTGAAAAGATAAAAATTATATGATGTGGATATGACACTGTTTACTGCTCTGGGAATAAAAGTACTTCATAGGTTTGTGAATTTCACAATTGACTTAATTCATGAACCCCAAAATCAACTTCAGACCAACATTTTTTGACGCTTGTTTCCAAATCTCACATTTAGCAGAGAAAAAAAATACTTCAAAGGTCTGATTATCATACATTCTACAACTCCTAAGGATTTCTACCTAGTGATAGATGTTCAGCCCTTCTGAAAGTCAGAAAATAAGTGAAACCTGGTGTGTGCAAGTTTGTTTTTTGGTGGGTTTTTCATAGTTTAACTTTTAAACAATATACAACATCCTTTGAATTATCAGAAGTCAGCTAAAAAAATCCACTGCCCTTTATCTCAGCCTTTCCTCCATTTCATTCTAATACTTTGATAAATCAGATTCATTTAGAGACCAGAGGGAAAAGTGAAATTCATGAGGACATCTCTTTATTTACAATCCCACATCTTCACACCCTGGTAGCTCTGCCATTCTTCAGAAATAAGACAGCAAAGAACAGATTGATTTTCTCTTTTAATTGCATCCCTGCCAAGACCCTATTGGCAGGAAAACAGAGGTATGGACCCAGGGTTTTTTAGATGTACTGATGCAACCCTATTTGTCAGAGATCAAATCTCCAGTGAACAGCTTGCTGCAGCTTTTATTTCCAAGACTTTGATAATAACATCAAATTGATGTTACATTGGTGTGTAATGAGATAGCAAAGAAAATTGTAAAGATATTTAGAAAAGTACAGCAAAGGACAGGAAGAGAAGAGGAAAGAAAGCTGATGTTTTTAAAAAGCTTAAAGACAAATGTGTAATACTTTTCAAAATATAGTGCTGAGCAATATGCTTTATCAGGCATAATGCAACAAAACTAATTTGTGAACAGCTATACTGTTGATTTGTTTCTTCTAAAAGTTTAGCTTTCTGTCTGTGGAATGGGATTTCAAGACATTAATGAAATTCTTCACACTCAGGAACATAGTTAAAAAAATGTTTGTCTGGATTTCAAACTAGATGTTGCCATCTTTACCTAGGTGAAAAAAATCTGCTAGCAAGAGTTGTTTTGGAGGGGATGAATGACTAGGGCCTGTAATTCTTGACAAAGTTTTCAATCAGAAAGAAATATTTTAAAGTTTCTTAAGTATTATTAAAATAGCTAGAGCATCTTGTCAATCTTGAGAACACCAGAAAGCCAAATGCCATGTCCCCTGGTTGCTAGCATTTATGAAATATGTAATTCCTCTCAAGTATATTTCACTTCTCTCTTCTCACTTCCATCTCCTGCCCTTTTAGAAAATGAAGACAACTGAAACTCTCCTCTCCACACTTTCTAAACTATGTTATAACTACTAGGTCATATTTCTAGACCAGTAGACTTCCCCTTCGTCTGCTTTGAAATTGTGCTGCTGTTCCCCTTTAGCCCATGGTGAAGAACGCTGTCCCCCTGGAGCCCATGGAGGTCCATAGAGGAGTAGACATCCAACACACACAGCCCATGAAGGAGCCCTACTCCAGAGCAGGTGAATGCCTAAAATATGTGTGTGAAGTCTGTGCTGGAGCAGAACCTACACAACCTTTGAGAGAGGAGCCCACACTAGAACAGGTTTCCTGCTAGAACTTGTGACCCTGTGGGGGACCCATGCTGGAGCAACCTGTGCATGAAGAACTGCATCCTGTGGAAGAGACTTCATTGAAGCAGTTTCTAAAGAACTCTAGCCTGTGGGAAGGACTCATGTTGGGAAATTTTGTGTAGGACTGTCTCCTGTGGGAGGGACCCCATGCTGGAGCAGGGGAAAGACTCCTCTCCTTGAGGAAGAAGCAGCATCAGAAGCAATCTGTGATGAACTGACCATAATCCCTATTCCCTCGCATGGCAGGAAGAGGGAGAAGTGGGGTGAAGGTATTTTAAAGATTTGTTTGAGATTTGTTTTACTTCTCATTGTCCTGGTCTGATTTTGATTGGTAATAAACTCAACTAGTTTTCCTGAGCTGAGTATGTTTTGCCCATGACAGTAATTTGTGAGTGATCTCTTCCTGCCTTTATCTCAACGCATGAGCCTTTTGTTATGTTTTCTGTCTGCTGTCCAGTTGTGGAGGGAAGCGATAGAGTGGCTTTGGTGGGCAGCCAGGGTCAAGCCACCTCACCCACTAAATGTATGCACTATTACCAAGCAGATGTGTAAATGCAGGTGTGCAGGTACACAAACCACATGCTGTCATAACTGGTGACTCAATGAAGGCAGATGTATTTTCTCAGTCCCCTTCTATAAACATGAGGACCACTGAAGCAAGGAGTGGGACAATATAGGACAAAAAAAATATTCAGAAACTGTCATCTAGCACCTTGAGAGCTTTCACATGCTTACATAAGCAATTCAAAAGTGTGACAGTGTTGCAGATATGATCCCTTCAAGTTATAAAAATAAATCAAAAGACAGATGAGTAGTTGACCTCAAATACTTTAAAGCCAAATTAAAAAGTCAAACTCAGAATACTTTAATAATAAAAAAATTAAAAATGCGATTAAAAAGGGGTCTGCAAAACCTTAAGATTTTGAAAGATGCCTGTAATTCACTTTTGTCCAAAAAGTTGTCTTTGGGGGGAATTGTGTTTTCCTGTTTTTCTTTTTTTTTTTTTTTTTTTTTTTTTTGTGTGTGTGTGTGTGAAAGCATAATGAGTCCTTGTGATTTTGTTTTACAACACTGCCATTAAAATTCATGAAAATGCAGACAGCATCTGCCAAATGTCACCCACATTTTTTCACAATCTCTTTACTTCAATGTGATACAAAGTCAAAACCATAGCATATATGATCCACTTAACAGTGGTCCTGCATAACAAAGCTGACAACTTATTGGTAGATTACTAGTGCTGGGGTTGAAACACAATCCTCTATGAGTTTTCTGATACAGTAAAAAGATCTTCAGAAATACCAAAATGTGCTCTAGTATTTACTCGCTTGTATTCTTCTTTTTGTTCTGGAACAAGGGTTTTCTGATTTTTTAAAATATATTTCTTCTTCTTACTCAGCTTCAGTTAAGTTTCATTGCTGTGGAAAAATTGTCAGGTCATTCAAGTAGTGGAAGAACCATGCTGGATTCAAGATCTGGCTCTTCACTCAGGGAGCCTGTCATCACTGATACAAGCCTGAAAAGATAAGGTACCCATATCTGGTTGAAACAATCTAGGGCTACCTATTTTGATAGGCAATTAGGTAGAGAAACCCCAATAAAGAGAAACAAAGACAAGAAGATGGTTACCTAATGAGTAAGAACATAGAATTTTTTTTTTTTGTCATACAGTGGAAATAAAATCAGCTTGCTTTTCACACAGAACTAGATTTTCTAAAATGAGAACTACACTCAATATTTCAATTCTTGTCAAAAACGTGGCTTCCAGAAATGATTGCCTTATATTCCATGCATCAAGGAGCTCTATCTAACAAAACAAAACAACCAACCAAACAACAATAACAACAAAAAAAAACCTTATAAAAAAAGGTAACCAAAATGATTGTCCCATTTTTAGCCTATAACTGATTTGGTGAAGTACCTGAATATTGTCCTAAAAATCAGTTCATGGAAAATAATATATCTTCAAAATAAAATTAATGTTGAATTCCACTGAGGACAGAAAGAAATTCTTTGTTCTAGCTCTATACTTAGCTTATCAGCATAAATGAAAGTAAACCAAAACTGAGTCAGCTGGAATATCTCCAAATACTACATTTCTTAGTTCAGATGAGCAAATGTTTTAGTTTTACCATATTCTCTGTCATATTTTGGGTAGGTCAGAGCACTGTTTTCAAGTTAGTAGAACATAAAAGTGATTTAGAAACTTTTTAATATAAAGAAAATATATTCTCACACTGATAATCAGACTGCAAATTCAAATTTATAGAGATTTCATGAAGAGGAATCTGTTGAGCCACATTCAGAGATATCTGTGAGTGAGACAACCATGAAGGTTCACATCTTCTCTCATTTCCAATAAATGAACATCTAGTTATCACAAACCATTGCTTTATATTGCAGACCAGTTCTCTTCACTGCAGGATCTCAGAGTTTGGGAAAGTTGTTACTTTTTACCAGGAACATATTGTAGTATCATCTTTGTCCTTTAGTTGACATTCACCTAATAACAGTAATACATGATCCCAAAACAAATTTAAGTGGAAAAAACTGTCCTTGTCTAGATCTATTTTCTCTGTTGATCCACTGAATGTACTTATGGCAAACTGTGATTAATAAGCACAAAAACTGGCGAATAGTTAGTATTTAGAGTTTGGGTTTTATCAAATTGGTTCCTCTGAAGTATAAATGTTCTATTTAACCTACTAATTTTCCATCCTTGTAAGCCGTCTAGAGATTCTGGAAACTGTGTAGGTGTCTCAGTCATTGCTGCAGAACTGTGGTGCCCTCCTTCAGAGACATTAACCGACAGTCTCATCTTCATTAGCAAAACTTTATTGTTGTAGCTCTGCAGACCTCATCATTCAACAAAGGAAATTGTAAGATAACAGCTACATTTCATATTGATTTTGATGAGAATTGGATCAGACCTTGACTGTCTGGTAGTTAAAGTCTCATTCTCATTACATACTTTGTTCCGGGAGCTCAGTTAGTTTCCTTCCTTATATTGACTTACAGAGGCTCTCACAGACTGTTTAAGCACGAGTCAGCAAATATGTCACAATAAGATACTTTTCACAATGCACCTTGGCTTTTTTTGGCAGGCATAAGCCACCCTGATGTTTAATGTTCTATACCCTTTTTTATTTTAAGTTGAAAATCTTATGCTTCCTAGGTAGTACATCACGATTACATTAAGAACTGATTCAAAGTCTGCTTTGGTCACTAAGATGCTTTTCATTTACTTCATTAGTGTCTCAAATGGGTTCCTAATCTCAGGTTCTGTGTAATCCTCTTTTTTGTGAACAGGCTTTTGAGGTCTCACGTATAACAACTTTTTAACATGAATGTGAGGTAAATGCATAAAAAAGTAGATTGAGATGCACTGATACAAACTGGACATGAAATTGCATCTAAAGACTTTATCTAATTATATCTAAAGTATTGTGGAAAGCATATTCATGAATGCTGGGAAAAAAAATCTGCATTTATTTGGAAATACACTAATCTAGTTTTTCCCAGAAGGATTTTTTTTTTTTAAGTTTAGTAAATCTTAACTATAATTTATTTTTGAAAGGACTTTAAACAGTTAAAAGGCCTGAATAGCATAATTATCAGAGTTAAAAGTGTGTTTAATCCTTTTTTTTATGAATAAAGTGAGCTTGATGGATTTCCTTTGATTAAGCTTTCTAAATGATTCAGAAAATATAAATATTTTTTGAACTTTTCCTCTATTATGTTCTTCAGTAGGTAAATTGGGTCACTAAATATTTCCAGAACTATTACACAGAAAAAAAAAATTTGTGCAGCCAGTTTATTACCTCTTTATATTAGATTATATTCCCTTCTCCATCAAGATGAACTGACCTCAAGGATACTTCTTATTAATAGAAACATCACAAAGACAATGAGAAATGTTATTTTGGTGACATAACCTGGAAAAAAAAAATCCAAATGTAGATCCAAAAGTGGAAAAGGGAGACTAAAAATCACTAGCTCATTGTAAAAATAAATTTCAAAATTATTTTTTATATTTTTAAACAATACTTGTGTGTGTCAGTAAAAATGAGCATGGGTATCATTTTTTTTCAGCATTCAACCTATTTGTCCAGGTGGAATATGATGCCAGGAGGTCTACAGATACTGTTATGGAAATATTTTGTACCAGTTGAGTACTCAGTAAAGTAGACAACACAAAACTTTACTTTCAGATTTGTCATATACTATGAAAGATCTGTGAATGCAACCAAAGTTATTTCCCTGATTCTTTATCCTTTTTTTTAATTATTATTTTTTAAATGCGAAGAAATTTTTAGACTGACACTGGTTTTATAAGCCAGTCATTGGTTCTAATACCTATGTATATCTATGTATACCTATGACTCAAGTACATTCAGTAGGTACTAAAGCTGTACATTAAATTATAAATGCATATATTTGAATAGAAACTATCTATAATAAAGAGCATCAACTTTTTTATTTAGATTAAAAATATTTTGGTGATAAAATACAGCAGGTAAGGTATGCATCTCAAGTATTTTAGGACCACTTAAAAAAATCAATTACTAGGTACCATCATGGGACTAGCAATTATGTGAAAATGAGTAAGCAAAAAACAATTTTAAAGAAAATCTTAGATGGTAATTCAGAAGAAGGAATAATTTCTAGCAGACTATGTATTAGATAATTAAATTTCTTTTTCTTCTTGTATAACTTGTGAGCAAATCATAGTTTTCCCTAATATATTGTTAATTCAAATGTATTCAACAAATGTCTTTTCAAATGTTTTTCTTTATAGATTGTACATCTTCAAGATGTACCTGTTGATTGTGATTGAACCAATTAATCTAACTAAATTACTTTATTTTCCCTGACTGAATATCCCCACAAAACATTTCCTCTGAGAGAGTAAAATTCTCAGAAAATTTTCAGATAAATATAAGCTCTTAGAGTTTCATTTAAATGAATAGCATGGAATGGTTTATATAGATAGATAGATAGATAGATAGATAGATCGATCATCTGGCCTTTGACTTTCAAAGGTACATGTATACTTTTGGAAAACTTGCTTTCTGATATATTCCTGGAAATTAAACATCAAAATAAATATAAGTATGGGAAAATTACTTCATTATACTCTTTAATTAGCACTTGAGAGATTTTTCTCTGTCTCTTAATGAGTATTGCAGAATTTTCTCTTTTTCAAGAATATATTTAAAATTTTGTCTTGAATATCAGTAAAAAAGAAAATAATAACAAAACCTCATCTTACACATTTAGTGTGTGATTTCCCCTTTTACTTATGACACTAGAATAACAAAAACACCAGGAAAAGAGAATGAAGGAAGGATGGCACCTATGTGCCCTTTATCCAACCACCAAAGATAACCCATAACTTGATAAACTATTTAGTTCTTATTATATTTTTCTCCATTACACCACAAAGAAAAAAGTTTTAAAGACAATTAAAATCAATGTATGATTGTTCATAATTAAATATTACTTTCTTCTTCAAAAAAGTTGTCTCAGAGGCACATTAGTCAGTCAAAAAAAACAACATATAAATGGATTAATAACCCTTACAGTCAAAGGCATCTACTATAATGCACATAAATACATTACAAATACTTAAATTATTAGATTCTTCTCATGTGCTACTGAATTCACAGTAACCCACTGCTATTATCTTGACAGAAGCTGTGGTCTGATTTATTCGACTTGTTAAGCACTGACATTTGATGTGCAATTTATATCTGTTAAACATGCGTGAAAAGCAGAGGCCCATGTCCTGGACTATGTATAGGGCAACCATTTTGTATAGCAGAAAAGAGTTGTAAGGGACAATTGAAGAAACTGCAAGTAAACATTATGAATTTAGCCTTTAATAATTTTCATCTTTTTTTTTTTTTTTTTTTTTTTGTCAAGATCAATATAGTTATATAAAAGTATGGAAAAACATGAAGAATGGTATTCATATCAAACACAATGTAATGCTCTTTTGTTTTTTATAAAATGTGAAGGCATACCTTCAACCTACTTCATTTTCTATGTTATTGCCACTAGAAAGTGTGGGAGACAACGTGGAATACGTGCAGTGGAAACATCAATCCTAGAGGAGAGACAGTTGCAGCCCAGGAGAGCTCCTGGAGTCAGCTCAGCGAAGCCTCGTATTGCGAAATCATTGTTCCGCGTTATCTTATATTGTGTAATCTCTCTCCCCTGTTATCCCATGCTGCCTACACTGGAATGCAGCTCCTGTTCTGCCCCCAGAGCGGGGTCCCGCCTCTATCCTAACCCCGTTGGCTGTTTCCCCTGCCTTTCCCCGGTTCCTGGGTTCTTACTGGGTATTACCTCTCCGCCTTTGTCATTGGCTGGTAAGGCAGCCAAGCCCCTCCCTTCCTCCCAGAATCCATATATGCTGCGGGAAACTTGAATACAGCCTCTTTGCCTGCCTGCCTGCCTGCGTGCCGTGTGCTCCTTGCTGCGTCTTGCTCCTGGGCTCACAGTGCTGCAACTCCATCCCGGTTGGGTGGATAGCAGAGAGCGTTTCCCCTCTCAATCCTGTCAAGAAAGAGCATTTAATATTACTTTTCCTCAAGCAATTATTGCAAAAAAACCTGTGTTTTGCATTGTAAAGAATTTACTGTCCATCCATCTCTGTGGGCCCTAGATTGGCAGGTCAGTTTTTCTTCTTAATTAATCCACTATGTTATAAATGGCACATCTGACAGACTTTTAGTAGAACTACATCCAACCTTCCCGGGTGCCTCTGTATGACAAGTATGAGACTCTGCGTTGGAAAGACTCATCAATGGATGATGTGGATAACTGTCCATCTATACCAGAGGTGTTGCAAGATAAGCTCAACATCACAACCACCCCCTTCTGAGGAGAACAGAGGATCCAATATTTCTGACAGAGCCACCTCTTAGGGAAGTCTGATGACTTCCTGGTGCCCAGGTTAAGGACATTACTGGGAAACTTCCCAGCCTGGTATAGTCTTATGTCTTATCCATTACATTATTCCATGTAGGTGGCAATGAAGATGCAAAGTGTAGTCCAAGGGCCATCAAGAGACACTTCTGGGGCTTGGGATGGTTGGTAAGGGAATCTGGAGAACAGTTTATTTTTTACTCCATCCTTTCAGTTGCAGGCAGAGACATTGGAAGAAACAGATGGGCATGGGCTATTAATATATGGCTTGGTGGCTGATGTCACTGCAACAGATGTGGGTTTTTGTTAATGGGATGGCCTACACAGCACCAGGTCTGCTGATGTCAGATGGGATTTACCTTCCTCAAAGCAGGAAGAAGGTCTTTACTCACAAGCTAGTGGGGCTCATTAACAGAGTTTTAAACTGGACATGAAGGGAGTGGTAGACAATATCAGGCTTGCTTGTGACAAGCTGTGGAATCACAAATCAAGGTTAGAAGGAAGTGGTGCTAGCAAGGGCCCTCAACTTGTTGCTCTGAGATGTGCTGGGTACACTGCCACACATGAAGTCTTACAGAGATGAGACAGGGCTCCTGAGGCAATAGGAGGCAACCAGTGAATCCACACAAACACCAGTGAAATACCACAAATGAATTAAGTTGTGCTTCCCTAAGGAGGTGATGCATCCATCAGCCTAGCTGAAGTGCCCCTACACCAATGCACATGGCAAACAGGAGGAGCTGGAAGGCACTGTTCTGCTAGAAAGCCACCATTATTGAAACTTAGCCTTGCCATTTTTGAAACTTGGTAGCATGAATCTCATGAATGGAGCATGGTTTCAGGCTGTGCAGAAGGGACAGGAGAAGAAGTAGAGGTGGAGGGGTTGCCCTGTGTGTCAAGCAATGGACAGAGTGAAGAGCTGTCTCTGAAGAAGAGCTGTGAGCGGGTTGAAAGCCTGTGAGTAAGAATCAGAGCCTAAGACAACAAAGGGAACCTTGTGGCTCGTGTCTACTACAGGTCACCAGATCAAGAGGAGCCTACTGATGAAGTCTGTTTGCTCCAGCTACTGGAGAACTGCACTCGCAGGCTCTCATCTGGCTGGGGAATTTTGACCACCCCAACATCTGCTAGGAAAGTAGGACAGTGAGCTGTAGGCAGTCCAGGAGATTCCTGAAGTGCATAGAGGATCACTTCTTAAGCCAGATAATAGACAACCCTACCAGAGGGAATGTGTACTGGACCTGATGGTCACCAACACAAGTGAGCTAATCAGTGATGTCAAGACTGGAGGCAGCCTGAGCTCCAGTGGTCTTGTACTGTTGAAGTTTGCAGTCCTGAGACTTATGGATCATGTGAAAAGTAAAGTCAGGACCCTAAATTTTACAAAAGCATAATTCCATCTGTTTTAGGAGTCAATCACTAAGGCCCTCTTGGAAACTGCCCTCAGGGACAAGGGAGCAGGACAGAGTTGGCATATCCTTAAGGATGTTTTTCATAGAGTGCAACAGCTCTTGATGGTCATGTATTACAAATCAAGAAAGGAAGACAAGTGACCAGGCTGAGTCAAGGTCCCTCTGCTCAGACTAAGAGGAAAGAAGGAAAAGCACAGGCACTGAAAGCAGGGACTGGTATCCTGGGAAGAGCATAAGGCTGCTGATCGGTGTCTAGGTATGGGGTCAGGAAAGCAGAAGTGCAGCTGGAGCTGAACTTGGCAAGAGATACAAAGGAAGCCTTCTACAGGTATATCAGACAGAAAAGGAAGGTCAAAGAAAGCGTACTCTCTGATGAACATGACTATCAAATTGGTTACAATGGATGAGGAGAAGGCTGAAGTACTCAATAACTTTTTTGCCTCAGTCTCCACTGGCAACCTCTCTTCCCACACCTCTAGTGGATGGACCTCCAGGCAGAGACTGATAGAGTAAATTCCCTTCCACTGTAACAGAAGATCACCTGAGGAATCTGAACATACATAAATCTATGGAACCTCACAAAATGAATCCCACAGCCCTGGGGGAATTGGCTGATGCAGTTGTCAAGCCACTCTCCACGATAATTGAAAACTCATGGTGGTCAGGTGAAGTCCCAGGTGACTGGAAACATTGTACATTTTTAAAAGGGTAGAAAGGAGGACCCTGGCAACTACTGACCTGTTAGCCTCAGCTCTGTGCCTGGGAAGATCATGGAGCAGATCATCCTAGAAACCATGCTAAGGTACATGGAGGACAGGGAGGTGATTTGAAATAGTACTGCCTGACCAACCCAGTGGCCTTCGGTGGTGAAGAGTCTACATCAGTGGACAAGAAAAGAACTACGGATGTTATTTCTATGGACTTTTGTAAGGCCTATGAAACAGTCCCCAAAAAAACCTCTTCATCTCTAAAGCAGAGATACAGACACGATGGGTGGACTGTTTGGTGGATGAGGAAGCAGCTGGGTGTTCGCATCCAGACTAGTGGTCAACTGCTCAGTATCCAGATGGAGAACGGTGACAAGTGGTTTCCCTCAGGGGTCAGTATTAGGACCAGTACTGTTTAATACCTTCATCAAAAACTGAGAGGTATCGAGTGTGTTCTCAGCAAGTTTGCAGACGACAGCAAGCTGCACAGTGCAATTAACGTGCCTAAAGAATGGGATACCATCCTAATTTCACTGTCCTGAAATTAGAGAGTAACCATCTTACTTTTGTCACCCTGACACCACTCAGTAACTTCCACTTTTTGTTATGACAATGATCTTTCCAAATATCACCAAGTTCCTCATAATGTTTGTCATGTCAGTCAGGGAGACTGGTGAGTACTGAACATTTGCATTCCTTGGATAAATTTGTAAATCCTTCTACCTGAGGTTCTCCCAAGCCTTTCTTTTTATCATCACTATTTAATTTAATTTAATTTAATATTTTACCCTATTAAAATAAAAATAGAAACTACTCTCAATGAGCTTTACCTAATTGATTTGGACAGAGTTGTAAACACTTGGTATAAAATTATTCTTTTTTAAATTTAAACATAAAATGCGCTTTTTAAAATTTTTTGCTCTTAACACATCTGTTTAGATAATATTTAGTTGTTTACTTTAGCGTTCAGTTATTTGTCATTTAAAAAGTTATACTACTATTTCATAAATTCATGAAAGCCCCTTAAGATCCGTATTGTTCAGTCATTCTATGAATAGTACATTAATAAACTTATGGATTCAAGTTTAGCACTTAGCTAAAAGACATTTTATAGTGCTGACAATATTTCAATAGGTCAATAAAATAAGAAAAATACAGGGTAAGTCAGTCAATAACTTCAATAATATCAATTTGTTTGCATGCCAAAGCTTCAGATCAATCAAACGTGCATGCAAATAGCTCCATTAAATTTAATCTGGATTGAGAAGATACTTAAGCATATAATGAAAATTGAAGCTCTTCTTTAATTATCTGCATAAAGTGCATCACCATCAGCATAAAAAATACAGTTAATGCTCTTTTGGTAACAATCAACTGTTTAACCAATGGCAATAATACTAAATTTCTTTTAAGATTTAAGGTCCTGATAAAGCCAAGTATCTAACTCCTTGTCAAACTTCAAGCAGAAGCATAGCCTGGTTAAAGAAAATAGAGCAAGCTATGCAGTGTTAAAAAAGACGAACACTTAACAAACTCACTGAAATATACCTCATGTAATGAAGGAATACATTTTCTTTCCTTATAATTATGTATCTTGTCACTATGTGAACTTCAGAAGATAAACATTTAACCACTACCCAAACATAGACCTCAATCCTTCAATTGTATCAATTTATTCAAACCTGCATCACTGGAAACCTAGCAGAGAAGAACTTCTTAAGAGCATTTAGGTGGGGAGAGGGCAGGAAAGGTGGAAGAGAGGAAGAAAAAGTAAGATAAAGGAAGAACACAGGTTTACACCCTTTATTCTATTGTCTGACCGTAGCCTGACTAACTTTTGATCTTAGTATAATTTTCATTCACAGTTGTAAAGTGCAGTTTGCAGTTTACATTGACTGTGTAAATCTAGAGTGGCTACTTATTTTTACCCTGACTGCTATTAACTAATTCTTGTAGTTAGATGGGCTTCATGATACCTTGCTTTGCATATACACTGAAACAACTGCAGGATCAGAAAGAAAAATCCTGAGCAAGAAGGTCCACTGAGTTATAGATTAGTCCAGGATTTCAGTGCCTAAGAAGTGGGGAAGATAGTTGCATGAATCACCTGAACCCCTAATGATTGTGTGTTCACAAAAAATCTACAAAATATTTTGAAGATGGGAAATTTGCTTTCTAATTCCAATTTGTTGAAATTTTAAGTACATATATATGTATATATATATAAAAATATTTATTGAATTAGAAACAATCTGATGTAAAGGGGATTACCTTAGCTTTGCAGTAGGAGGAGAGACCTGAGTTACGGTTCCTTTTCCAATGAATGTTTATGGTTTTCATATTAAAGAACTTCATATTAGGTATTATTGAAGTAAAGGAATACAGTGCAATTCCTATTATTGTTTTCTAATCATAAGGCAATAAAGTGATAATTATTCTTTTTCTGATTCAATGAATGTTTAATTATTTCATGCAAAGCTGAAAACTTCAACAAGAATATGGCCACCCTTATTGTATTCCATAGCCATAAGTATTTGACTGTTCTACTCAGTTATTGCACAGAAGAAAAAGATCCATAAGCATACCCACAAAACATGTAAATGATGCTTCACTCTTTCATGTTTGGAAAAGCCTTTTACCAACTGGATTTTAGTATAAAAACATTTGATATCACATGCCTTTTGCCATCCTCTCCTCTTCCTTATAGCACAAAAGACATTTCTTTCAATAATAATATCGACGCTTACTGTCCTCACAAACTCCACGTTCAACATCTCAGTAGCTGAACTTACACTGCAGGTGTGCACTCTATAACGTACTTCAAGCCCCTGCCTCCCAGATGCACACTGAGAGTTTCTTAACTGGATGTACCCCTGCTTGTCCTGGTTCCTGTGAAAAGAAGTCTAGATTCAGGAGAAGAGAGCTGATTCTGACTTACCTCTGTAGTAACCTCCAGGGTTTTCAAGAAGCATTAGATTTACCATTATTCTACAGAGAAGAAAAAAAAAAAAAAAAGTGAGTTAGTTATAAGACTACAGAACACGAAAAATGTGCCACATGATGTTGCACTAAAGGTGCTTAAAGATAATCATGTTCATGTTGCTGTTTCAATGACTTAAAATGGAAGAAAACCACTACACCACACAGTCGCCATGACAAAAGCAAAGCTGAACAAAGTATGTGATGCTTCCAAAACCACAAAGTAGTGTACATTAACCAGAAGGTGACTTATCATGTTTGATATAATGGATTTGACTGTGAGCACAGTGAATGTCTTCCTAGAAATGGAGGCATATGGGTAACTAGCCTTTAAGACATTTGTGCTGAACCATAATACTCCCTGCTGAACATAATGAAGTGTTCTAATTTTTCTCAGTGTCAACTGATGGATTATTAAAACAGAAATTTCCTTGTTTGATGATCATCATTTCATGAGGATAAAAGCTATGGTCCTATTATTGTTCTCATAAAATTTTGTCTACATTTAAAACACCACAACTGTTCCATTCCACATATGAAAATGTGGAGATATATTGTCCAGGATCAAGTCCTGGACTTGACAGCATCATTTTCAAATGTCTCTAATTTAGAAAGACAAAGAAAAAAGGTGGAGCACCTTGCTTAGGACATCAGATCAAGCTTAAATTGATATAATTTTTTTTCTATTCTGGGTAACTCCCAATGTCCTATATTTAGAATAAACAGCACTACTGAATTGGACCATAGCAAACATTAAATGGCTTTAAGTCAGAGAAATAATACATTCATTGCAACTTTTTGGCATTTTTTATTCATAGAAATTGGAAAACTTATCATCATTTAAGATATTATGTTAGTTGTATTCAGTTCTCTTGCTGCTGATATGAAACACCTCCTGAAGCTTTTATTCGGTATTCAGACTAAATGAAGTGCAATTTTGTGATAATTACCTTTAGTAATTCGAGCTACATAAATTTTCAGTATCAGTATGCCGTACTTCAGTATCTGAACCTTTGATGACAAATTACATCTACTTTCAATATGTTTTAGTTTGTAAGATCAAAAGAGGACTTTCTGGTATATCTGAAAGTTCAGGCTTCTATGCTTACTTATGTATGAATGTCTTCGAGACTGATTGCAGCAGTGGAAAAAAAGCAGATACAATGACAGTATAACTAGTGACCTAAATTTTATCTTGGCAACAAGATATGCCCTAACTGATTATTCCTGAACTAAATCATAGCTAATATCTGTCTTCCATGCCACAAAAATGTTAACACCATTGCTTTGATATTCTTACATGAGTAAGATTTCATTAAATATTTACTTAAACTGTTTTCCTCTGCATTTTAAATTTTTGGGGATGTTACATTTCCTGGATCCCAATTTATCTTCTAATGAAAGTAAAAGGTCTTCAAACTTATCTGTCTATATAGTTTAAAAATTGTTCACCACAGAACAACTCCTGCTTACAACAGGAGCATTTTTAATGATATGTTGGTAAAAAATTATAGATGTTAAAAGACTGGAAAACTAGGAGACTTCACAAATGCCACTACTGTAAGAGACCTAACTATTGGCTCAGATGAAAGAAATGGGATTTAGTGCTCAACAGTTTACCTTTCAGGGTTTCCCTCCACCTCCACCTGTACAGGGGCTGCAGGCTGGTTTTGTCCTCTTCTTCTTCTTATAGCAGAAGCTAGTCCCCATTTACTTTTGGAGAAGTAACAACAAGCAACAACCTAGTAGCCTTTTTAAAATAGAGACCATATTCTCATGTCTAGCTGCTAATTATATATATTAAGAACTTATCTAGCAAAATTTCTCAGTACTACTAGCAAAAAAACAAAGGACTTGTGCTTTATTTTACATCCACTCATTTATTAGATTATCTGATTCTTAGACATGACTGCCTTTCTGGGGACATTTAAACATTTGACATTTAAAACATCAATTTAATTTTAAACATCACCTCTATTTAATTCAATTCAAGATAAGACAATGCTCCTAACTATAGTCTAGTGTTTTTATGAGCATCAGTAAAAGGTAAAAGTATTTAAGGTGAAGCTGTAATTTACCTCCATCTCATGTAAACCTGTTGGATGCCTGATTTGCACTAATTTCTTATGGGAAAAAGGCTAATTGAAGAGTTAGCTGACATTAAAGGAAAAGCAGATAATTCAAGTTACAGTTTATGAGATGTGACCTAGAAACCACGTAAGCAATAAACTTAGATCCATTAAGGAAACTTTTTTCCATAACTGATATTCATAAAATAAGAATTTTAGCTAGTACTTTAAACACACCTAAGGACTTAGGGACCCAGATCCCAGGGAAATACTGCATCCAGAATATAATGAGATTAAACCCCTCAGGCTGTTTTGGAGAGCTTAATCTTGATATTTTAGCTTAAACTACAGTAATTGAATATATAATACATGTTGCCTGAAGACATGATGGTGCTCAGTCTAGTTAAAAAAGGTCTTCAGTCTAAAGAAAAATGTACATGGATTATTTAAGGACCAGAGGATTATTATCTTTCCCTACAATATATTAGATATATACATTAAACCTCAAATGGTTCTATGCTTCAAGCATAAAATTCTAAGAGGTTTATCCAAATATTGACAAAACCCTTCAAATAAAACTGAAATTCTACAACAACTTTTTTTGGGGGGAAAGGTGGATTCTGATTAGAAAAAAAACCTGTTTGCTTGCACTGCAGAGTATGTCACTTATCATACACAGATGGAGACTCATCATTTTCAAGCAAAACCAAAACATACCCTGTATCTGGACCGACTGAACTCTTGAGAGAGAACCTTTTAACCAAGAGTTTAAATTTATTAAGAGTATTTCTTTGTCTCCTGAATGATATTTTACTTTTGTGACCAAAAAGAAATTTCAAATTTCTTCGGCAAAACTAACTACCAAAAATAAAAAGAAAAACTTGTAGTGCTTTATTTAGCAATTTAGTCCTTAGAATTCATTTTCACAAGAACCGTTCATTTCTGTAATACCCCTCAGCCCCAACTCAACTCCTTTTGCTTTTTACCAACACTTGTATAAACTCTACAAAACATTTAGGAAAATGTTTATACTTTGGTTTGAATCACAGGCAGATACAGGACTGTTCAAGAATACAAGGAAATTAGCATGCAAAAATGCATAGTATGATCTGGGCAAAATAAGACTCAGAGAATACTTATTCTATCAGTAATAACTTGGCCTACTAGTACAAAAACTTTTTTTCCTGCTAATTCTATACCAAGTTGTTTGTCTTTTGTACTGTTTCCTTATCTAGGCAATCATGTTTAAAATTATTAACCAGCAATAAGTCTGCTAAGTTGCTTTGTCACTGTCTGTCCCCTCCTAGAGTGCTGTGTCATAATATATACCTTGGGGACTGATACCCTTCTATATAATCATAGAATCATAGAATGATTTGGTTTGGAAGGGACCTTAAAGATCATCTACTTCCAGTTACCCTGCCATAGACAGGGACACCTTGCACTAGACCGAGTTTATTAGGGCCCCACAAAACCTGGCCTTGAACACTTCTAGGAAAGGGGCATCCACAACTGTTCTGAGCAACTTGTTCCAGTATCTTGCCACCCTCAGAGTAAAGTTCATTCTAATATCTAATCCAAACCCACTTCCAGTTTAAATCCATCCCCCCTTGTCTTATCACTTATAGTACTTGTGTGGTTTTTGACAAAATCCCAGACTGACAACACCAGCTTTATGGATAATGAACTCCAAACTGGCTTTTCAGTCTGATAAGTGAAGTACAGTAATCTCAGTGTTATTTCTGGTCGTTTGTTTGTATGTTTGTTTGTTTTGCTAGGTTTAGGTACCTGCAATAGTGTTTCATTAGAATTTTCATTATGCTTTTGAAAATAACCCCATTAATAATACCTACTGTGTTTTAAACCATTTTACAGAGAAGTCTCAGTCCATACAACCTGTTGAATTTATTATGCTTTCATCCTTCTGGATGAAACTAAACAATTTTAGAAGATACCCTAATGCAAGCCAGCTGTTAGTGGATGCTAATCCCACTGTACTAGACTAGAGACAGGAAAAAGAAAAAAAAAACAACAACTAACATGTAGTTTAAATTTAAAAATGGTCAGACCTCAGCACTGCCTGGTTTTCTCTAAAAACATTTTGTGTCATACTCCCTAGTTACTACTTCACTTAGATCTATTGATTCCATAAATGATCTATCACACTGTGTTATGTTCACATCACATGATTAAGAAACTGAAGGAAAGAAACAAAAAAAACTTAATATAGAAAAATTGATAAGTTCACAATTACAAAAAGTCAGAATCATTGCTGCCAAAGAAAAACATCAAATTGAAGAAACAATTAAGACAGATGTAAAACTAGTTTATAAAAGTATCTTAGCAGAAGAAAATACCTCCATATAAAAATATTCTCTGTTTTTCATCAGTATAGAGAAAATTCTTGTTTGGAAGTAAATATTATTCTGTAGACCAAAGTATCCTAACATTACCTCAGACTTTTTTTCTGTTTTTCTACCAACTCAAAGACCAGGGAATTTTCTTGGCAAATTACTCTTATTCCAATTTTTTGTTTTGAACAACATTTTTAGCAAGTTGGGTTGTGAAAATAGAGGTATTACAGAACAGCAGCAAATCTTGAGGAGTTTGATCATAGCAAAGATTGGTCTTGAATCCTGCATTTACCAATATGGAACCTGAATGTGGAGGACAGAAAGATATGTGATCAAATCAGTCAGTATGCACATGCATGTGCATGGTAGTAGTTCTGTCATATTTAGGGATGAATGTACAGACTGCCCAAGGATTTTTAAGAACAGAGTTTTCTCTTTTTCAGCTTCGCTTTTGCTACCCTGTTGAGGTTTGTGATTCTTTGAAAGATTGTATGAACACTGAAACAGCATGGAAAACGATAAAAAAACCCACGAGAAGGCATTTGACAGAGTGAAGAGAACTGTTAACCAAGACTGTATTACAGAAAAGCTGCTATAATAAGAACGGGAGAATGCTTCAGCAGAGTACTGAAGCACAGCTAGAAGCCCATACTGCTTAGACCCTTGATATCTTAAGAGGAGAAAACACTCAGTTGTTAGAGAAGCTTCTGGCTGTGGATTTTTTGGAATGAAACTATTCCACAATTAAGGGAGGTGGATAAGCACTTTGATAATGAGCTATTAGAAAACCTTTAATGACACTTTTTTAAAGTGCTCCTGATGACTTTACACTTCTGCTGTAACTCATGGCACTTCAAGGAGTAAGGACAAGGAGAGTAAGACAACTAAACAATCAAAAAGGAAGCCACATACATAAAGACACAGCCCCTCAAGTAATACAATATGCTTACCAACTTTTACAAAAGTCTTTGAATCTTTGTCTTGAAATCTGCAGACAATTTAACTGTATTCAGGGGTGGGATAGTGTGGGCTGGGAAAAAAATTAGAAATTGCATTTCAGAATTTATCACATCAAAAGAAGGAAGACACACAAAAGATTATTATCCTATTAAAGTATGATAGGAAGAAATGGGTTTGTGCAAGTCTAAACTTTGTTTAAATAAGCATTGAAGTAACCCCAGAAGATTTTAAAGCTAGTTTCACAAGCTGCATAAAGTCTGTATATCTGGGAACAGGTCAACTGAAACCTAAACACAGAGTATGCATCTAAATGGTGATGTTTGACAGCTCACTTGCCATATATAGAGATTATAGTTAGGTGTGGTAAATGAAAAGTGACTGATTAAAGAACAAGGCCCTACAACCCATTGAAATTCCAGACCTGATAATTAAAAAGGGCAACATCATACTGAGTGATAAGTGTTGCATAGCTACTGTAGATTAATGACACATTTCTTGAGATGGTGAATATTTCTAAAATAAATGAATTAAATATAAAAGAAAGAAATGTTTTCCAAGTGTCTGATGTGAGACAAAAAAAGGATACGGTATATCACCACAGAAAGTGTAAATCTGAGTACCACATATTTTCTACTGGTCATTTGGAGAGCAACGGGAAGGGTAGTCAGCATAAAGATGCCTGATACTGATGGCATAAGCAAAATAGAAGATAGACAGTAACAAGTTGGTGATGTCAACCATACATTATTCCAGAGTCCAGAAACTACCTCTTGCACCGTAAGGTCACTCTGTCTTTGAAGCACTTGGCAGAGTGCTGGTTTATACTTAAGTAACGTTTAGAACTTCCACACTATACATCACAAGTACAACTTACCCTTCATTTTACTTATATCAGTTTGAGTAATAAATCATGTTGTCTTTACCGAGACAGAACTCAAGACCATTTTCTCATTTAATAGCTTTCATCTGTATGATGTTCTATATAATGGATATCACAGTACACTAATGAGTTTGCCAGCATTATCAGAAGATGTATCACCATTTACATAGTTTCTTTTTATCCCTGAAATGACTGTATGAATATATTAGTTTTATAATTTCTCTTCACTTATCTAGGTAAAAAATCACAGTCCATTAAAAATATTTTGAAACCTTCATCTAACAGTGTTCTTACTGTACAGTTACTATTATGTTTTCTCATTAGTAGTGATATACTTTGTCTTATAGAATAGTCACTACTTGTCTAAGGAGAGTGTAACCATACACAAAATTGTTTAATTTTAAAAACAGAATTAAGAACTGATCTACAGAATACGGGACTTCCTTTATTAACAAATAATAATACCCATGTCAGTAATGCATTATTAAAAATTATAGATTGAATTTATAGTCTTTTTTGATAATTATCTGATGTTTCTGTAAGGGTACAACACCAGATTTTTTTAATGAAAAGATAAGAAATACATCAACATATTTTAAATACAGAGAAACAAAGAAAGAAGATGGAAGACAGATCTTTTGCAGCAGACCTTCAAACAAGTTTGCTTGATTTTTTTAAATGAAAAAAACACCAAAAAGTTTATGAAGATTTGCAACTTACTTTCATTATTGTAAATCTTTTGCATAAATTTACTATTAAAACTAACATTAAAGATGTTATACCCTCACTGGCATAACCGAAGAGAAGACTAGAACAAGCCAGAAATTGTTCAATACTTGCTGACAACATCCTGTAAGAACTGCAAAACAAATCGGTTTTAGCACTGATGCTCTTGGGATGTACCTTGATAATGTTTCGAGGTTTTGCGTAAAACTTTGATCTCCACTTTAGACACAAAGATGGGAGGGTGGGGGGGAAATTATGCCTCTGAAAAAAATAAAACAAGCCACAAACTATATGATACATAAAATGATTTGGAAATTATTTGCAAGGTTTCTTATTAGTTTTGTTTTATACCAGCCACAGAGACTGATGCACTTATAGCACAGAAATTGTCTCTGGCTTCCATTCCCTACAAACTTCATAATCAGCTTTATGCACTGTGAATAACTTCACTGTTTGTCCCTTTATGTAAAGTTGTGTGCAAACATGTTTGTGCAATCATGGTTTTAGGATATATTGTTGCATAAGGGGGAATCTACAGCTATGAGGATTCATACTACCTTCTCTCACTTTCTACAGCTATCAGCTATGAAGTTCCTACCCGGGCAAGCAGATTTGGTAAGCTTTTTCTTGTGTGAAGACTATGATATGGGAGACTGGGTCCCTTTGCTCAGTGTGTCTCTGATTCAAAGAGGTGCTTAAGTGCTTATATTTAACCTGAGATGGAATTTCAGTGGTTCTCACTAGGAGAACGATTTGCCTCTTACCTACTAGACATTCAGTTTTTCCCAGATACTGTACTCCAGGAAACTGGAATTGATTTGTCACACATATCCAAAGTGCACAGGTCACTGTGCAAAAAATAATTCATGAAGTAAGAGTTACAGAGGGAGCCCAACTCTGCAGTCTACTTAGTGTACCCCAACACTTATACTCATTCAAAAGAAGACTTCTCTGAACTACAAAGTCAGTCTCATACCTTTCCCCTCTCTGATAACTTGAGTCTGAGATACATGTTTCTACTCAGGAATCCGTGGTTACTGCCATAAGCAGTGGAATTTGGCATGTATCTCAGGTTTGACAGATTGATGTTTTGAGTTAATGATCTACTTTCCAGCAGTGACATGGCTAACCCCCTGTGTTTTCAACATATAATAGAACTGCTCTAAGGACTCTTATAGTAGAAATAAGGCAACAAATGAAGAGCATTGAAAGGTTTCTCCTTTACAATGGGCTTTGCAAAGAGTGCTAAAGGGCTGGACAATCCAATCTGGGAAAAGAAGGCACAGTTACAACGTGTCTTATACGAACCTCATTGTGATTTCTCCAAGAGACTTCAAATTAAGCAGTATCTGTCTTCTGTCTTTTCCAAAGGCAAGGAAGGGAGGTAATGCAATGATGATGCAAAGATAGCCTTTCCTCTTATTATTACCTAGCAATATTCCACAAAGGTTTAGGATGATACATTTTCAATGCCACAAGGATGGTTTCTGCTTATTTGCAAGGCAAAATATATATGGAAAATGGTCTTCATATCTGAATTTCCAGCTGTTCTACTATAAAGATATCATTATATTGAGGATGCAGCTTAACTGCATCCTTTTTATTTTCCAGTCTCTACATCTTTTTTGAGCCCAGACCAGTAGATGAGGTTGAATATGCTGGACTGAGTACATATACTAACTATTTCTTCTTATATTATCATTTCATCTTCCTTCAGGAACACTGAGTATATAACCTTGTTTTAGTGTGACTGATTTGAGGAAAAAAAAGAACAACATTTTTCTCTAAAAATCACTGAGTTTCTTCAGTTGCCTAGTCTGCTGTCAGGAGAGTAAGCACTTTGAGAAAAGAGGGTCCAAATGCACCAAACACTTATGAACTTGGTGAAATAGAGTTGTTTGCAGTCAGGATCTTAATTTTCCTTTTTATACTTGAAGACACTACCTGAGCTGAGGGCTAAGTGCTTGTTGCAGGCACTTTCAGTGTCGTAGTTAAATAAATAAACACTCTAACAAAGCTTTTATAATTCAGGGAGAGAAAACAAAAAATGTTGAGAGGAGAAATGGGCAGAGAGGTAAAATGATTTGTTTAAAATTCTCTGGCTAATTAGATTTACAACCATGTCCAGAAACTAGTATTCTGAAATTGGCATACGAGACAGTAGATATTACCATCTTCTTTCAGGTTCCTTTCACATGTATCGCAGGACAAGCTCACTCACAGCAATTCAAAATAAGGAGAACAATGCCAAGATAAACTTTATGTCACCACTGCAAAAGACGATTATTCCTTCGTGATCATGAAAGATCTGTTCACCAAAAAAATCACAATTCAACTGCAATTCTTTGCTGTCACTTTCATTGCATTTATCAAGCTATTTATCTCCTGCATGAGTTTTCCATTACCACAAGCAGACAGCTTCTAAGAAAGTATTTTAAATGAAAGTGATATACATTTAAATACAACATTTTTCTGAGAAGTAATTTACCCTTCCTTCTTTACTACCCATAGAATTCAACAGTTCTGAAATGCTGTACATAATGAATGCTAACCCCACAGGCCTAAGCAATAATTGCCGTTTTTCTGTCTCAAAGATTGCAGCTATTATTTATTTATTGTATGATAAACTCAAGTTGTCATTCACCCCATGACCATGCCACCAACCACCTTTATTTCATACTATAAAAGAAAACTGCTTAAGGGATAGATTTCTATATGTAAATTACATGAAAGCTATTAAAGAAACAATTGCTCACAATGCTGAAATATTTAGGATGGTGAGACAAATGCCATGGAGGACAATCACAGAACATAAGCTCACTTCAGTGGTCTCAGCCTCAGATTTTACTGTGACTCAAATCTACACTGAAAAAGCAGCTCTACTCTTCATTTAACTGTGCTAGTTAACCTTCAGCATGTTTCAGTGTCTTTTCACATGCTTCATTCCTGACTTTGGCTTGTTTGAAGAACTGGAAAAAATGATTCACACCCATCCCTGCAGGAGGTGACAACTTATGTCCTGATGCTGCAGCACATTTTCTGGCCCCACAGCAGTGGGGCAGGAGCTCTTGTTTCTCTGGAAAATAATCAAATCAACAACTTAAAATCTGTTGTTCAAAGCCTTCCACCCTGGCTCCCTAAAACACAAACATGTACATACACATAATTAACTGTATGAGATATCTAGGTTTTGTCATGTATTATGAGAGTCCTTACCCTGGAAACTTGTGAAGTGATTGCTTTAATCTATTTCTGTAAATGTGTGTGTGTATCTATCTGTATTTTAGTATTTCTATGCATAATAAAAGTGGTGATTTGTTATCTCTAAAACAAGTTATCAGTGTGTCATTTTGATGAAGAATGCTTAAAAAAAAAAACCAAGTAACAACAATCACAGATTCTGCACAAAGACTGCACAGCCACTTAAAAAACATACTGAGGGGCATTAGTATGTTTTCTGAACTTCAGAGATGTATATAATATGCCTATTTCACAGTTCAAATAAAGACAATTGAAAGAAGTAGACCAAGAGTAAATTCTTAATGTTAATAGACCTTTAATTCCTATCCAACAATTTTTTTACATTTTTATATGAATATATGCATTTTACATCCATTATTTAAAATATAAGAATTTAATATTAAAAATATTAACTTTAGATGTTAAAATTTAACTACGCCAATCCTAATGATGCAAATTATCTAAATACTGACCTCGTAATTAAGTAGTGAAATAACTAAATAATCTTTAAAAATGTCAATTTCTACCCTGTTTTTCATCAACATTGAGCTGAATTCCCAACTGGATCCGAGAATATCCAGTATCTTACAAGACTATCTCTTTATGTCTGAGATTTAGGCACTTGGGTAAATTTCCTTAAGTAATATTGATATTAATTTACATTGATGAAATAATCTCCTTAAGAAAACATTAATTCATCAAACGGAGTGTAAGACCTCCACTAACTATTTACCTAGTCACGTGTAAGGAAACTCACTCCTCTGCTGAAGTAAGCATGTGATTTAGGCAGGCTAATTAAATTCCATACTGAAGGACAACAAGTGCCTTTCTCCATTAGGAAATTCTGGTGGAAGAAAGCTTCTTAATGGAAAATATCCCTCTGGAAAAGATTTGGCTGAATCTCTTGGGGAAAACACAAGACACAGTGAAATTCATTGTAGAACAAATGATAGATTTCACCAAATTTGCTCTTCCAAGCTGAACTGAAATCCCCACACCTGTCTATAGAGCACTCAGCACTCACGATTTCATCGCTTGCCTGTGTTGTAGTTTCTGACTGGCTTAAGATCTGTTGTCAGTGCATATCCACTGAAAACCAACTCCCCAGAAGGTCAATTCTCCTTGTAGTAATTTATGTCAAGAGTCTTTGAGGAGATCCAGGAAAAGGCCATTCCTTTAGTCTTCAAGTGTCCTTGATACTGTAGACAGTTCAAGGTAGAGTAGTGGCAATGCATGGTTTTACCTTCCTCCTCACCATTCCTTCTCTGAAGATGTGGGACCCCACAATGAGCAGTTTCAGGGAGAAAAAGGGTAACAGGTTTTTCTAAATGATGCAGTCAAAATGGCACTGTTCCTTTCAGATGTTTTTTAAAGACTTACAGATTTTTCTGTTGTATTGCATTTTAATTGTAGATGTATTGTTCTTAAAGACACATACAGATAATTTGCAACACTAAGGTCACAGACCAAATGTCATTATTAAATTAAAAATTCAAAGCATTTTAGCCCTTATAGCCTAAATGGCAATGTGACCTTCAGCAATATGAGAATATGAGAAAAGTTCACTCCTTAGCATATGCACTTTCAATCACAATAAGCAACCTACACATGATAATACTCCAAGTTCTGACAAACGATAAAAAGACTGATTATTGCTCTTCCTCTTTCTTCTTTTCTTACTGATTTGGTAATGGTAACTATTCAAATGTCTTTGCATGTTTCATTGTCATCATTTTTAGCTTTTTCCTATCCTCTTTTCAAATAAGACTGTCCTAATAATCTAGTGATGATGATACATGTTCTGAGATTGGAAAGAGAGAGATCTGAGAGCTAAATAAATCAAGTCTCCTTTAACAGTGACTAGTACTGATACAGGCTGTGAATCACATATTTTACTTCAAAAACCAGCACTGGGTTTCACCTCAGGCTCTCTTTAAGGTGATTGTCTTAAAGTTTGAAGAAGCCATGCAGTGGCCAGGACAGTAAACAATCATTTCAATATCAGAATACAGTTTTAAATTATCTTGCCCATATTTTGCCTTTTTATTGAAAAAACCCACAACATATTTTATTCCTTCATTATTTACCAAACCTAAATTATTTTATTTAACTCTTCCTAGTAGTTAGGCACGATAAAGGTATTTGAAGCATCCTAGCTTCAAATGTTTTGATTTTACCTCACTTCAGGTAGGGGTTGAAGGTGGGAGTAAAATCAAAACTAAAAAAATTAAAGTCTTCCAAATTTATAAAATGAACCTTCATCCACTAGTGTGTGGTTAGTGACCAGTAGATCTGAAATTCAAAAACACATGTGGGAGTCCTCACCTGGTTCACCCTTAGCAAATGGTCTGGATAACAACATTTGTTAAAATAGGAATATCAGTATAAATTATATAGGTGAAATGAACATAAAACCATCTGAGCAGGCATTTACCTAAACCTAATCATTTGAGAGGAATGCAGCCATCGAACAGATTGAACAGTAACCTGTGAATTTCAAAGAGACTTCTGAAACAAAGATGAAGTCGTGTTGAAAAGATGTGTGTGTGTGTGTGTGTGTGTGTGTGTGTGTGTGTGTGCGTGTGTGTAAACAGGATGGAAACTGTAACACAAGGAAGACAGTTTGGGCTGATAAAAAGCAGCAGTCATCCCCTGGCTTGACACTGGTGGCAACCATCCCATCACAGTCTCTGCCTAGGGCTGATGGTGCAGCCTCCCCATGGTCACCAGGAGCAGCCTGCATGCAGCTTAAAGCAGTGAGGAGTCTGAAGGGAGACCTCATTGCAGTCTGCTGATCTTCTCTCTAGTGACCAGAGACAGAACCCAATGGCATGAAACTGTACCAGAGAAGGTTTAGCTTAGATATTAGAGAAAGATTCTTCACGCAGAGGGTGGTTGGGCATTGGAACAGGCTCCCCAGGTAAGTGGTCACAACATCAACCTGCCAGAGCTCAAAACGTGTCTGGACAATGCTCTCAGACACATGGTGTGACTCTTGGGAATGGTCCTGTGCACGGCCAGGAGTGTGACGATCTCTTGTGGATCCCTTCCAACTCAGGAAAAGAAGACTAATAGAGAAGATGATAATATTTTGAAATATATAAAGGTAGATACTAAGAAGCAGACCTCATTGTATTGCTGGGGGTAAATAAGAGATTAAGTAAACTACAGGAAGTACCAGATCAGATATTAGAGAAAAAGCTCTTCAGGTTTCTTCTTCCCTTCTAAAAAATAAGTTTTTTCAAATGGGTTCCTGTGGAATTTGTAGTTTCTCTGTCTTTGAATGCCTGGAAAAACTGACCTCAGAGTAGGAGGATGATTAGGTACCCTTCTAATGTCCTGTCTTTCTCTATGAACTTATGCTACCATATTATAATAGGTTTCATCATAAGACACAGACTCTGAATGTGGGTAGAATAAGACTGTGTTCTGAACTTAAGCTACAATGTACACAGAGGGGAAGATGGGAGACTGCAAGGTGGGGTCCCATTAAGGAAGTCCTGAATAGCTGGCTGCTGTGGCATAGAGATTGTCTGTAACAACAGATAAAATGCAAGGCTTGCCAAACTGTAGTCACTGACTAAAACGTTATGCCTTCTACCTTCCTTCCCTACTGTAGATTTCCATCCCCCAAACAGACTAAGTAGAAATGAGTGTCTACTAGTATCTCAGCAGCCCAGACACATGGATGACAATGCCCACCTTCCTCAGTAATTAATTCAAAATCACTGCACTGTGAATGACAATGGCTGAGGCAGTAGCAGATGTTTTACTCTGCTGACTCTTTGAGGGAGAGACATTTTGGGTGGACAACTTGGTGCAGTAAAATTTTACTGCTCATCTCCTGAGGTGAGCAAAATGTCAGCCCAGCTTATTCATCAAGAATCCTGACATTACACTTTTCACAGTTGTGAGAAACTTTATAGCATTTATCTTCTGTTTACTTAATCCAAGATTCAGTTCTGAGACAAGTGGGCACTCTATTAAAGCAACTGGTGACTCTTCTTATGTTCTGCGAAGCGTGACTAATATCACTTCCTCTCCTGTGATCAGACTGTATACCATGCTCTAAATGAGGCAGGTACAAATAATGTTACCATACACTCATATTTACATAGAAACAGATAACGTGAAGTTGTGCTTAATATGGCATTTTTAAAGACTGAGTGCAAGACATCCTCTCTGAGCACTAGGAGAAAATAGGTAATTTATATATTTATTTGCCACCAGGCTTTACAATTCTTTCTTTTTCCTGACAGTAAGAAAGTTGTGAGATTCATAGTTTTTCTATTCTCACTCTAAAAAGTGATGTCCTTTGATTAAGAAAAGAAAAAAAGCTTATTTGCCTCTTCCTTACCTCATCTTTCTTTTCCTCTACCCCTTCCCAGTCTCCACTATTATCTCAACTTTAGCAGATGATTTCAGATTTTGTCTATATTGAGTCCAAGCTTTCTCTCCCTCTATGTATTTTTGCTACTGTGTTTTTCTGTCTCTCCCTCCCCAAGTTTCTGATAACCACCTTTACCCTCCTGCAGCTTTCTTACCTCAGTCTGCTTTGTCCTTCAGTCCAGTGGGAAAATCTGCTGAGGTTAAAAGTGATGGAGATTCACTGATTTCAGTACAGATGTTCAAAACTAGAATGGGACAGAAAAGGCACAGGTCTGTTTCAACGGAAATCTTTTTGAATACAAGGTTTAAGCACATGAAGGTTAGGTATAAACTTAGAGAAACTTTGTAGTTAAAAGTTATACCACTAATCACATCTAAACTAAATTTTTTATTTTTTTTTTAAACTGGGTTAGATTTTCTTGGAGTAACAACATGGTCATGCCTGATTTAACAACATTTCTCTAGCTCAGAACATTTGATCCTTAAAACATTTTACAGAAAAGGACAGGATTTACTCTTTAAATGAACAATTAAAAAATATGAGAAAAGCATTTCTTATAATCCTACTGCCTTGTCATGCCTCTTTCTATAAGATTGAAACGTTGTAATGAATATTTACACCAAATTCACCCAAATCCTTATTGAGGAAGGAAAATTGCATATGAATGCTTACAAGCTTTTCAACTGAAAGTAAGTTTTAAAGAGAAATATTTATTAACTTTAACAGTACTTGTCCAGCCTATGTGAAACACCATTTATTTTGGGACCATTTGTGTCCCTGATGTGGGATCATTTGTCTAATCAGGGATATAAAAATCAGGTAGTAGCGGTGAATGACTCTCATATTCCAAAATTAAGATGGGCAAGGTAACTTCAGATTTTCCATGACATTATGGAGGACCTGACTCATTGCAACAAGTCTATGTAACATGCATTCACGCTTATGTCTTCCAGTGACATTATCCTTCTGAGATCAGTAGTACTGGTTTCCATGAGTTGCTAGTAATTCATTTTTGCCATCTCACTAGACATAGTTTGTATTTTATAGCTGCTCTCTGTCACCTACAATAAATTATTTCCTATCTCTACTACTGACTTAGGACTACTGGATGTGTCCAGGTCTAATTTCATTAATGCAAATCTCATGCTGGCATGTAGGAGGGAAAAGGTCTAATAATATTAGCTAAAGAACTTATACCTGCTTCTCTTTGTTAATGCTATCTGGCATCTATGAAAGCTAAGCCAGCTGGTATACACGATATTAACCTTATTAATTTTTTTCAAAGTATATCCAAGGAGGACGAAATGTACATTGCAAAGCTATTGCCTTTCTTTGTATACAAAAGCAACAATTATTGTGATCTCTGTTTGATTAGATAAAAAAGCTAATTTTCAACTCTGCTTTTCACTACACAGGAAATTTTTAACCTTTACACTCACAAACTGAGTATCAATTTATTGATAAGAGTACAAATAGTAACATACACAAGCTTTGATTCACAAAGGATTTCTTTGATGAGGGCAAGAAGGAAACACAAAGTGAAAAACTATTTGACACCCTTAGCATCAACATGCAAACTGTAGACTCTGAGAGCCTCCACTAAAATGTTGACTTAATGACAAAACCAACTATGCTCCACAAACAATTCAATTTACAGCATTACCAGGTTTCTAAACACAGATCCTTATTATTTCTGCCAACTATGCTTGAAGATAGCCTTAAGTCATATGTAAAATGGAAGGAATTGTATTGTCTTAGACTAATCTCAGTCTCTTGGTGAGACAGGTAGACCTAGCAGCATTATAATGTGTATCTCACGAGTGTATCACGGACATGATTCTTGACACTTCCTTGTGTAGCCTGATACTCAGTCATGGACAAAAAATTTCTAAAGCAGGGTCAATGGATGGGATATGCTAGCTTTCATCTCGTATTTGCTCTTTGAAAACTTTCTCTATTTCCTTAGGGGTGTGTACACAGAGTGAAATGACTTTTGCACTACAGCACTTACAAGAGCTATTACTTTGTGTAGAAGATTGCTGAAAGAAACATAGGCACCTAATTATATTTTAAACAGTCGGTGAAGTATTTTTCTGTACTCTACTTTATCCGTGTGCACTTTCGTTCTTCAAATATGAAAAAAAATCACCTTGAATATGTACAGTTATTCAGGTACCTCTATAATGGATTTCGAGTTTTATTATTAGTGAAGGTCATACAAGAGTGTTGCTTTACCCAGTTGGCTTCTAAAATATTGAAGGTTAGAATTTTCCCATCTCAGAAGTTCAAGAACAGCACACCAGGACCAAAGAATACTCTAGTCTCATTAATTAATCAAGTCATGTCACAGCAGATCTTGTTAATCCATCCTCAGAGGAAACTCAAGTGATGTTTCAATTCTCTATGCAAGAATAGACAGAATAGTGAATAATGATAGTGTTATACAATTACAGAAAGATGGGCAACATTTGAAGACACCAGAAACTAAACTAATTTTTTTCTCCCAACAGCAATTAAAAGAATTTTTTAGATGTTACCTTTGTGAATTAACCTATTTAGATGACACTAGCAGGAATATATTTTGATGCTAAATATTTTAAGGTGTTAATAAATTTTAGAAGTCACTTCATGGTATAAAATCAGACATTCTTTTGACATCTTTTATCTATTTGAAGTCACAACAGAAAAATGCAGGTATTCACAGTGTACTAGGACAGCAACAATAACAGTATACAGTAATAGCTGTTACATTACTTTTTCTTGGCTAGTAGCAGCATTTACTCTCTAGTCGTAAAAAGAATCAAATTGCTCAGTCCAACAATCTGACTCATAGAGAAGTGGTCTATTTTTTTTACAGGATAACCAAATATTTAAAGTCTAAAATTTACTTTTCATTTAGTCAGATTGAGTATCTGGCCTCTGTCTTGAGAGTTAATGAACACCCTTGCCCTAATACCACCAAAAGTCTGAGCTCTACACAACTGGTGAAATCCCTCTCAGAGGTCAAGGGCATTATTCTGATACTTCAACATGTTTAAATAAACAACTGAGCTTAGCTCAGTGACTTACAAAATCAGTGCCTGCATATGGATTACATATAGTCCCTGTGTTAAAGGAAAGTAGGAACCTTCCACGTTTAGCCTCACAGGTATTATGTAGGATATAGCTGATGTAAAAGTTCTTCAGCTGGATCCATGGACAGGAAATAGTTTTACTTTTTCTAGGCAAGCTGGCTGTTACAAGTTAGCAATAAATTAATACGTTTATTCAGATTTTAAGACCAGATATTAAAATTGTTGTCCTGCTCACACCTCATGGTCTCTCTCCAGATGTAGATATTCTTTCCCAACCTTGCCTGAGGATCTTCTGATAGCTCTGACAATTACATATGAAATTACCCCTCAGACAGAAGAATGATGCATCTGCAGCATGGGTCTGATCCAAAGATCTGTGAAAGCAATGGAAAAACTCCAAGTGGTGCAATCACTTGTGGATCAGAATTGTTAGTGATGAAGCACTGTATAAAATGTCAGCCCCAATTAAGCTATGGCAAATTTCCCACTCTATAGGGTCAGGACTACAACTGTAAAATTTCTTCAGTTATCTATACTCCATAGGTTCCAATTACCTTCCAGCTCAACACATCTAGAAAAGTGAAGCTTATTTGCAAGATTAGTTATCCTTTTTTCCACTAGTCACAACACTTCTAGCACTACTGTTGTGTAAATTGATTTCCTCTTTTTTTTTTTTAATTTTAGTTATTTTTGACTCTTCTTCAGTAACAACAATCAGTATAAATGTGTGCTCATATTTGCAATTATGTGCTCTTTCCTTAAGTTTGCATCCGTTTTTGATTAAAGTTTCACCACTGCCTGTGCAACTGAGTTCTGTATTCATAATTTGAACTCCAGAATTTCAAACCACAGATTTTTAATATAATGTGAATATTTATATCAGAAGCACATGCATATTAGTTTAATCAGAGATCAGAAAAATACACCATGGGATTTATAAACACTGTTTTATGCCTTTCCAGATGAAGGATCCTGTGGACCAAGGTTTCAGGTGATGCTTGCAGACATGACTTCAGTAATTTCAGTCAGCTCACCAAATGAGGATCTCTACCTGTCTTTCTACAATTCTTTATGGGCTCTATATGAAATTAAAACATGGAGAAAAATAAGAATCAATAACTATCAAACTGAATATTTATGAGAAGATTTTGATGTTTGGATTTAGTGAAGTAAGCTAAATTTACTGCAGAAATTCCTCCTTCTAATCTATACTAAGCACATTCTTTACACTTAAAAGAAGCACCTTACCTGTTTCTGTTTGGAATAAAATCTCTGTCACAACTAGTTAATTAGCTTACTTAGGCACTCCATTTTGATGTAATTATTTTTTCATCTGGTTATCTTATTCCTAAGTCTCCATTAACAGGTTCAGAACATAAATGTAGAGTGCTTTCTCAGGTTCACTGCCTGCCTAATCTTCCTGTGCCACGTTATGATCCTTCCAGGCCCCACCAAAGCATCACTCTGGAGATTTCCCACAAAAACATTGAGCACCAGAGACTGCAAAGATCTGTGCTGTAGCGGTGGCTGAAACATTTTCCCATGTGATTAGAAATAAAGAAAGAAAGATAAGCTTTTGCCAGACTGAAGCATATTCTCCCCGTGACAACCCTACTGACTACATTTTATTATCACATGCATTTTTTATATCCTACAGATAACCATGCCCCTGCTCTCCAGCATCCTCACAGTTAATTGCGGTTCAGTAAACAGGCCTGGCAGTATTGCTTATTTTTCATGAACAACTTTTCTGCATCAGTAAATTCCTACTAATAATTTTGCAGTGCACTTGCATGCCAGCTTCCAAAGACTTCCTATGAACCTGCCCTCAGACTCAGATAGATTTCTTCATGCCAGAGGCTGGAAGGAAGCTGTGAGAGATCCAGACCATTCAACCTCAGTTTATGGTTGAGGAGGCTGTGTGATGGATTTTTTTTTCATCCAATCTCCACTTCCCCCAACCAAACCCTTTCCTTCCTCTTCACTTATTTCTCAGAGTTCTGTGCATAAATATGATGTACACAGAGTCTCTTTGTTTACAGATGAAAATCAAAAAAACTATGGATGAGAGGAGACATTTGCAGTCTGCACCAAGTTATACACACTTGTCTTGTTTGTGCATTTCCCAATTGCTGTTTTCTATTCTGAAATTATGAGGAATGGCTCAATCTCACTGGCCCTAGCGCAGCTTTATGCAGTCATTTATCAGTAGCCTCTCACTGGAATGATCTCTGAAATTCTCTTAAGTACCACTCTCCCATGGCATTTAAATGTACAGACACCCTGCATATGTTCACATAGGTTTATGAAGTCATGACTAAAAATGCACTCCTAATCAGTTAATACCTTTAAGATAGACCTGAATTTCCTTATTATACATCAGTTTTATGAAGACTGTAGAATGACAATTTAAAGTATGTTATAAATCATAAAAATTGAAGGCACCATCAAGTCCTTATAGGAAACTCAAACAATCTGACATATTTGAATGATTTTCAGTACATATTTTAAAAAATACTTCTCATCCCTACAAAAAGCAATATTGGATGAAAATTCATGAGGATCAGTGAACTCTATTTTTGGAAAATTGTTAGTAATGAAATGAGAAATACAAAGATAATGTAGAAAACATGAAAATGAGCAATAAAATCCCAAAACACTCGCTAACCAATCTTCACATTGTAACATTTTTAATCAGTAGTATCTAAAAAGAAATTCAATCTTTCAAAGAAGAATGGAGGATTCATTAAGGAGATGGCAGCTCATCACAACCACTCTCTAGGTTTGGATTTAGTTTTCTTCCTTTGCAGAGAGCTGTTACCTTTATGTACTGGTGCAAACTATAAACTACAAAAACAGGAAAACATAAAGAAGTTATTTCCACATCCATTCTGCTGGTTTATTGATTTTCTCTACATCTCACATTTCACTTGAAACATTTGTTTTAGATTTAAAAGGAAAGGCCTTCCAAACAAATTAATTTTATTAAGGTTTTAACATGTCATTGGCTAGTCAGTATTAATCTCAGTGATCCTGATGTTTACAAAGCAGGGGCATGGGGTCAGATCTTGATTGTCCTACTCACACAATCAGTTACACTGATTTTAATGGCACTGTTAACATTAGCAAAGCTAGCAATATCTGGCTTTTTACAGCTGCCAGCCCGTCTTTCCAAAGAAAAGTGTTGTGATTCTTCCCTGTTTATAAAAGTAGAGTTTTTTAAAAACTACAGTCACAATGTTTTGCTCAGGTCCTTCTTTCAGTGAGCCAGTCATTTTGAGGAAACCACAAAGTTCTTAATATGCACATTTTCAGTCTTGGCAATTTAATCAGGGTATTCTAGAAAAACAGCAGGCATTTTTCTTTCCTGAGCAAGCTCATCTCTCACAGTCGTATGCTTATAATCCGATTTTGCTTTTCCATGTGTCAAATTAGCCACTTCATCAACAGTTACACAGCAGAGCACTGTCAGGTACGTGTGCCAGGAAATTGTACAATGCTTTCCATTTGGTGACTTGCCTTGCATGCTTACTGTGTTCAGTGCTGCATCCTTCCTTGTGCTGTGCAGTGAAGTACATACATACCCAGCCTGGGATTTAATTTAATGTTCACCACTTATGCTATAACAACATGCAGAACTAACTACTCTGAGTGAACCTGAAATAGAAGAGAGTAGTGACAGTCCCAAAACAGAAAAAAAATGAATGGGATGAAGAACTGTCTACCTGGCATATCTGTGGATCAAAACGTGTTGTCCACTGCAGAAACTAGAGATGCAGCCCTGTCTCCCACTTTCCTGTCTTTACTGGAAATGGGAATAGGAAGAAAAAATTATTTTTTATGCTTCCAGTTTGTAATACCACAATGAAACAGCAGGTTCAGCTCTGGGCTCTAAAACCTCAAAATCATAAGTTTACCTTAAGTGGCAATATTGATCTCCCTGCTTGGAGAGGTAGAATTATACCATTTTCTGACCAGCTTCCTTTTGTGAAATGCAATGGCCAGGTGCACCCCTGTGCCCTATGGTCAGATTTCCAAAAGAAGCAAAATTATAACCTCTTTTGCTTGGTTTGAGTGTAAGTTGCTTTTTGTACTTTAAATGACCATAGTCAGCTTTCTCTCTGCTTGAAAGGAAACTTGGTATTTTTGAAAATAAAAAGTGTCATTATTTCAAAATATTTTTCTTGGGAAGTATAATGAATAAAAATAACCTTGTAACAATATTAGAAGCAACATTGTGAAGCAAATGTAACAAATACTTATAAAAAGACATTTATGCAGCTCATAATAAATATGAGACCAAAAAGTAATTACATTATATACACAATGAAAGTTTTTAGAACAATATTTTCAACATTTATAACCTGCATTTATATTAGGGTATGATTACTTTTACAGAGGTCAGCCTCCCTGTATATGTGCTTACGTTCTTCTTAAGAAACTCACATATATTGGAGAAACATGGTTTTTCAAAAGTGCTTTTAAAGGCTAGAGTAAAGGAGAAATGTTACAAGGAAAGATTCCCAGATGACAGTACTCATTGCAGCAAGACTTGCTGAACTTAATTACCTAAAATGCAGTGCTGGTTTGCTGAAAATTGTGTAGTATTTGAGCACAGTTAATTAGCACAGAAAAGCTCAAGGGGCTTCATGCCAATTTACATCACATGGGTAATAAGAAACAGGAATAAAGACTTCTTGGGTCATTGTCTACACTCCTGTGTGATCACAGACAATTAAATCATATAATCTTAACTTAAACTGCAACAGGTACCTCCTTTTAATTTCTTGGTGAATCACTGGAATTTTCTCTTCAGATATGATTTCCCAGGTATATTTTCACTCTTTAAATCTTCTGAGGGGTTTCTACATTTGCAGAGTAACTTTAGCCACAGCCTGTTTATATATATTTACTTTTAAGTCAGTGCTACCCTTTAAGCTTCAAAAGATCTTTCCTTTCTAGTGCTTTTCCCTTAGTGTACAGAACTGAATCGTATCCATTCTCAGTTTTTTGTTTTCTATTACAAACAAGCAAAGTTCTTTTAGAATTGTTCCAAGGGATGGGCTTTCCATTCTCTTTTTATTTTAGTGGACAATTTCTTCATCAATTCTAGTTTGAAACTGAGACCTTTTGAAGGGAGGTGGGCAGAATTTTAGATAGCCTTCCAGAGGTCTGATCAGTGTTTTGAACATCTTCAAGACTCTACTTTCTCTGCAGAAAGGTCTCTCAAAAACACCTCAGAACTGTACTCACCATTTTCATGTTACATCACAATGATAACTCAAAAACATTAAAAAATTAAATTTCAAGCATTGTAGTTTCCTGTGTGCTGTGGTGTAGCAGATGCTCTTCTCATTAGTCCCTAAATGGATAACTGCACTTCATATAATTATATTTTTCCTTTTTTTATTACTTCATTTCTTAAAGTCCTACAGTATTCCAGTTCTACCTTTATGTTTGCAATGGTTTTCAAGTTCTACCATGAGAAAATTTTATTAGCACACATCTATCTTTCTTTTTTTCCCGCCAGTAATTTTTTTCCTTCTAGTTGTAAATTTAAATATTTAATTCAGCCAAAGTAAAAAAAAAAAAAAAATTAAGTGTATCTTACAAAAACAGTCCCTCTCTAGAGCAACCACCCTGTAATCTATGACATCTGCTACTAGTCATTACTCTAATTAGTTATTTCTCTCTTTGCTTTAAATTTATTTTATAACAACTCCTAAATTCTTTATCTTTGCTAGTAATGTCCCATGAGACCTTAAAACACTATACAGCAGTCCCAAAAGAGTAGGTATTCTCTCTAAGTTTGGAACACCCATTATCAGTAATAATGTCAGGTTACACTGGATCTGTTTAGGTAAGCTTATGTCACTTTCCAGCTCTTTTACTCCCAAGCCATTAACTATTCTTTCCTTCAAGCATCATTTTCAAGTCCTGTATAATGTTAAAAGAATATATAAAATATTTTTTCCTTAAACAAAATATATCGATTGTTTTCTTTTTTTCCATCTGAGAGTACAATCCCTGACTTGTGTAAGCTTTTAAAATATTACTTATTTGTTATATACGTGATTTCATGTGTCATTATTTCTCTCCTTGAGGAATAATTTACACTGTTTTAACTTAAGCATATTAATTGCACTAAGTTTTACTTTAATTTGTCCATGTAAGTATTTTTTAGCTATTACCTTTTTGTTGTTCCTCTGTTCATCACTTACACAACTGAAGAAAGGCATTAATTTAGCTCTGAGTCATAATGTTGTTTCCTTGACTGCAGCTTTACTGCATGGTGGTCTTTTTCTTCTTCTCTTGTTTTTCCTGTAATTTTATAAATAACCTTTTCATGTTTCTTTATGAATATTTAATATTTCATATTTCCATCCTTGGAAAAGGTAATACATAACCATATTTCCCCTGATTTTGAAAATTCACAGATGAGAGCAGCAATTTGATGAAGTTCAGTACATACATCTGTTTACGCTGTACTGAAGAATCAATTAAACCTTGAGTTCACAGCAACACAGATCCTGCAAGAATGAAACTCTTCAGAGCTGGTAAGTCAAGGTCAGAAAGACTCTGCAGCACAAGGAACTGGTGATCAAAATGGTAATTGTCTAGGTAAACATGCTATCATAATTTCATAGGCTGCTATGACAATGAGCTGCAGTCAGATCCCCTTTGAAGCTAAAAGCATCAGAAGATGTAAATCCTAATTGAGGTTTTCCAAGGGGTTTTCAGTAGCAAACATGCCAAGCAAAGAAACTAGATCTGTCTCTCTCCTTTAAAAGGATTACTTATGATCCTCTGGGACCACTCATTTTTGAAAACTGTTGGTATTGCAGCAGGACATGAAGGTGTAAAACTGCAGTGAGCATGTAGAACTGCACTCATGCCAAGGCTTAAGGAGGATAAGGCTACAATGCAGCTCACTCAAACACAATTAAGTCTTGAACAGAATATGAACACAACAGTGCAAATCATACAACTCTGCAAGGATCACAGTGCTGTACAACAGTATCTTACTGTGACAGACATCACTTATATGTGCTTCAATTTGTCTGGAACTGAAAGATTAGGTTTGGGAAATTTTGAAGGGTTCCCTGACTTAAAGAGCTCTATCCTATTTATTAGGCATCAGGAATGCATTTTACAATTTCTCAAAAAGGTACATACAGTCATTTGTACAGCTTCTATTTCTCTCCTCCAGTCCCCAAGTCAAACCTTCAGACTGACCTCTGCTTTCATTCTGTTGTCCTCTTTCCAAAAACATTTGGGGCATCAAGAGGAAAGACTGCAATTTGTAATTGGCATTCAGACAGAGTGCTTTGACAAACAGCCTTTCCAAAGAGCTAGAGAGTCCGTGACGGTTCAGTATGGGACAGATCCTAGTGTGATGGTGGTTCAGCACCTGTGTGTATGCGTGCATGCTCTCCAGCCCCATGATGGGTGGGATGAGGTATGGGAGACAGGAGAAAGGGCTTTAGTGAGAAATCCTTTCCTGCTAAGCAGACACCTTTGGAGATTAAACAAATTCTTCATCAGGTAGAGGGAGTTCCTGTGCATCCCTGCACGGCCTCTTTGAAAATCTGCTAGTCAATGTCTGCAAGGCCACTGACTGCAGCATGGCTTCAATAACCATGGAAATCACAACCTGGTAAACCTTCACAGCACATAGGTCCACCCTTCACACTACCTGGGCCCTGGCTCTATGATTTTCTTTATTTCTGTGAAGAATACTACTGCATCCTGCACATCACCATGATATCAAAAGACTTGTTCCCATTTCACATATTTATTTTTCTTATTCTTTATTTTAAGCCACTGATTTCCTCACAATATATCAGTAGTGATTATTCCTTATCTTGGCAATGACTATTTCAGCTTGCAAATATGGTCTTGGAAAAAGCAGAATGATACTCTGATTTAAAGGCCCTGCCAGAAACATTAACATTACTGGTTTTCATGAGTAGTATAACATAATCTTTTTTAAAGGACTATATTTCTTCTGTCCTCCTCTGGCAAGGCTATACATTAAAGGAAAAAAATGTGTCAGAAAAAAATAAAAGACCTTTTTGGAGATTTATTATGTTACATGTGCTAATGAAAAATATCAATTCCGTAAAAAGACATTAACATTGATTTGTTATATCCAGCATCTTCAAACCAGAATGAGGGTTAAAAATATAAAGCAAACAACAAATAATTTAGTTCTCATAATTTCTACACATACCACCTTCCATTACTGAAGTCTTCTTTCACTTTAACCAGAAGCAACATATCTAGGTTACACATATTGTTTGATATCAATTTCAGTGTACTTCAAATGAAACTGACCTAAAGGCTAACAAGAGGAACATTACCTTTTCTACTGATCAGGGAGAGAAAGTGTGTGATTTAACCCTTTGTTGAATGTCAGTATCTTTTTTTTTTTACTCATAGTACAAGATTCTTGTAACATATAAACACACTGAAACATAGGATGACATACCTACTCTGCTGAAGCAATCATATCACAGCTATTGTTTCTATTCTTGCCACTCTTTTTGATTCATACTGTTGACTGTCTTTCTTTAGTTTCTTCACTAGTTCTCTACTTTCCCTACTTATCTTTGGGGATAGAGCCTGGGGACAGAGGAGAAATTGGTCAAGCTGGGAATACTGTGAACCTGTGCTTGCAGATTGTTGAGCCAGAGCCAATGCTCTCTTTGCAAACTTCATTCACTTCCATACTATTTTTTCACTCAGCTATTGTTCCAGTACCCCATTTTCAAGTCCTGCAAGAATGAATCCTCCACTCATCCCTTCTTCACTATCCCACCTCTTTGTCAATTTACTTCTTCCACTGTGACCAGCCCTAGAAGATAGACAGGAATGCAAAAGCCAGTTCTAATGAATACTGATTTAACATACTTTTTTTCCAGAAAGTACCACTGCACTATATTCTATGTTTTCTGAGAAAGGTGCATGCAAAGCTTTGCAAGATGCAACACATGACAGATTAATAAGGCAGCCCTTAAGTTTTAAAAATTACATAAAAAACACCCCATAGAAAACAACGTAAATTATGTGTTTGAATTCCTCTTTGTTTTCAATATGCAGGAAAACTTCTCATCAGTTCAGCACTTAACAACTGTCTTTATTGTCTACAAGTCATCACAGACTTTTCTTTAGAGATCCACAGCACAGAAGCAATAGCTGTGGGTGAGACAACAGTGAAGATGATACACAGCTAGTGCCTTAAGACATTTCATAATGAAGTCAAATTAGAGAAGCAGTTCTTTTGACAACTGTAGACTTGAAATCTTCCAAATAAGACAGCACATCTCTTATTTTTCCCTCATCCAAAAAAGAAAAAAAAAAAAAAAAAAAAAAAAAAAAAGAAAAAAAAAAAAAGCAAGGTTTTCTTTTAAGGATAAAATCAGTTTTCCTCCTGAGCTTATAGCCAGCAGGCTTTTTTTTTTTTTTTTTTTTTTTAATTTACTGGAAGAACCAGTGTATGATTGAAATGGGAGGAACAGGTGAAAACTGCAATACCTTTTCCTAAGAATATAAGTGTTATCAGTTGGCTGCTGTACTCACATAATTCTTTTGCAGTAAGAAGGAACAAGTAAAAGCTTTCTTCTGTGCATAAAATTCAGGATGAATAGAATTACTTTTTTACACCATAATTTTTCTTCCATGTACTCTGTATCTATAAAGTTGCTGCAGCAGCTATCCGCACTACTTGAAAGACAGGGGTCATTTTTAGCGTAATTTAGAAATTATTACACTGTTTTCTTTATTCTTTTATAAACAACCCTTAGGTAAAAAAATTTTAAAAAACAAAGACATAGACATAATTCATTTTAAGCATTTTCTGGGAACTCACACTGAGAATGCCTTGCTCCATACCTTGACTTGACCCATTCCTCCCAAGCTTCATGGAAATCAACTCTCGGATCAGGTGAAACTTCATTGTATTAAATATATTAATTCTCATATCAGAGTCATTCAAACTCAGTCCTCTTCTGTTCTATAGCAAAGTCTTGTACATGGTAAAATTACATTAAATTTCATACCAAAATCTTTATCTGTGTTTCTGAAAGCTTGCTTAGAGAACAGGAGACAGCTGGCTTTCTGTATGGTTTCGGTTTCTTTCCTTTACCTGTTATTTCACTCTGCCGTTGTGAAACTGTCCCAAGGTAAGGAAGGAATTTCTTCTCTATATTCTCAAACATTCCCTTTAGCTTTCCTGTGCACTGAGAATGTGGAGTACAGTCCATGATAATACCACCAGCTTTCAGTTTTGGGTTGTTTCCTCTTCTTTAAAGTAACACTGACCCACGCTGCTGTTTCATGTAGGAGTGCCACTAATCCTATTATTCAAACAACTAGAGACTGTGTTCTTTATGTTCTGTTATTTCAGAGACTTTTCAATTCACTGAACAGTGTACTTTTTCACGCCAATTTGAACTTATTTCTCAGTTAAGAATTCTCATTTAAGGGATAAAATTCAGCATCGATTGTATTTTCTCAACTAAATTATCCAGTGTTTCATAAAAATCCACAGAAAATAGTATAGACTTCTGTAGCCCACCCCCAAGTGTTTTTTTTGACATACTAATAATTTCCTACTCTTCTCCCTATCTCCCAAGAAAAGATAGCATTTTCTAGCCAGCTAAATGATTAAAAGATTCACAATTTCACTTTTATATATGATTTAAGTTTGTAAATCATCTATATCCTAGCCAATGATAAATGACCGGGTTTAGACCTCCCAATTTTGTCTTCAAAACAATTCATAATGCAGTATGTATTTTGTATAATATCCACTGAAAAAAATGGCATGACTGTTCTTTACTTCAATGAGAAATCTTTTCAATTTTTTTTCTGTATTCTTCTTAAATTTTTCGGAGGAGCTGAAAACTAAATATAAACCTATTACCATCTGGACAGCTTATACATAATCCATCAATGCATGATTTTAGAAGGACTGTTTCTAAGCAATTATATTATTTCTCCCAATGGAAAAAAAAAATCCAAGATAAAATTATTTTTAAACAACATAAGGGCTGGACTAGAGAATAATTTATCATCAAAGTAAATCTCTATAAATATGGAAAGGAACTTCATTTAACACTGACTTGAATGTAAGGGACTAAAGGTTCAGGCTCATTCTTTCCCACTGACTTTTGTACAAACCTCAGAGGTCACCTGACTTTCTGTACAAACCCTTTTCCCCTTGGGGTTATGAGAGTGAATACCTCAAAGATTGTGAGGTACTAAGATACTACATGGAGAATGAAATGTAAGAGGTTTGAGAAAGTATTCTTTAGAGGAAGAAAAATAAGAAGTGCAAATCACCACAACACGGTAGTCTCGAGTAACGTAATTTTTTTCTCAACCCAGAATGGTTTGAGCATGGAATTTCAAAATCATAAGGGGTATCTGAGAAAGGAATGTCAACTCATCAAGAAATCACATGTTTACTTTGAAAGCCTCCTTCTTGTCTTGCAGTTAGAATTCACTATCTGAGTTCTGATGTTTCCTAAGACTCCAACTTTCATTCTTGAGTAATGTCAACAGGCTAAAAAGGCAACTAAACCTCCTATTAAAAGAGAGACTTTCCATACTATTTTTTGTCTTTACTGTGCAACTTGAACATTACTTCTCACTAAAAAATAGCTGCCAATCACATATTCAAGATTACTATTAGGACTGGCTTATTTCTGTATTAATCATACATAAAATGTCACGTAGTGTTAATACCCAAACTCCAAATCCTAGACTGTATAATCAAAATGTTCTTATTATATAAATATAAAACTACATATAACTTGAATGCCAGATGAAATATATAGATTGTTTAAAAACATCTTCAGTGCTGAAATTCTAGTAGCAGTTTGGAACAGATGTCACCATCTGGATGCCTTCACTAGTATCTCTATGAGACCATTTAAGTTTCCTGACTGATTTCTACACAGAAAGTAATTAGAGTGAAACACAAGGGATGGGTTCCAACTGTGTTAAAATTAAGGTGTTTTCCTTCATTAAACTGAGAAAAGATGATTAAAAAAAAGGATGAACAAATGAGCAGACAATTTCAATTTGATGAACACCTCGTTTTCTTCCTCTTCACTAAACAACAGAAAAAAATTAGGATTTTTTTCATTTGTCAAGTATCCATATTTTTCCTTTTTTTTGTTTTTAGTGCAGTATTATCAATTTTCATTCAACCCTTGACTTTTTCTCTCTACTGTATTCTCAGTGGATGTCATACCTCTTTTCATATATGCCTTGTTTCATATATCTTTCTCAGCAACGTTTCTTTATTTGCCTTATGTTTCTTTAGAACACAAAGTGTGAATTTTCACAGTGTCTTGCTCAAGGGTCCAGTATTTTAAATTATGTAAGATGGATTACCTAACTTGTGCATTCCAAGGAACAGCTCTAACAGCTCTGATGGCATTTCTACATTTCTTTACTTATTTATATATTTTCTGTTTGGAACCTGGATAAAATTCTCTCAGTTTTTTTCTTCACTGGAGTACAAATGGAAATGTAATGCATTTCCAACTTGTTGGTTTTCATTTTTAATTCTTAAAAACACTGAAACCCATTCTATAAAACTGCAGTGTTTTGCAGTTAAGAGTGTTAGACTGAAACTAGAAGAACTAGTAATCATGAATTTATAGAACTTTGTTGAAAAGATAGGACCAATACAGTGGTTTTATCCTGGAGGACACAGAATGCTTGGAAAAATATTTTGTGAGGGTCCTGTAACCAAATAGTACTTATATTACTTTACCTTTCACCTTCAATCCAAACTTTCAGAAGTCCATGCCGATCACCTATATCATGCTGGCTACACTAATAAAGAAATAGAAGGTAACAGTATTTTCTGGTATTCATTACAAACCTCTCTCAAGCTAGCCAGTCTAACAAGCATAGTCTTTAAGGTAATCATGTAGTACATGATTTCAGTTATGAAATATTTTATCTCTTTCAGTTAAATATCTTATCAAAACTTGCTGACAAATCATACTGTGTTTTTAAGTCACTGTCAAATCTTCACAAATTTTAGAAGACAATTCACATCTCATTGTCTAACACACACTGATGGTTAGTGACTATTGATTCAGTTACGTTCCTGATATCTAGTAATGCTTGAAAAACATTTCTTTCAGTATCCAGATAACTACAAAAGTAGAGATATACATCGATTAAAATTTCCAATGCTGAAGGATGCATCCAACAATGTATATCATATCAATTCAATTAACAATTGTGGACAACTTCAGCACAGATGCTGTACAATGTATATGTAGACATGTAAAAGACCAATGGCTTACAGGTACTGTAAAAGAAACACATCTCAATATGTGTTCAACATTTGTGAATGTGGTACATTTGAATACATTGCAGCCTTTTTTTTCTGGCTTGTTGTTGCAGTATCTACAGTTTTGAGTGAGAAGGCTAGAGGAACAGAAAAAGACTGCTTTTAAAAATTTTATTTTAACCCAGTTATACAGTGTTTCATAATACCTTATTGATGTTCAGGCCTTTAATCATTGATCTGAGCACAATCAACAGTCACAAAAACCAAAGTCAGAAGACAGGGATAGAAAAAAGAAACAGTTAATAGGATTGATGAAGAAACATTGGTAAATAAATAGTCTAGGATTGAGTATTAATGAAGTTTGGAAGGTTGTGTAAGAAGAATTGTACACCACTGGAGAAATATAACCAAACTGAAGGCAGTGCAAACACTAATTCACAGCAAACAAGAAGATGATAAAGTTGTCACAGTCACTAGCAATAATAATAACCATACACCAAAAATTATCATGCTTATCTGGTCCAGATTTGATTACAATTAATTGGAAAATAATTACTGAATTCAAATTAAAAGTAGAGGTAGAAAAGAATGCTGAACATTCTGTCAGTATGAAAACAAAGTAAGCCTAATTTTTTTAGTTAAAAAGAGAATAGAAAAGACAGCGACTAAAAAAACATTGCCAACTATTTTTTTTTTAATACACAGCCTGTTTGAGGTCAGATAATGGTACTGGTAGCACATTAGCCTTTCAAACTGTCTATGGATCTCTATCCTGCTGTTGTATAGGTGTTTTAAGTTCTAACCATTATATCTGAGTTACAGTAGTAACAGTCACACTTTTAATTTTTAACACTTCAGAGAAATCATGCATTTTTGTTTGCATTGTTCATCTTCTGTGATCACAATATGGTATTATTAAGACTTGAAGTCATAGAAGTACAAAATTTAATGTTATGTTGTAATTACTCTGAGTTACATTGATTTTCAACCATCTGGACTTAGAATATCTTGCTCAGGTCAGTTTAGTATTATTTTTTAATGAAAACACAGTACACTTTCAAAATAAGAGACTTCTGACAGTGACATAGTGTTATTTTCAGCTTCTTGAAACACAAACAGTATTACCGATTTATTTCAATCATTTCCCATAATCCTCAAAGTAGTGGAGGTAGATACACTCATTATTTTTGTGAACACAATCAATAGTAGGAGTACATCTATCCCCCTCTGAAAGAAACAAGGTTTCTCTTGTCTGGAGATGAAGACATTTTCAAATTAGATCAATTTTTTCTTATTGCCTCAATCTGTTCCTGTTCCTCTGCTTTATAACCTCAACTACTGCAACTAGTCTCTAAAAAAAAAAATAAAAATCACATCTCCCACATTTATTTATACTTGTGATAGAAACAACAAAAACAGCCAAAGCAAAACCAAGCAAGGTATATTGAACAGCATAGTTAAAATGAACTACTTACTCTGTTGTGCTATGAAGACAATGGCCAAAAGTGATATTAGTCCATAAGTTGCAATTTCAACATGTGCTCATTCTCCATTTGATCTTTTCTTTGACAAGAAAGAGATTTTGTCTGATTGGTAACTGTAAACTGTCCATACCATTTATTGTGTAAATGATTTTGTCTGGGTGTTAATTTCACAAACGTAACAAAGCCTACTACTATATTTTGTAAATACATAATCTTAAGTGCAGTCTTATTTATGTTTTTTACTAATTTCATTTGCTTGTTCTTATTTTTTTTCCTTACAATCCTAACTACATTAGTTTTATCCTGGTTAACTCCTTTCAGGAGATGAATATGCTACTTGTTTAATAGTCAACCTTTGTAAACAATATAATTATGCGTGTAAAAGTTCCAGCTATAATTTATTCTTGCAGAATGATCTACAACACACTTTACAAGACAGCATTTAAAGTCGAATCAACATGCGAAAACATTCAGCAACAGACATAGGCAAACATGCACAGAGTTCTATCCTAATCTACATTTAACATTCCACTTCTTGTTCAGGGTTAAATAAATTCTGAACTGGGAAGAAGATCTTCAAATCTTTTTTTACTCTACCCATAGCTGACACACTTATATATGAAATAAACATGTACTTCAACAGCATCTCTGACAAAATATAATAGGTTCATCTGGTCCCCTACTAAACCAGAATGTATTCAGCATATAAGGTAGCCAGGCTGACCTTGCAGTACAGTTACATATGGGACAAAACTGAATTAAAAGATGGATGAGAAGTTCATGGTAGAGAAGGGTTGGAGTTCAAGGTAGCAAAAATAAACACATGCCATCAGTACCTGGGCAGTTTAGCACAGATATTGTGAGTAAATTCATTCCAAATGATTAACAACTGCCCTCCTGAACATTTAACCTGGTATGCAAAATATATATTCCCAACTAATCAAACAGCATTCTCAATAAACTGCCAATCTTTTGATGATTTTCTTAATCAATTTTTTTAGTATATTTCTTATCTGCTTGATATACTTTTGTATTAAATAGGAAAGGGGAACCGGTGAGCAAAACTGAAAGGCAGAAGACCAAGATAATGCTTGGTCTCAGGCAAGAGACCACTTACACAATTCATAGCCCATTGAAGATGTCAACAGAAATGGTGCCATTAATTTCAACAAGTTCTGAATCCATCTTGTTTGAAAATTATTCAGTTCTTTATTTATGGCAGTAAAAGGGAAAAATTACCAGCTCAAGGCAGAGGGAAATGATACATCATCTTCCTGTCATGAAGGTAGTGAAAAAACATCAGCTTACTTCATCACACTTCTCAGGCTGCTACAGAGTGCTGGAGGGCACACAGTAATACACAAAAATCATCCTTCAACACCTGTTACAACACCAGATTATCTAAAGAACTTTATTATTTACTTTAATGTGAAAGACTCTTGGGGCCACAATTATGGAAAATCCCAAGGCAACTGAAAAATGTGTTTGTTTCTACCTGTGATAGTCTTTGCCACTACCCCAATATTCTTCCCACAAAAGAATGAGGGGTCTCAGCTAATAATGCACTTCTGAAAAATGATATTCCAATGGGAAGGCTCAGCCACAGAGAGGTATAAATGGAGTATAGAAAGTCTACATGGGACATACATGCTTATCAAAGAGGAAAGGCAAAATCATTCTTAGAGACAGTCGAAGTTGGTGAAAGCCATTTTCACAACATTTCATAGTTGCTATTACTGATAACACATCTGTGACTGATATACATCTTAATTATTAATGTGTTGCTTTCAAAAATGCACATTATGTACCATTACCACACAGATTATTTACATTGTTAGATTGTGCCCCTATTTCTTTCACTTAAACAAATGGTTCTTTTGCCTGTTCATACCTCCTGCTCATTGTTACTGACGTCTACTCTGTAATCTTAGAGCTGATAACAAGTGATTCATCATCTTTGCTAGTAGAAGAGCTCTAGTCATTATGACTTTGTGACTCTTGTGTGAAGGTCTGAGCCAAGATGGCTTTGTTGCATTGCCAGAGCTCCCATACGACGCTAATCTAATGCGAAGGACCTCAGATTTTCTATGTGGTACTTGCTTCCTATTCTTTTCCTGTGACTTCATGCATTTAAATAAATCATCCATATTTAGTGACAGAAGTGCACTAATGATCCTGTTCCTTGCCAATATGTAAGCTGAGCTATGCCAATTCATGTCAGCTGAGATATTGCCTCACACTTCAGAAGTTCTCAAACACATTGTGCAAAGCTTGCTCACCTTTGATCTATGGAAATCATATTCAACCCTAACAGTCTCCCTGACTAAACATGACTTGTCAAGACTGTACAACTACAATATGTACTTACATTAATAAATTTTTTAATGTAAGTTTACAGAATGTCAGCCTAGAATCACAGAATGATTTAGGTTGGAAGAGACCTCAAAGACCATTGAATTCCAAATCCCCTGCCACGGACATGGAAAACTAGACCATGTTGCCTAAAGTCCCATCCAGCCTTCCAGGGATGTGGCATGCACAGCTTCTCTGGGCATCTCGTTCCAGTGACTCACCACCCTCACAGTAAAGAATGTCCTCATAATATCTAATCTAAACCTGCCCTTTTTCAATTTAAGGCCAATCCCCCTAGTCCTATTAACTTCCAAACTTGCTCTTTGATGGCTACAAACTTTGAACAATGAGATAAAAATAAATTGCAGGCTACTATTCCTCATTTCTGTTTTGTAAAGCAAACTCAAACGTGATTGGCACCACAGAAATGTTACAATATTTCAAATAACAATACCAGGATTTTGGGGGAAAAAATAGATGGTCATATAGCCTTTTGAAGTTAAGTACTCAATTAAACTGTGTGCTACACTGATCTTAATTTTGTTTCAAAAAAAGAAAGATGAGAAACCATTAAGAATATTAGAAATCTCTTTGTATTTCCTGAAGCTGGAAAGATGCTATTTTTAGAGAGTTTCTGAATGAATAACAAAACTATGAAGAGAAAAGGTTTTTATTCTGGTTTGGTTTTTCTTCTTAGCTAAAGGAAAAAAGTGTGTTTAAATACACTGCAATGGTCCTGGAGTATAACTAAAATTCAGAAATACCCAGGTAAAATTAATTCATAATTTTAATCATAATTATTCAAAATTTATTTTAAAACAAAACAAAACAAAACAACAAAACTGTTCATGTTCTTCTCCACTTCAGTCTACAGGACGTGAGAGCACTTTTACTTCTGAAGATAGAATATGTAACATTATAGTCAATTTACACTTTGTTTTATATCTATTTATGTAGATTGACACATATTTATACTTTCTGTAAGTATGTAGGGTGTTCTTTAGAATAAATTTTAATCTTAGTATTACACTACTGTAATGAAAAAGGCAACAGAAAATCAATATGAAAATAATAAATAGATCAAACTGTTTTAATTTTAATTATTTATTTTAAACATCCATTTTGACACATTTCAAAAATATTCAAGAGACGTGCCAGATTATAAAACATGACTTCTGAATAATAAAGTATTACAAATATACTAATGAATAAACAGTTCACTACACTGCAGCTTCATCCACTGTTACTATATTGAAACCATAATAAAAAGTGGCAATATTTCATCACAATAAATAAGTTTACTTAAGGCCTTGCTTGATCTCACAGTTAAAAATTATAATAACAAGATACATTCTGTGTCTAACTTGATTTATCCAAGTGTACTAATTCTGAAACAGAGATCACAGATAAACAATCATCTTTCAGCAATCTCAGTTCCAAGCAAAATTCTTTGTTTCTGTTAGGCAAGTCTATTGCAGACATAGGCTTCAGTAAGAAACTAAAGTCTCTCATTACTCTCCTTACAGAGATTCACATTTTCTAGGTAATAAAAACTAAAAATTACATTGTCATTGGAATTGCAAATGTCTTTCTACTGTGAGAAAACAGAAGAAGCCCATGCATCTTGCCATACATTGCTATTTCCCCCAAAACCCAATTAGGACCAAACTAAGTTACAAAACTTACATCAGCAAGACTATTCATATTTGTGTAGACCACTAGTGGTCCTTTCAGCTTACACCCTTAACTGTTAGATATCTTCTGTATTTTGTGAATTATGCAAATCCCAATAAAAGTAACAGTTGAACCACTAATAAGAAATAGGACAGGCTTCACTGTATTTGTCCTAAAGTTAGAGCAGTTGCTCAAATGTTCGTCTGGCTCTTTATCATAGGAAGAGCAGATTTTTACCAAAAAGTCTAGGTGCAAATGGAACCTGCCATTAAATTAGCAACATTGCCTTTCCCCATGTTAAGCAAGTCTCTTCAACAGCCCCACAATGTTTGTGGCAACAAAGCCATATAACAACTCAGAAGCCTACTATTTTGATTGTGCCTATGTTACAAAGTAGTGTAGTGCAACAGAGGGAGGGGTATCAGAGAAACAATTGGTGCTGAGGATTTAAAATCAATACTGCATAGATATGGGGGTGGGAGGATAAAAAAGAGTGAGAAGGGTACTTCAGACTAGCTCCAGATTGGCCAGAAGAAAAGAATTCCATGAAGAAGTTGAAAGTTACCAAGCTCATTCCAGGAATGCCTCTTTTGTTTTAGATTCAGGCAAAAAACAAACACTGTTCAAGCACTCTTCAGTGGTTCTGTAATGAAAATTAAAAACCAATAAGAGGAGACATCCAGAAAATCAACTTTACAGGACGCTACTTGGTGAAGTGGAATTGCTAATCTGGATCCACCCCTAGAAACAGTTTGCCAAACTCTGAACCACTCAACAACTCTAGGCCGGATGCCAGTCCAAGAGACAATAAACCTCTCCAGAGGTTTCTTCTAACATCTGGAAGAGCTCCACTGCTGGCCCAAAAGCTGAGTAAACACATGAACTCTGCCTTAAGCCCAACCTAATGAGTCCACTAGAGAAATGCAGCAGTTCAGGACGGAGTTGTATTAACAGCTACAATGCTTACAGAGTGAAGTTTCTTTCTGACTGACTGAATTTTGGTACACAACTGTCTGTATTCATTCATGTTGAGGCACCCTAAGAGATGCATGTAGGGAAAGATGCAAAAATCATAAGATAGTATACATATATATAAACTGACAGACTACCTAAATGATAACACAGAGACCTTTATGATATAGTGCTCTTTTATTTGAAATTATCATTTCCTAGCACTACTCAGATGGATACCATGCCACCCTTGGAGATTAAAAAAAAAAAGAAAAACTTTGGATAAGGTTTTAAAATAAAATATGAAATCTGAAAATTTGACATGCTAACAGCATTTCCCAGGTAATCACTTAATTATTTTTCAATCTACTTTAAAGTTATTAAGCACTGGATACTCTCAATTTCCACAAAATAAAAGAGAGATGTCTCTTTGTCTTCTTCTACTAATTTTAACTAGATTACTCATAACTCCACACACTGAGGATTCCCAAAAAGAGGGTACAGTGCACAGATTCTGTAACAGTAGGAGATCAAAAGCTATGAAGTCTGTTTCTTGGCATCTTGAGATCTAAAAACTCTTTCTAAAAAAACTGTTTGAGAACAGATTTGTCCACATGAGATTTCTTTAGACTGGAACATTTTGTCAGACACGTGGATCTTACTTAGTACATGAGACAACAATATTGGCTTCAATGATTGCACAGATTTACTTATGTTTATTCTGGATCTGTAGCTGCAATGACTGTAATGCCAACAATACAAGTGTAGTTTGTGTGTTGCTTCTGAAAAAAACCCTCAGTTTTTTCTTTTTTATTTTTCTTTTTTTTAATGTTGTTTGACTAAGGAGCAGATTGAAGCCACTGAAATAACTACGATGTAATATCAATGAAAACCAATCTCCAGAAAAAAAAACACACCAGTTACTTTTTAAAATAGGAAAGAAACTTTAAAAAAACACTCAGAAACCTGTGATACAACCTGAATTTCATCCATTATGTCCTGACCTCCCCAGATATATATATAAAATCATCTCTTCTGCTTCACTGATTCATTGTGAATAAAAATGTCTGAGAGACATAAGGTAGCTTTAACCCTTATTGCAGCCGGAAGAGGCCACATAATGGAGTCCTTGCTTAGTCATAACTTGAATGGAGGTAACGAAGTTAATCAATGAGTCATCCTGACCTTCTCATATGATCTGAGGAAAAAGAAATATACCTCTCTTGATGAGCTGGAGTGCACACAAGGTAAATCAGTCTGAAGGCACCCAGCTCTGTGAATCAGGTGTAGAATATTCTCAGGGAATCTTTCAAGCTCATTTTGGTGTTTAAGGCTAAGTGAAATTAATTCTAGCCTAAGACCACAGATGAAAATTTTTCTGCAATCTCCTTTTCAAAGTTTCCAAACCTTCTCTATCTCCTTCCACAGCAAATCAACACTACCAAAATACCACCACAACCCTTAGAAGAATGCCATTTTCGGTGTTTCTTTTTCTCTCATCTTTTAACATCCAAGTTACATTATATTACATAATGACTTGCTTTCATAGGCAAGAGTCAAGAAAATTCTGAAATTTTGGCTGACCTAAAGGATGCAATTGATGACCAAGGAGAAATTTCTAAGTCCAAACATATTTTTAGTAATCTGTTCATTCTTGCTCTAAGCCTACATTTAACTAAAATGAACAATTTGTTGCTGCATAATATGTCATAGTATCTACCCTGTATGTAGAAGCCACCTGTACCTGGAGATGGAAATTGCATTTATAATAAAAATAATAACTATGCAATACAAGACAAAATATCGCAAATGACCACTATATAAGAATTTTTCTCACATTTTATCAAAAACTCCTCAACTGTTTATCTTTAAAATTAAAAAAATAATCCCGTGTAATGGAAGTGGTCTGACAGCGTCAGTAAGTTGATATCTTACTTCAAGCCAGAGATGTCAACTTGGCTTTGTTCTCCTATGTTTTTTTCAGGGTTTCAGATGCAATAAACTCCCTGTATTATGATGATTTCTTTTGAAGTTAATCAGTATCATGTACTGCAGAATGCTACATGTCAATTGTGTAATGCAGAAAATGTAAAAAAAAAAATGAAGCAAAGACTTCATAAATTTACAGTGCTTTCTGCTCGGGGAATACTCAAAAATCACTTAAGAAAGCAGACAATTAAATAAACATGATTACAGTTTCAAGAATGTAAAACCTTACTCTGTTTGCTAAAAGAATTGTGAAACTAAAAGAATTGCATCTGATGTAGTCCCTGCATTAAAAAAAAGATACTTCAAGAGGAAAACTTACAGCTATTATACTCATCAAGATAAAGACAAGAGTTGTGTCACAAAGTGAACACAGGAAACCTCATTTAAGAAGCCAATTCCTGTTGCAAAGTTTTACATGAAAGCTGAGCAGTCTACCTATACTGCATATTCTTGACATATAAAGTTCATAACAGCTGACATTTTTAAATCATTATAAAGGTATAGATTTATATGTTCTACAAGATGAGTTCTGGAAAGGCTGTAATTTTAGACTGGAAATATTTAGGTCATTTTATATATATATATAAAAGGGTAAACGACTTTATACAGTGTTCTGCTGCCAACTGATATTTTAGAGTCTTTTAAATTCCAGCAAGAATGTATTTTATTAATATATGTTTAATGTACTAAAGATACATCCTCAATTCTCTTTATGCAATTTATTACTTAGTGAGCATTATGCCTCAGATCTAGCCCTCATGCAAATAAACGGGAACTTCAGGGAAGAATCCATTTGCACATCCAATTATGTACTTTGTGTCTGATTTTAAGCATGTGACTTAGTGGAACTGACCTGTTGGAAGACAGACATCAGCTAAAATACCATTTTTGACCAAAGATGACAACCATAAGAGTTAAAGTGTCACCCTTACTAGCAGAACCTGCTTCCCATAGTACAAATAAGTAGTAGCATGATGCAAGTAATTATTCATCATCAATTTACTTACTCAGACAAACAATGTATCATGAATTCTTCTCATATTTCTTTCTAATATCCAACCTAAACCTCTCCTGGCAGAGCTTAAGACCATACCCTCTTGTCTTACTGGTGGTTGCCTGGGAGACGAGATCAAACCCCACCTGGCTACAATCTCCTTTCAGGTAGTTGTAGAGTGATGAGGTCTCCCCTGAGCCTTCTCTTCTCCAGGTTAAACAGACCCAGCTCCCTCAGCCTCTCCTCACAGGACTTGTGCTCGAGTCACTTCACCATCCTTGTTGCTCTTCTCTGGACCTGCTCCAGCACCTCAATATCCTTCCTGAACTGAGGGGTCCAGAACTGGACAGAGCACTCCAGGTGTGGCCTCACCAGCACTGAGTACAGGGGAAGGATCACTTCCCTGCTCCTGCTGGCCACACTGTTCCTGATCCAGGCCAGGATGTCATTGGCCTTCTTGGCCATCTGGGCACACTGCTGGCTCATGTTCAGCTTCCTGTCAATCCAAACTCCCAGATACTTTTCTGCCTGGCTGCTCTCCAGCCACTCTGTGCCCAGCCTGTAGCGCTGCAGGGGATTGTTGTGACCAAAGTGCAGGATGAGGAGACTGCTTTAAGAATAAAAAGTGGAAATAGTATTTATCATAACCATACCGAACACAAATAAAAATGCATATTTTGGAGTATCTTTCCTCTGTAGAGCAAACAATTCACGCTCTAGTAAGAACTTTTTGACAAGTCCAGTGCATCTCCATTCCACAGAAACAAACAGCTAGTCTAAGCTATTTATAAATCCTATTAGGAGACTCAAGAACAGAAGGACTTCACTTTGAAAAGATTAATGAGACTTGAGTAGGATTTAGACCCCACTACTTGCTCTTGCGTAGCCAGCATTTCATTCTCAAACTTTCTTTTTCTGTACAGGATATGGTGTCCTCACACCTCTTACTTTTGAAAACCATCTGTATCTTAAGGGAGTGATCATGAAACTAGGGATAAAACCACAATCATTTATTTAAAGGAATGAACCTCACAGCAACTTGCTCCTTGCATGAATGCCTTTACTTGTGTCTCTAATTTAAAGTCTTTATTACACACTGTGCCCTACATCTGGGGCCCAGCAGGTTCAGAGGTACAAGATAACTGCAACTGGTATTTGACCTGAATAAATGCTACAGAACCTAATCCAAAAAGAACACAAAATTAACTAAACCAAACCACAGAAAAAACTAAATACAACTAGAGTAATTTAATCCTGCATTAAAAGAAAAAAAAAAAAAAGTGAAATTCCTTTTTTTTTTTGGTAGTTTAATTGCTGATTAGAATGACAACAGAATTTTTCCCCTCATTATATTCCCCCCATACATTTTTTCCTTTTCAATTATTTTTAAAATGTGTTATATTTATCTCACATTATAACATAATATAACTTCTGAGCTGTTATTTCTGAGTTACGACTTTGCATGCATATAGCAAATAATATTCCACTTGGACAGAATTACTGGGTGCATTAAAATTTGTCAAGCATTCTACTGAAACAGCTAATGAATACTCCTATACTATTAAAGAGGCAAATGCAAAACAATGACTTTTTTCTTTTGCAAAGTTTACAGAAAGTAATAAAAGGAAAGAGTGAGAAAGAATTATTAATAATAATAACAGAAATATTACATTCTTATTAAATTGTTATATTTCTAATACAACTAAATCTGAAGTTTCAATGGAAAACTGTATACAATGCTGGTGGTATGTAAACAGCTAAACATTGAGAAGAATCTAACACACTGAAAGATCTACATGGCTAAATCTTCATCAGTTCTTAGTTTACATTTGTATAGTGCCCCAGTTGCAGAGAGGGGGTGAGGCTTAGACCCAAGTGGGCTCGGCCAGTTTGTTATTTTATACTGGGAGGGGGGTGATTTTGTTGGGAAGAAAAAGGAACGTACCCCCTGGAAGTGCACCATTTTTTCTCTGTCTCTTCACTGGGGTCTTGCCACTGACAATGATGCCCATCCCCTTCCCATTCCTCTGAGATGTGGCTCTGAGATGTGGTCCTGAAAAGCAGCGAACGTGGCTCCAGGACTGTAGTTCTGAAAGAAAGGCAGCAGTGCCTGTGTGAGAGGCAGCTGTGCGGAAATGAGCCCCAGCAGAGCGGAGCAGTCAGAAGTGACACTGTGGCACGATACAGACAATCCAATTTTGGGGGGTTTGCCCATCATTGCTTTTTCTGCTGTCTCAGGCTCAGGGATAGGGAGAGCTGGCTATGGGGATCACCTGCCATCTTGTCATAGCCTGGGACGCCAGTGGAGATGTGTGCAGGAAGAGATGCCATCTTTTCTTTGTCCTGACTGTTCATGTGGAACTAAGTCAAGGTGGTGAACACCTCTCTGTGTGTAAAACACCTTCTCTTTTGTATACTTTCTTTATTAATATTGCTACTGTTACCATGTACTTCTTATTCTATTGCTGTTTGCTTTCAGTAAATTGTTATCTTAAACCCATGGTCTCTGCCTTTGCCCCTCTCTTGACAGAGGGGACAGGAGTGGCTTATTTGGAGTTTAATTTCTTGTTGGTGTTAAACCACTACCTATAGCTACACAGGATATATGAGATCTTATTTGAATAAATAATCTCTTCAAAATTATTAAATATTATTGTGAGGGATACACAGTCCATCACAATAATAACAATACATTTTTAATAAAACAACCAATAATTAATATTTAAATAATAATTAATAATAAAAAAATGACCACTGACAATATTATTCACTTCTGTCAATTACTCTTTTTCCCTTATTTCATCTGCATCTTATCTCACTCACATTCATCAGTGTCACAACCATGCTTCCACTTTTAAGGTAGTTTCAGTGAGCTTGAATATCCTCATGAAGTGATAAACCTGTTTGTGCCCTGATATGGTCACATTTAGAATTTGTCTGAGATATTGGAACAGTTGACATCCAGGTTAACTTCAGTAAAAAGAAAAGAAATTTTGTATACATAAATATATATTTATAAAAGGTAAAATACATAATGGAATAATATAAACATAAGTTTTGGAATGTCTTCATACTTTTAATCCGATTTGTAAGATCAATATTATTCATGTTTAATCTTATAAAATATATTTCTGCTATCCTCTATGCAGTCAACAGCCATCCTTCAAGTTAACGAGAATTACCACAATAAAAAACAGAGATCAATACTGTTTCTGAAAAGTTATTTACTGGGGTTTTTTTGAGTGATTGTAATACAAGAAAGCTTTAACAATTATATAAAGAGAGATGCTTCATTCCTGCTATTCTCTAGCTCGTTTTTACAGAACTCATCACATTCCTGGGAAGTAAGTGAAACAAAGTCGTCTTAGTTTTGAGGAGTATCATTAAACAGAGTTCTCAGCATGCACAGGTTAATTTTTCATATTTTCTGCATGGGAAGTTTAGGCAAAAATTAATTAAATGAACAGACCTAAATGAACAGATCTAAATGCACAACTTTTGATCAGCTGTTCATAGAAAACGTACATCTTTTTCCACACAGAAAAGGCTGATTAAAAGATTAAACAACTGACTCTTCTGCAGTGCTGCAAAAGCACAAAAAAGAATTTTTTGTTTTCCAAACAGTTAATGAACCTTATGGTTTAAAAATACTTCTAAAATCTGACATATGACACTTTTTAAATGTCATGTCCTAAAAGCACAGCAGCAGGCAATTCCAAATATTTTGGAAGTCAAGCAGGCAAGGCAGAAGGACAGCTTTGCTGAGAAGGGATCTCCTTCTGGAGCTAAGGTAAAAAAGGAAGGTGTATGCCCAGTGGTAGCAGAATCAGATGACATGGGAAGAATGCAGAGATGTTGCTTGACACTGTAAGGAGAAAATTTGTGTGGCCAAAGCTCAATCAGAGTTGAAGCTGACCAGGAATGTAGAGGACAATAGAAATGATATTTTAAAATACATTAGTTGCAAAAGGCAGACCAGAAAAAAACTTACTCTATTACATGATGAAAATGATCACCTCATAAGCAGAGATGTAGGAAAGGCAGAGGTGTTTAATTCTTTATTTGCCTACAGAGAAAGTTCCAGAACCCTGAGCTTTAGGACCAGGACTACAAGAATGGTAAACTCCTAGACAACCCTGAATTTGTGCAGAATTTCCTGGTCCAGCTAGATCCCTGTGAGTCTATGAGGCCTGATGGGATTTATCCAAGAATACTCAAATAGCTGGCTGATGCCATCACAAGGCCTCTCTCAATGATTTTGAACAGTCTTGGGAATCTAGAAAGGTCCCAGTTGACTGGAATTGTGAACATTGTCCTAATTTTCAAGAAGGGCAAGAGGGATGACCCTGAAAACTACAGGCCTGTCAGTTTTACTTCAGTGCCTGGTAAAATTACAGATAAGATTATCCTAGGATTTATTGAAAAACACACAAAAGACAGTGCAGTCATTGATCCCAGACCAGCACAGGTTCATGAGGGAAAATTCCTGATCAATAAATTTAATTTCATTTTACGATCAAATTACCCACCTAGTTATCAAGGGAAGTTAATTGATGGAATCCTTTTGGATTTCAGTAAAACTTTCAATACTGTCTCTCGCAGTGTCCTTCTGGAGAAACTGCCCAGCAGACAGATGGAAAAATATGGCTGGCAACCAGTCACTACTGGGGTCCTGCAGGGCTCCACTTTATGCCCAGTTTTCTTCAACATCTTAATAAACAACATCGGTGTAGGACTAGAAGTTATTCTAAGCAAGTTTGCCAACAATACTAAATTGGGAGGAGCTATTGACTCCCTGAGGGCAGAGAGGTCATGTAGAGAGACCTAGACAAATCAGAGGGTTGGGCAATTAACAACCCTATGAAGTTTAACAAGGGCAAGTGCTTGATTCTGCACCTGGCACAGGGTAAACCTGGGTGTACATAGAGACTGGGGAAGGAGATGCTGGAAAGCAGCCCTGCAGAAAAGGCACTGAGAGTTCTGATCAATGACAAGCTGAATATGAGTCAGCAGTGCCGTGGCAGCCACGAGGGCCAACCATGTCTTGGGGGACATCAGGCAAAGCATCGCCAGTTGGTCAAGGGAGGGGATTGTCCCGTTCTAGTCTGTGCTTTGTGCAGTTTTGGGCACCACAATATTAGAAGAAGATACAGCTATTAAAAACCATCCAAAGGAGAGTTAAAAAGATGATGAAGGGTCTAGAGGAGCATCTGAGGTCACTTGATCTGTTCAGCTTGGAATAGAGGACACTGAGGAGAGATCTCATAGTAATCTGCAGCTGCCTCATGAGGAGATGTGGAGGGGCAGACACTGATCCAAGGATTTGGCCTGAAGTTTTGCCAAGGGATGTTTAGGTTAGATGTTAGGAAAATGTGTTTCATCCAGAGGTAGATTGGGCACTGGAACAGGTATCCCAACAAAGTGGTCGTGGCACCAAGCCTATCAGAGTTCAAAAAGTATTTGGGTAATGCTCTCAAACATATGGTGTGATTTTTTGATGTTGTACTGTTCAGAGCCAGGAGTTGGACGTGATGATCTTTGTAGTCCCTTCCAAATCAGGATATTTTATTATATGTAAAACAAAAGCATAATCTTGAAAATACTTCCATGTAAGAATTATTTATTCAGATAGATTGTCCTTCTGAAATTAACTGAGCACATCTGTAAAGTTATCCATGTGCATAACTGCTAACTAAATCATAAATGTTGCAAGATTAAGCAGGTATCTTAATACTATCTGAAATTTTCCCAGATAATCATATTTCCAGCTGAGATCAATGAATTTCTAGTTCATTCTCTGATGTTTTTAGAAGCTGTCACACTGATGCCTGCAACAGATTCTCGAATGAAAAAAGGACAAGAGCCTGTCATTCAAGTGGCAAGGTAGCAGCCCTCTATCAGACAGAGTACAGTACACACATACATATAATATCCATCATCATCATCATAAGACTGAAAGCACAAGAATCAGCATTAGCAAAAGTGACAGTATTAGAGAGACCTATTACTTGAAAAGGATGATGTCAGGCAGGTAGATTAATGAACACTACCAGTGGCTATCAATAAAGCAAAATGGCATGTCCAGGAGAAAGTACACACACCCCACTTATTTCATAAATGAACAGTAGTTCATCTGGAAGGGCCACTGTTTTAGTACACAGTGGAACGCATTACTATATCCCTGCCCCACTCCTTTACTAGTTTTGTTAGTCCATAAACCAAATAGGATAAAAACCAACACACTTCCAAAAATCACTCTCCTCTTCACAGGGCATACACCAGCTTTTTTTTGTTATTTTTTTCTATGCAAAAATTTACCTTCAAGGTAATAACAGAAGTATCTCAGGCTGAATTTTAATTTAGATATATCAAATATAGCAACAAAAATGATACACCATGAGAAAAATTTGAAATGCATTCCAAATCTCATTGAATGCAGCAAGTCTGAGCAGTATGTTCCCTTAGGCTCTTCTTAAAATCCTAAACTGCAGTTTTGGGTCACATTGTCATCATCATCATCATGGCTAGGCTTTGTGAATGAAGATTTGAGAGGGGCTCTACCCATGCTTGCTACAAGCTTGTTGATGGCTAAAAAGGCCAATGTGAGATAGACAAGTCCGGTTGCAGAAGGCACAGCAGAAAGACTCCCCAGGTGATATCGACGAGACGCGATTCTTTCTGCGTTGTCTTTTCTCCTTGAGAGTGATCCTGCGTGTGTTCTCAAAAGCAGCAGCAGCGTTATAGATGGTGTGTCTCCAGGCCTCCCGATTGGAGGCCAGGGTAGACCAATGGTGGTGATCAATGTGGCCAAGGCTGAGGGATTGTTTCAGGCAGTCCTTGTATCTCCTCTTCGGGGCTCCTCTCTTGCAGCAGCCAGTGGCAAGTTCCCCATAGAGCACGATCTTAGGGAGGCGGTAGTCCTGCATCCTGGAGACGTGCCCTGCCCAGCACAGCTGTGTTCTCAGCAGCATGGCCTCGATGCTCGTGACTGCTGCCTGTTCAAGGACAGATGTGTTGGTCACATAGTCAGTCCAGTGGATATTTAGGATTGTACGGAGGCAGCGCTGATGGAAGCGTTCTAAGAGACGCAAGTGGTGCCGGTAAATGACCCACTATTCAGACCCATATAAAAGAGTAGACAGCACAATGGCTCTGTAAATGCTGGTCTTTGTACTTTTCTTCAGATGTTTGTTTTGCCACACTCTTTTATGGAGTTTACCAAAAGCTTTGCATGCCTTTGCTAACCTGTTGTCTATTTCTGCATCACTCTTACTGTCTGAGGAGATGATGCTTCCCAGGAAATTAAACTACTGGACTGATTTGATCTCTGTTTCACCAATGGTGATATGGGGATGATGGGAGACTTTCTGAGGTGCAGGCTGATAGAAAACTTCTGTCTTCTTCAAGTTGACTTCCAGTCTAAAAAGCTCAGCAGCCTCTGCAAAACAGGATGTTAAACGCTGCAGAGCTACTTCTGTGTGGGCGACGAGGGCGGCATCATCAGCGTAAAGCAGCTCACGGATAAGATAATTTAAGGTCTTAATGTGAGCCTTCAGTCGCCTTAGGTTGAAAAGGCTCCCATCGGTATGATATCAAATGTAGACACCGTTTTCATCATTGACGTCTGCTGTGGCCCTTTGGAGCATCATGCTGAAGAAGACTCTGAATAGAGTTGGTGCAAGAACGCATCCTTGCTTCACACCATTGGCTATTGGAAATGCCTCAGAAAAATCAACAAAGGTAACATGGTCACATTGTAAGCACAGAATAAACTGATATAATTACTGTAACTTGAAGAGAAGGAGCTTATTTTTGCTTTTCATATAGAGTGCTGTTAACCTTAAAGATAAGACAATTCAGTGATTTGCAGTTTTGGTAAATATGATAAAAGGTCATGCCTCAATTCTTCTATTTTCTTGTTGAAACATAAGAGCTTCAAACAAACAATGACATAATTTATAATAATGATAAAGTTTTTTTCCATATGGAATGATGTTCCAAGGAAATACCCTATTTCAATTAAATCAAAACTTCCCACAAGAAACCATTACCTTCTAAATATGCAAGCTACCTCTGTCCATTGTTGTTTTACAGGATACTTAAACTTATACACTATATAATCTAGGTATAAAAACCCCTTTTCCTGCAAGAAACCCTGAAGTGAGCTTTCCTAAGAAAAATACTAACTCTTGGGTTGTTTTTTTTTTGAATTTTTATATATATATATATATAATTTTGTATACAATTATAGTAAGAATTAAAATTAAAATTGAAAACTAAAAAAAAAAGAAAACTTGACAGATACTTTGTTGTTTTCAGTATTTTAATTTCTCAAAAGTTTTGGAAAGACTTCTTTCTATCTCAATGTATAAATAATTTCTAGTTCATATTTCCTACAGGTTTGGAATTAAATGTCAACTGTGAATCAAATATAATTTCACACAGTTTTCAGTTCTTACTCCATACTATAAAAGAAAAGGAAAAGACCCTCCTGGCTTTGAAATAATATCTATTGATCTTTTGTATAAAGGAACATATTCTGTAAAGATTAAAGAAAGTGTGCAGAAATTCAACTTATGCTGTACTTATACATCAGTGAATGATACCTGAACAGGCTGGGCTATCTCCAAGCCATGGTTTCATCCCTAGGGCCTCTCCAAATTATAGTTCCTCAGGATGGAGCTGAGCATGGAGAAACTACCTGTTTCTGAATGCTCACTGAACTGTTCTAGTGGAAAGTACAGGGGAAACAACAGAAAAAGAAGATAAATAAGTTGCCCCTTTTTATACACCTAAGATATAATAGACCTGACATTTCTATGAATTATACTGGAAAACAGTTTGTCAGTTTCCAACAACTTTTAGTTTGTCATAGTGTTGTAAATTTGTTTTAAGTATAAAAGAAATGCATCACTAGCCTAGTCTATTGTAACTGAATCTTGGACAAGCTGTAAAAATACAAAATCGTGTTGAATACAATTAAAACAGAATTATTCTGCTTACAATAATTTAACCCTCAAGCTAGAAGTTGTTTTCTGTTTTTCCATTCAAATTAGCCCCGAGAAGATTCTCAGGCATACGTTACAGCTTGAGCATCAAGTAGTATGAGAAAAAACATCAAAAGAAAGCAAAATCTATTAGAGAAGAACCCATAAAAACAGCTAATCTTTCTTTAATTAAACTTTCTTGGTTGAAAAACAAGGACACAAATAACAAACTTTAACAAAATCAGGTATTTTTATATAAGCAGATGGATAAGAAAAAGAAGTATTCTAAAATAAAACGCAGAGGTACAAGAAAAACAGAACAGTTTTTACAGTGAAACTCAAATTATGTATTTTTTTCTAATATTATGGCCAATTCAGAGAGAAAGATCTCTGGAAACTGCAGAATTCACATTTATTTTCTTTTTCCTTTCACTTTACTAAATAGCCTCTCCAGCATTTGTATTAAACAAATAATGTTAGAGGTGAGAGTAGTGGAATGAATCATCCCATGAGAAGCAACAAGAGTCATGCTGGTTTATTGTCTCAGACAATAAATCTATCTTTTTAATCCATGTTTTCTTTCCTATTATTTCAGAGTTGGTATGACCTTGATTGAGGTACTGTTTACATCTCTTCACTAATGTAGTTTTGCAGTTCTTACTTAGGCAATCCACCATTCAAGAGGAAGTTTTCTCCTGTAATATAACACTGGTGAACAAACAGAAGCCTCTGCTTGAAAAGTGACTATGGAATAAAGTTATACTTTCAACCAAATAATTAGAAAAGGTATATCTACTTCAAAGTGCTTTGCAACTGCGTAAGAACATAAAAAAGGACTCACTAGTGAAACAAAAACTCTGACAAAGTGCCACCTACTAGATTCACAAGACTTTCTCAGAGTGAGCTCACAAACATTTCTCAGCATTAAAGACATGAAGTCATCATCCTCATCAAAAGCTTTAGCACTTCCACTCTCCAAAACCAAGTTTTGTCTTGAGATGAAAGACAATATGTTCCATGGCATAAAACATTCACAACAGCTCACTAGTGTAGCAAAACAACAAAAAAGTCTGGTCTGAAAGGTTTGACAATGTAATCATCCACACAATATATAAAGCAAATAACGCATCTGAAATTCACTACTGAGCTATTTTCCTGACTTTATTAAGCCCTTCAATTGAACTAAACATGATGTGTTGTGCACTATAGTTTTGAAACTCAGCCTTTAAAAAACATAATCCAACTAGTCGTATAAGGTTTTGATTCCTAAAGCCAAAACCAACACTTAAATTTTATGAAAAATCTGCTGAGTTTTTGCAGCATGGAAATGGATTTTACCACTATGTGTTAAAGGTGATAAACTGGCAGGCTTAAGAGTATGTTTGGAAGTTTCCAGACAAACCAAAAAAAAAAACAAAACAAACAACAAAACATACTATGATGGAAAAACAACATTATAATCATATTAACTGTACCAATGTTTTAAGTATCTCTTAAGTATGACAATTTTAAAAGCTAATTTTTTTTTTTTTGCTAAGAAGCTTAAATATGAGATGCCCAAGCTCCATTAAATATCACTTTAAGCTCTTTTCAAACAGACACTGAACAACTGCTTATCTGAAATACTCATTCTGCACTGAATATGTTCAAATAAGAAACAAGAATACATTCTTCTTCTCATATTTCATATATCCATGTGAAACCTTCATGAGAAGCAGTGAAGGCCCTGAGGTAAAAGTGGAAGGAGCAGCTACATGGTACAGCTTGCTTTTTGTACCATGATGTAAAACTTACATAGCACTTGGTGACAAAGGGCCATGGAAGCTGATGCAGTTGCACCCAAGGACACTGAGGAGGTAGCTCAGTATTTTTCAGAGAGGATTAGATGATGGTATATATCTTTAATATTAATATTTTCTTTTGCCTAAATATCTACACTAAAAAGGTAATAATATTTCTATTTTAATTTAGTCTCAAAAAAGTAATTTTTGCACACCTGCCAATTTATGCTGAGGAAATAATAACATTTAATTTGCCAGAGTTTTCTCTAACCTTTTATCTTGTTATTACTTGTTAATATTCCTGAAGGCTGGAACAATGAAAACAGTCTGCCAGGCAACCACAGTACTACAACAAAACCAGTCCTTCATCACAATAAGAATTTCAAAGAATTAAAATAAACCTAGAATAAAAAGGTGATAAAGCTTAGAGTTCAATGTAAAGAAAAAGACAGTGACTGCTTTGTATCCACATAAACACCCTCATAAGAAATGTAATTTTTGCTTTGAGCTGTTTGTGCCAATTTCTTACTGAAACACAATGACAGAGAAGGAATAGCTGCTTACTCGGGAGCTGTTGAAGTAATTGTCTTGGCTTATTCTGCAATTTATCATAAGGTTCCAGCCTTCAAACTGTCTAGTGCATATGTGTGAGGATATCTACAGACACATACCACTCAGAACAAAGACAAATAAAGCCAAGACAGTGTGCTTCAAAACTTTGGTCCTTATTTCTGCTAGGAGAAACAATTAAACAACAAAACCTGCCAACACAACTTCAGGAATGCTTGTTTATGGTGGAAAGGTTGATATCCAACACAGATGTTGTTGAAGACATTCCAGATGCATATAATTAGTATTACCTACCTGTGAGCATCTGAAGTGTAACACAGTCAGGGTGTTTGGAATTCTCAGCACAACTAGGAGAATGCTATGACATAGTGTTTTCATTAGGGAAACCACACAGACATATCTAGCTAGCATTAACAAGGTTGTCTCCAGAAATGTAAGCAGACCAGAACAAAACTGGGCTATTTACAACTAATAGAAATCCTGTGCCTTAAAAATATTATTTTAAGGAAATACTCTTGATATTTTGAAAGAGTGCACGTGTGTGTATGGGGGGCTGTTATACTGAATTCTTCTACCTCCTTAAAATCTGCTTAGAGGATGACAGAAAGTTCAATATCTAATACAGTTACAACAACTGTAAGTGTTCAAATGTTCTTGAATTAAAGAGAACTTTTATTTCTGGTAATGGAAAAGATGTATTTCATTCATATATTGACAAAGTTTGTGACATCTATAAATTATGAATATACCAATAAGGACATAATTAATATAAATGTTCCTTAAACCCAATCATACTAAAATTTTGTGGCTAAGAATAGCATGCATTTTGAAACACTGTGATTGCAGAGCCAGCCAAAATTTTATTAAAGTATACGAGTAAAAGTTGAAAAAGGCAGGTGGATGTAGTTGCAGGTAGGAGGCACCTAAGTAACAAAAGCTGTCACACAAAAACCAGGCAAACAAAGGGAGTGAAAATAAGTAGAAATCCCACTGAACCTTATGGAAGAATGAATGGAAAGACAGAAGCAAACTAAACAAGTGGATAAGCAGACTCCCCTTCTAGAGAGGAGCAGTGGTATGAAAACATCTATCAAAGAGCTCTTAAGGTTGATCATTCAGGTCTCTGAAAGTAAGAAACACCAGGAATTGCAGCCACCATTACTAAACATGGCATTGTAGCGTCAAAGTTCATTTAGAACATATATTTTAAAATACTTATCTCATAAGTAGCAATGATGATCAATATTGTGTAAAAATGAGCAGGCCATGACAGGAAGTCTATTATTCACAAGAGAAGTTAGTAAAATTCAATTTTAAAGCTTAAAACTGGCCAGATTTTTCAGTCTGTAAATGCTCCTATCCCAGAAATCTCTAATTCCCTCAAAAGAGATCTATTCAGTTGTAACACAGCATTTACCTCATTGCTACTCAAAATTACTCAATTTATCATACAAGCACCACAAACTTAGGTCAGATTTGCTCAATTTAAAAAATTTGCAAAAATTTAACATTTGTAGAATTATAGATTATTGGTTTTTTCATTTCACAAGTGTTCCTTCTGGCCTTTTACTTTAGTTTAAATAAAATTTGTCCTACGTGTATTCACACTTTCTATAGCAAAGCAATTGATATATAACAAGACAAGTTGCCCAGAAAACTTTTCCAGAAGTTTCACCGTTTGTCTTACTTCTTCAAAAAGCATTACATCAGAGCACAGTAAAGGTCTTCCTTTACCACAGCTTCTTTTGTATCAAGTTTGCTAAGTGCTAGACTCTGCCAGTAAAAGCAAAGTAGATAGTCACAGAATTTAAACAGAAAACCAAAGTATTCCTAATAGAAGAAAAAGTAGCCTGCTTCAGAAAATCCATGCACTGCACAAATGGATCACTCACCATCTGTGGTGAGTCACCCTCTTTTTTCCCCTCTCTCTGCACATCATGACAATCTCTATAAGGGATATCAGGGTTCTGCTTTTAAGACAGACAGATTGTGTTGACTTTCAGATATGTTTGGGATGGTGGTTCTTTTTGTTATTCATATTTTGTCTAAATTTACATTTAGTTTTCTGATTTGGTAGTTCATCATGCTGTTTTCACCATCACTGTGCAAAAATGGGGATGAATTCAACTAAATGAAAGGCAGCCAAAAAAAGCAGGCCTATTTTATGTCTCAGACTTCCTTTATGCACAGAACTACTTTGGTATTGTTGCCTTAAAATGCTTAATGCTTCAGAGCTAATATTGTCTGAAGAACTTTGTCACATAATCAAGTTTATAACCTTAACAGAAAAATCCCATCAGACTGAGAAATGTAGTATTTATAACTTTAAGAAAGTACTAATTTATTAAGCTTTTTTGAAAGTTATTTTCCTCTGACTGCCTTGCTACTGATTGCATTTATAAAGTACACCTCTTACCCAGTATTACAAAACATACACTTCTATTTCTGTAACTATTTAGCAAATATTGCCTCATTTTATTACAGAATTTTATCACAGAAGGTATGGAGTTGGAAGGGAGCCACAAGGATCATTGAGTTCAACCCTTAGCCCTGCAAAGGACTCCCCAAGAGTCACACCATGTGCCTGAGAATATCAACCAGATGCTTCTTGAACTCTGTCAGGCTTGGTGCTGTGACCACTTTCCTGGGGAGCCTGTTCCAGTGCCCAAACACCCTCTGAGTGAAGAATGTTTTTCTAATATCTGATCTAAACCTCCCCTGAGACAATTTCAGGTCATTCCCTTGTGTCCTGTCACTGGTCACCACAGAGATCAGTGCCTGCCCCTCCTCTTCCTCTCACAAGGAAGTTGTAGACTGCAATGAGGTCTCATGTCAGTCTACTGTTCTCCAGACTGAACAGACCAAGTGACCTCAGCTGTTCCTCATATGGCTTTTCCTCAAGGGCCCTTCATGATTTTCATTGTCCTTTGTACTCTCTCTAGTAGTTTAACATCTTTCTTAAATTGCAGTACCCAAAACTGCACACAATATTCAAAGTGAGGCCACCCCAGTGCAGATCAGAGCAGGACAATCCCCTCCCTTGTCCACCTGGTGATGTTTTGCCTGATGGTCCCCAGGACACAGTTGATCCTCCAGGGGCTGCTGATTCATATTCAACTTACCATCAATCCGGAACCCTGGGGTTTCTTTCCATACCACTGCTTTCCATCATCTCATTATCCAGTCTGTATGTACATACTTCTGCAATATGATAATACCTATTGGAAAACATCATTCCTAGTATATCACAGCTGTAATGAATTTGAAGCCCTCTTCACAAATGCTTTATTTCAGATAGAAACTATTAAGCTTCCACTGATTTCAACACACATGTCAAAGCTAATACACCTCAAACCTACTTCAAACAGTTAAAATGTCATCATGACTTGTATAGTATAAAGTAGTACCACAAATTTCTGTGGCAAGCACTGTGTCAGTTGTTCTAGGTTCAGAGATGCAGGTAAATGAAACTGTTTCACCAAACTTTCCCTTTCCACTTTGCTTCTTACTCACGCTTCAATATAGCCACCATGGCCTTCAATGCAATTACCTCTCAAACAGAAACCACAATTAGATTCTGTGTTTCCTTCAGGTAACACTGGGGAAAACTGATATCTACTGAACTCAGATGAGTTATATACCTTTCTACTGAATTCAAAAGATCTTAGAACTTGGCAGGGAGCATGCCAATTATTTCAAAAGAAACCTGTATGTTGCATAAACTTGTGTAAATTTAAATGCATGGCAAATATGAATCTACAACCTTTCTCTAGAAGCTGAGGCTCAGGAAGTATCCTCATATGACATTAATATTTCTATCCTTCAAAGGCCTTGCTAGTATCTTCAGGTAAAGGGGAGGAAATGAAAATCTGATAATAACAGTTTTCTTTTTTCAATAGCAAGAACATTTGTGTTGTGGAGAAGAAATAAGTCTTATTATACATTATAAAAGAAAAAGAAACTCTCTAATTCATCTTAAAGGCAATAACTCTAAGTAACTGAATGTTGAAATGTGTTTTTTTCCTTCACACACTAATAAGCCTAACTGAATATACTCAAGGTTTTTTCTGCTCCAGGTCCCTAAGCAGTTTTTTTTTCAGTATACGCATATCCTGTTAGCTGTTTGTTACAGTTATCATATGTTAGATATTTCAGATGTTCACTGCACAAAGAGTTGCTGCAGTTTGTTAATCTTTCCAACCAAGATATTAAGCTCTCTAAACAGGCTTTTAAGGACATTTTGAACACTTAAAGATTTTCTACAGAAAACTGCAAAGCAAAATAGAACACACGCACACACACACACACACACACACAAAAAAAAAAAAAAAAAAAAAAAGAGTGGTTAAGCATTGAAACTGGCTCCCCAGGGAAGTGGAGGAGTCACTATCCCTGAAAGTGTTCAAAATAACCTTCGCAATATGGTTTAGTGAGCATGCTGGTATTTGGTCAAAAGCCAGACTCAAAGATCTTGGAGATCTTTTCCAGTCTATGATTGTAAGTCATTTTGCAGTTAAAAAAAAATACCTCCTAGGCTAGGCCTCACAGATGCACAATCAGCACATGGAACATGAGTTCAAAGACTCATGAGTTCGAAGTTCCTTGCTGGTAGTACCACCATCACTTTTGACACCACTAAGAGCTATGAAAAAGCCAAGGAAGTATTTCTTAATCTTTCTAGAGTCCAAGAGGTTACAATAATATTATTCTGCTCAAGGAGAAATAGTCAACAGGCAAAAGCAGACAGACTAGGAAGTTTTCAGATGTTTAGGTAGAAGATAGTCTGACAGAGATAGACAGGGATAGGGTAACCACCAAAATTAATTCAACTCAGAATCTTCCTCAGGTAAGGTCAAGGCAGCTCAAACTAATAGAAAATGTAACTGATTCAACAGTACCAATAAACTGCATGGTTGTTCAATCATAAAATAGGCAAGAAATTACATGCAAGATCCAGATGTTACCTGTGAACAACAGTTGTCCAAATACCTCATTTGACTGAGACAGTACCAAAAGTCAGAGTTTTCTTCTCCTACCTACCCAAAAATGTCTGGAAGGCATTTGAATATATTACCATAGAGACCATTGAACTTTATAATTCAAGAATTGTGGAGGACAAGAAGAGAATTCAAAAGATGTACTGAAAGTGGCGAAAAGTCTACAAAGAATATAACGAGGACTGTGTTTAACGGACTTGGAGTTTTACACATGATTTTCACATATATACGGACAAGGCATAATACCCGGATATGACAAGTTGAACAATAGTTTTATTCCTTACTGTTAATGCATGTTAAAGTTTAATGTACCCCAGTTCTATATAATATTTTATTTCAAATATGTTCTCCCCTCACGAATCCTCGGTCCCTGATTGGGTAAGATTTGCCGCAGTATGGGCGGTCTTACCACACCCCCTGTTTATTGTGATAGGTTGAGAGTTAATGTATGCATGTTATCAATTCCTCATTGGTCCTTCCCAGTTGTCAATCCCTAACTCCTCCCAGTTTCCAGACCCTTCCATCCCTGAACCTATAAAAACCCTGCGCACCCCTTGTTCTGCGTCAGCGCACCTGTGTCTCTGGTACCCTTCGTTAATAAACCTGCGACAGAGCACGAACCCTCGTATGCTGCGTGTCCCTTCCTTCTACCCGGACTGCGGCATAGAATAGCATGTCTTGCCCATTCTAAAGAGAAGTTCAGGTAAATATTTAACATTGTTAAATAACTGTTTGATTCCCCTATATTACTTTGAATGCACACACATAAAAATAGAGACTATACGTGTAGAAATCGCTGCTGGATTTTTTGAGACTTTCTAGGGAGACATAAACTCTGCCTTTACCAAAGTACAATACTCAAGAAATTGTAGTCTATTATGTTAGAGTAGGTTGTAAAAGCCCATCTGCACACCTACAAAGAAACCCTACCCTGGCTCCTCTCTAGTCCATCAGAGGAACCATCAGACCATATCAGGCCCATCTCCAGAAGATTAAAGGCACCTGGATGCAAGGCAGGAAGGCAATATGGAATATCCTGTCCAGGCCTTTATTAGGGCTGTCCCAGAAGACCCTCAGACCCATTGCCCAGGTTTGAAACTCATCCTGATGACTGAAGCAGGAAGTCTCCTGCCAGCCAAAGGTGTGTTGCTACCTAGGGGAATGGGGCACATATTGAGATTGCAAAAGGCACATTACGAGATGATTGGAGATGGAACTAAAGTCTGGGAAAGGCATGGACTTAGGCAATTTGGGAAGGAACAAGTGTATGGAAAATAGAGGGATAAGGGATAAAAAGGGCTGGTTGCTTGTAAATAAATAATGCGATGATCACTGTACTTGCCTAGTCACACCCCGCACTTGAACAGCTCTGTCTATCGACCTTCTTTCTACTTCTCTTCCAGGATGAGGGATATATTCATGTGCATGTGTGTACTGGAGGGTCTGAGTGCAGTAACTGGAGTCAGACCACAGCTCAGAGGGCTCATACATCTGTGATGTCAGCAACTGCAGAGACTATAATGAGAAAGTTTTAGTACCAAAAAATGGGGTATTCTGGAGCATAGGGGCCTGTATGTGTACAGCATCAACTGCTGGAACAATGGAAGGACTGGATGCCACCAGCTGGACTGAGAACACAGGCCAATTGGCCTATGTGCCAGCTGGAGACCAGAGTGAGTAAGGTCAAGTGCAAGCCATGGGGATGGGACAACTGTCCCATTTTGTGGTTAGAGCCTCACAAGCCCATGCCACTAGCTACTGCTGCAAGTGCAAGTTCTGGTGAGAACCAATAGGGACCAGCTGGCATGTGTGTGATGCAGCCTGGGAACCAAGGAGGGGTTCATGTCTCTAAGGTCAAGAGCATGAGAGGAGCTGCCTATCAAGGGACATCAGGACAGTCCTTGTCAGATACCAGTGATACCTTTTGTTGTCTATGTCATTCTAGGGTTGAAACCACAGGACAGTTGGCTAATGGAGATGAGATGAGCCCCAGTCAGCTTTATCAGGATGTGATCATGTGTGTATGTGTGAGTTATTTTGAACCAGCAAATAAAATGGAGCTGCAGCTCCAAGGGCTTGTATATCCAGGTGCCTGACAATGGGGAGACTGTCTGCCGGTAGGATGAGAGTTGTACATATGTTCTCTGTAGTAGATCTTCACTCTGATCATCCAGAGACAGGAGCAGAATGAGACTGTTGCCTGCATTGACGTGAATGCTGCATTCACATCGAATCAATGCAGCTATCCGTAGCTCTGTATACATGCATTTTTGTGGCCTCTACATGTATTCTGTCTGTGTGTGCCTACTGGGAATAGAGTTTCAGCCTCACTGCTGATTGGACCTCAGACATGGAACTGTGCAGCAGTTTTGCCTCCATTGGTCTGTAAGATCCAGGACAATATATTTTTCCCTGACATCTTCAAATCTAGATAAATGCAGTTGGGTAACTACAGTCATAGGCTGTTAAGTATATTTGGAATAATTCTCTCAAAAGATTCAGGCAGAATCAGATGAAGAAAACTACATTCTCTGGAGAATGCAAGGGAAATAAAAGGCAAGGTAGTTGTGAAAAGTACGTCTAACACTTTCTCCAATATTCTCTCTTCTCCTTTTCCTGTTACTGATTTTTAAAAATGTTAAGGTGTATTTCAGCACTGTCTAGGAGAACCATAGAAAAAGATAGATTATTTCAGATTGACCATTAAGATGTTGCTGGCCCATGTGACTGGTATTCTGAAATGGTTTCTAACATTATTTGAACAAAGTAAATAAGATAGTTTTCATAAGTCAAACCTTCACTCACTGGAAAAAACCCCACAACCAACCACAAACAAACAATTACATCTAGATTTATGGAATGTAGACATTTATTTTTTTCTGGGGATAAAAAAAAAAAACCAAAACAACAAAACAAACAGTGAGTGATCGTCTTCATTTGAAGACATCCTGTTATTAAAGAAGGAATTAGGGATGCTGATGATATATTTGTTCCAGAAGCACTTGGTCAGCCACTGTGAATCATCCAATAAGGTATTAAAAACTAGTGTGTAGGGAAAGTTGATTCATATATATATATATATATGTATATTCCAAATCTTTATTTAAAATTCTTTGAAAAATTAGTCACAGTGGGCATTATTAGATGATATTTTGAAATAATTATGACCTTTCGGGTCATAAAAAGTAGTGCAAAATAAGTGATTTCATAGGAAAAAAAAAATCTACCTTGTGGAACAAAGAGTATGCCTGTAGCACTGATCACCTAATGTAATATATTGTGATGGTTCAGACCTGGTTCCCTGCCAAATGCCCGAACCCACAGCAGCAGTTCCCTCCCTTCTTCCCCCAGATCGAAGGAAAAAAACCTATGCAAATTGCAGAACCTGAAATCAAGCTAGTTATATAAAAATATATATTTTATGTATACTACAGTTATATACAGTTAAGATGCTATGCACAGCAAAAGGAATCCAAACACCCCCTGAAGGGATAGGGAAAAGGGAAAAAAGGGACAAAAGGGGATAAAAAGGACACCGAACAGATATACGCGATCAAACTCAAGAACTATACTAATAACTAACAAAACAGATCTCACCACATCCCTTAGAAAAGCAGGATTGGCAGACACTGCCAGCACTCCCCGAACCTCCACGTGGCAGGACAGTGGATGCTGCAGGCCTCAGCCTTAGGTAAGTGAGACCAACGCAAGGACCCACTGTTCCCAAACCTCTTCGGAAGAGAAGAGAGCAAAGGCCTCTCCTCCTTTCTTATTTATACCCTGATTTACGTAAAAATCATATGGAATACTGGGAACACTGCTCCTTCCTTGGTTACAAACTGGTCACCAAGGAAGGCCTAGATTAAAACTACTGCATGTATCCTGCTGAATCTATCAGTAAATTCATAGCAGTAAATTCACAGAATCACTGAGGTTGGACAGTACCTCTGCAAATTGCCTAATCTTGCCCTCCAGCTCAAGGCAGATGTAGTTAGAACAGGCTGCGTAGGAATGTGTTCAAATGGCTTCAAATATTTCCAAGGATAGAGACTCCGCAAAGTCTCTGGGCAACCTGGTCCAGTGATTGAACAACCTGATAGTAAATTTTTTTCTTATGCTTTAAAGAAATTTCCCATGTTTCAGTTTGTGCTCATTGCTTCTTGTCCTTTTGTTGTGCACTACTGAGAAGAGGACGTCTCTGTCTTTGTTATCTCCCTCACCACGTACTTAAACAAATAGGTAAGATCCCTTCAAGCCTTCTCTTCCATAGGGTACGCAGTCCCAGCTCTTACCCTCTTCAAAAGACAGATATTCAAGTCCTTCTATTATTTTTGTGGACCTATTCTACACTTACTCTAATAAGTTCATGTTGCCCCTATACTAGGAGACCCAGAACAGTACACAGCACTCTTGTGCTGAGGGGAAGTATTATCTCCCTTGACCTCTTAGCACTGCTCCTCCTAAGACAGCAAAGTATGCCAGTGGCCTACTTTGATGCAAGAGCATATTGCTGACTCATAGTCACCTTGACCCTTACGGTCAAAGGTTCCTCAGGTTCTATTCCACAAAGCTACTTGGCCCCCAGCCCACACTGGTGTCTGGTGTTAGTCTTTCCCATATCCCTCTGCAAACCTCTATGAGGTTCCTGCTGACCCATTTCTATAGCCTGCTGAGTTCCCTCTGGATGGTAGCACAACCTTTTGGTGTATTAACCACTTTTCCAACATTTGAATCTCATGCAAGCTTGCTGAGGGTGTGCTCTATGTTATTATTATATTCTTAATGAAGATGTTGAATGGTAATGGTCTCACTATGATCCCTGGGGAACACTAATAGTGCATGACTGGCCTATAACTGGACTTCACAACACTGATCACAGCCTTCAGTCAGTTTTCATTTTACCTCACTGTGTATTTATCCAATCTGAACTTCATCAGTTTGTCAATGAGGATGTTGTGAGAGACACTTTACTAAGGTCAAGACAAATGACATCCACTGTTCTCTTCTTGTCCATCAAGAAAGTAATTCTGTTGTATAAGGTCATTAGGTATTTCAAACATGATTTCTCCTTTGTAAACCTGAGATGATGACTCCCAATCATACTCTTGATATGTTTGGAGTACCTTGGCCTTTTTCATGTCCTTTGTCTTCAACTCCCCTGCCTCATTTAACAGTAAGCTCAAATTTTTCCTAGTCTTTTTTTACTGCCACACATAAAATCTCTTCTTGTTGTTCTTCTTGTCCCTTGACATACGTGCCTCCAGATGGGCTTTGGCTTTCCTAAATTCATCTTTGAACATTCAGAGAGTATCTGTACTATTCATCTTTGGTGCCCAGATACTTCTTCCAACTTTTCTTTGCTTTCCTCTGATGTTTGAGTCTTGTCAGAAGTATCCACGTAGGCCTCCTGACGCTATTTCTTGATTATAAATTATTACCTCCTAACATACTAAATGCAAACTGGAAATAAGAAAATATAAAATGAAACCCATGTTATAGTTACTTCCAACTAATGCAGTCACAGCAAACCTGTATATCAGATCTAGTGCATGAAGACGAATTACACGTAAAAAGGAACCTTCCTCTTGTTTTTATTCTCTGTGTAAAACAGAACCTGCACCTGATAAATTGGTCTTGGTCCAAATTCTTGCCTGGTATTTAGTCACACAACTCCACTGAAGACAAAGCAATGACTCTCATTTGTACCTGCTGAAAACAGAGCTCATTAGAATCTTTTTTACTGTTACTCATTAAGTTTGAATATTAATGATTTCTTTCCTGTTAAGACATTAAGCATCTATAGATATTCTAAGTTCTTACCTGGTATATTCAAAAGTCTAGGTATCATATTTGTTTAGTAGTTTCTATCTCAGAAAAATAATTTTCTGAAAGATTCTCTCTCATTTCAGTGGAAACAGGTGAATAACTAGTGAAACCACGACAATTACTGCCCACTCGCTCTCCCCCCACACTGTACCCATAAAATGGGCAACTGAAAGTAGAAAAGTTTATATGTCATAGTAAATGCTTGATGGACTAAATCATATCCCTTCACTGAAACACTGAGCAAAGAAAAGCAATCTAACAAACATCCAGCCCTTGATATTTCTTATAGTATTTAAAGAAAGGAGTTTTAGTCCATAACAATGAAGAAAAACATGTCTCTTACAAAAGGTATAAGAGAATATCATCGCATCAGCACAGAGCAGACAAAGGCACAGGAACTAACTATCTAAGTCTCACGGAACTTTATGTATTTTTAGTGTCTGGTTGAAGACCAATTATCACAGCTATTCATCACAGTAATAAAATATCAGTTTTTTAAAAATACAGTTTGTTTAGGTAGTATTACTGTCTCCATGTTTCTCAAGTGAAAATGCCTCTAGTTTTACTTGGATGTTCATTAAAAATCTCAAAGTTCTAACTTCTATTTTCTTTGGTCAGACAATGAACAGCCAACCAAAAAATACTTCTACTGAGGTTCAACAGCACAAACCAAGATAGAAACCCTCAATAAAACTTAACTGCAAATAGTTAAAGCCATCTGAAAAGCCTGAATGACAGAAAAGGGAAAAAATTATTGCCTCTCAAGGATTAACAAGATTAACATAAAGACCAAATGATAAACAGATTCCATCTAGACCAAATCTAGAAAAACCTTCCAAATACTAAGAATATGGTAAATGTAGAGCTCAAGAAGCTTTAATGAAATGGCTGATATTACCAACTTAGAAAAAACACTGAAGGTCAGTTCTGAAATAAATATTTCCAGTCTTTAAGATTACTATTAAGTGCAAAACTAAAATTGCAAGAATGTGAGTTAACTATATTATTTCAATGCATTTATTAAAAGAAATTACTGACCCAACTTTAAAATATTAGTTAGAAAAATCGGAATTTTTTCATGTTTGCCTTATTTAATGGGAACACATAGGGTTAAAGAGGATTGGAAAGAGGCAATTATAATGCTTACACTTGAAACAGTAAAAGAAGAAATATAGAGTTATAGAAGAGGTATCTTACTTTTAAATTTAGGAAAGCTGATGGGGGAAACATCAGATTTTCAATAAATGTTTGAAAATAAGAAGCAACCAAAACTAAATTTGGATGTATTAAAGTCAAATGATATTCAACTTTTTTTTGTGATAGGGCAAGAGATCTGTTTAAAAATAATAGCTTGGAGACTGCATATATTGTGATTTTATGTAAGGATCTTAACATCATTTCACAAGACACTCATATAAAAATTAAGAAAAAACAGTATAGATAGTATAATTACATTTTATGGCCTGTAGCTCCCTTTTGTAATGTAATTCCTCAAAGGGTCTATATTCAGTCTGGTTACGTGTAGTGTTTCAGATAATGGTTTGGCTGCTGATATAAACACTGTACACATTAAATTTGCAGTTGATGAAAAAGGTTGTGACGGTTTGCAAGCAAGTTGAGGATCAGAATCAGAATTCATAATGTCTTAAGAACATTTTTTTTCCACTGAAAAATGGTCTTAGAGGAAACTGAAGGGTATGAGTCAATAAAGACAAGGCAAGGTTTAACATATAAGTAGGAATAATATTCTAGCCAAATACAAGATGACAATAAGAGTTGTTCAGAAAAGGTCTTTGGGTTTATAGTGGGTCATAAAACTATTGGTACTCAAGTATATCGTGATGCTATAGGAAAGACAAACTTCATATTAGCATGTATAGGTACAAATCCTGCTCATGAGGCATGCAATTACTCTCTTCACTTTCCTCAGTGCTAATAAGGCACCAACTGGAACTCAGTGTTCAACTTTATGCACTGATTGTCAAAATGATGTGGATAGACCAGGGAGAGTTCAGATCAATATGAAATTTGGAAAGAGGAATGAATGAGGTTTGTTGAACCCGAAGAAAGAAAGATCAGAGAGGCTATTACTACATCTTCCAGACACAAAAATACTGTTATATTGAAGAAAGAGGGAACAACCTTTCCTTTATTTTGTTAATTAATTGAAAATAATGAACTAAAACCATATTAAAAAAAATCAGGTTAGACATTAAAGCAAAATTCTCAGACAAATGTGCCTGGGATTATCTCCATATTTGAAAACTTTCTTGCCAATAGGAGACGTAAAAATACCCACAGTACAATTTGATATACTTCTGACAGACAGTAGTTCAAACTAATAATTTTATTATAATCATAAGATATTTTTCAACCTTACATAGGTATGCATAATTCATACTTCCTGTCTGCTCAAGGATGTACATGCATAGAAATGTAAAGGAATAGACCTTCTTCACAATAAAGGAATTTTAAAATATTTTTATATATCTATATAGACACACTTTCTTGGTTTAAATTACCACGACTAGTGATAGGTCTCACTTGATTTCTACAGCTTTGACGACAGCCTTGTTAATCAAGCAACGATGTTGGCTGAACAGTTGTCCCCTTTTACAGCTCGTCTCTCTTTGCTTGTTAGTTCTGTGGCATTGGATGATAGATTGGGTTAAAATTTAGAGGAGTCTAAGAAATCTAGTGTAAATCTGCAACTCCCTGGATGGAATGTAGTCAACATACTCTAGACACAGTAATCTTATGCTCAGAGGCATGTAATGGAGCATGGAACCAAGTGAAGACTGCACGGCCTCCCTCCATGCCAATCCCAACAGAAAGCAAAAACGTTGTGGTCCTATTGAAGTTTATGAGACCATACAGTACCTGTCAGCCACAGGGGAATCAAGGTGTTCTTCTGCTAAGCCAACAACAATGTTGAACCCCCTCCTCAGGAGTCAAACCATGACCACTCCCCCAATAGGTATGGTGAGAGAACTTTTCACCAATCAGAATTATTAATGACTAAAGTCACTCAAGCTCCACCTAAATATAAAGAAATGGTATAAAAATAAGTTGGGGATAGGAGGAAAATAATAGACTCCACCAAAGCTGCTGGAGTCAGTCGACAGACTGAGCTTATCTTCTCCCCCCCATAGGGAGAATTAGGTAAGAATTATAGTCTGTGCATATTAAACGCTGCTTTTAGGAGCTTGTGTTTGTGCTTGCCCTACAGTATATTAGTAGATTACTTCGTATTAGAGTTTGTGTTTGCTTAATATATCAGTAGATTGCTTAAAAACATATTTTTGCAGCCAGACCTTATACTGACAACTTTCAAACCTTATTAATCTGTGACAATATGTATTAATAAAGAGTGTTATTCTGTGAACTGTTAAAGGGAGTCCTCTCAGTTGCTGGCAGTGAAAAACACCTTGGCAGGACCCACTGAGAGGTCTTCAATCTGTTGAGCCCCACCCTGACAAGGGCAGTTGAAGCACTCTATGATCTTGTGAATCTGTTAGTGAAGAGGCTCCTTACGAGTTGCTGACAGACTGTCAGACACCAAGGTCTCAACTTTCCTGGGGAACTGATGGACAAAAATCTAAATTCCCCCCTTTCACATGACATATGCTAAAACTGTTTCATTTCTCATTCATTCAGTACTTGAAAATTACATCAGTTTCCTCCCTAATTCATCTTTCACTCATGAGCACACTTCAAATTAATTTTTGATGCAAATGTCTTAAAATAATTACTAGCTTTCTGCTGAAAACCTCAGTGAAAATGGTACAGAAGTAATGTAGATTATGTGGAGAAAAGTCTAATTACTGACCTTCAATGTGACAGCAATGGCTTACAAATTCCTGTGTCTTCTCTGTGTTTCACAAATGGGAAGGATTACAAGACACCTATTTTTTTTTCTGTTGTACAAGTGGTAGATTCCCATCATAGACTGATGTCTAACTTAACCAACAGAAAGGGAACTTGTGATCTTTTTCCTTTTTTATTGTTATTACTAATTTACTTCATTATAGTTTCAGAGGCAAGTTACACCTGTTCTTCTAAATCAATTCAAACCATCTTTCAGTTGAATTAGGATAATAAGATTTATTTTTTTTAAATAAGAATTTCACATGGCCAGTCTTTATTATTCCTGGTTATTTCTTCTAGTGCTTTGAAAAACATCTGGGAGTAGAGCTCTACATTATAAATGGGCTTAATCTGAACCAATATGAAAATAGTGTTTTAAAATTTCGCACTGTATCTCATAAGTCACTCAGAGAAAACATTTTTGCACTTTCACACCCTCATTATGAATAATGTATAGAGTCAATTAATAGAAAATGTTCTGAATTATGAATTAAGACCAAATTAAAAATGCAAAATTAGAGAAAAACAATGACTGCTTGTTTTAAATTCCCCTTCCAGACAGGTAACCATTTTTTAACTATGCCTGCTATCCACATTTGATCTATATCTTTATCTATCTCTATGGTTAATGAGGAACAAATTACTTATTACTCATGAATGACACTAACTACCCACTCTTGCACAAAAGAAGAATATTACAATTTACATTTAAATGAGATTTGAAATGTTAATGAACAGAGTCGGTATTCTAATTATCTACACAAATACATTAAATTAAGGTGAACTTTACTAGATTATTTACGTCAGAATCATACTGTAAGTTTGCCCAGGAGCATTAATGAAGAATAGTTCAGTATTTGTAGGATAATTCCCAAAAACTGGGGGTCAGAAATAGACAAACAATGCCACTATCTATTTAATACCATTTGATAGGAGGGAAATGGTTAACTGTTATCTTACACATACAAAAATAGCTTAAGAAAACACCTCAAGAACATTTGATATTGTTTTTATGTAGAACCTTAGATTTAAGGCGTATTTATTCCATGTCCATCTGCGTTGGGATGACGTGGACATGGAATTTTGGCCTCTGTCTGAATTTGCAATGACTAATTCCCCTTTGTCAGGGTTTTATTGCTGTTGTTGCTTTGGGTTTTTTGTGTTTCTTTTTGGTGGTGGTGCTATTGATGTGAGGTTTTTTTGGTTTTGGTTTGTTGGGGTTTTTTTTACATAACTGTCATTTAAACATTCAAGAACAGGACAGTAAAGAAATTCGCAGAAATACTTAGTGCACGGATGTAAAGATGTAATTGTTTTCAGTTTAAAAGGCCAAATGAACACTTTTTTTTCTTTTTCTGGACAGTCATACTCAATTTACTGCAGTCCTATCCCTAGGTCAGAAGAAATTAAGAAACATTATCAAGCTTTTCTGACTGAAGAAAACATTCTGTCTATTTATATTAGCAAAACTGAGAAAGAAAGTTGTTATTTTATTCAGAAATATCATTCAGCTCAAAACAATTGTCCCTGAGTCTTTCAACTTTTAGTCATTTATTTCAACTGTTTTACACATAGGTAAATTACAGATACCACTAAAGGTTTAAGAAATTAATAACAAAAAAGTAACCTTCAGCCAAGGCTAAAAAGACAACAGTTATTGACATTATAACAATTTTTAATAACTTCTTTTAAATAATCAGTGCTTTATTTCCTCATTTTATGTTTAAAAAAAAAAAAATTAGTTCTCCAGAGGGATTTAATTGAAATAATTCAGTAAATAATACAGCGGGACTGTAGTAGAATAACATCTCAAATTTCACATGAAAGTTCAAAAGACACTTAGGAATACCTTAATTTTCAATAGTGTGGACACATAGAGTTGGTGACAAAGACAGTAAAGTCCAAAGAGATTTAATATTTGTGCTATACAGCATTACTGAAAAAACCTCATTATTATATTATAAATCTATATTGTTTGATATATTCTAAATTATAAAAACATGCATACATATTTTGAATCACTTTCTGTTTTGATACTAAAATTATTTTCACAACTTTGACACTTCTTTTTGGTGTCTTTTCTTTTTTCGTTTGTCCAGAGAAGAGCAACCAGGCTGGTGAAGGGACTTGAGCACAAGTCCTATGAGGAGAGGTTGAGGGAACTGGGGTTGTTTAGTCTCGAGAAGAGGAGGCTCAGGGGTGACCTCATCACTCTCTACAACTACCTGAGAGGAGGTTGTAGCCAGGTGGGGGTTGGTCTCTTCTCCCAGGCAATCACCAGTAGGACAAGAGGGCATGGGCTTAAGCTCTGCCAGGGGAGGTTTAGGTTGGATATTAGAAAGAAGTTCATTACAGAGAGAGTGATCAGGCATTGGAATGGTCTGCCCAGAGAGGTGGTGGATTCACCGTCCCTGGAGGTTTTTAAGATGAGGCTGGATGTGGCACTGAGTGCCATGATCTGGTAAACACAGCAGGGGCTGGATGAAGGGTTGGACTTGATCTCGAGGTCTCTTCCAACCCAATTAATTCTATGATTCTATAAGTCTATGATACACATATGTTTTCATACTATTCTTCCACTAATTTTACAGTCAGCTCAGAAATTCCAGTTCCATTGTTGTTGCACCTCTTGCTCATTTGCAGCATACTCTTTGTTTCAAATTCAGAAGCAATTTCTGATGCCTAGAATCATTTTTCACACTGAGGAAGGTCTTACAGAACATTAAAATGAATTATTGATACTGAATTATGCATAGATTTAAACTCCTATCTGAGTCTATTTTTTTAATCATTATTACTATTACTATCTTCCGTTTCTCTAAGAAAGAAGTTAAATAAAGAAATAAAATTAGAACATTAGAAGCTCTCAAGATTCATTTTTAAGAAGGTTAGAAGTTCAGTGTCTCCAGGTAGCCTAGGTCAATACCATTTGCAGCATCCAGTAAATGAGCTTTGTGAGAGGGTAGCACAACTGCTCATAATTAAAAATTGCAGATTAACTGTTAATTACTTACAGTATTTGGTTCAGATGTTTTCAGATGAGAGTTCTCTGCCCATGCTAAAATAAAAGGGCATACTGGCAAAAGAATTTCAAACATTTCAGTAAAAGTCAAGATTTTTTAGGGAAATCCTTAACTGACTTTCTATTCCAAGAAGAAATTTCTCATTGCCTTCAGCTCACAAAATTAACATAAAAATGGAAAATGCCTTCCTGTCCTTTATATTTCCGTAAACAACATCTTTTGTGAGCACTCAGTACTACTCTGGGTTATAACATGAACCAGGAAACTAAATGTACTGGAGTAGGTAAAGAACCAGACCTCTTGCATCATAAGCAGTCTGGATAGTAGTGATAATCTTTTTAAATATTGCTAGTCTGAGTGAAAAGTTTCTGTAAAAATTCAGAAACCTTGCAAAAACTACTGACTTGCAATTAAAAATTAAAAGATAAATTGATGAGGAATATCTTGAAAAGGATTCCTCAAAACTGAGCTTTTAAAATATCTGAACTCAACAAATTAGCCATTCATATCCATATTAGGCTAATAAACCACTATGGTATGACCAAATGAATAAAGGTGGAATGCTTTTCATTTAGTTTTTTGGTATGTAATTTTAAAGTAAAATGCACAAGAAACAGACTACCTGGAGGCCAACTTATGTTTTGATGCAAACCTAATGCAAAATACTCTGTAAAAGGAACACTTACTTGTTACTGAGGTTAAAAGTGGAATAAAACCCATTATTTCTCTTGTTTTGTGTGATTTTTTCCTCTCTTTTTTTTTTTTTTTTTTTTTCTTTCACCAATAGCCCTTTTTTGTACCTCCACTTCTCTTCATCTCTTTATATTATGATCTTTTTAGTCAGGACCACTTTAGTCTTAGACAGGAAAAATCTATAACCAAGTTGTATCTGTCTCTCTTCTTTACCTTCTCTCTGAAATTTCCCTTCCAGTGAAATATCATTTTCTGGTTGGACTGTATTCTGGTTTTAGAGTATCTCCATATCTTGTTTTCCATGTATAATTCATAAGCAATTCATTATTATTTTTCTTATTATTGCAAACTTTTCCAACTTGTCTCATTTTCCTGAACTTCTCTAAATTGTGTAAACAGATGGCACTAAGCATATGACAGATTATTTTTTCTTGAACTTTCAAAAGCTATGAATTATATTTGAAAAGACTCAATACATTTCTTGTGTTCGGGATTTTATTTAGACCCAGTAGGTGCTATTATCTCCAGTATGACCTGTACACATGATCTATGTAAAAAAAAATAAATCTAACATGCACAGGGGATCTTTACTTTATATTTACATCAAGTTACATAGTGCACATAATCACAGCAACCACTATCAACATATTGCATATCAGACTTCACATTTTTAAATGCTGCCTGAGTGTCTAGGTATCACCTTTACAGCAGAAATCTCTTTCTGGGAAATTTGGAAAACTAAACGAACTTTTAAAATTCTTTCTTTATGACTGCTTACAATTAAATTTAAGAATTCTTTTTTAAGGAGATATAAATGTATCACTCTGTGCTCTAGACTTTCCATGTAAACCTGAAACTACTCAGCTGAAACGAGCCACTGAAAAATCTTTCTACCCAACAAGGTGAAATGAAACTTTTAGGTCTCTCTCAGTGTCAAGCAAAAAATCTACAAGCTTCAAAATGGCAATGTTTCACATGAATAACCTGTTGACAGAAAGTAAATTCACAGTATCGTCATTCACTCTTGTCATCTTCCTACAGGTCAAGAATAGTCCCATTTTTGTAGCTTTCCCATGACTAGCCAATTTGCAAAATTGGCTATAGAAGGTTTCATTTCGCTTGTATGAAAGCAGATTTCTGTGTTACCTTCATCTAAATATTATCCAAAAGAAAAGCTGGAGTTCAGGTGGAATTGCCACATACAAAAGTACAATCTCCACAAAACATTGGTGCCAGGGTATGTTCTGTATGGTCAGTGAATTTTTCCTGTGATACTCCTGTAACTCAGTGAAGGAAATGCAGAACATAGTTTAATATTTACCTAAAACAGCTATGGACTTTACAAAGTATGAGTTGCTGAATGATGCATACAGCTCCTAGGTGGACAGAAGAACAAAACAAGATTCTTTGTATACCTATTGCTTCTTAAATAAACACTTCAATTTAGGTGTGATGACGAATAATAGTCAGTGTTATAAAATGCTTTTCTGACCTTAGTTCTGCTGAAAGTGTGGGAAGAATGTTTGCTAGTTTTGAAAAAGTACCTTCTCTTATCCAAATATTACATACCTGATGATAATCTCAAGACATAGGTTGGAATTGTACCTTTTCCGGTGAAGCAGTTTACCTGCTTTATCTGACAGAACTATTTGTAGTTCACAGGCCTTGCATAAAATGAAATTGCTTATCACAGAGGGGTAGTAGACTCTAATGATGAAAATCTGATCATTAAATTTGAACTGGGTCTGGCTAGTATGGAGTTAACTTTCTTCATAGCAGCCCACATGGTGCCATGCTTTGGACCTGTGACTAAACCAGCCTCAATAACACATCAGTGTTTTAGATATTGCTGAACACTGTCTGCACCATGTCAAGGCTTTTTCTGTTTCCCACTATATCCTCTCAGTGAGTAGCCTGAGGGTGATGAAGAGCTTGGGAGGGGACATAGTTGGGACAACTAACCCAAACTGACGCATGCTATATTCCATGTCATTCCTGTCATGCTCAGCAATAAAAGCTCAAGGAAAAAATGAAGAAAGGTAGATGGTTGTGGTTATAGTATTTGACTTCCCAAACTAGATTTATGAATGCTGAGGTCCTGCCTCCCAAATGGTGTTTGGATATTTGCCAGCTGATGGGAAGTATTGAGTGAATTCCTACTCTGCTTTGCTTGATGTGTGCAGATTTTACTTCATCCATTAAACTGTCTTTATCTTGATCCATGAACCTTCTTGCCATCTTATACATTCTTCCCATCTCACATCAGAGCAGGGGAGTGAGAGGCTGTGAGGGTTTGGCTGCTGGCCACAGTAAACTCATTACAAGGCAAATAAAATAAACTTGAAAGTGTATTTAAACAGAATTCATTTCATAAACTTAAGAAGTTGCATACTATCTTGTCCAGAGATATCTGTATGTATACTCATGTATACTCATCCCAGAAGTCTTTTGTGAGCAGAAACTTGCTCTAACTTACAGGAGCCAGTGGGCTTTACACAAAATGCCTGTGGGCCCCGGAGGAAGCCAGGAGCAGCCCGGAAGCACCAGACTGATAAGCTACAGAGATATTCCCTCACAGGCTCTGAAAATTAGTATTTTTCCAAGTTCTACCCCTGTGCTAGTCACTCGGGACTTTAGTAGGAAATAACTGTAGACCTGATGCAGTCCTTCATTGCTCTGAGCTGCAAAACCTTTTTTTGCCTGGGAGTATTCTTTTGGAAAAAGCCTGAAACACAGTCAATGTAAATAATTCACAGGGTGTGAGAAAGCAACACCGTAGCTATGTGACAATGGGAGGAGCGAAGTGGGTTAAAGCAGCATGTCTCAGCAACAGTGGACAGCAAACGAAACTGGGACACAAGAAAAAAATAATCTTCGAAGCACTCCCAAATACTCATCTAATCTGAAAATTTTTCACTTGACCATGTTTTCCAACTCTGAGATTTGCTTCCTGTGAATATTTAAATAATAGAAACCAAATGAAATGAATGCTCAGATCAGTGAATTTAAAACATCCAAAGAGTTATCCAACCTACTTTTGAGTTATATATTCACTCAGAGCTTGCAGCGAGTTTCATACTGGCCAGTTAAATCAGTCAGTCAGATTCAGGTAACTGGAATAAAATAGATAAAATCTGTAGCTAAAAAAGCACTTAATGGCTTTCAAATATCCAAGCCAAAATTCAGCAGCTATGCACAAAGAACATGCACAGAGATAGATGTGCATCCATGCAAGAAATGTAGAACTCCTGATCATGTACAAAGGCTGCATTTGTTGAATAGCCACATTAAATATCTGCACTATTGATAATTATCCTTTGTCAGAGGTTTATTCAGTGTGGTACAGTGCCTTTCATACTACAAAATCTAATGACATAAATTTAATTTATCAGATGGTATGGCCACATCTCTAAGGTATTAATTAACTGAGTACCAACAGCTTGTACAGTTATATAATCCTTCAGAAATACACAATTCCTTCTCTCAAAATTTGGAAGTAGTTCAAAAATGGTTAAATAAACAATCGCTCAGCTGTCACTTAAATTACATGAGTACTATTCTTCTATTCAACACAGTATGCAAAACCTGTACTATAAACACAAAAGCACTAAAACAAATTTAAAAGATCTGGAATCTTGTGAGCATCTGGCTATTCCTTATCTTACATGCCTTAGAATGTAACAGAGTTGCTGCTTATTTTATCAAATGTGTCAATCACCAACTTAAATCACATAATTTTGTCTCTTTCACAGAAATTTCAATGCAACTGTTTTACTGTATCTCATTAACTTTTATTTTTTTTCATTTCACCGCATCAAATGCTTTTCAGTTTTTTTGATATTATAAAATATCATCCACAGGAACATAAATATTTGTTATTGAGCTGTAGATGGTGACAGGAACTTGAATCATAACTGCATGAGTAAGTGACCATGTGCAGAATTTAGCAGAGTGAGTCCAGGGATGTGGTCCAGCAGATTCCAGGAGATGGGAATGCCTCCTGCCTAGCTGCCAGAGCCTAGCCAGCCATCCAGAGGTTTCTTTTTCCCATACCAAACAATGCAGCTGACACTTTCCATTGAGTGGTTCAACCAGAAGGAAAGCTGTGTGTATATCATGGTCAGACATACACAGAGGACACTGGTGTGGATGACTACACAGGGTGTTGCTTTTAACAACACCATGCAGAATACCATCAAAATCTGCATAAAAGCTAAGTATAGACAACCAACTCCTCTTCCTCCTCCCTAACTATCCAGGCTGAAACTCACTACAGAAAATATATGCCCTCACTCTCTAGGTCCACAGGACCCTCCATTCACGGATCCATTCATGGATCCCTGAAACACTGGAGTTTGCCCTCTGCCTCTTGACAGTCCTGATCCTGGGCTATCTTACCCACTATCAACATATTTTACTATTTACAGAGGCCAGTTTGGCCCTCTCCAGGGCTACACCTGGAGTTTCTTAATAGCTTGTCAGTTACTGACTAGAGATTTTTTTGGTCTTAGACAGGGGATAATGGAGAAAATGCCAGTCAGGTTTGCATTTTGCTTATAGTTTCACCTAGTCTTTATGACTTTCTGGACACTACAATTTTCCTTGATCTGATCAACTTAGTGAAGCAAAGGCTTTCAAATTTCCAATGCTTCTACTAAATGTTTATAATGCCATAGAGACATGCTGTTGTTACTAACTGGAAACAAGTTCCTGTCTTTACTGGTTTTAGTTATGTCACCTATAGAACATGTCCATCTTGCTAATGAAGGAAATCTGGTAAAGGGACCAGCAAGTTAGAACACCTGGAAGATTCTTATTTAATTTGATACTTGAGGATGTTAGAAAAGAATGAGAGCTGGAGATATCAACAATACAAACTGATATTAGAAGGGTTTTTGTAATTCCTACATAGAAGAACCTGAATATTGCTCCCAAATGGTACATATTCCTTCAGACTGTGACATAGTCAAGTCTGTTAATGTTTCTTTATGTTTAGCTACAACAGTTCCCTTGTACAAATTTGGGAGTCCATGCAGCAAAGTATGAAACTCATGTGTCAGAACAGAAGCAGAGATATAGCAAATCCTAATGGTTAAACCATAGAAGAAATCAGAAGAAGCTGAGGTATCAGATACACGAGGGGACAGTAAATGTCAGATCCCCCTGAGTGGAAAACAACGAACAAATCTCTTATGAGCTTGTGTTTGGGTGAATTAATGCAATAGAGGTAGAGAATAGTCAAAGGAGGAGGACTAGATTTCCTTCGTGTGGCTTCTACACAGCCATGCTGTAAATTCAGAGCAAGTGGGCAAAACTCACAAAGTTTAAAGGCATTTTGTACAAACAATGCTGTCAAACGTCTTGCCAGCTTTTCTCTCACATACTTTTTCCTGATGAAGACACTTCAAAGTCTGAAACAGGAAGGGTCTCATTTTAAATTAAATTTACTCCCTATTTGCATTCTATACAAGTACATAAGATACAAGAACTGTGATTAAAGTTACACTGAGCCTGCACATATCTTCTATACAAAGAATAAACAGACAAAACTTTGACTACACAGCACATGCTGTACTCAGGCCGTATGTCAGAATGTGGGGAAATGAGGTGAAATCAGGATACTGGAATTACATCGACTCTCTTCTCATGACAGAGGAAAAGCCTAAAAGTTCAGTTCATGCACCTTGATGCCACCAGCTCCTTTACTTACTGGAACTGACTCTGCTTTCAAACTAATTCTAATATAGTGTAATTACCTTGACTACAGTGGAAATACAGCTAACTACAAGAAGATAATAATAGATCCTTTTGTTTACAAAAAAGAAAAAATTCAGTATATTTAATAGTGTAGAACTCATTCCTCTGAAAAGGTCATGAGCCTTTCACGTGTATTCAACACACACTATATTATATTTTCTATCTAGTCATAGAAAATAGTAATTTTGAGAATGAAAAATCATGAATTCATAAAAAGAGTGCATAAAGTATATCTGTATGCTTTTGTTACATCTGCCAACATTTAAATTTATATCCCTTTAATTATTTTATATGTTGTGTCTTATTGAGACAGAATGGGTAACAAATTTACAGGCAGTCATAAGCCAAAGTGAACAGGAGTGACATGCAACAGCCTTTAGCCTTCTGACTTACTCTTCAGCTGAACAGGCATGGTATTATTTTGTTATGATTACCAATTCAGAATATATTCATAACTAGCAGATGTTTTCCTCTTGGTTGCTTGGCAATTAAGGGATGTTGCTGCAGCTGAATTTTGCACCTGGACAACAAAATGACCAAACCAGTTCTGTAAAACCTTTGACTTACAAAAATGGTCCCTTAGTGCAAAGGATTATTTTGGAAAAAAAATTAGATCTATGTGTCAAAGATAGTTAATTAATCTTGAATTCACTGGTTAATTTAACCAGATAGCATTTAATTTCCAGCTAGTATGTGACTATATAAACAATACAACTAGAAGAAAACAGGATAACATCTTCACTGCTGCTGCTAATTTTATATATGTTCAGTTTTAGGTATATTATCATTTTTTCTCTTCAACAGTAAACCAAAAGAATGTGCATCCATTGTGAAAAAATAGCATACAATTGGCTAGCCAAAAGCTATTTCTTGTTATGTACCATCAAAAATTAGCAAGCAAGCCAAACAGCTCTTGATTTATAGTGATTATGAAAACACAACAGCAAATTGCTTGTGAAGACTATGTCTTAGAAAGTGAAACAAACAAAATTAAAATTAACTATTTACAAAAATAATTTTAAAAGCATCAATTTGGTATACTAACCAACATCCATATAAACACCTAGCAAATTCTGTAAGCAAGGATTTGTATTTGTCAATCTGACAGCAATCACAAGTACAAGCCAAGTCATTCCTGCCTGGCTATCAGACAGTAGGACTTTCAGACAGTGCTCCAAACTATATTTCTGCTATATTATTATATTTCTGCTTCAGTTTGAGATCTGAAAACAAAATTCTGTGTCTTTACCATCTCTCTCTATTCTGAAAACTAAACCAGGCAATCTCATTTTTTGTTTTATTCAAGGAGTCGGTGGTAAGAGAATTACTCCCTAGTATTTCAAAATGAAAGGTCTGAATGTATCATTTAAGTTCTAATAAGGCTTGATGGAATTGAGACTTTTGGAAAGTATTTTAATACATGCGTATTTACTATATATTCAACATATATTTTGGAAATATAAGTTAATTCCTTTCTATCAAATAAAAGAAAAAAAAAAGAGCTTGAAAGAACACAAATGCTGTTTCTTTATAAAATACCAGGAAGAACAGTTAACAGCCCAACTGTCAGTACTGAGGCAACTAAACACAGCCTGCCAGGTACCAACACTTTAAGATGATTCCTTTATTATGCTAGGGAAAGAAAAAACCATCACTAACGCTTTCCTGTCCAATCACTGAGAACTCATTTGTTATTCATTGAAACATCCATCAAGGATCAAAATAGATTCATTTGCTATTCATGATGCTCCCATATGCACTACTGCAGGTCTTGCACTGTATTTCGGCATTTAGATGACATTTTGTACAGTTGGAAGTAACATTTTATATTAACACTTTCAATGCTACCTTGTAACCTGGTCCAGGAATACACACAATATTTTCCTTTGAACATTAAGTTTAGCTCATTGCTTCCTGCAGCACTTTCTGTGTGTTCTAGCCTAGATAGTTTCTGGGGCTCTGAATCATCCACTTCAGTATATAACATTTATCTAGATATGCCATTTTTTCTCCCAGAAATTAGTAATATATATTGTAGGACAAAAGTGCCATAACAGCAATCTTACATACTACATTTTACTTTGTGGGAAAAATAGCATGTTTTAGAAAACTTAGGGAAATTTTGTAAAAACAGGTAATACTAAACTCCACAGAGAGCTGAAAACAGGTTTATAGAGAAATGAAATCATAACTTGGAACTGTCTTTGCAGCATAACCAATAATTAGTACAAAATAAAGCAAGGTCTGAGGAATCAAGGACAACAAAACAAGTACATAGTGTAACCTGTGTTGCTTTTTTGTGTATTGTCTATCTGAGCCTCTCTATACTGCAGCTGGACATAAAAGTCAGTAACTTTCTTATATGATGCCACATAGACAGAGATATTTTTTCATCTTCTCCAGATAAAGAGAATACTAAAGTGTGCTCCCAGTTTTCTAGGCCTGTATGCAAACCCTCTCCACTGAAGATAACAGCAACCCCTAATCCAGACAAGTAATTTACCTCTCCTGTCTTCCAAAAGCAGTAGGAAGACTAAACAAACTGCTGCATGAGCATCCCTGCTGTTATACGACACATTTTGAGGTGTCTTAATCCCAAATTTCACTCTGAGCCCAAGGACTTAGCACAGGATTCTGGATTCTAGCTCAAAGACCAGGTGGCCCAAATTATATCCCACGGGACCTAAGCATCCATGAGTGTGCTCCTTCTCTTACACACTGCAAGAACAAAACAGATGTAAAATGCCACTAATTAGAATGGTAGAATTCCTAATTTATTTGATATTGCAGTAAATCCTTCCAAAAGGCATAAAATCAACAAATTTCAGAAAGCCTACTGTCTGTGATATAATCTTAAAAAGAAAGATATAAGCAATATTTTTTTATTTTTCATAACAAAAACACTGATGGAAAGTTTAAACAATGAACACCCTGTACCATTTTCTGGCCTTATTTAAAAGTAAATCCCTAGTGTTCCATTTATATAAGAATTCTTATATAAATAATATAGAAAACATCAGTTATTCATATTTAATAAACTCCAAATTTGGTATGTCATAGATTAGTTTTTTCAGTAGTTTGCCACTGACTTGCATTTCTGAATCTTTTATATCTTTGTACAATGCCAAGTTTTCAGTAACTTAATTTAACAGCTTAAATGACAGGAATTTAAAATTTTAAAATATATATACCTACACAGATACTGAATTTTTAACTTCTTTGAATTCAAATAAAATGAGATACTAAATCTTTGCATGAAATATTTATTCATATTAGAAACAGGAAAAAAGAATAGCTCATGCATAAATCAAGACAAAGCAACCATATTATGCAAAGAGAAAGGAGGGTTTGTTTCTTCACTTCTCCTCACATTTAATAGCTGATTATTATTCCTAAAACAAAAAGGACAAACAAAATAAAATAAATATTAAATCTTTGTCAAGGGGTGTTCTGACTTTTGTTTATACTTCACCGTAGTCTGTTTTTGAGTACCTTTTACCCAAGAATAATTGTTGTGCTATATAAGTCTAAAAGTAAAGTTGAAATAAATTTTATTTTAAAAATTGAGTGAAGAACTTGGTATAGTAGAAAAAAATACTGTTTACCCTTTAGATAAATGAAAAATAATTGACAGTATCTACCATTATTCTAAATAATTCTTGTTGAAACCATTAGCAAGCCCTACTAAGCTTCCAGGTTCTTCCTAAGAGATATTAGTAATTTAAATTTAAAACCAAAGAGTTACAATGCAAAATAAAAAGTGTTTTGTCCTTAAAAATACTTTAAGTCCTGAATTCAGGAAACAAACTTTACTATGCCAACATGCATCACTCCACACACTAGGTGTGCAGTGATTTGCTACCCAGCAAGGGTAGAGGACACATTTCTATGGAAACACTGTTATTTAAGATTATTCAAAGACACGGGTTCCTGCAACAATATGGCAATACTGCTACCAGTGCCAAAAATACCCACTTTGAAGCTGCATTAAGCTGGAATATAAGGTCCTAAGACACACTTTAAAGTTTCACATGATGTGATAAGTTCTGAACATTTACTCTGAGGTTTTGACTGGTTTCTGCTGATGACATACACACCACAGCTGCTTTTGCAAAATTCATCCATCAGGAGTTCCAGCTGAAACTTTCCTTGTTGAAGCTGTACCCTGCTGCCTAGCCCACCCATTCTGCTACTTCTCCTTCTTGCATGCATGCTGAAATTTATCTGTGCCTCATCTTTGCCCATCCTGCAAAAATATCCTACCACTAGTTAGTTTATTAAACATAAATTTAAAAGAATTTTTACAGAATTTTTCTTTTTTTTAAAGAAAATTACAACATTCAACTGAAAGAGCAGCAAGTTGGTTCACATCACCAAAACAGATAACTTTCACCTTTGGATTGGACACAATTAACTCACTGGTTTGAGCTACACAACAGTATTCATTTAATGAGAACATTAGCAAGTTTCTGTGACCATTTATGCATTTTGGCCAAGTTTGTCCTGATGGTTTTGTCCACTGGGATTTTGAAACATTTTGTTTGAGTCTTAAATAGGACACTGAATTGGTTGTAAAGAAGCAATGTTCATTTACTAACAATGATGAAATGTGTTATTACTAGATCCTGGCAATAAAGATACTTTTTCAAATAAAAATATGTTGAATCAATCTCTACTCAATTATATTGAAGATCAAAAAAGAATGTCTTAAGAGATATGGAACTGTATTATCATAGATTTTTAATTAAAATAGTTATTTTTCTAGCTAAATAGCACCTCCAACATTGCAAAACCATTTTAGATCTTTACGGTTGCTGGTATCTACTTATTCAGCTAACAAAAGAAATTCTACATCATATAAGAGCTAACAAAAATCAAATCCCAAAACTACATTAGTAGATCAGCAAGTAACAGATGTCTTAATATCTGATTTAGTGTGAGAACTCCAAAACAAATCGGGAACATAATGAGACAAGTTAATAATAAATAGTTCAGTTCAAACTCCAGCATATAGTAGTTGGATACAGTTGGAACTGTATCAAATACTAGTTTGTCCCCTTAATACCTTTTTTTCTGAAAAAAAAAAAAAAGAAAAAAATAAATAAAAAGTAAGAAGAAAAAAAATATTTAGCAACCATCTGAATATCACCAAGTCAGAAACAGATGTTTATGATGCTGACAGTGCAATGTGCAAATTTCTGTTTATATATATATATACACAGAATTTTTAAATAAAATGTTAGAGAAATGTTGCACCATTAAGCTATATTCATGTAAACTCCAGAAATCTATTGCTTTGAAATATGAAGTTACAGAAGTTACAGAATATTCTGATTTGGAAGGGACCAACATGGAACACTGAGTCCAACTTTTAAGTGAATGGCTTATACAAGGATTAAGCCTGCAACCTTGGCATTATGCTCTAACCAGCTGAGCTAAACTTAGCATCAAGATCAACAGAAATTGCTTGTCCTAAGAGAAGGCTGAATTATTGCAGGAGGAATGAGACAGGTCACACTGCCATATTCAGACGTTGCCAAAAAAACATTTAATGGACTCCTGGGTGTTCCTCCATCCTTCATTCTAAACTTTGTTATAAAACAGATAAACTCAGAGAAAACATGAGGCTTTAATGATTGTCTCATTTAAGGAGTGGTTATACTTATGGAAACAAACTTTAGTCTGACTGTCATCAAGGAGACGGAAGGTACCAGTAGGAGAGAGAGAGAGAAAGGAATAAATGGTTGAAGCAGCTCCCTTCTCCCCTAAGGCATGCTGGAAGCTTTAAGATACAGCACCTTTAGCTATCCAAGGCTGAGCTTCAACAAAAGCTCCTGTGCATCCAACATAGCTGCAGCAAGATGCTTGACTGGGCAAGGATGAAATAGTCACATGGAAAATAAAGCTCCTAATTCTTAGTCTCCCCAGTTAACACTGCAACACTCCAAGAAATTATGACTGTTCTACAGATAGGGATGTTTTTCCATCTATTCCCATTCTTTCTCAAGGTGTAAAATAAGAGAAATCACAGTAAATGGATGACAGTTTATATACTGAGATTCCACACTGCATAATCACAAGTTATAATAATTTTTACCTAAAATATTAAGGACGCAGGGACAAACCATTAGAATTAATCAGTAATGAATGTATGCATTAGAATGTGGACTTTGCACTGATTATCTTTCCCTTGAGCAGGGTAAAGAAGCTATTAAGTAAAACACTTAAATTTTAAAAATTAAAAATTAACATAAATGCTGTTTGAATGACCTCTGAAAACTCCTGAAGAGCAAGTGAAAGATGCAAAGTTGATGATGGAGGACTACTAGGATCTGGCAAAACTGAAAGAAGGACAGTAGTTCCTTCCCAGCAATAGTCACATGAGAGATAAAACGATTGAACTGTTAAGGCAGTATCTGCCTCTGTATCTAATCCATCAATGTTTTTTTGTTTAAAAACTGAGGAGCGCAAGCTTTTCCAGTACTCTCCTATTTCATGCGTACTTATTTTGCTCCATTTCTATATTTGGAAATCATTATGATATTTAAAAATAAAAATTGAACTTAAAAATTAAAATCAAAAATCTAAACACAGAACAAGGGTACATTTTACTTTCTGTACTACAGCAGTAAAATTTCACTTGGTTCAAGAACAAAGTATATAAAAAAAAAAGGAAATAGAGCGATAAAAATTTGTCTCCCCAAAGAGCTTTCTCCTTTGCAAATCATCATTAGGCCTCCATGCCTTCATATTATTTTGTTCCATCTACATAATAAGTTGCCTAAAATATCACTGGAAAAATATGCATTATGAAACTCCAGAGTAATCAAAATGTCACCTCTTCATGCTGAAGAATCAAGTTTCATTAGGAAGCTGTGCCACTGCTACCACTAAAGTAACCCAAGAAGTTAAAGATTGCTCAGATCATGTTAACCAATGGATTTCTGACTAAGCTGCCTTGTTACTGGTATCATCTTAGGCTCATGAAATGGGTCTTTGCTGGAACTCCACACCCATCAGTGTCAACACATCTGTGAAGATCCTGTCTGTAAGGCAAAGATCTTGAAGAAAAAATCTGGTATACTTATAATTTCTGCAGTGCTTCTCAGTTTCAGTCCATTCTGTACTGTCTTTGAAGATGAGCAAAAGAACAGAAAAAAAAATATACAGTAACAAGAAACAGCAAAAGTAACAGATGAAGGGCAAATAGTGAGGAGTCCAGTGGTGTGAAGGGAAGAAAGAGTGCCCAGTGAGACACAAAAAGACCAACACTGACAATGGAAAGAAAGTGTCAATAAAGTCAGTGAGAGGAGTCTCAAAAGTGGCTGTGGAAACCTCATTTCTATGTTCAAATGGTTCCTTGGGACCTTCAGGTGGAAAGTGTCAACAAAATACACAACCAACACTTATTTCTGTCCCTTTCAATATCCAGGCACATATAACCTCTGTCCTCTGTCTTCAAAAAATCTTTGGGACTGATTTCAAAGTTGTATCTAATATTTGCTATTATTTCTCCTTTCAATCAACAGAATTGCACTCTCCTGCTTTGATGAAAAACCCACATGACCAAAGACTTAGGTTCAAAATACTCTTACTGTAGTGATGCATTCCAGCTACACTATCACCTAGATTACTTTCTCCATGCTGCAAACATACTTAAATCCAGCTAACTGCACAGTCCCTCAAGGACTCTGTAAGACAAGATAGCCCAATGCGTAGTGACACAAAGCCTGATATGCCCAATGTATGGATCAGCAACAAGAGCAGTTATTCTTAAAGCACAACACTGCCTGCCAGGGATAAATGCTTAACAGTATGCCATGCACAGCTAGAGAACACACATACAATTGTTAGCCATGAAGCTTCAAATTTGGAAATGTTTTAACTTCTTTCAGTTTATAACTAAAAGGATACCATGGCACTTCATGAATCACTGTTGCTGTACAGAGCAAGAATATCATAATGAAAACATTTTCAATATCAATGTAAATAATTGAAGGTGTTGTACCCTCTTTGCAGAAGTGGCTTGCGTATTTCTGAAAATGTCAGCCAATGTGCATGGAAATTTATTTCATAAATTGAAATTCTATTCTCTAATGTTGTTCCCAGATATTTAGAACAATTAAATATTTCTATTAAAATTCCTTTCCCTGTCTAAAACTTTCTAAACAACTGTTCTTTGGCCTACTCACACTACTGTAGCTAAGTGCAGGACCATCATCATAAGATCACTGAGTTAGAAGAGATGTCTCAGGCTCCTAAGCACCTTGCCCTGGAACACACTGTGTGATATAAATCCCTTACATAATCTAAGACACATCCAAATTTAAAAAAAAAAAAAAAAAAGCAAAATCACAGCTTTCCTCCTAATATTTTTTTTTTGGTAGAGGGAAATACCAGAATTTCTTTTATCAAACAACTAATAAATTTCCAGTTTATGAACTGTATTTATTCAGGGTAAATTAATACCCATTTATTGGGTGCCAGCATGACCCTTTAGACAGATAGCCCTTTTCTTCCTAGTATTTATGTTTGATATGTTTGCGAATTTCACTAACATCCCTTCTTTAGAAGAAGCTGTTTGGTTTTTGTTTGCTAGAGTAAACAATTGTTGTGGTTTTGCTCTGGATCAATTTGTTTTCACACTCCTCACACAATTATTATTAGTTGAGAGAAGGTTTAGGCAGACAAAAGAGACTTGATTTCGGAAAATAATATTAACATTTATTACTAGCAAGTTAAAACTAGAAAACTATATCTATAACAGTTCTACTTAATTAAAAGTACTATGCATTTACAGAAATACTTCTCCCTCCTTTATATCAGTCCAAGGAGGAAAAAAGTTTCTTTCTCCATTCTTGGAGTTCTAAGTTTCTTCAATAACTCTGCAGCATTCTCGTTGCAGCTAGAACTCTTTCTCTTTTTCTCTCTTGCTCTGTGTTGGTCTCCAGGGCCGGACCTACCCCCTCCTGGGCTAAGACTGGAGGCTGGGGGTTACCCAGGCCCTGAAGGTTTTCTTCCATGGTCTTGCAAGGGGACACTTGCCTACCATGGACCTTCTTCCACGGGGTTACAGGGGATAATGGTTTATGAGTCCACCCCTGTTTCCCTATGGAGGTCCCTCTCCACGGGAGAACAGTTTTTGATAGACCTCTTCGGCATGGGTCTAGCATGGATTCCACACATGGATCCCAACATCCTTACCCGAGCCATTTGCTTCAGCGTAAGGTTCTCTCTCAAGGTTACAAATCTTCAGTAGCAGCATGAATTCCTCACTGAGGTCCCAAGCTTACCCAAGCTGTCTTTCACTCCAGCGTTAGGTTCATCTCTTCAGGGTCATAAATCTTCAACAGGACTCTGCCTTATTTCAGTCCCTCTCATGAAGTCTTGGTTTTCTGGTACATTCACAAGCTCCTCTGTGAGCCACATGGGGGGTCTCCTCCCCACAACAATCTCCTACAGGTCACTAGGGATTACTTTTCAGGCTTTCCCCTGTTGAAGGGAGAGAGTGAAAGGGGGAAGAAACAGCCCCCCCTCTTTCAAACGTTTCCTTCTCTCTCCTGCTGCAGCTCTGGCCTTGAACATTTCGTTATGGCTTTGCTGGAATTCTTTTGCAGTGGTTTCTGTCCAAATAGTCCTTCTTTAAAGGTTTTTTCTTCACTCTCTTACAAGAGAGAAGGGGGCTTCAGTGCCGCACCTGCCCCTGGCCCAGGGCCGAGGGAGGAGGGGGCCTTGGCCCACCTCGGGGCCCACCACTGCCTCTCCTCCATGGCTGCCGCTCTTAATTTTAACTGTGCAACCAGCCTTCTCTTCCGTTTTCTTAAATATGTAATTAGCAAAGACATTACTGAGAGTTTTAATTGGCTTCTTGTCCAGAAATCCACCTGGACAAAACCATTGTCAGCCCCAGGGGCTGGCTGGCTGGGCAAAACCACGACAACAATTCAAACCTTTTCAGTTGAAGGTCGTTTGCTGGCTTAGCTTTTTCTTGACGGTGTTCTGCACTTGCAGCTGTTCAAGTTATAGTTTATCTTTCCTCTTTTTTCTTGAACATAATTTTTCAGAATTTGTTTTATCAAGAGCTTAATAACATTTCTTTCCAATGTAACATAGTTCTAATTGCATTTTGCCCTTTTTGCAATTGCATCACAATGTGAGTTTATAGCTGCACCAGTATACTAAGTCCTTCCCTTAGTCACTCATTTCCAGATTAGGAACTCTCAGTGGAAGAAACCTAAATGACAAAAGGAATAAGAACAATGAAAACAAAGAATTAGTGACACAGAATCTAATAGCAAAACATTCTCTCTGGAATATATTAGTCTGTTTTTGTTTCCTCCAACTTCAATTTGTCAGCAGATTATGCTGAAAATGTTTCCCTACTATTAATGTAAGGGTCATTAATAAAAACATTTAAGAAAATTACTCCCAATGCTAACCTTTGAGAAACACTAATGGTTTGCCTTCACTTGATATTTCTTTCAGCGTGAATAGTTGCATTAGCTGATACTTTATCCTCCTTCTTAATAACCTGCATTACTTTCTATAACTTATAATTTAAAACATAATCATGTAAAATTTTCTACTGAGGGCTAAATAAAGGAGGTGTATCTTATTTTCAACTGGAGAAAGCCCATACTTTATGTTATATCTCATTTACCTCCAAACCTTTACTTTTTTTCATCTTCTGTTCAAAGTCTCATGATTGCAGCAGTGGCACTGAAGCTACACAGAGAAAAAACAATTCAGCTGAAAGGCAGGAGGGATAAGATTCAAAACAACAGTGGAAGGGCAGAGTAAGGACTGAGGATAGAAGAAGAATACATTACAGTGTTAACTCTACTGTTAACATTCCACTGGAACAAGAGGTACCTTTTCTTCAACCAGCAGGAACACATGCCTTGCTATTCTTTCTGCTGTGATCAGAATGTCATCAAGAGAAAAATGACTGAGTCTAGTAAACAACTGGGTCTCACTCCTATAAGGAAAAAAGTAAAAATCATGGTGCAATCAGGATATATACTTGGATCTTGGTACTTTACCACTGTGCAGTAAGAGAAGAATCTGATACACATGGGTTTAGCTTTGGGAAGGAAAGGTAGGAGCACTGAAGTTATAGGGTGCTCTAACATGTCCTTCAGTCTGGACATTGAGGGGAATCGGCACTGAGATTTACATCATGCAGAATTCATGCCCCATAACTTGGAATTAACCAGGAAGAGTGTATATGTACACTGATGTGGACAGCCATCCATTCACCTGTCAGTTCTACCAGGGAAGCCATAGGTATAGAAAAAACCAGCTAATCAAGGGACGAGGAACTATGTTTTAAATTTCTCAGTCCCAGAACTGATTTTACAGGTGTCATTTTTTTAAATTTTTGTTTCAATATGTTTATTTAGCCTAGATTTGTAAGAAAATGCTGCAGGTGTGCACACATTGTAGGTGCATGCCTGCCATGCAAAGAATAATTAATTACCAAATTTAACTTCTGAAACAGATGACCAAATCGGTTAGAATGACTACAGAATTGGACAGAGGCCACTACACAGCGAAAAGAAGGCCACAGCACAGCCACATTAATCTTTAATAAAAGCAGAAATTCTAGGCAGTAATGGGGTGATTCCAGTGGCCCAGTGCAAAAAAACTTATTCTTGTATTGACTTTATTTGTCTTTAAGTTATCAGAGGCTGAAGTGTCGTTAGCATAAAGGTATTTGTTTTGCTTAGAAAGCTTACATCTTGTAAAGTAGGAATTAAATCCAAGTAACTGTATTAAAGCACTATTATTATTGCAATCTTCCACTCCAGATTCAAGAACACTGAGAAGAGGGACTAAGAGAAGTCTACTGCAACAGAAGTGTACATGTGCATATATGCATATATACATATACACATACATATATATATTTTTTTTTCTCTGCACTTTCTTTCTTGCACATACTCCTAGAATTAAACATATATACGTTTTAATATTATGCAGGTATTGTTGCATTGACTTTTTTCAGCATATAGGTGTGATTTAGAACCTTATACCTTCTTTAGACATACAAGATATTAATTTATATTCCTTATATAAAAAGACCACAAAATCCTAGTCATCTATCAGAATAAGCAATCAAAATAAATTGTATGCAATGATCAATGCAGTGAACTCTCTAGGTATGGCAGTCATCAAGAAAAATGGCAATAGCTCATTTGTGGTACAGTTGGAATGCTTATTTTTCCTGGCATATGTCTTGATAGATTGCTATTTCTCACATTCTGTTAAACTCTTAGGTACTCCAACCTTCTTAAAAAGATATTCTTACTTTTAAAACAGAATTTGTATTTCCTAAATAATATACAGGTTTGCTTTCAAATTTCCATTTCAAAGGTTCAATTAATTCAAGTGTAAGCTACAAAAGATACTCATCATCCAATCTGACTATCAAAACGTGGAGGAAGAAGTAAGTTAATTTTCTCCTATTCAAGTTTTAACAGAAGAAAGAGAAGTTCACATCAGATGAAAGTTTCCATTCTTTACAGGTTTTTCTTCTTGCTGCCCCTGGCATACCAATGACAAAAAAACTTTAATAGGTTTAATATCAAACTTTAAAAAAAAAAATAAATCAAAATTACAGTTACTTAACTGAACTTGGACTTAGATAAATGACTCAGAAAAAAATCCAGAAAATAAAGCTTCTATTTTATATCAAATCCTTACGGCTCAATGATAGACAATCTTCAAAGGTAGCAGAGCTTTGGTAAGGCTTCCTCTGGATTATCCTAAGCTTCTTTGATTTACTTGAACTTCTGAAGGTCCAGTGGTTCATAGTCCCTTGACTATACTTATTTGGCACAGTTTGCTGTAGAGGGCACAAGTTACGGGTCTGCAAAACTGTCAGTTGTCCTTGTGGACTGACAATCAACAGAAACAGTTAGTCTTGTTCCTTGCCTAAATTTGGCAGAAATCTCAGTTCTTAGCATAATCTAATTTCCATTCATGGTGAAAAAACCACCAAAAAACAACTAACCAGAAAAAAAACCTACCAACCAACCAAAACAAACAAAAAAGAAAGAAAAAAACAACAAAACCCCAAACAAACACAAAAAAACAAACAAGAAAAAAAACGACACCACAGAAACAAACACACGCAAAACAAAGCGACCCTGGATGTATGAACAGACTGAGGAAGGACAGGCTGGAAAGCAGTGCTGAAGAAAGGGATCTGGGGCTCCTGATCGATGGCAAGCTGAATATGAGTCAGCAGTGCCCTGGCAGCCAGGAGGGCCAACCATGTCTGGGGGCATCAGGCAAAGCATTGCCAGCTGGTCAAGGGAGGGGATTGTCCTGCTCTGCTCTGTACTGGTGAAGACCTTGAATATTTTGTGCAGTTTTGGGCATCACAATATAAAAAAGGTATTGGAGAGTGTCCAAAGAAGGGCAGTAAAGGTGTGAAAGGTCTACAGGAGAAGTCTTATGAGGAGTGGCTGAGGTCACTTGATCTGTTCAGCCTGGAGAAGAGGAGAATGAGTGGAGACCTCATCTCAGTCTACAACTTCCTTTTGAAGGAAGAGAAAGGACAGACACTGATCTCCACTCTGTGGCGACCAGTGACAGGACCCAAGGGAATGGCCTTAAGTTGTGTAAGGGAGGTTTAGGTTGGATATTAGAAAGAAGCTTTTCACCGAGAGGGTGGTTGGGCACTGGAACAGGGTCCTCAGGGAAGTGGTCACAGCACCAAACCTGACAGAGTTCAAGAAGCATTTTGACAACACTCTCAGGCAAATGGTGTGACTCTTCAGAATGGTCCTTTTCAGGGCTAAGGGTTGGACTTGATGATCCTTTTGGGTCCCTTCCAACTCAGCATATTCTGTCTGTGAAAACCAAGTCAATGTACTGCCGAAGGAACTAAGTAGCTTCAGTCTTGTATTTAGATAGTATTGTGTCTGACTTACATGCTATAGATATTACTATATGCCATTCACAATGTTTCTCAAAGAAATTAACAAAAATTTAAGACCATCGATCTGACCAAAGAGATGAAGTAGTATCCAGGTATATGCTTACCACAATTGGAACATTAACAATCAGCAACTGAAAGTCTCTCAAAAGGCAACAATAGTTATGAAAAGAATGTCTGGTCAGAAGACACACCAAGTAAAAGTATATTTCTCAGATCAGTGATGTAAGAAAAAAGGGGGAGAGATAGGTGGACTAGAATCTCACTAGCACAAAAATGTGGAAGTGTCTCTTTGCTCTTTGTGTTACTTAGGCCCTCACCATGCTGTTTTCTATTTCCTCATCACAAGCTGAAAAAAATGTATCTTGCGCAAAAAAGTTATTTCTGAGCTTCAGATAATCCAAGCAACAGGTAAAGTTATGAATTATATGTATGCATAAACACAAGAGTTCATCACTTACATTGCCTCACATTTTAGAAGTGAAAATTAAACTAGACCAAACAGAAAATAACTGCTGAAGTTTCATCATAGCTTAATTGGCCTAGTTATTTTCTCTGCAACTCCATGAGTTTAAGTTATGACTCAGTCTAACTTGGTTGTACAAGTGACTGAGGATAATATTTAACACTTGATGGAAAGTTCCCTGAGCAGCTCTATGACTAAACAATAGAGGATATGATACAATCACACCAGCTAATGAACTTCATTATATAATTTTAAGATGTTGTGTTTATATTTCTTTTTTAATTAAAATTTGAGCTAGCCAAATTCCAAGTAAACTAGAAAAATCTGGTCTGAAAATTGTTTTGATAAATACTAGACATAAGTGTCTTACTGTAAATATTTAAATCAGAGAACTAAAATATTTAGAGACAGACTGGTCTGGTAAGATTACAATTTACATACAGAGCGTTCTGTAACTTGATATTTTGCACTTGTGTGCAGATGATCCTTTGGTTAATCATCAGAGGTATTATGTTCTTTGATAGAAATAGCTTAGGAGTTGAAACTACACAATGAGTTACAACTTTTTCAAGCTGAGTTTAGCTGTATTTTAGTGTAAGTTACTAGACGTAAACACAATTCCTTTCTAATGGAAAATGAATAAGATTTTTCCAAGTATTTAGGGCTGGTCAAGCCCTTACCAATGTTTCAAATCCTAACATATTCTAGTGGAAACCCATATGCTGTTAGACACTCTGATATCCTTCCATAAAGGATTTGAAATGACAGTGTAACTATGACAAAAGCGCAGAACATCCTCCTCCAAGGATAACATAAAGAATAAAAAGAAGAATAAAAAAACAGCTCATAATATAATGTATAAGGAACAAATTAAGAATAGAATAGAAGCTCTAAAGCAAGCTGCATCCAAACTCAACTGCAGCTCTTCACAGTAGACTTAAAATGCCCAAGGACAGTGGATCTTTCCTCTGGTATTGTATTATTGTTAGCATGTCACAATATCTGCGGTTTTGCCAGCATCTGAGCCAAATGTATTATGGAGTTTCAAGGCCTGTGACACTTTTTCTCTGTACTATTCCTGTTAGAGCTCTTCTCCTCTCAGACTAATTCAGCAGCTATCTGCTGGGAAGGGGGTAGAAAGAGGGACAGTAGGGATATAGAGAGAGAGGAGAGAGAAATCTTCAGTAGTAGACAAATTTTCTCTTTTTATCTCCTCCCTTCCCTCCGCCTTTTCCTCTTCTTTTATTTACCTAAATTCAAAGTTTGACAGAAGATAACACTAAAATGGGAACTTACCTTCCGGACAGTTGACCGATGACATTCTAAATCAGTACTGTCACTAAAAGTTTCCTGAAGATCATGTATAGTACATTTTCACAATAAAGAGAAAAAATTCCCTTCAGCCAAAAGCTAAGAAATCAGATTTTCCACTTTCCACGGCAAGTAAAAGTTGTCTAAATGAAACATATATACAAGAGGGCTCATGAACCTCTGCAACATGCACAGAACAAAGCTTTGATTAAAGGATAGTTAAATCCCACATAATAACCACAGGCGTTCCTCATGGAGCCAGAAAGGCTATCAGAAGACTAATATTGTGATAGGTTGCAACAATTAAATATTATTTCTAAATAAACAGACCTCCAGTTTTTATCTGTATGAGCTATTTAAGAATTATGAGTGAGTTTTCTTATATACATAATAAGAAATAAAATGGAAAAAGAGTTTATGTTTGCTGTTTACATACAGAAAAACAAAGTAAGGGAAACTTTTCAATTCTCTATCATGTAATTAATTATCTCATCCATGTGCAGCTACCTGAAGATTAGTTAACCTCCATCAATAAACACACTGAATTAAAAATTTAAGATCCTTATGGACTATGCATTTTTTGTCAAGAGTTATAACCTCTGAGCAACAACTGGTAAATCAATAATTTTTTTCACCAGCACTGAAAATAAATTCAGCCAAGGACGGTAACTGGCGAACCATGAAATTGTGCACTTAAGCAAACTTCACACTGACAACAGAAATGCCAGATGAAATTTATATAGACCTGCTAGTATCACATCTGCTGAGTCTTATTCTCCAGAATCTTCTTACCCAAAATACATTTCCAATGAAAGCAGTAGTCTAACCATTTGCTGTATCAATGTCAGTTTTCAGCATTATATTGATCAAATTCTTGTTCCCTGAAATTTAAGCATCAACAATTATTCCCTTCATCCACAACTTTTGAAAGGAAGGTAGCAGCTAACATTGTGTATGAAAGCTAAGAACAAAATAACTATCTCAGGAACTACTGTACCTTGTCAGAATTTTGGGGATTTGTGAAAAACAAAGAAAAAAACCCAAACCAACATTTATTACAGAACAACATGGTATGCAAGGGTAAACTACATGAGAAGAGTAATTTTATAAAAACAAAAAAGTATTTATGCATACTTTATATTAATGCATTTGTATAACTAGCAAATACTACTTAGAAGATAGGTAAGTATGTTTGGTTTAGAAATAAAGTTAATTCTATTTCCTTCAGTTAAAATAGTGATTGATAGCATTGGATTTACCTTGTAAGTTTTTATTGTCCACTTGGATTTGTTTGGATAGCAGGAAAACTTCATATGACTACTAGAAAAAATACTGAAGTTATATGTAATTCATTAATCTGGAATAACACCAAGAAGATTCTCAATGCTCTGAAAATTAATGTTTCTTCAATTCATTTATATAGTTCTGGATTTACACAAGAAATGGAATGCTACATGTTAAACTACATACAAGCCTAAACCAAAATTTTGCAATACAAATTAATAATGCAAATGATGTGAGAGCACCTTAAGATTAAAAAAAAACCCACACATGCAAACAGATCTATTACAGGAAACAAATACATACTGAATAAGGTCTTCTTCCTTCATTGTTTTCACACCAATATTTAATGTTTGTAACCATAGCCAGTTTCACCTATATTTAATTATAACTTTCCTCAAGAACAATCTTTCCCCACCTAAATTCAGTAGTCACAAATCCAACTACCTATGCTATAAGCAACAACTGACATTCTGCCAAATAAGCACTGAAGAGATCAAAGCACAGATTTATATATTTATAAATCTATAACTTGTAGTATCTCATCTGGGAAACAGTTGTGACAGCAGAATCTTGTGCAAACCAGAGACTCTATTCAGAAAGAACAAACCACCATTTCTCTCAGTTACCTGCCAGTAAATGCGCACAGAGATTCATGAACACATCCAAACACTTTTTCTATTGCCAGAGCAAGGTCTCAACAATAGAAAATGCTGTTCCAAATATTTGACCCTCTGGACCAGAGCACATAAAAACGACCAATGAATTCTATTAATTTAAATTGATTTTATGATAATTTATATCAGCAGAGGTACAATCCATTTTGAAAATATGTTTTTTAAAGTAAGTTTTTTAGAAAGAGTTTCCAGCTCCAACAAACACAGCGTAGTGTTCTTCTCAGTGTATATCTTCCTAGCAAATTACCCTCTCTGTACATAGAGATCCAAGTTAAAATCCAAACTCTAGGAAAAAAAGGAAACAAAAGAACTACGAAGTAATCCCTTAGGTTTTCAGAGTAATCAAAAGCAGCATGTATCAGTCAGGTTTAAATACCCTACTCACAAAATCTCCATCTCTTTTTCCATGCTGGGCAGGTAGAAAAGCAGTCAAAATTGCCCTTGGTGCTCTTCCCAGTCCAGTAAAACAACCTTTTTGCTTAGTTTATCAGTCTGACAAATAGAAACTGTTATAATGAACTTTTTCCACGCTTGCACATGACAAGAAAAGTCCATGCTATGGACTGAAATACCATAACCCCTGCAAAGTCTATATTTAGCCTCTACTCTCTCTGTAATCCCTTATTGTTGACTATAGGTAGCTATCTCATTCAGTGTGACAGCTTGGTTCCCAGATCCAATAGCTGTTAAATCTAGTTTGTTTCCTCAGCAGATTTTGCTGTGTTGCTAGGTGAATTAAGTGTGGAAAGCAATGTAAAACCTTATTTCTCTAGGTCCCAACTGATTTTCTGGGAAGACAGGATAAAATCTCATATGGACTGCACAGGAGTCCAGCCTGTGAACACTCTGAGTACCCCTTGCAGTACTCTTGCCCCCTTAAATAAGCAAAGACAGGGAGTTACCATGACCTCATTCCAACGAGTTGCTACTAAGCAAAAATCCCTACTAGTCTTAAGTGTGTTTTTTGGTATACAAATTCATAGTGAATTTTGATAAACCTATTAACTGTATGCCAACACCAGCAGAAAAGTATGCAAACTGTGTTAAATTCCTTCCTAGCATATTCTGAGCAGTGTAGACAGGAGCTAACTGGCACAGTAAGAGTTAGATGGCAAACAGAAAGTTATTTTCAAGGAGGGATGTCATTACAGTTGCATTACCCTCTGCAGCTGATCATAATACTGATATTTTTTGTGGCCTCATTCAAATATCTATAACAGCAAAAACAATTTTCAATGATATTCTACACCAATCTAAGATAAGGGTAAGAAAATATTTATTATCTCTCTATATCAGGTCTGCTAGTTCTACTGTTATTTTTTAAGAGTTTCCATTTACACATTCAAGTAAATGCGACATTGCAACCAGCAAAGTGATACTGATGTAATTGAGGCAGCGCAATAAGTAACCATTATAATTTCTATTATTACTCACTAATACAATTCAAATCTAAAAATACAAAGGCTATCTTTAATTCTTCTTCAGTAGAAGATGTATTTCTCATCTTTCTTGGCATAGGATGGTGCAGTCCATTGCTGGCTGTCAGAATAACTCTCTAATTATATTAAGAGAATGAGCTGCCAGATTCCAGAGAACTATAATTTAGACCACAGTTCCCTGTTAGTTAGCATATGTTCACACCATCAAAATGTTACTAATGAAACTTGTTGGGTACTTGTTAAAAAAAGCAAAAAACGCAACAACAGCTCGAGGAACCCACGATTTCAAGTGGAAGTTAGAAATACTGATGTTTACCAAATATATATTAAGCCAATTATGTTTCAAGAGCTTTGGAGAGTCCATTCTTTCTCTCATTCATAGTAATATTTTCATCCAGAAAAAAAAAAAAAAAAACCCAAACCAAAACAGCAAAATAAAAACCCCAAGCACTCCCAATTAATATTTACAATGAAAATTACTTACGTTTACAAGATATGTATCTCAAATAATAATAATAATTTTTACATTTAAAATATTACTATTAAAAACATAACTGAAATGCTAAACACAAAAAAATAAGCAGATAGAGTAATTTCCATGAAATTTTCTTTTATGTTCTGATTTTATGAATTTGACCAACACTGCTATTGATTACCAGGAACAACATACCCATGACAGACAGTGCTATCACTACTTCACAGGACAAATAATGAAATTTCATTATATGTAACATTTATTATAGGAAGATAATACTTTCAAAGTAGCTAATTTCCTATAACAACACACCTTCATTTACTCTATAGTAGAGCATGTTTGCATTCAAACTCTTACAACTATTACTGTCTAGGCACCACTGCCATTCTATCTTTAGAAGGTCAGTGTCCAAACTTTTCAAAGTTCAGAATTGAAATATTTAAGGGAGTGAGCTTAAAAAAAAAAAAAAAATGTATGTAACACTGAGAATTCAGTAGAAAAAAGTGGTATTTTTCATCCAACTTGATGTCTAAATTTAAAGGATGTTTGTTATACTTGTTTTAGAAAGGATTAACAGAGAAACAAGAACCACATCACTTCACAGGAGTGTCATGGAAATTAAAATAAACCTTCAGGTTCAGCTTAACAAGTTAAAGGAGGAAAATCTATACATGAAAGGAAATTAATAACTGGTTTGATATGAGAAATAAGTTTTATGAAGATATCCCTTGTCATTCCTTGTGTAATAAGAACACATTCACTAATTTAAAACTACCCAGCATGAGTACTAAGTAAAGAAGAGCTCTAATCCAAAACTAGCATGTTGTCATGCAGTTGAAAGCTTCTTATAATGTAAAACAAAAGGAAAGTTTATAAAAGTTACAGTTATTAAACTTTTTTGTGCATTCACTTTGTTACCTTCTTTAAACCTCCAATATTCTAGAAAATAAAGATTTCTAGATATTTTTCAAAATGCAGCATCCTGCTCTATACCAAATATCACAGAGATCAATGAAAAAATTTTGTCACAAATCCTTAACATGACTTAATTGTCAAATCTGTCTGCAGAGTTAAAATGAAAAAACATACTGATGCTTGGATACATTAAGAAGAGTGTGTGGATATATTAGGATATTAGGAACAGTGTGCGGAATGCTGAACAGAATGGTTCCATAATCCAGATTGAAGGACTTGTAGATACATTCAGAACACCTTTAAGGTAGTTCAACTACTAGTAAAACTTAAATATATAAAGAAAAATATCTAAACCAGAAGAGAGACAAGATTTAAAGAGGAAGAAAAAGTATGAAAATAAAAAAGGTTTACCAGAATTTTCTAATTCTAAAGTCACTTTCCACTGCCATCTTGATTGCTTCCTACAGACATGCAACTAATCCACAAGGCCATGGATTTAATTGCTGTACATAAATTTAAGTCTTGAATTGCATCTCCACTCCTATCCATGGAGTTTTTCACTCCTCCTCTTTCCATTTATTTAATCTTATATTCTGTGTCCCAGAAGATCTCAGAAATCCCATTCATCCAAAGATTATCCATTTTTTCCTTAATGCAGAAGTAATTTTTGACACTTCCCTTACTAAATTCTGAAATCTCACCATGTCTTCAGAAATATAAACCTGTTATTGGCATTTCAAACACCATGTCCTTCACTTGGTTGGATGATTAGCAAATCAGCCTCTCATTGCAGGGGAAAAATAGGGGAAGACGACAATTGTTTTTCTCTGAAGTGAACAAGCAGTGATTAAATTTTAGTTTAAAACCTTCTGAATGTATCTGATTGCTGCAAATTGATCTAGTATCCTATTTCCTGCTACAGCAGGGACTGGTGCTTCAGATAAAAAGATGAGGCACCTTCAAGATTCATCCAGCGTATGTCCTTGTTTGTAGTTGGGAAGTCTTTCTGACCCCTGTGGAGGCCAGTGTCTGAATCCCTGAGGCATACGATTTGATTTTCTTTACCATCTTCACTACACAGAGCTATGTGTTAACATTGTAGAATTAAAATGGAGGTTAATGTTCCGCTACTGTGTGTAGGCATAAAGGGGAGGCATGAAGTGAAAGCAGAATGAGTTTATACTGAGAAAGATTTTACATCTTTAATCACCTTGAATAGCACTTCACTGAAAAAAAACCCCATGAAATTCAAATTTGCTACACAGTAGAGATATAATTTGCTCTACAAGAATGCAAGAATGATCTTCGTACAGCACCACAAACATCCTTTTATATTACAGTGAGTTAAAGCAAAACTATTTTGGTTCTCTAAACATTGTTGGGAGAAGGCAGTTTTTCTAGAAACTCTAATGAAACTACCTAGCATTTTGTTCTAATCTTTTTCCCAAACCACTGTGCAGAAAGAACCAGGGATGCTGCATTCTGTACAATCTGCAGAAAGAAATCCTATTAACTTTGTCAGATTGAACCTTGCTGTTGATATAACTAAGTTTCTACCCTATTCAGCCTGACTCTAATAGCAGGTCAATTTCATTAGCAGAAAGAGGAAGGGCAATAATAAATAGCTGACACTATCTCCACTGGGACACAGTGGTTACATCACACATTGAAGTGACAATCTTTCTGAACACTACCTAAGGAAAAAAAGATAAGACATTAGTAACTGTCATCTATCCAAAAAATATTATTTGGGCCTCTGTAGTCTACCCAAATTTCATCACTTGCTTTCAAATTTAGCATGTCAGGTGCAGGTAAAGAAGTTTTAAGTTATATAATTTGCTGAGGTACATTACAAGCTGTATTCATAAAGGTAAAAAAATACACTAGAAAGAAGAGTAGAGAGTAGAAGAATTATAATATGGGAGATAAAGGTATAAAGAAGGTAAAAGCAGAAAAGTGACAGTGTGAGTTCTGTGAAATTATCATGCACTCCACATATTTTTAAAATTAAAAAAAAGATTGTCATTGACTACTGAGTTAAGGTAGGTAAAATAAAACCAAAATGAAAACACTTGACATTGATTCTGTGTAATGACAAGGATATACAGCAAACCATGGGATATACTGAAAAAAGTACCCAGTCAAATCCTCTAATTTTAGAAATTAATTGGAGTGACATGCTTGCACATTTTGAAAAGCAATAGCACAAGATGAAGCAAGCTTGAGATTCAAATTTTAGGATATAATATATATAGAGAATTCATATTGTCTATTTTTCTGCTCAGTATGCTTGAAGCTTGCAGTTGCCTACAGTTTTAGCTTATCACAGTACCTGCTTATAAAGCTTGTGAAAGTTTTTTGAGATTATAAGATTCTGAACAGTTTGTTTAGATCTTCAAGTGCACTGTGAACCTGCATGTATTTCCACATAAACTGCACTGTCTCATATTCTTGAAAAAAAAAAAAAAAAAAGGGAATTGAATTTACCGTGTGGAGGCAGCTTACATGCTGGATTTCAGTCAGTGAATGAGTTGACAGGTCTGGGAACTACAGACTGTAACATATTGGAAGGGGTCTTAAGTAGATTTTGCCACTCAGCAATACAACAGTTATTCAATATGAGGGAGATTTTCCTGTCTTCACTTCTGATCTCTGTTTCTGAACTAAACCGCTACATTTTTCTGCTTGGTCTTATACTTCTGATTCTTATCACATCCGTTTTTCTTCAACATTAATAGTAGAGAAGAGTTCATCATAGAAGTGCTTTTATGAAATAAAATTACTGTGCAAACTCCAGAAAAGAAGACAGTCTAACCACCTCTGGCTATAAGAAGCCACAACGTATACATCTTTCTCTTCTCAGGTAGAGAAAGAAAATCCTGCAACATGTAAAGACTCTGTGATTAATTAAATGGTAATACCAAACAAACCTAATCAAGATCACGAAAGTAAATCTCACTGGGAGTAAAATAGGCATGGAATGTGATTGGGAACAAAAGACTCCTATGAGGACACTAGCAACAAATCAAGACCAAGGAAAATGCCTGTTTGCTGTTAATCAAGGTAGGAAATCTAGTAATGAAGGAAGAATACCAGCAGATGTTAGTACTGGATTTCCTCTTCCAGCCTTTAAAAGTGAGATCTACTCTCAGTACTCCTTACTGAATTTAATGACTGTCTCAAAGTCTGAGGAAGCAAAACATTACCATCAAGAGTAAATCGGTGTGGAGAGGAGGACCATCACTTGATCAGACTGGAAATACCAAATCCATAGGACTGCATGAGAATCAAGGACAATGAGAAACAACATTGCTTTGAGACTGCTGTCATATCTGAGAGACTGTACCTTTCCAGCACTACTACTACTGCTGCTACAAAAAGGGGGAGGCGAAGTTGTTCTCAAAGAGAGAAGGGAAATGAATGAGTACCAAGAGTAAAACCCAAGTCCAAAGATTTCCTGTGTGAGCCAAACCAAGCATTTACTGTCTCTCAAATATCTTTCCCATTGACTAATGGCAGCTCACCACTACTAGTCTCGATGATTGTTAGAAAGCATTGCCACAATACAAAAATAAAGCACTGCAAAAATCGGCGCTCAGCAGCCACAAAGAGTAGCCTTTGTTCTGTAAAAAAGCCTGAATATGGTTACAAAATGTTTCCTCAACATTCCCCTGCTGTCAGGGCACTAAGAGTGCAGCAGCACAGAAACCCCTGTAACAGAAAAACAAGGTGTGTGAGGACATATTAACAGAAAACTGAACCTTTCTTAAGAAGTGGAATAAATCCCATTGGGAAATGAGGATACTTATTCCTTACAACCTAAATAGGAGATTTCCAAGAACTTTGGATGTACTAGTAAATAGGCAGATTCCCCACCACATACACATTCAGCATTCCTCCTATCTTTCAGATAAGCTCCCGCATCTGAAGTTCTGACAAAAACTGGAACATCTACAGTTGTGACTTGCTAAATTAAACTAGAATTCATTTACTTCTTTTCAGATGAAGATTATAATATACATAATTTAGTTAATACACAAAGTACTGCATTAGAGTTGGAACTGTGCTGCACGTTAAAGTACAGCATTAATGGTGTGGGGCAGGGGGTACAGTGCTCTGTAGAACGTAGATGGTGAGTATAAAAATAAAATGTCAAAAATAACAAGAATCAGAACTGTTAAATTATAAACGAACAGAAAGGTCTCAGAAATAATGTGCAAATAAAGACCTGCTGTTTTAATGCAGACAGAGGAAAGAAAAAGAAAAAAGAGAAAAACTGAATTTGACACCCATCCATATATTATGCATAACACCACAGTGTTAAAGATCACATAAATATATAAATATTATAGAATATTTATGTATACTATAAAATAATATATAAATATTAAATTATTATAAAGATCACTCTTGAATGCTGCATTCCCACCATTCATAAAATGTAATTATTATATATTTGCTAGTTATTTCTACAAATTCTGAAACATTTGTCAAAAGTTTATATACCTTTGATTGATATGTGACGTGACTGTGTAATGGTAAGTATTGTGTAAAGTGGTTGGGTTTGAAAGAAAAACTTTCAAGAAATAAAACACAAAATGAACTATCTTACATTTCTCTGAAGGGACATTAAGGGTCTTCAGTGTTTGGCATACTTTATATAAAGTATTATTTCCTGAATTTAAAAAAATCTTGTCTCGTTTACCTGAGAACTAAAGTAAAAGAAAAAAAAATTATATGCCACACTTTACACACAAATATTCCTGATAGAATGCATTAAGCCTAGTCACGTTAACTCTTAGAGCAATATTTTGGATCTTGGTTCCATAGTTCAAACAACTATGGAAGTTTCATTTAAGTATTATGACGAAAAAGTGTATATATATATTATATATAGAAGAATCCATTCACCTTTATTTTATCCAGTGATTTTCCGACCTGTATCAACTTATGTCAGTTGACAATTTGATACTTTTAACAATTCCATTTAATTAATTAGAAATCAGACACAACTTTGGTTTCTTGAGTACAATTGTGAAAAACTTCAATAAAGTTCTAAAAATTAATAATTACTCAGAAAAGGTAAATCACAAGAAGTTAGAAAAACACTTCTTAAGTCTAGCAGAGTATAAGAGAACAGTGAATGTTCCTTGTATAAGTTTCAGTAAATTTTTCAAAGCAGTGTTCTACAGCAGTCTAAAGCCATGTCCTGGAAATGCAGTCTGGATGGATGGGCTGCACAACATAGGAAAAGATGTTGGATCAGCAACCAATGACTCTTGCAGTGAGATTTTCCTTGGGGTTAATACTGGAGTATATACTGTTTAATTCCTGTGTAAGGGATCCGACCAAAAGGATGAAAGAGATGGGCTCTGGGGAGACCTTATTGAAGACTAACAGTACTTAAAGGGGGCTTTTAAAAAGAGGAAGAGTGAGTATTTACACACATAGATGATGATAGGACAAGGGAGAATGGTTTTAAACTAAAAGAGGAGAGATTTATATTATGAGGGATTTCTCCACTGTGAAAGGGGTGCGACATTGGATGGAACAGGTTGCTGAGAGAGGTGGCAGATGCCCCATTCCTGCAAACATTCAAGTTCAGGTTAGTGGAGGCTCAGAGTAGCCTGGTCTAGTTGAAGGGGTATTGGACTAGAGGATCTTGAAAGGTCCCATCCAACTCTAACTATTCCATTATTCTATGGTTTAAGCTTTCACTAGGTTTGTAGATGGTGTCAAACTAGGGGACTAGTCAGTAGACTGGAGGGGAGAGCAACTTTTCAAAGAGAATGGATCAAGAGAAATCTTAAAAATTTCCAGACACTAATATAATATCCTGGATGTATGAGAGATCTTATCCTTTGCAAGACTTCAGACTGCAAAAACCCCTTGGTGGTCATGGTAAATAATCTGAGAAGTGTGCCTTTCCAGTGATGAAAGGTAACTGTATACCAGACTTCATTTGCCAGACTACAGCCCTTAGGTCATGGGAAGAGGTGCTTTTCATTTGTTTAGCCTTTTAGGAATGAATAAAGTCACATACAAGGTGATTGGGAGTTGGAGTACCTGACACAAGGACAGGATTGGGCACCTTGGTTTGTTTAGCTTCAGAAGCTAAGGGGAAAACCAGCTGCAGACTTACACTACCTAATGAGTATGGGGTTGGGAGTGGAGAAAAGGAATAAAGAGAAGACAGAGTTTAGCTCTTCCAAAGGGAAAACAGCAGAAGAAAAGCAAAGGAAAAAGGGAAAACAGAGGAGAGGAAAGAGTTAAAAACTAATAATCAAAAAAACCCCACAAACAACAACAAAAGCAAAAAACAAACACCAAGCACAAACACCATAAAATACTGCAAGGGATATTCCAAATACAAATAAGGAGGAAAAAAAAATCCCAAATCCACTGAAGGAATGGCCAAACCCTTGGTCAAGTGTCCATAGATATTGTGGAATTCTCATTCTTGGTGATACTCAAAAATCTGACTGGACAGTGCTATTGTTTAATTTGGATCCAAGTTCACAGTTGGTTCTGCTTAGAGTAGGAGGAGGACAAAAGGTCCCTTCAAGCTTAATTTATTCTTAAATCCTATGATTATATTCTAGTTTTCATTGTTTATCTGAGCATTGTTCAAAATACCAGTGTTAGATCACAGAACTCTTCCTAAGACTTATGTTAGTTCTACCTTTATTCCAACTTCAATCTTTATATATCAAGAGGATTTTTTACTAGTTTCTGACATAAGTACTCTTCCACTACACATTTACCTTTGAAAGAAATAAGTTATTTGAAAGCTAAATTGCATTTCTTGTTTTGGAAAATCAGAATGATGAAACTGAAATAAAATCTCCAGCTAAATGTTACTGAGAATATTAAAAATCACATGAATTATGAGCGTGTAAAAAGCAAATATGAAAACCTTTAGACCAGCTGTTAAGTAACATTTGAAAGCCAAGTGAAGTGAGTTTGTAAAATAATGCACCAGATGGAAGAAATATGTATACTCAGGGAATAACTGTTTCATTATCTGCTATTCTAACTTACTTTCAGATATGCACTCATCACCACTGAAGAAAACTGCTTCGCTCCTTGTAATACCTTGAAATAATAAAAATTATTCTTTATATCCCAGTCCTTTTTTTTGGTCCTTTTTTTCCTCTTCATTAAAAGAACAGTAAAAGTAGTAATAAAAAAAAATAAAAACAAATTTCAGGTATTTAAAAAAAATATAAAAAAAATCTGATGTTTTTTATATATAACTTCTGCTTAAAATTGATCGTTTCCTACATTTGTAATATTTTGTATGTACAGAACTATATAAAAATTGCTCTAATTGGCAACAATAAAGGATATGTTAGGCAACTTCTCCAGTACATGCATACATATAAAATACATATGCTAAAAATGGCACTGTTAAACAACATATTAACCTGAAACCTGATAGAGAAAAGTGTACCAATATGAGCTGTACTAATAGACTGACAGGAAATAAGGAAGCTTCAAATTAGTTTATTAACACATAAAAGAAAGATATTTTCATTTCAGTTTCCTCAGAATGTCAATGAAATTGACAAAGTGTGTTGGGTTTGAGTGGTAAGGTTTTGGTAGTGGAGGGGCTATGGGAGTGGCTTCTGTGAGAAGGTGCCAGAAGCTTCTCCCATGTCTCATAAAACCAGTGCCAGCTGGCTCCAAGGCTGGCCAAGGCTGAACCCAGCAGAGACTGAGGTAACATCTCTGGGATAACATATTTAAAAAAGGGAAAGTTACTGCTCAGGAGAAACTGATGTAAGAGAAGAGACAGTGAGAACATGTGAGAGAAACAGTTCTTCAGACACCAAGGTCAGTAAAGGGAGAGGGAGAGGTGGTGCTCTAGGTGCCGGAACAGAGATTCCTCTGCAGTCCATGGTGAAGATCCTGGTGAGGTAGGCTGTCCCCCTGCTGCCCACGGAGGCCTATGGGGGAGATACAGATATCTACCTGCATTCTATGGAAGACACCCTGCTGGAGAAGAGGAAAAGTGTGAGGAGTCCTCCTCATGAGCAGGAACGAGTGAGAGAGACAAGAAGTCATGGGCTAACAACAACCCTGATTGCCCCTCCCCCTGAACCACCGAAAAAGAGGAGGTAGAGAAATAGGAATGAAGTAAAGCCTGGAAAGAAAAGAAGGGTAGAGGAAAGGTGTATTAAGGTTTGGGTTTACTTTTCTGATTTGATTGGTAATAAATTCAACAAATTCAACAATATTCCCCAAGCTGAACCTGTTTTGCTTGTGATGGTAATCAGTGAGTGATCTCTCCCTGCCCTTATTTTGACCCATAAGCCTTTCATTATATTTTCTTCCTCCTGTCCAGCTGAGGATGGGAGTGATAGAACAGCATTGGTGGGCACCTGGCATTCTACCATGATCAACCCACCATAAAAAGATATGCTACTCTGCACACAGCAATTAATTTTCTACGTGTGAAATCTATGCATGGTCCTCAGTTGCTGCAAATCCAGCAATGCCTTGACTTACAAAGTCTTAGGATACTGGCTGATTTTTTTGCACACTGTATGCTTTAGATCAGAGTTTTTCCACATTAAGTTTAGTATCCATATATGCTGGCATATACTAAGAAATGTTACTCGCATATACTGTTTAATCTGAAGCAAATCTCAGGACCAAATCAAACTGTTTGTTATTTGACCCCTATTGTAATGGGCAAAAAAATGCTTTCAGAGATAAAACTTTGTGATAAAAACTATAGAACAGAGTGTGGTGCAGACATCAAATACTAATGTACTTTCTCTCAGCGTTTTGTTAAAACAGGCATGAATTCCTTTGTTGTCAGCATAGGTTTTAATGTTGCAGTAAAATGAAATTAGTACCCAACGTATAGAGATTAAAAAAAGATGGTTTTCTTTGTTTTTGTTATGACTGCAATGACTTCGCCTAATCACTGCAGCAAGTTGTGGAAGAGGCAGAAAATTAACTGAAGCTGCCGACTGCATGGAGGATAAAGTCATTGCTGTAAATTTTCAGCTGTGCTGTACTATCTTATTGACTACACACTACAAAACCAGAGGATGTTCAGCTCATATGCAGGCAGAAAATAAAGGCTTTTCAAGTCCAGATGTCTTAATGCTGATGAAAAGATAAAAGTTGAATTCTGAAGTGTTAATGTTTTGTTTCTAAAATATTTTAATTTTAGTTTTTCACCCCTTAAGGCACTTTCTTTTGCTGTTTTCTTTAAAGCTACCAGAAGGTTGAAACTTGCAGAGTAAGAGCTATTTATACACTTCAATTTTCAGTCTTTATGATTTTTGTAGAAAACATATTGTTATTTAAGAATAAAGCAGTCAATTCAACATACAAAAACACCATAGTGTAAAAGAAGCTAGCTAAGAACCAGACAGTTAAATTCATTTCTCTTCTCTTTAGAGTGCAAATCCTTACTTAAGGAGTAATGAAGGAAGGCTTGCTTGCCTGAGCTACCTGTAACACAGTTCAACAAAATCTAGTCCAGCAATAGCATGAAGCTGTATTAAGAAGAGTTCTCTTATCTATTCTAAAATCCACAGAAACTCAGTCAGTAGTTCCAAAGTCACATACAACTAGCAGAAAAATCAGATCAGTGTGAGAAGCTCTCTGTAGTTATAGCTGCAGTGCATAGGGAGATAAAACTGATTTACACAATCTTTAAAAAACATATAGGCAGGTAGCAGCTTGAACTGAACTCTGGTTCATTCCTAGATTCAGAACTATCTGTGATTTGGAAACAAGCAACTCTGTTAGGAACTGTCAGAGCTTTATTTGTACCTGTTGTGAATGAGTGTTTTAGGTTGCTCAAAGAATCACTAACAAAGATATTGGCAAAAGCTGGTTTAATATAAAAGTGAAACCATTAAAAAGTTCATTGGGGAGGTTCTACTACTTACTAAATGGTTAAAGTACACAGAGAAAAATTGAACTAGACTCTAAAATCAATCAAAAACTGAAAAGAACCTAAAATTATCTACTTGGAGGCTAGGGATGGAAAAGGGTGAGGACTTTCTCTCAGCGTTTTGTTAAAACAGGCATGAATTCCTTTGTTGTCAGCATAGGTTTTAATGTTGCAGTAAAATGAAATTAGTACCCAACGTATAGAGATTAAAAAAAGATGGTTTTCTTTGTTTTTGTTATGACTGCAATGACTTCGCCTAATCACTGCAGCAAGTTGTGGAAGAGGCAGAAAATTAACTGAAGCTGCCGACTGCATGGAGGATAAAGTCATTGCTGTAAATTTTCAGCTGTGCTGTACTATCTTATTGACTACACACTACAAAACCAGAGGATGTTCAGCTCATATGCAGGCAGAAAATAAAGGCTTTTCAAGTCCAGATGTCTTAATGCTGATGAAAAGATAAAAGTTGAATTCTGAAGTGTTAATGTTTTGTTTCTAAAATATTTTAATTTTAGTTTTCACCCCTTAAGGCACTTTCTTTTGCTGTTTTCTTTAAAGCTACCAGAAGGTTGAAACTTGCAGAGTAAGAGCTATTTATACACTTCAATTTTCAGTCTTTATGATTTTTGTAGAAAACATATTGTTATTTAAGAATAAAGCAGTCAATTCAACATACAAAAACACCATAGTGTAAAAGAAGCTAGCTAAGAACCAGACAGTTAAATTCATTTCTCTTCTCTTTAGAGTGCAAATCCTTACTTAAGGAGTAATGAAGGAAGGCTTGCTTGCCTGAGCTACCTGTAACACAGTTCAACAAAATCTAGTCCAGCAATAGCATGAAGCTGTATTAAGAAGAGTTCTCTTAACTATTCTAAAATCCACAGAAACTCAGTCAGTAGTTCCAAAGTCACATACAACTAGCAGAAAAATCAGATCAGTGTGAGAAGCTCTCTGTAGTTATAGCTGCAGTGCATAGGGAGATAAAACTGATTTACACAATCTTTAAAAAACATATAGGCAGGTAGCAGCTTGAACTGAACTCTGGTTCATTCCTAGATTCAGAACTATCTGTGATTTGGAAACAAGTAACTCTGTTAGGAACTGTCAGAGCTTTATTTGTACCTGTTGTGAATGAGTGTTTTAGGTTGCTCAAAGAATCACTAACAAAGATATTGGCAAAAGCTGGTTTAATATAAAAGTGAAACCATTAAAAAGTTCATTGGGGAGGTTCACTCTACTACTTACTAAATGGTTAAAGTACACAGAGAAAAATTGAACTAGACTCTAAAATCAATCAAAAACTGAAAAGAACCTAAAATTATCTACTTGGAGGCTAGGGATGGAAAAGGGTGAGGATAAAAAGGAAAAAGGGAGTTGCTCCCATGGAGTTACAAGGTTCACAATGGACCCCTTTGCCAACCTAAGTCCTGAATTGGCCAATCGTTAAGATCTAAAGGTTTAAACATTACTTAAACTTAGCAGCACTTAATAGATAGCCTAATTTAAACAATTTAACAAAAGATTCTATAGCATTTACTATAAGCACGTGTCACAAATACTCCACTACAGCACAATAGTAACTCGCTTACAGGCTTAACTTGCTTAAGAATCTAACATATTTAGGAATCTGAGAGAGCAACATTCGTAATAGATTTCCTGTAGTGTATTCCCACTCCCACACGCACAGCTCTAAAGACTATGTACAAGGTATATAACCATGAAAAATTCTCCTCGAGTTCTATGAAGTACTCAGGTAGGATGCTTTTGCATCTTCTCAACAAGTGAAGGGTTGAGCCTTGATGAATGGAGCTATCAGCCATTGCTCTGTGGTCAATGTTCCGTGGTGAACTTCCAAGTGTAGTCAACTTGAGAGCTCTCTGTCTCTGAGAGATGTTCCACTCAGAGACATTGCTGGTCGCAGTCCACTGTGGTCCAGGAGAGTTCAAAGGGTCTCACAGAGGACTGCTGTTTATAGGGTTGCAAGAGAGTTGGCTTTAGTCATAGTAATTTTCTATCCTGGCCTCAATTTGGGTTGGTAACTTTCCTAGAAAGTTTGACAACAAATACATCGCTCCACTTGGGTTGTTATTCAGGCATGAAAAATATGTTTTCAAAGCTGCTAATTAAAAACCAGGAGCTTGTTAGCACTAGCTCCTGGCAGCAGGCAGAGTTTCTGATAAGCTCAAGAGAACCTTAGCCCAGGTGCTGTTCATTAAGGTCAAGGCCTAATGAGTGTTTCTGATATAACAGTGTAGCTCTAGGAAAGGGGGGAGGGAATGCATCATTACCTTATGTCAGCTGATAGGTAAAGTCCAACTTCAGTGTTACTCAGCAGACAGGAAGATGGACTTTAGAGGGCCCTAGGCTCTATTTTGATCTGACAATTTTGATGAAAAATGTTTGTACAACAACTATTGAAAGTTAGCCTTAGGAAGGAAGATGGAGGAGAAAAATATAACTATGACCACATCGTGATCTGGATGTGAGCTCTGTCCATATAGAACTGTTCTATATTTTAAACTTCCCAGTAATTCAGATAAAGGTCAAAAGCATTAAAGTATATGTGCTTACTGATAGCATCCAGGCAACCCAGAGAAAAAAAGTTGGGCCTGTGCTATCCTTTCACATGAAAACAAGTTTTCACTTACTGGAGCGTGCATGACTGACATCCGTCCGTGACCACATATTCCATTACAAGATGCTTATTGTAATATCCCTCAGCAAATGTAAGACAAGAAGTCAGTGAGGCTCTTTCCAGACTGGCTTGATGTTAAGTTCAGCAGTGCAGTATGGGAGTTTTAATCTGCCAGATAGGGACATCTGGCCTGCTATAAAATGGGGAGATAGTTTAAAGCTCACTGTACTTCTCTCTTTCCAGTCTCAGGCTGCAAAATAAGTCAGTTTAAATCAAGCCTGAACTACCAGCTGCCATTAAGTCCTTTGTGGGATCTAAGCTATCTCTGCACTGGGAAAGGTAACTGGAAGAATGATAGAGGTATATACAAACACAAACTGTTCCATACACATGCTTCTTAAAAACAGGGTTTTTTGCAGTTCATGCTCTCAGAATTTAGCAGTCTTCCTATGAGAAGTTTCTGTCTACCTAAGCAACACCCACCTCTCCCACCCGACCTAACTTCCTCTGATGAAGCAATGGCCAGGAGTCTCACTACAGACTTTCATAACAAGGAAAAATGTTTGGGAAAATCTAATAATAAAATGGTTACAAAAGCCTCAAGGGCGCTGTGATATTTCCTTTAGAAACATCAGAGGATATGGGCCAAAGAGACCAGTGCAGTGTTAACTGCATCCCACTAAAATACCTGGCAAGGCAAGGTAAAAAAAAAAAACCACAAAAAACCCACAAAAATCCATATTATCCTTCCCTCTGAAATACACTAATTCCACCCATTCCAGACTAAAAAACCCAAAACCAAACAACAAACAAAAACAAGTAAACAAACAAAAAAGTCTAAACAAAAGTTAAAGATATAGATTTTAAGGAATCACAGATTCAGGCTGGCAGGGGCTCAGGAGGCTCGTAGTCCAGCCACCCAAACATGGTAGGGTCTGGTCTGAGGTCAAACAGATTGCTCAGTGTTTTATCCAGTCTGCTCTTGTTAACCTGAAAGGATGGAGACTGCACAGCCTCCTTCACTCCTTGACTGTGGTTATGGGGAAAATACCTTTAAAGACAATTGTAATCTCTTGTGTCAGTTTGTGCCCATCATACTTCTTTTCCTGCCATGCATGACTGCAAAGAGTCTGGCATCTGATATATTTTACATGAAAATCATGTGTAAAAACAGTAATTGTATAAAATACAGGAAAGTCTTTGAAATACAGACTGAAACTGACATTTTCAGCTTGTGGAAGAAGAGTATAGAAATATCCCACCTTCTCTGTCTAGTAAGTTTTAAGAAACCACCTGTGGGTTTTGTAGTGTCCCTGACCCAGCAATCATACTTTGAAAGCATCAGCTAAAGCCCTTCAGGCAAGGCAGACAGAGAAGTGCCAGATTTCAGAAGACAAATTTACCTGGCTTAAATATTCAACATTTCTGAAATAAAAGCATTTACAAGCATTTCAGCTTGGGGTCAGAACTACTGCAGTCCCAAATATAGGAACCCTTGAAGCTTTGTGATAATAGACACATTCTCAAGAGTATGCTTTTTGGTTTAAACACTGAGTTCCATTGCAAGAAAAATAAAAAACAGTGACAATCCTATATGCACTTGCTGCAGACATTTGTTAGAACTGCTTCACAAACATCCCTTTCTCAGCATAGCCCTTTAGGCTCTTTATAAATATTAATTTACAGAATACCCAAGAGGCATAAAATTTTTTTTCCTGATGAAAAGAGAAGACAGACAGAACACTTATTCCCAGCTTCACACAGGAAATCTTCAGCAGAGCAAGAAACTGAACCTACATACCTTACTTTCTCAGACAGAGTCTAGTGGTACAGCTTCTTTTCTCTACAGTTACTACTCAGCTGTTATGATCTTTTGGAGATCTGAGATTAAATATTGACAAAGAGACAGAATCAGGAAAGAGGTGCTCAGGTGGGAGACCAGAAGCTGTGCTTGCCAACAAATGATTGGTTACAATGCATTATAGAATCCAATTACCTTCCAATAGAAATTTCTGCAGAAAAAACAAACAATGTTCATCTGACAACTCCATGATATGCAAGCCAATTGTAAGGGGTGAGATTTGTTGCTGTTTATTTGGGGTTTCTGAAAGCTTTTGCACTTGGACAGGTGGTTCAAACTTGGAAAAACAGACAGATAGAAATAGTATTAAAAAAAGTAAATCAAAATCTGCATACCAAAAAATCTCACTCTATGTCCTTCTGCTGATATAAACAAAGTAACATGGTCATGTTATTATAGAGATTTGCTTTTTAATTTGAAGGAATTTTGCATGTGAAATTTCCCTTCTGTTATCCCTTAACTTTAATAGAAATAAATGTTATAACCAGCCACCAAAAAAAAAAAAAAAGTATGATAGAAAAAACAGTGTTAGCTAAGTTCAGTTAATATTGACACAATGTTTTGTTTTGTTTCTCTACACATTCACATAAAAGTGAGATGGCACTATGTTCTCTCAGTCTCTCACACTCACAGAAGGATTTTAATTCTGAAGGCTCTTCTTCACAGTTATACAGTTGAGATTTCCATGTTTAGTAGATGAATTAGAGAGGGAAAATGCTTGTCTTGACCTAAATGTCTTCCACCACAGGTAGGAAGGTGGGATAGACTAGTACCTTTCCACAGTTCAATAGTTATCAATATCTGTAACAGCGACACCACAGACCAAATGCTACTGCTCTTGATAAATTCTGAACATGTTCACACAAGTGCTCTGTATCAGGGAAAGAGAAATGAAGGTGACCTCAAGAGCATTGAAGTTACGACAATCATGGAAACAATTTCAAACACTTACTGATTTCACAGAACCCTGCTTCTTCAGTACTGTTTTATGTGCCTTTCAAATACACAACATAATTCTGTGAAGAAACCTTCCAGGCTGAGAAGTACATTTGCACTCTCCTACTACTCATTTTTTATAATTTTGTCTGGATTGTTCTTCTCACATCATCAGTAAAAAACAAAAATAAAACATAACCAAAAATCAGATGCAGAGTTTCCCTTTTTGTTTTCTGCCACCATCACTGATGGGCTCAGCCTTGTCCAGTGGTGGATCCATCTTGGAATTAACTAGGATTGCCTCTGTCAGACATGGGGGAGGCTTCTAGCACCTTCATATAGAAGCCACCCATGTAGCACATTCTCCTACCTCCCACCCTCTGCCAAAAAAACCCCAAAACAAACAAAACAAAAAACCTAAAACTTGATATGCTAACCCAATACATATTTTTTTCCTAAATCTGGACCAAGATGAAATTTTGACAGAAAATAAGCTGTTGACCTATCATTGGTGTGAACATCTCAGCATACCCAAACATACCATTCCTGGTCACGTAACTACCGATTACTCTAACTAAATCTGAGATACCAGACAAAGTACTAGAATTTTCCACGTCAGAAGGAACAACCTGATTGCAAAGCAGTCAATGAAAATCATACCTATAACATAGTAGAGTCACATCCAATTATATTAAGATATTTTTAAGTGTATGCCTTCATTCAGATGCTGCATACAAGACACTGATCTGTGTTCAAGAATCTATTTTCTCATGAGTAGCCTTAGAGATCAGATAAAATAAACTACCTGTTCTAGCTTGTCAATTTTCCCCTTAACTATTAATATTTTTTACTTTTTTTGTTGTTTATTCAGCAGTTATACATTCAATTACACACATTTCACACCATTTCCCCACTAATTTGTTAATCATTTCTGTACCACAGCTTTTATTCACAGTACCAAGTGACTAGATTAAGAGATTCTTCTCAACCAGTTTCATAAATGCCTAGTCTTCTATAGATCAAATTCCTTCAACTCTTGTTGTTCTACTTGGCTAATATCTACGAGTCAACAAAATTCCTCTTTACTTTAGTTCAGAAATGCCATTTTTTTAGGTATGGGAAAGTGTTTTAAAGCTTCTGAGCTTTCCAAAAGTCTTGTGTTTCTTCATTCTAAGGAATATCATCAGTGTAATTCCAGAAAGCAGACTGTAAAACTGCAGAACACCACCAGCAGTTTTTTAGTAGGTTCCAGATATTCTTCAAATTGCTCCATAAATGTCTGTTAAAATAAAACAAAAACTCCAACATGTACAATAGCTCTCTCAAAGAACTTAACTTCCAGTAAAGTAGCTTTTTCTTGAACAAAAATCCTCCATTAAGTACCAGATCTTAGTATCCATTAGAGAGAAAGAATTTTCAAAAATCTCTAAATAATGGTGAATCTGAAAAGTTTTACTTGGCTGTTTTAAGGAGTATAGTACTTATTTTCAGTGTTAGAATTAAATTTTCTCCTTTCCTTAACAGCTTTGCTGTGCAGAGGAACTTTCTTTTCAATAGTATAAAGATTTGGTCTAAATATATATACACATGCACACATATATGCCTTGCTAAACACAGAAAATTTATATTTGTATTAAACAGCCATCTCTGCACACTGTTTGGACAATAAATAATGGTGAGTTACAGTTACTCGTACGTGTATTTTGTAGATACAGAGACAGCTTCATGTGCCTCTATTTCTCGTTCCATGCATCTTTACAAACAGTATATTTTAAACACTCATGTAAGTGAATGATTAAATTGCATTATTACGAGACATGTAATTTCAGAGTTTATTAAAAGAACATTTCTAAAGATTCACATTCCTGTAGGCAACAGCTGGTGATAGAAAAGGAACAGCTGTTGGTTTTCAACAGCTGGTGACAACAACCATTGATGAGAGATACTATGTTTTTTGATAAAGAAGAAAAACACCATCACTGTTTCTGCACACTAAAACTAATACATTTGCAACAGGAATTAAAAGTGTTTGTTTGCCTTATTAAAAACTCAAGGCATGTCTACAACTGGTAACAGAGCAAGAACTGACAAAAAAATCAAAACCACCAAAAACCAACTAAAACAGCAAAACAAACAAAGGAACAAATTTGAGTCCAAAACATACACTAATTTCGATCTAAAGATGGAATAGCACAGCATTGTGGCAGATGACCTTAGTAATAAGCAGACACCTATTTTTATGGTAGACAGGTTTGAAGTTTCCATATCTTGCCCTATTACACAAACACCTCCTTTGAAGGGTTTTCATGCATCTGCTGAAGTCCTGATAAATTTGCAGGATAACTTTCCAGTTTTGGGGAGGCTGTGCACAAGTACCACTGTCAGTGTACACAGTTCACTTAACATGCATAAGAGTGGCTAAATCTCTATATACCAATCATTTTCCCTGAACTACAAAGTCCATCTCTTATCTTAAATATAAATATTTTCTTATTGTTACAAACTGCCTAGAATGAAAATTAGATCATTTCAGAAGAGGTACAAGAATTATACAATAAGTTAGAAAACTGCAGAAAGATCATTTTTTCAATAAGTTTCTTTAATCAGAAACTATTTCATTATCATTTCTATTACCTAAAAGCTCCAGTCACACTTTGTTGATGGGTATGTTCTCTTTGTTATGCCAAGGGAAAAATGTTCCAAGGCACTTCTTTGGCAGTGCTTATAGGGAGTCAAGGCCTTTTCTGTTTCTCACATCTCCCCAAGGGGAGGCTGAGGATGTAGAAGTGTGGAGGCAATACATATGGGACAGCTAACCTCAACTTATCAAAGGGATATTCCAGACCATAGGATGTCTTCTGTATGGTGCATATACAGCTTAGAGAAGAAGGAAGAAGTGAGGGAGCATTTGGAGTGATGGTGTTTGTCTTTCCATCACATGTGCTGGAGACCTGCTTCCCTGGAGCTGGTTGAACACCTGCTTGCACATGAAAACTGGTGAATAAGTTATCCGTAGACTGAGAATTTTACTTCCCTGAAGTAGGAAAATACTTTTCTCCCTCCCAAAAAGTATTCAGTATATTAAAAGCCTTAGTACGAGAACTTCAGAGGATGCAGGACCAATCACTCATTTCCAAATAAAATCCAACTGCTGTAATAAAATGAAGAAAGAAGCAAATGAGAAAGATAAACATTCTAAGTTTTAGCTTTCCACATTTATAAATTGTCTACAAAAAGCTATGACAATTTTTATTCATATTCATTATAGAAGAAAGACCAAATGTTTGAGAAACCACACATTGATCTCAGCTTTTCTTTTTTCACCCCTTTTCCCAATTGACTCAATTTATCTAGGTATATGCAGCTTCCTAACCTTGATAATTCAAAGTGGTTTGGAATTGGTAGTTTCATTAAGTAGCTAGAAGCCTTGTAAAGTAATACACAAGATGTTTAATACAGTCCTTGGCAGCTACATACAAAGTAATTTTCCATAGTCTTACTTGCAGGACAAGAACACTTAATCATGTAATAACACCGAAAAATAAGCATTCAAGATGTTCTTGAACTCAATCCTAAATCAAGAAGAGACTCAATAGAAAATACTCTTCACAAATTTGGAGTCTCATGAAAGAAATGGAACAAGGATGGAAGGTTATTTAAACAAACTAAAAGGAACAGTGTTTATTAAAAGGTTGTTTTCTGTATAGCAGTCTGTGGTGAACACCAAAAGCTACAGAAGTAAATTTTAGAATCTATCCACTGTGTTAGCACAAGTTTACTACTTTACTTTGCTTTTTCACAGAATCACAGAATTGTTAGTTTGTGGAGGGACCTCTGGAGATCACCTAGTCCAACTCCCCTGGCAAGGCAGGGTCACCTAGAGCATGTTACACAGGAATGCATCCAGGCAGGGTTTGAATGTCTCCAGAGGGGGAAACTCCATGACCTTCCTGGATAGCCTGTTCCAGAGCTCTGCCACCCATAATATAAAGAACTTTTTGATTTTCAGTTTATGGTCATTGCTTCTCATCCTGTCATTGGGCACCACCGAAAAGAGTCTGGCATCATTCTCTTGGCACCTGCCTCTGAGATATTTATATGAATTAATGAGATCCTCTCTCAGTCTTTTCCAGACTAAATATCCCAGCACCTGCAGTCTCTCCTCATAAGACAGATGCTCTAGACCCTACACTTGCTATTGTTGAACCTCATTAGGTTTCTCTCTACCCAGTTCTCCAGCCTATCAAGGTCCCACTGAATGGCAGCACAGCCTTCAAGAGTATCAATCACTCCCCCCAGTTTCATTGGAGCAGCAAACTTGGTGAGGATACATGCTATCCCTTTGTACAGGTTATTGAAAAACAAGTTGAATATGACTAGACACAGTATTGATCTCTAGGGAACGCAGCTAAGTACAGGCATCCAACTGGATTCTGCTCTGATGATCACAACCATCTGACCTCTGCTATTCAGCCAGTTCTTGACCCATATCATTGTCCATTCATCTAGCCCACATTTCCTGAGCTTATCTACTAGGATTTTATGGGAGATAGTGTCAAAGTGTTGCTGAAGTTGAGGTAGACAACATCCACTGCTCTCCCCTCATTGACCCATCCTGCCATACCATTGTAGAATACTGTTAGATTGATCAAGATGATTTCCTCTTGGTGAATCCATGCTGACTGCTCCTAATGACCTTCTTTTCTTTTACATGCTTACTGATGACCTCCAGAATGACCTATTCCATCATCTTTTCACAGATGGAGGTGAGGCTGACTGACTGGTAGTTTCCCACGTCCTCCTTCTTGCCATTTTGAAGATGGGAATAACATTGGCCTTCCTCCAGTCATCAGGCACCTCTCTCATTCTCCATGATTTTTCAGTGATGGAGCGTGGCAGAGCGACATTTTCCAACCCCCTCAGCACTCATGGTTGCATTCCAACAGGGCCCATGCATTTATGGGTATTAAACCTGCCTAGCTGCTCTCTAATACCATGCTCTATGACCAGAGGAACTCTTCCTTTCTCCAACCTTTTTCTCTTACCTCTTAAGTCTGGGACTCCTGAGAGACATCCTCAGCAGCAAAAACTGAGGCAAAGAAGATATTCAGTAATTCAACCTTCTCTGTGTCTTCAGCTATGGAGCCATGTATTAATAGACAGCCCATCTGTTTCTCTCAGTGTGGCTGCTTTCAACTGAAAGTATGGAGGACAAAATAGCTTGTTCCCCAGGTTCCCTTAACAAACATCCCAAAGCCCTGAAATCTTTTTTTGATTGCCCTCAGACAATGTATTGCCATTTACCCCCTTCATGGAAGATCAGAAACAGGGCTAGTAGTCTGTGGGCTGCACCAAGCTTGGAGGTTTCCTGGAGACATCCTTAACCCAGGCCCAAGGGACCCAGCAGACTTCCCTACAGGAGGTCCCTATGGGTTGGGACTGGTTGGCCCAATTTCCTGCTTCACAGTTGGTTCCTGCTCCTTGCTGGGGAATGAATAGAGGATCCCCATGATCCTGAATTGTTTCTGGTGGCTGCTCCTACCTTAGGGAGGCCAGAGCATACTCCCACCAGTCTATCTCCCTCTCTGATTCTCTAATGCTCTTCAGCCTTTCTAGTTCATCTTGTAACTGCTACCAGGTGAGGAGGTCATCCACCTGGTCACGTCTGATTCAACTGCCACCATTGCTACAATCCATTGGGAGGGTTAAGCACTCTCTGCAGCCCTAAAATCTGGATGGCTACATGGTTTTTTTACATGTTTGCATATTTTATGGGAGCTCTGTCTGGATCACCACATCTTTTTGGTGACCTTAGATGACTTGGCTCCTTGCAGAGTGGACACCATATTTGAGCTCTCTCAGAGAGTGTAAGGACCAGCAGCTGATCTAACTGCCTTTGCTGCAGCTCCTCAGTGCTCTTCCCGCTAGCCCTGGATGTGCAAACTCACATGTTGTATCCTTCTGATGTACCACACCCTCTTTGCCCACCCTGGTTGCTTGCTCTCCCTGGAGCTGCTTAAATCTCCTTGGATGCTCCTGGCAATGTCCTCTCTTCACCTGCCTGGCTCATGAGGGTTGTTGGGTCCTGATGAAGCTCTGGGATACTGCTTAGTTGTCCTGAACAATTAATATTCAAATACCATTAACCCAAAATCTGAGCACCACAACGAGCATGAGAGAAAAAGCCTACCTTCACAAAGTTTCCATCCCCTTTGTAACACTTTTTTAATGCACAGAAAACAACTCAATCCATCACTAACATCCTAAAACAGCCAACTTGTTAGTATTAGAGTAAATGTGCTGCCTTTTGAAACCTAATCTGTGAGCTAAATATTTTTTTTTAAATTACACTAAATTAAACAAAAAAATTGTACTAACTTTCAGTGGGTTAAAACAGGCAGAAGTAATAAAGAATAATCAACAATGTATAAAGAAACAAGCTATTGCTAATGGCAAAATTTCATTTTTTTGGAGCATGGAGCCAAGCACCGCTATGCCAAGCCATTCCAAGCTGAGCCGGGCTGGCCTGGTGTCCTGGGCCCTGCAGCATGACAGGCTCCTAAGGATCAAACTCCTCAACAGAGAGAGTTGGGGTGTTCTATTCTTCCCAACTGAGCTGAAAAATCCATTGCTAACCACTGAGTGCTACAGTGGTGGCAGCAATATCCCAGACTAATGGTGAAGAGCTGCTGGAAGAGACAACAGCACTCTTCTGTCTGGTGGACAAAGGAGCCCCCCAGGCCATGGGAGTCCCACCCCAGGAATGAGTGGCTTTGGTCTCATTGCAGCCTGCAACCTCCATTCTCCAGGGTCAGCTCCTATGGTGGTTCTTGTCTTCCACAGGAGTTATTTCAAGCACAACAGTCTCAACTTAATATAACTTCTAGACCTAGAGGTTACTCTCCATCAGAAAGAATCTGGAAATTGTTGTTCCCATTCCATGCCAATGCACTCAGATACTGTTGTCACTGTGGTCTCCCCAGTTCCCAGACACAAACACATTTCTGCATTGGACTAATCAGCTTCCTGAAGGCTCTTTGTAGCCAGGAGTGTATATTGAGTTGTTAATCACTCTCTATGGGGCTCATTGTCTCTGTGAGTCCTACCAGCAATCCTCTCAGCTATCCTGGCCACATGGTACTCCAGAATCTCATCAGGAGCTTTAATGGAAGGGAGGCCAGAGAAAAGCTGTTCCATCAGCTCAAATAAACCAAGTGTCAGCTTTCGACCTAGGGGATTCTGGTCTAGAGAGCCCCCTGAGTTGAATGTGAGGTCTCCGTGTGTAAATGGCAACACAGTCTGAGTGAGAGGAGAAAAGGTCAGAGTGGTTTTAGAGCTGCTGTGAAGTCTCTCCGCTATGTTGTGCATTTCCTTAATCATCATGAAAACACTGCAGTTGGAGGGCTAATGTGCCCACAATGCCGACCAAAAGCAACCTACATTCACACACACACACCCCCACACACCTAGTTGGGTTTTGAAGTAGGATCCCAGGGGAATTACAGTCTCTCCTTGTGCAGAACAGATAAGGCTTAAGACATAAGAACACCAAAATGAGTTCCAGATGGGAGATGATAAGGTATAGAAACCCAAAGTGGCTGCAGATGGCTGGAGACATGGAGGAGAGGGTTCTTGAGGAGCTGGGGGAGGCTCAGGTACTGCAAAGAAAGAGACACTGAGAAAGTCTGCAAGATCAGTAGCACAGAGCCAGGGGAAAGCTTGAAAATCATTCAGACCTGGATCTTAGGACTGATGGAAATGTGTTGGTGGTGACATCCATGTGTGAGAAGCCCAGGGGCACACTGAGTGTGACAGACCCTTGAGACTGGGATTACACAGCAGAATGTCATAATCAAGGATGCTAATACACAAGCTGGCAGTCACGTATGCCCCAGAGTCATGTTCACTGTCCAAACAAGCAACCATGGTGATGTTGTAACGACCTCACTTGGTGCTACATCACTGCTCAGAGCAGCCAGGAACCTCAGATCATGCATTCCTAGACCTGACCACTTCTTAGCCATCCTGAAAGGGTGAAGATTAGAGTGATGCTACATGCTTTGCAGTTCACAGTCTCCTGCATCCACCACATCAGGGTATGTCCATGGTTCAGCATGGCTTGGTATCCCTTCCTGGGTCAGTTGCAAGTCACTTCTTTTGGAAATACTTTCAGAACAGAACACAGTCATAACACCTGGCCCCTTCTAAATTATCTGGGTATAACTCATAAGACCAAAGACAGACAATAAAACTGGACAACCCAAAACTCATTTAGTTGTGGTTGGACAGGAGAAGCTCATTTTGCAGAAGACCTTTGACATTTGAAAATTTGTTCCACTGTAAAATCTCAGAGTTACAATATTCTACTACCATATTTTGATAGCTTTAAAGTACTGCTATTGTGACAACTAACAGTTTGATGTATAATTATATTGAATGGTTACAACAGTACAGAAAACACAGATTAAATATTAATATTGTCTTGACAATATTAGAAAAGATATATCAATATAAGTATTTTTCTGGGTATTCTATATGTGCGTCATATATGCATACAAATATATACATACGTAAGTGTATCTCTGTATATATGTTCACATACCTCTATTAAAATATAATAATTTTAGCAATAGGGCACTTTCCGATAAAAAGCTGTTTTGATGATTTTTATTTTAATAGCAGTCTGTTTTTATATTTGGTGATTCAGATAATCATTCCTGCCCCAACTGCCCCTCCAATGTCCACTCAGCCTTCATCATTATTCATATCACTCTCTATAAGATTAGTTCCCTGAAGGCCTATGGTAGTTAGGTTCTCTTTATATGGCCATTAAAATAGATAACTGGTTTTGCCATTAAGTGCCTCTTAGCCTTCTGTGCTGTTACACAGAAGTGCTTATGGTCCAATTCCTAACAGGGAATCCACTCTGGCAGAGCCCTAGAGAAGCATTTGGGGTACTATCTTGCCAATAATGCTTAGGAGGAGAAAGTTCAGTGAATGAAGTCCTTCAATGAAAGTTAATTTAGCTATAACCTTGAGTTAAAACCTTACTGAAGAAGTACATTAAGAAGAAATCTTAGCTTTAATTAATTTGACCTGAAAGCACAATAGAGACATATTCACATTTGCAGCTAGACAAATCAAAGCAGGGAGGCTTTTGATAGAAAGCAGCACTAATAAAGTAAGAAAAGAGAACTCCATAATTTTGTTAAGCTCGAAAACTTTCAAAACCAGCAATGGAGCAAACCAAATTGCATTTTATATTAACAAGCATCAACCAGTAAACCACCACTTTTTAACAGGACTAGTTTCCTAAAGGCAATCCTGTATTATTTCTTCTTTCTTTCCCTCTGTTGCTTCTCCTGCTTAACCCTTTTTCAAGCAGTTTTGCATCTACCTCACTTTGCCCCCCTGACTAGTTTTATGTTTTCTACCTCTTCTGCAACTCTTTCTTACAGTGATACAAGTTTTTCTTATTGCAACTACACAGACACAGGATGTCCATCTAATGGCTACTATAAGAACAAATAGGACAAAAGATAACAAGTCCTTCATATACCTCTAATTAAAAAGAAAAATGTCTGAGAGCTTAGATGTCTAATATGTTTATGTTTATATTCAAACCTATTAACTCAAACTAGAGGAACATGGCTGAAGGCTGAAATGTTTTCCACAGGTGATCTCTCAACTCATTCTGTCATTGTTTTTGGCAAAATCTCAGTTCCTTTTATTTTAGGACCTCCTATTTAGCTTCAACTCTCTCAAAATTTAAATAAATCAAATTTTGGAGTTAGGATTTTGAGATTATACTATAAAAATAATAGTAAGGACAAATAAATTCCAGTGCTACATCAGTGCTACATTACTGGGTTTTGTTTTTAAACATAATCAGTAAGTGACAGCCATGAAGAAACCATTATGCTATAATTTCATATATGTACTGAAAGTATGATTTTAAACAGATACTGAATGTGTGTTGGGTGGTTTTTGGTTTTATCATTTAAAGATTATAGGATAACCAATGATTTTAGATATTCACAATATTTCAAATACTGCTTTTATGAATGTTACATACCTCTTTAGTATATACTAAAGAAGCTACTGTCTAACATGAAATAGACTCTATAAAAAAAACACAAACAAACAAACAAACAAACAAAAGAAATAAAAACCACAAACCACCCCACCACAGAAGCAGTAAATAAATGAGATTTGGTTTTCATTAAACTAAAAACTAGTAACTAAACATATAATGCCCAAAGGTTACAACTTCTAGTCCCCTAAAACTTGATCATTAAAATAGCACTATGTAATTTAACATAATTAAACCAATATAAAAAAAAATCACAGTGAAAAAGATCATTAGAAACACAAATACTTTATCAAACTGATATTTATATACATCTTCTGAAGAAAATAAAGATAGAAAAAACAGTGACTACAATTACTACCATCTCCAGCTATTAGGATGACATTTTAAGCAATAATAGTTATTTCAAGTCTATCTTGAATATAGAAACAAAAGATTCTTTCTCTTTAAAATTTGAAGTTCATTTCATACACCTAGATCTTTTGGATTACATTGCTAACATGCTAGTTCTCATTAACTTAGTACTAATCTATTTAGCCTACCTTCCAAAAAATCATTTCTTAATTTCCAGAGGCAACAATGCTTCAACATACTGCAAAGGTATGCTGCAAAGATGAGAAAATAGCATTAGCTAGTCCAGAACTCAGTAGCAAAATTACATGATTTCACTGCCTTAAAATGTAATGATCACACTTTGTAGGAAGGGCAGAAAGTTGAAAGAGCAAGAGAGAAGGATTCTCAAAATCTGAGCCAAACACTGTTTACTAACTATAATTAACTACTTTCTGAAAGCATATTCCATCTTCTACTATGAAACATCATCATTACTATAAACCCTCAAGGCACATAAACATAAGAAAGGAAAGAAACTTCAAGAGCTCAGTTTGTAAAGGTGTTTAGAAGCATGTCTTGAAATCAGAGAAACTGTAAAGAATAACTAAGGCAAAACCCTGCAGGTATTTGGAACAGCTATTTCCTCAGGAGATCTTCTTTCCTCTAGTAGTTACTCTGTCATATCAACAATCACACTCATTCTACTCACTGAAAAGTTTTCTACTTACCTAACTTATTTTAATAAGTTACCTTTCTTATTTAGATTTCTGAGATAATACATGTGGCTACATTATTTAGATTTTTATATTAACCTTACTGCAGTTTGTTTAGGTATTGCTAAATACTATTAAATACAAACTTGCACCTCAAGTATCATTGCCTTGGTGTAGCCTACCACAAAACGGGAGAATTGTTCACAATGCACGGAAAGAGAATAAGACTAAAATTTTAATATGGGAAAAAGATTTTGCTCCAACTGAATGCACCTTTTGCAGAAGTGAGAGTCACCCAGCAATAAAATCTGGAGTGGTTAACTGATGGATAACAGCACCTTATACAAAGTTCCTGGAACAACTTCAAAACTACTTTTCACTGTTCTGAATCCAACAGGTCCGAAATTTAACTTTATTATTGCTGGTTTTGTAGAGCAAGTTTTGTTAGGAAAAGTTTTAAGAAATCTGGTAAGGCAAGCAATGGTTTGCTTTTATAACATGCAATAAAACTTCCAGTTTTTCAATAACTGATGTCAAAGGGGCAGCAGAAAGTTTTCCTGAGAGTAAATACTTAGGAAAACTGGATCATCAGTTTATAGTATAAACAAAAAAAAGGCTTCTCTAGATCAAGGATCTACAGAAAGTAGGTCAGGTATTACTACAAATTCAGGAAGATGTCCCTTACCTCCTTCTCCTAACCATTCAAACTAATGTTGCTTCAACACACTGAGCTTCTGCTTGAACAACTTGGACAACTTGTTCCTCTTGGCCAGGATAGGTATACCCCAACAGAGACACAATGAACATTAATAGTGTTGTTACTCTTAAATACCAAGTTCCAATTTCAAAGTATTGAATGTAAAGATTATATGCAGGGGAAAAAAGTAAAAAATTGTAATGAGCCACTTCTTCAGGGGTTTTTTAAAAAGAAAAGGTGTTTAAAAAAAAATAAAACACACAGAATCCAATGGGTGCCAGGACCCAGATGATTCCTCTATCCCAGCTACTGCCAATCAATGTGACACAATCTCAGGCCAGAATGACTCTCCTGGCCCTGTCCCATTGATGTGGTTGCTCTTGTCCTCTTTCCAGACAGCAGCAGGACTGCACACCCATTCCAAAAAGACATGGTCAAACACATTTAAAATACTGATATGTTACAATGACAGTGCCTTTACCAACACCCACATAAACACCAGCAATATGTAATTACAAAATAAACACCCCCAACTCTTGTTTCCTCTGTGACTGATTAGTGTAGAAGTCCATTTATGAAAAAATACGCACCTTCACTCTGTTGATTCATAAGTGTGTCTGAATTCATGATATCTCTGATGTGATTTTGGTCAGGATAGAATTAATTTTTTTTCATAGCAGTTTGTATATTGCTATGCTTTAAATTTGTTATTAAATCAATGTTGACAATGTAGGGAAATTTTAATTATTGCTGAACAGGGCTTACCAGTGCAAAGGCCTTTTGTGTTTTTAACATTCCACCAGTGAGGGGGTGTACAAGACTCTGGGAGAGGATACAGTTGGGACAGCTGACCCCAACTGACCAAAGGGCCATTTCATACCATATGGCATCATTTTAAGCAATAAAAGCTTCAAGGAAGGAGGAAGGGAGATGACATTCAGCATTCAACTTTATTTTTTTATAGAGCCCTGCTTTCCTGGGCATGGTTGAATATCTGCCTGCCAATGAGAAGTAGTATAATAATGAAAACAAACTAAGGATTTCATTCACCATTTCTATCTCAGTCCATGAATTTTCTCAATTTTACACTTTCAATTCTCTTTGCATCCCACTGCAGGGGTGTGAGCAAGAAACTGTGAGGGGCTCAGTTACCTACCAAGGTTAAACCACAACAGTAACAAATTATCATCACAAACTCCACATCTTCTGATACTCATTTTACAGACTCTCCGTGTCTTTTACACTCACTGTTTCAGACCTTGAGTATTCCCATATGCAGGTCTCCTTCTACTTGCCAGTGAGCTCAATTTGACATCTGTTGGCACATTACACGTACGTACTCACACAAAGAATTGCAATTCACTAGGGAAATGTAAACCACCTGCTGTCTGTAGACCTACAGACCCTGTGACCCACAGCCATTTCTCCATTTCAACTATTCTCCCCTACAGTCCCTCCAGTTGCTCGCTTTTAGACCTTTGAGCACATGCACAGAATACCTTACATGGAAAAATGGTTAAGAACAGGACTATTAAACAGATAGAACAGACTGAAGTGGAGAGGCTGTGGGTGCATTGTCAGCAAAAAAAGCACTGAGCAGCAGCTGTTTATTTGTGCCTGGCCTTTTTTATAAATCTTTTGTCCTTTTTCTCATGTTTGTACATCCACCACCCCCACACACATACCACCCTCACCCTTCCATTTCCCACAGTAATGTCTACATCCAAAGAGCTACTTTTTCTGAGTATGGCCTGTATTATGTTTGATGAAATATGACATCTGTTATCTTCTCCAAGAGTAAATATGCATTAATAGATTAATAAACTTTGTCTCCATTAAAGCTCAGTGAGGTCACCTTATGCAGTATATTAAATTTATTAGTCTGGGCTAGAGTTCAGCTACTTTAAGTTCAGGACAGCCAAATGACAAAATATCTATCAACTATGCCTCTGGAATCTTTACATGAAACTGAAACCCATAAGAGGAACTCAATCCATACAAATGAAACCATAACTTACCTACTTAAACTTTAGGTACTCTGGAGGAACTAATCTGTGAGCAAGCAACATAAATTGGAGTAGATCATACCTACTTGCAAACAGAACCATAATCCTACTGTCTGCTGAGAATGTTTGCAATTGTTAACCCATTCCCAGATGGATAAAGGTCTATTATTATTGCTGATGTACAGAATTTTAAGGATGTACAGAACTAATGAACTCCTTTAAAGGCATTAGTAAAGCCAAGTTACTAGCAAACTGGAGGAGTTTCAGAATATCAAAAATTTTGTGGAGATTTTCATCAGGAGAAATAGCTTTCCATGAAACAGTTATGATTTTAGAGATAGAGATATTTCCTGCAAGGAAAGCAAAAAAAAGATGTGTGCACGGAAGTCTTTAGCTAGATATTCTTACAGAACTTCTCTTGTAAAAGCTGTTCTAAAAGCCATTAAGTGTGAAATAGGGATGAGGTATGGAAATACGTGGTACTGATACACAGATTTGAATCCTGGATGAGGAAAAAATTAGCTCATCATGAAATTCTTTTAGGACTTTAAATCTGACCTTGTATATAGAACTTCATCTGAAAGAAGTTTCAATATAACTGAAGTTATAAAACTCAGAGCCCAAAAGTTATAATGAAAATGCCAAGCAGACACTGGTATAAACTCATTTTCCCTGATTCAGAAATAATTCTAATTTCTTTTTCTTAGTGTCATTTTACATTTAAATCTTACTTACTAGATGCAAAATAGCCACACACATGAAAATAAATAAACAAATAAATAGAATAATTTTTTCATTTTTGTGAACAGAAAAATCTTTCATTTTCCTAGTGAAAACTTTTATATTTTCTTAAGCTGATGTTATCTCTTTTCAAAGTCAGTCAGATTTTTTGAGGTCAAGAAAGGGAGGATGATTGTGTTTTCAAATACTGAAAATAAAAATCAGCTGGAGAAGTTAAGTGAGTTTGACTCAATTTTTTTTTTTTTTTTTTGCCAGATTTCAAACAGAAAATAAGAAATCAGTGAAGGGTTAGCCATTATTAGCATTAGTAATTAAGTCACAGTGCTAGACATGATTTGGAAAGCAGTTCTGTTTTGAAAGCATATCCTTGCAGTTTACCTTACTAGCACTGTAACAAAAATACTAAGGTATATTCAACAGAGACTATGAATTCCTGCAGGGTGGTGTCCTGCCAGATCCTTCTTTGGTTTTCACCAGAATTACTCAGGTTGCATGTGATCATTCCTCTCCTTTGGAATCCACCTTCAAATAGTTTGGAACCCCACATCTTGCTGGATGATTTACTGTTGATGCAGTAGTTCATAAAATATTTAGTCACCTATATAAAAAGTCTACTTTTCTGGCAATGTTCCCCTTCTATGTACCTACATAGAGGTTTTCCTAGCACAGTAAGAAAAAATAATTTTTATTTAGTTTTCATTATGAATCAAATAGTTTTTAAAAGCGTCCCTTTGCCTCAGTCCTGCTATAACTGAAACATGTTTTATGAATTTTAGATTATCCCACTTGACGTTTTGCACATGGAAAAAGTTTTGGCAATGGTGCTCACCATACTGGCCAATTTATTAAACAGCTTCCTCTAATACTGGAGCAAATGTCAATTTATACAGGACATTTCCTGGGAATTCATACACTAATGTGCAGTTTTTAACATTTTTTTCCTATTGTTTGAGGAATTAAGAACATTTCTTCCTACAGCTCAGTGATGCAATGTGTTTGTTTCTTTAAGACTTTAGGGGTTTGTTTTCAGTTTGTTTGTTTGTTGTTGTTGTTGTAATTTGGTTGTTTTTTCCCTGTAGATTATGCCCCTCACCCAAAAACATAAGTTTTTCAGAACATTAAATTAGTAACATAGAAGGAGATTTAGAAGACATATCCATGCTTTCATTTACTTTAATTTAAATGCCTGTATCATTTTTTAATTATCCCAATTCCTCCAGAATTGCTAGTACCATTAATAAAAGGGGACAACAGTTTACTCTTCAGAACACGTTTAACTAATGTCCCTTTAAAAACACTCTGTTTTTGTAAAGAAAAGAAGATTAATCCTTCATAGTGTTGTACTATCTTCATCTCCCAAAGGGTAGCTAAATACAGGATGCCAAAGAGTTAAATACTATAACATAATATCTTTCTTGTTAGAAACCTAAACTATGCTGAGCTTCAAACCTGACCTCTTTGTCCAAGCAAAAAGTGGAGCTTGCTACATATTTCACCTAAGTTGCTGCTCTGATATACCTAAACACATTTGAAAATTGACCAAAAGTTCTAGTCAATGAAAATTCAGCAATTAATTTGTATGACTTTCCAATTGCATTACCTGATAGGTGCAAGATGTGCTACCTCCTGTGGTCAAATACTGGCCTAACCTCTGCTGAAGACTTCCCTCAAGGAGCTGGGATACTAAACCAACTCAGACTGTGGGATTGCAGTAACGTACACACCACAAACTGCAAAGACTCAGATGAAGCAGACAACTTCATAGAATGAAAGGAAAACTAAACAACACACCTGGCTGCTTGGTGACAGGGATAAATTTGCATTTTACAAGAGTTGTTTTTAAAAGTTTCCTTCCCATGTTTGAGTTTTACCTAGCAAACAAACAAACAAAAAGTGATATTCCAGTTTCTATTTGGAAAAAAACAAACAACCAAAGCCCAAACAAACTTCACACATGGATGAGTTTTTCAGTCTTCTTTGGGAACCTACTGTATGTTTAGATCTGCTTCAAAGTGTTGTTTGAATTAGGATCCTGTTGCAGTCACTGGGTAGAGGAAGGGAGGTCTATATTAGATGAATAGCTGGTGCTATCCGGTAGGACTGAGCTTTAGAGCTGTCAAGGTAAAGTGATGGACTTGGATTCTAAACAGAATTACATTCCTGACTGTCTTGAGGTCTCTCACTCATGTATCAAGTCCTTGGTTACAGGAAGAGAACAGCATCTCCAAGAGACACAATAGAGTTACAAGTTACAGGACTGGACACCAAAGAAAACAGAGGAAACATTAAATCTTCACAGTTAAAAATTGTGAAGGTGATACTGTACAAACCCGTAACACTTAGTTGCTCATTATCCAGGTAAAGTATTTGCATTTGCGCCTGATCGCTGATAACTGGTAATACAGGAAAAAGAACAAACAAGGTCTGAGATTGACACTGGCTGGAAACGTGGTCTGGTTTACAACTCCATCCAGTCAAAGGTGATCACACTATAACACTGCTATCAGAACATATTTGTTACCACCAATCTGATCTCTCTTATGTGCTCGTTATAGTTACCTCGTCATAGAGAAGCTGCACATTTTATATTCCTTTTTTCATAAAATGTGAAGACCCTGTCATTCGCTCATAGTCCAAAATTTGCTTTAAAAATAAATAATCAATAATGCAGAAATTTCCAAGGGAAAAAAAAAAAAAAAAAAAAGAAGGTGGCTTGGTATCAGAAAAGTAAAGCTGTTCTTCTTACGTTTCAGTGTTTTGGTATATGAATGGGGACTGACACAGGAAGGAGAAACTGTCAGAAGATGTGAAATAAACTAAATTTCTCCCCACATCCTCATTTTATTTTAACTAGAGTCTCACAGTCACCCCTCCTAGAAGATGATGAGAATGATAGCATCCACTAATAAAGAAGAAAAAATATCTCTTAATTGCTCTGATACATAACAAACAAACAAAAATAATTCATGTTATTTCAGACTAAGTAACAAATATTAGAACTTCTACACACACACACGTTGTTTCTGTTATATGTTTCTACGATGACATCTTGGGCCTTTACAAGGATACATACTGTCAAATAAATCAAAACCAGTGAATTTCTGAAGCTTACAGTGAAGTAACTCATTGACTGGAGTCAATAAGAACATGGTTCCAGTTACACAGTTACCAGCTGTGATACCACAGTCACCACCTGGCTGCAGGGACCAGGAGCTGGTACAAGTTAAGATCCAGAGGACAGTGAGGGAGGACAGCAAGGCAGGACAACAGCAGAAGACAGACTCTGGTCTTCAGTAAAACATGCCTTCTCGGGGACTGGAAGGATGGGTGCTGTGCAGGGCTGTCCCAAAGGGTAAACAGGTCCTAGAGGAACTGGTAAACCTTTAAGGACAACCTCTTCAAAGCATACCAACCAGCCTACCTCAGTGGGGAAGAAAAGAGGAAACCACAGCATGAATTCACAGGTTACACAGAAATGAGTAACCGTGTTCAAGCACAGAAAAGAAGACCCAGTGGTGGTCTCCATGGAGGAAACAAAGGACAACTGTCCCAATTCACAAAGGTGCAGTTAACAAGGATACATCTTATCTCATCTGGAAAACAGCAAACAGCATACAGCTGGCAACAAAAGGGCTTCCTTGGGTGAGCCACCAAGGAGACCACAGAACACACAGGACTTCAGCAGTATAGGGTGGGTAGCCCGGTGGGGAAGGGCACAACAAAGGCAAAGATGGGTGATCAGAGCCTTCCTTGTCTCAGTCATCAGGGACCAGCTCTGCTCTCTTACTTTCACACCTGCTTCAGGGCAGCTATTCATGCAATAGCATGATGAAGCTACAAAAAGAACATACAAGTGAGTTTGTTGAGTGAGAACACATTTCCTGTTTATCAAATGTTAAAACAATGACTCAAAGCAGTTATTGTACATACAAAGCAGAAGTAATACAGAGTTAACAATGGAAGCAAACAAACAGAGAACTTGTTTTGACACCCACTACTGAAAATTCATGTAGAAACTCGTAGTTCTGGATTTCTGGGATTAATTTTTTTCCAAAACATTTTTGCCCTTCCTCAAAACGAAAAACAAAGAGAAGAAATAGTAAAATTCCTTTCATATTTGAACGAATTCTATCATTTGCAGATCTGACTCACCAAGTCAGCTAAGATAAAAGTTAGATGATAAAGGAGAACAGAATGAATGCTAAATTGTTAAGTCAATATTTTTTTTCTTCAGCATTAGGAGATCAAATTACTCAGAAGGCAGACTCAAAATCCATTAGTAGCACTTAAAAATATGCTTTTATATAAACTTCTATATAAATGTGGTAAGAATATCCTATCTATAACAAGAAGTAGTTAATAGCCTAATAAAAGCAAGGAAACAAAACAAAATTAGCTAAAAGAAATAGATCACCTTCCATTACAATCCCAGAAGTCAGGAATCACTCAACTTCAGAGATCAGTTCAGGTTTCTAGAATCACTGTTTAGAAGTGTCTCAATCTCACGCTCCCTCTGCATTAGCTGATAAGAATGAATTAGTTGTGGGAGGGTATTATCAGGCTCACATACTGGATTCTACTTGGGTGGAGTTTTCTTCATAGTAGCCTACACAATGTTCTACATTGAATTTATGAGAAAACAAGCATTGATAACACACCAGTGTTTTGGTTGCTGCTGAGCAGTGCATGCACATGTCAAGGGTTATTCCCTACCCCCCACCCCCACTCACTATGCCTTCCCATCAGGTAGACTGGAAGTTTTGAAGATGTTTTCAGGGAATACAACAGGACAGCTGACACAAACTCACCGACACCATATGACTTCTATACCACATGGCATCATGCTCAGCAATGAAACTTGGAGAAAGGAAGAAGATGGGAGAATGTATATGGTTACAACATTTGACCTCCTAAGTAATTGTTACATGTGCTGAGATCCTGCCTAAAACTGGCTCAATATCTGCCTACCAACACAAAGTAGTGAATATTTTACTTTGGTTGTAGGCACGGTTTTACTTAACATATTTAAACTGTTGTTATCTCAATCCCTGAATTTTCTTTTTTTAGCCCTTCCAATTCTTTCTCTCTCATTCCACTGACAGGGAGGGAGTAATTAACTGGGTCAGGTCATATCTGTTGAGCACAGTCAATCCACCACAGCCAGGAAAACTATTTTCTGCAGGTTCCTTTTCACTGAGGTATCTACTTTATGAGCTCAATGGGACAAATCTCAAAACACTGTATGTATGAAGTAGTGGCAAGTCCCAAAACTTTAAATTACAGTAATATATTTTCTGGTTTTGTAAGACTATTGCATTCATTCAAACATATAGCAGTCTTACTGAGCTTAAAAAATATCCCACATAGCATTTCATTTCTTTAGAGGTACAACACAGGTAGGTTTTTATTTCTCTAGAAAACATTAAGAAGCTAACAAATAGAGGAACTGATGACAAGTTAAAAGGAAAGTACCAAGTAAGACCTTGAGAATTACAAATAAGATCTGCATTATTCTAATTAGTCAGCATCACACAAATTCTTTCACAACTGCCTATACCAAAACCTTTCAAAAGGCATAGATTTATCACAATTGAGAATAAAGGCTCTAAAAGCTGTTTTTCCTCTGTATGTTGTCTGAGGAATGTACAGGCTGTATTAAGTAATAAGACACTGCACATTTCCTTGCTCTCTCATATTTGTCCACATAACTAATACTTCATTTTCATTCATGTATTCCTTCAATCCATCTATAAATATTGTTACCTTAATGCTAAAAAAAAAAAAAAGCCCTCTAAAAGAGTAAGGCTTAGGAGTTGGTTTTATGGATTTCAGTAACACTTCAGAAATGTTGATTGTAATAAGAAATGACAGTAACAAACTTTGATTAGATTAGGGTTTCTATGACTTTTTTTATTTCTACTTTATTTTACCAATATTTATGCAGATGAAATGTAAAATATTGTAAAATATTAAATGAAAGGAAGAGACTTTCTCCCTCCTTTCCTCTTATTGATTGAGAAGTTATGACTGAGTTATTGTTGGCATTTTATTTATAAGTTTGAATAATTTAAATAAGTCTGTACATCCTCTCTACTGTAAACTTCTAAAGAAGTTAGCAAATACCTACTTCTCAGCTCTCCCTCCTCAAATTAGGTTTAGTCAATAAAAAACCAAAAAATTATTCAGATTATTTAGGAAAAAAAAAAAGTTAAAAATCAGTGAGTTTGATAGTCTGTATTCCCTTTTACATAAACATTAGCTTCACTTCCATTTTGTACACCCCACACACACTTAAAAAACCCCAAATCAACCAACTCTAACACATCTGAGGGTACTACTGTTTGATTTTGCTCTCACACAATGAAATTCTGATCTCCTTCATTAGAGAAGAGCTATTTTACTCAATAAGAAGCACCACTGGCTTCAATGGAAGCACCAGTGGAGCTTACACAAAGTAACAAAACCTGGCTCTTAAATCTGGAGAAGAAAAATAAAGCATATAGAACTCTGAAACTGTAAGGGGAAGACACTCAAGGGGCAAATGTGGAGCAATACATCTTACCTGTCAACGACCTGTATTTAACTAGAGCAGAAAATTGCAGTATGAAATTACAGGAGGCTTCAGTCAAAGGGACAGTCCAAGATGTTGCTTCTCCAGGCAAAGAGATGTTTTCAACCTGCAGGAGTACTATAATTTTGTCCAGAATTAAAAGGATGTGTTTTGTCCTTCAGCTCACAAGAGAGTATATTTGAATGCAACCACGATAGCAGGAAGTATTAAAAAACACACAGAACATCAAGATAATTTCACTACAAGAGTTTTGAAAAACTGATAATGCATCACATGCTGTGTTACAGCTTTCTGACTCATGTGGGAAAATGGTTGGTCTTTTTAAGAAGAGGTAGTTACTTTCCACTAATCACATCTTGCAATTATTCTCTGTACAATATGCAAGCCAGAACTGTTAAAAAGCTTTTCACACCTTTTGCTTCAGTACCTTTTTGGAATGTATGCTCTACTATCTACAGCAACCAGCTGTGCTCACATTGGACATCCTCAGCTAAGCAGGATCAGATTTTGCAGTGTTATTACTAGCTATATGCATTTGTGTGTTTTGTTACTGTCAATTATGCCCTGTAGGGACTGCCAATGACACATAGTGATCCACAAGGTGGATTTAATGAACAAGTTTGTATCAGTGACAAATACGCCATCAAGATGTGCAAAAGCACTGCCTTTTAGATTTTTCTTATTTTTCAAAATGTTAGAGTTAACTTCAGGACAAGAAAAATCTAATTATTTGGACATCTAAACCTCCAACCTACTTTCAGATTAGTTGTGGGTGTGGAATAATTATTAAAGAAAAATTCCCAAATTTCTCGCCAAAATTCCTCTTTTAAAGTTAAAGGAATATTTCCTGCTTTTTGTTCACCATGATTAAGTCTTTCAGTTTAGCTCACAAACTGACATAAAAATCCTTTTTTTGTGTATCTAACAAAACTAAAGTGCTAGCTGCAATATTAGGTGTTTTGCCTTCACATCTGTATAGACAGATGGACATAAAGTTGAAGTTAGTTAAAACAAAAAAAAAGGCACAAAAATCCACCATAGTATATTATATTAGAATAAGCCTTGACATCTGGATAAGAGTAAGAACAGACAATTCAGACTAATCACTGTAAACTGCTAACAACATAAAATACTAAATTTTGTCTCAAAGACTCGCAGTCTTCACTTCAGAGAAGAGTAGAAATACTAAGACAGAACTCAAAGAGCCATCCCCTGGTTTCAAATAATTTTGTAAATGTGGCAGGAAAAAAAAAGAGAAAATGAAACTGTTTGATCTTATAGCTGATTAAGAGTTTAAATAGTACTGAAACTCTTCACCATAAAGCCACAGCTTGTTCAACAGGCCAGGATACTCACTACACTAAGTACAGTTGGTAAACAGCATTTTAATTGTCAGATACCAAAGATTTGTCAAGCATATTATGACTTTATTCAACAATCTCTCTGGCCACAGAGACAATCTGAACTAAAGTTATACTCCTATTAAAGAGACCAAACTAAATCAAACCAAAAACACAACAACCCCCACCCAAAAAAAAAAACCAACAAAAAAAAAAACAAAACAAAACAAAACAAAAAAAAAACCCAACCAAAAAAACCCACTGAAACCAGCTTAATCCTGAACGAACACTATATGCTGTGAACAAAGGCAACATCAGTTGATGAAATCATAGAATCATAGAATCAGCTGGGTTGGAAAGGACCTCTGAGTTCATCAAGTCCAACCCTTGATCCACTTCCACAACAGTTACTAGACTATGGCACTAAGTGCCGCATCCAGTCTCATCTTAAAAACCTCCAGGAATGGAGAATTCAACACTTCCCTGGGCAGCCCATTCTAATGGCTGATTATTAAATCTGGTTTTCCTGATGAGCTTCTTAATTCCCATTAAAAAGTATTGAAGCTATTAGGAATCTGATAATGAAAAAAAATACCAAAGAGTGTTCTCTGACATATAGTAAAAAACTAAGTGGTCAGTAATGAAAGAAACTACGTGGAACTAAAGCAACTGGAATATTCCAATATTACATCTAAATTTGCATCATGTTTCCTCTTCAATTTAAAGAAAAAAACTTAAAATACTTTAAAAAATAACTCCTCCTATCATTTCCCATAAAACAGAATGAAAATCTTTTTTCTTACTTTGTTTACATTTACATTCTTGCAGGAATTGAAAAGCTTTAAAAAATTTCTATTTTGGGGAGATTATCTGTTTCATAAAATATCATCTGCACAGGATATTTATTCAATCCTTTTATAAGAAGAGATTTGGCAGCTGAACATTATGTATGACAGACTTCTTTCACACCATCTGTTATCTGTAGCAAATCAGAAAGCATTTCTGCATTACTTTTTGCAACTGTGGGTACTGTTGAGAACACTTCAAAAGAGTATTTGCTGTTTTTTAGAGGAGAAATAGTGGCAATGGCCATTCAGTTCTGGGGCCTCAAAGCTTTGTTCTTCAGGGATCCTGCTCAATAGTAGACTAGTTCACAGTGAGTCAGAAATTTTAAAGGTTACAGAATAGGGAAATAAAAATTTGTTTTCTCTTTCTAATCTACTCACTAACCCAATTGTCTTTCAAGTGAACTTCATTCACACATAAAGAAAACTAGGCTCAAGTGATGCATTGCAATAACTTCAGTTACCCACATTGAACAATTTTTTCAGCTATTGACTTTTGTCATCTGTTAGTCCAAACATTCATTCAAACCAAAACTTTTACTTCACAGTATGGGTACTCTTCCTGGACTGGAGTTCCCTTTTGAGTGAAGTTATAAATAAAACTATAAAAGAGAAAAAATGAAAAAACCACTAACCAAAACAAAACAAATTCAACATTATTGTTATATTGGGCTTTTTTTGATTTCTGAGATAACATGAATCTATTTGCTTAGTTTCAGGAAATTTGACAATTTGCTTCAGCTTCAGCAAATTCAACATCTGTTTCTTTCAATAACACAAAGTCATAAACACAAGTTTGAGGTGAAGAAATGGTTTGGAAACAGATTTAACATTCTACTTGCATTTTTGCTGCAGCACAAACTACTACACATGGAGAAGTTCTTTAACACTTGAAAGGAATCGTAGAATCATGTAATATCCTGGAAGGACCCACAGTGATCACTGAGTCCAGATCCTGGTCCTGCACAGGACAACCCCAAGAATCACACCATGTGTCTGAGAGTATTGTCCAAACACTTCTTGAATTCTGGCTTGACTTAAGTCAAGCTTGGTCACAGCTTTGTGCTGTGATCACTTGTCTGGGGAGGAGCTAAAGCGTAAGACTCATGCTATTGTCACATAAGTCAAGATAAGAACATAACATTTCCTGAAGCAAAAGCTACAACTAGGGAGGGAAATAAGTTCCCTTTCTCCATCTTTGGTCCTTCTCTAAACATCTCATATTACATCTTTCAGTGTCCCAAAATCCCATTAAAATTTTCTACAAAATTTATTACACAAACCCAAAATGGCCTTCGTTCTGCATCACGAGTCCCATATCCCTTCAGGCAATTAAACACCTCTCAAACCTCAAGGTATTCTGTGATAAACTGCTCTCCTTTCCATATGTCCCATCTTAGTGGGTTTCACATTAAGGACAACAGGCTAGTTATCCTTTTTGAGCCCTACAAGTAGCAGAGTAACTGTGCTCCTCTTGCACTCATAAAGATACAGCATCCCTCCACTAAATACTTGCATTTTTGGTGATTAGTCTTTAATTATATTACTTACTAATTATCAGCTTTTAGCCTTCTAGAAATCAAATTGATTAAACTGTGCTCTTTTTTTTAAAGACTGACAGCAAATTAGTTGTTTTACGTTTCCTTCTCTTTCCTTCCTCACATTCATATCCCATTGATGCTTAATGCTAATGGTTCCATTTGAGTTATAATTAGAAAATGTTCAATATTAAATCTCCTCTATACCTTAGTAATTTTTATTCTGCAAGTCAAATTCCATAGGTTATTTTTATATCTCCTAGTCCTTCTAAGTGAGACTTGGAAAGTGTAATGCCAGCTGGATTGACTCCTAGATCTTGACAATAAAGTCAAGATGTCAAGTTAAATGAGAAACTTAGCAAGAATTCCCAAACAAGTACAGCTTCCTTGATTTTTGAGTTCTTTAGAAGCCTTAAAATGAAACCAATTTCATAGCAAGTCAGAAAAACAGTAAAAAACCTTTCAACAACACTGTATTAAATGGAAGTAGACTTTCGAATCTGCAGTTTAAAAGAAACATGTTCATTCCTTGAAAGCAATGCAAATATTATCAACAAATTTTGTGTAACTTGTATAAAACAGATATATTAATGATAGCTTAAGATTTTAATTTAAGACATTGTTTTCTTATGAAAAGCAACATACAGATTCCTTTTGAATGTTTGTTTCTCCTACAGCCTGAGAAGCATCTGAATGCTATAGGCTGGCAACAAATTCTTTCAGATATAATAGAAAATCTTATGAATACTTCAAAAACAGAAATTACAATTTTAAGACGGCTGTTTCATGCTACAGAGGTGCCTGAAATAAAGGTTGCTTTTGGGTATCTAAACCCTCCCCCCCAAAAAAAAATAAGTTAACATTTTTTCAAGTGGTATTTTCCTTTACAACATTGTTTTATCACTACAGGGATTCTGCGCTATAAATACTATCAGTTTTTGTCTGTCTACTGCCTTAGAAATACATAATCCTTTTCATATGAGATTTCATATCCTGCAGTGATATGTCTATTTTCATTTCATTGCCCAGCTCTCTATTTTTATGCACACACTTCAATTACTTCTCTGGCCTTGACGAGCTTGCAAATGGAACTGTGGATTGTCCTTTTACTATCTATATATGAAGCCAAAATTATAATACAACTGGACTTCATTTTGACAAAATATATTTCACTCCATTATGCTGTGAGATTGAGGAAACTTTTTATTCTTTTTATGTCCAGGCTCTCATACTCATTTAGTCTCACAGCTGCTCCTGCTCATGTTCCTAAGACAATCACTTCTCATTAGCAATTTTCATTTCAAACTGGTTTCCTCGGTGATTCTTCAGCCCTTTTGTCCAAAAAGTTATTTGTTAAATCTACCTCTTATAAACTATATTCTCTAACTTATATATTCTTATATTTGTAGCATATTAAGTGTCTTTCACACCTGAAAAGTCAATTCACTCATATCCAAATAATTTTTATTTTTAAAATTATGGTCACATAATCTTAGACATATTTTATTAAAATTCCATAGGTTGACAGTAACTTCGTATAAAAACAATCGAACCTCTTAAATAATGTATCAAAAATTCCTTATTATAGATAACCAAGATACCATTATGACTTCTGGGAGCACTCCAATCCAAAGAAATAACATATAAAGGTATTTTTTTACTAATGGCATATGTTTTCCCTATTTCCTGAATACCTGAAAATTACTTACAACCATACACACAAACAGAACAAACAATAGAAGCCTATTTCCTTCCAACTTTCACTGTAACAATTACTTTAAAAAAAGCAAGATAATTTAAAAATATATTTTCCTGTTACACAACTGACATATACAATTTGAAGACTATTTTGTGAAATATACAGTCCCACTATCTGTACTATATATAATGGAATTCTTAAAGGTAAGGTCTACAAAATAGTTAGCCCATAAAATAAACTCAGTTTTTAGTCATTATTTAGTTTGATTCCTATTCACTGAAGACCAGTTATTATCTCTAGACTAAATGGTATCAGGTATTTTTAGATCTCACTTTTGTGACTGACTTTAAGGCTGATCTGCAGCTTCTCGGACAGAGTTTGTAACATGTAACAGTGCTATAAAACCCATAATCAACCTGGTCATATTTCCAGGGAAAGCTAAGTCAACTAAAAGGAAGAACACTGCAGATACGGCAAGCAACTTCCTTATCTGAAGTCTGTAATCATCTAGAATTAAAAAGAAAATGGAGCCATTGCACAGTTTCCATGGTTTAACCCCAGCTGTCAACTAAACCCCACACAGCCCCTTAACTCACTCCCCCAAAGTGGGATGGGGAAAGAACAGGAAGAGCAAAAGTGGGGAGACTTGTAGACTGAGATAAAGACAGTTTAACAGGGAAAGCAAAAACTGCATGCACAAGTAAAGTAAAACAAGGAATTAATTCACCCCTTCTCATGGGCAGGCAGGTATTCAGCCATTCTGAGGAAAGCAGGGCTCCATCACACATAACAGTGACTTTGGAAGAGAAACATCATCAACTCTGGACATGTCCCCCGCTTTCCTTTTCCTCCAGCTGTGTATGCTGAACATGATACCATATGATACGGAATATCCTTTCAGTTAGTTGGGGTTATCTGTCCTAGCTTTGTCCCCTTCCAACTTCCCATGCTCTCCCTGCCTCATTTAGAGGGGTGGTGTGAGAAGCAGAAAAGGCCTTGACTCTGTGTAAGCACTGCTCAGCAGTAATGGAAACATCCCTGTGCTATCAGTAGTGTTCAGCACAAATTTTAGACATGGCTCCATACTAGTTACTATGAAGAAAATTAACTCTATCCCTGTCAAAACCTGCACAACACTGTAAGAAAATGCTGATGAAATCCAGGAATTTGTTCTGTCTACCCAAAGAATCAATATTTTTAACTCATCCCTCATCTCCTACAGCTAACAGGACTCATAATGATGGTTATATTTTTCACAAAAGTCAGTTCTGGTACTCATTTCCCATTTGTAAATCTGTGGATTTCAGGTGTCTTTTCATTGATAATTCCTCCTCACAATATTTGTAAGTGAACAATGGGGAAACCTGGATGGTTCTTGTAGCATGATTGCAGAAATGATCTTGTTCATCTAGAGGGGATCTGGTTCAGCTCACAGGAGTATGTTAGCGTAAGAACAGCAAAAAAAAGTTGCTACAACAGCATTTATTTTTCAAAGCTGGGACTGGGAAGGTTTTGCAGCTGGAATATAAATCAGTGTTTGGAGACTTCAAGAATAGCTCTGTACAGCTGGCTAAATGAAATGGACATTTTTTGATTAAAGATATTGAGATAAATCCTGTCCCAAACACAGAAGTACAATTTCAGACCATAGTTGTTCCTCATTTTCTTTTAAGAAAAAAATAGCAGTTCTTGAAATACTTGTCTTGAAATATTATTTTATGATTTTTAATCACTTTCTAGATGCATACCCTTTTGTAAGTCAGCTCACAAAAGCCTGAGCAACATTCAATTACTGCAGAATGAAGATAATAGAGCTGTAAAATGTTAAGGGGTTTAATGGACCTTAAAAATCATCTAGTCCCAACCACTCTGTCATGGGCAGGGACACTGCCCACTAGACTGGGTTTCTCAAGGCCTTATCTAACCTGGTTTTGAACACTGCCAGGGTTGGGGTACCAATAACTCTCCCTGGGCAACCAGTGTTTCCAGTGTCTCACCACTCTCGGGGTTAAAAATTTTGTCCTAATAGCTAACTTAAATTTCCCCTCTTTCAGTATTCAGCCATTCTGAGGAAAGCAGGGCTCCATCACACATAACAGTGACTTTGGAAGAGAAACATCATCAAATCTGGACATGTCCCCCGCTTTCCTTTTCCTCCAGCTGTGTATGCTGAACATGATACCATATGATACGGAATATCCTTTCAGTTAGTTGGGGTTATCTGTCCTAGCTTTGTCCCCTTCCAACTTCCCATGCTCTCCCTGCCTCATTTAGAGGGGTGGTGTGAGAAGCAGAAAAGGCCTTGACTCTGTGTAAGCACTGCTCAGCAGTAATGAAAACATCCCTGTGCTATCAGCAGTGTTCAGCACAAATTTTAGACATGGCTCCATACTAGTTACTATGAAGAAAATTAACTCTATCCCTGTCAAAACCTGCACAACACTGTAAGAAAATGCTGATGAAATCCAGGAATTTGTTCTGTCTACCCAAAGAATCAATATTTTTAACTCACCCCTCATCTCCTACAGCTAACAGGACTCATAATGATGGTTATATTTTTCACAAAAGTCAGTTCTGGTACTCATTTCCCATTTGTAAATCTGTGGATTTCAGGTGTCTTTTCATTGATAATTCCTCCTCACAATATTTGTAAGTGAACAATGGGGAAACCTGGATGGTTCTTGTAGCATGATTGCAGAAATGATCTTGTTCATCTAGAGGGGATCTGGTTCAGCTCACAGGAGTATGTTAGCGTAAGAACAGCAAAAAAAAGTTGCTACAACAGCATTTATTTTTCAAAGCTGGGACTGGGAAGGTTTTGCAGCTGGAATATAAATCAGTGTTTGGAGACTTCAAGAATAGCTCTGTACAGCTGGCTAAATGAAATGGACATTTTTTGATTAAAGATATTGAGATAAATCCTGTCCCAAACACAGAAGTACAATTTCAGACCATAGTTGTTCCTCATTTTCTTTTAAGAAAAAAATAGCAGTTCTTGAAATACTTGTCTTGAAATATTATTTTATGATTTTTAATCACTTTCTAGATGCATACCCTTTTGTAAGTCAGCTCACAAAAGCCTGAGCAACATTCAATTACTGCAGAATGAAGATAATAGAGCTGTAAAATGTTAAGGGGTTTAATGGACCTTAAAAATCATCTAGTCCCAACCACCCCATCATGGGCAGGGACACTGCCCACTAGACTGGGTTTCTCAAGGCCTTATCTAACCTGGTTTTGAACACTGCCAGGGTTGGGGTACCAATAACTCTCCCTGGGCAACCAGTGTTTCCAGTGTCTCACCACTCTCGGGGTTAAAAATTTTGTCCTAATAGCTAACTTAAATTTCCCCTCTTTCAGTTTTTACCCATTACTTCTTGGCCTATCATTACAGTTACTGATGAAGGGTCCCTCTCTGGCTTCCTTGCAGACTCCCTTCAGGTATTGAGAAGTTTGTTATGAGTTCTCGATGCAACCTTCTCTTCTCCAGGCTGAGAAACCACAACTTTCATAGCCTTTCCCATAGGAGAAGTACTCCAGTCTCTTGCCAGCTTTGTGGCCCACCTCTGGAATTGATCCAACAGTTCCATGTCTTTCTTATGTTGGGGACACCGAAATGTAAATAGTACCCCAGCTGGAGTCTCACAAGAGCAGAGGAGAGAGGGAGAATCACCTCCTTCAACCTGCTGGCCACGCTCCTTTTGATGCAGCCCAGGATTCAGTTTGGCTTTCTGGGCTGTGAGCTCACACTGCTGGCTCAGGTGGAGTTTTTTATTGACCATCACCTCCAATTCTTTCTCTGCAGAGCTGCTCTCAATCACTTCTCCGCCTAATCTGTGGGTATATCTGGGATTTTCACGATCCAGGTGTAGGACCTTGCACTTCTCTTTGTTGAGCTTCCTGAGGTTTGCATCAGCCCATCTGTCAAGCCTGTCAAGGTCCCTTTGGATGGCAGCCCTTCCCTCCAGTATTTCAACTGCACTACACAGCTTGGTGTTTTTGGCAAATTCACTGAAGGTGCACTTGATCCCACTGTCCATGTCACCGAAAAAGATGTTGAACACTATCATTCCCAAGTACTGACCCCTGAGGGACATCACTCTTCACTGGATGGAGTGTTTGAATATTCTAGTCCTTCCTGTTAAAAGTTTAGTTTTAAAGACTTTCTACTTGCTTTCCTTTCATCACCTTTTAAGCCATCCTCTTAGGATCAAGAGCTAAAATTCTGAAGCTGATACCTAGTTATAGGAAAGCAAGTCTTTACTTCAGCTGCTAAAGGACCAGACATTTTCCTAAATGCAGAGAATCCAAAGCTCCACAGGCAGGGAAATTCAGTCCAGTTATTCTGCTACCTAAACACATTGGAAGGCCTCTTACTTAAACAAAAATATTCAAATGCAGATGGCTAAGCAGCATCAAGTCTAAAATTTCAGTTCTTTTATCTGCCTAAGCTTCCACCAACATCAAACAGAAGTCTGGGCCAATATGAATCACAAAAACTGTCCCTTCATATTCATTAGACCTGAAATTCGGTTACCTTTTAATACAAACTTCTAAGGCAAGCTGCACATTTACTGGTGTCAAGAAATAAGCTACACATTTAATGCTGTTATACAAGCTGCAATAAGGTAAAAGATTCCCAGAAAAAACAGACATTACATTTTAGGAGTCTTGAAGTAACAATCTCTGAAATATCAAAGATGTAATCTTGACTGAAAAACTGGCATATAAACAGTGGACATTAAGAAGCAATTCATTTCTCCCTAAAAGTTAATTTCATATAATTAGAGAAGTCTCCAATCATATGAAAGGGGGCATTCATTTTCTTAAGGGAAACAGTGGGAAAGAATAAAGTTTCTATTTGAGGGAGGGCTACAAGAAAACAATAGATTTTTAAAATTTGTTTATTTTCACTAAAATCAGTGAAATAATTGGTTTCTCTTCATTAGAATGTTTACATATTTAAAAAAAAAAAAAGGGGGCTGTAAATATTTGTTAGAATACAGAAGGTGGTGTAGCCTTGCACACAAATCTGTCTTCCCACAAAAATTACTGTTTTGAAGGAGGCTTAACACTTTCCCAGGGTGTGGATCCTCAGCTTTGCAGAGATTGCTGGAACTCATCTAGTTCTCAAATTGCTGCCCCCTGTTGCCCATTGTTACAACCACATAAGCATGAACAACACTGCTCAGGGATACCGATACCAAGGGTGATTGTATGTCTCTGAGGGCTCAGAGACCTATGCAAAACTCTCAATCAGATCAAGGAGAAAGGCTACAGAAGGAACAGGTATATCTGGTCTGTGAATGTGTGACTCTGCAGGTGGCAAAGGGCTTTAGCTTCTACAAACCCGTAATGATCTTTAAAGAGCAAACTGTTGGAAAGGAACATATGTGATACTAGACAAAAATGGGGCAAAAAATCAGAAAAGCAAGACGGAATAGTTTTTATGAATGGAGTTGTGAGACAGATGGTTATAAGATTTTTAAGAAAAAGGGAAGAAACATGATTGCATTCTACTTAAAGGAACTAAAAGAATACATGGAACTTTCCTGTCGAGTGATAGTCTGAAACAGGACGTGTGAAAAGTCAAAGAGAATGTTAAGGAATGACTGTGGCAGCTACTGAAAAAGTAGAATAAAGTAAAATAAGCATTGTTGAAAATAGCTAAGAATTATTCAGATATCTGGGAGACACTCTAATCACAAGCCTTCATTCTCATAGAGGACTTTAACCAGTTTGAGATCTATTGAGAAATCAACAGATTTTTTTTCTTTTGCCCCCAAGAAAGTATGAGATAGACCAGAAAGGAAGGTGTTTTACTACATACCAAGAACTGGTTAGAAATATGATAGTCTCTGACAATCTATGCTCTTCCACTATCCAGTCTCCTTGTTTCAAGTTAAATGTCACCACCAGTCTTAAAAAAAAAAAAGTTAATCTCAACTCAAAACAATGAACTTAATTCTAGACAAACGTTACTCCACCTCACTTTGCTTTTACCATGCGGCTAGGGATACTTAAAAACAAGTAAAGTTCAGGAGCAAAGAGGCCTAGCAAAGGAGTTCTTAAACTACCTTTCATCATTTTATATTTGAACATTGACAACACAGGTTTTGATACCCTAGAATTCATACAGTGCACAAAAACAAATAAGAAAAATAATCCAGAGAGTTCTTTTCTAGATGTCACAGGTTTCCACAGCATGGAAGTTTTCTACAAGTGGTCCCTATTTCTCCATAATAGAGTACAAGATACTCTCAAACTTTACCTTGATTAATTTGCAGACAACCTACACAAACCTGCAGACCACAAGCTGGGCACAGAAGCGGATGCCCCAAGACTCCTCAGCACACCATTATGTGAACATCCAGTCTCCAACACCCTCATTCTCAGTTTCCTCTGTTTTCTACCCAGGGTGCACACACAGGCTGTTAAACTTGCTCTGGTAAAATGAGAAGAGGAAGGTAGACACCACATGACACCCCTCTCCTTTTCCTCCTGTCTCAGGGTGCAGTGCCAGGACGTATGTATATACTTTGATGGACTGGGTACAGTTTTGGTGCCCAGTGGGGTTTCTCTCCCACCCCTGATATTTAAACATCATCAATCAGCTGGAAGTGGTTTCACCCAGCACAAAGCACTTTGTGCCCCCACTGAACACTGCAGCTGCCTTCTGCTACTCATATCTTGTTCTGTGTTAAGACTCATGGTGTATCAAGACCCCAAGAACATAGAGAACCTGTATAGCTGGAGAATCTTCCCATATACAACTTGAAAGCCTCTAATTTCTTAGTCTGCAGTCTCAGCAGACTCCATGGTTAACGATATATTTAATATTAAATGTGCAGCTGCCCCAGATGTTTTCCAAAGTGCTTTAACTCGCTACACTGTACGTGCAGGTTACCCTGCCCCTTCCTAGTTTTAAAGTAACTTCAAGTAAATTGTAAGAGTTTCTCCCCATACACCAGAATAAGACCTTCACACACCACTAAGTTCATCCATTTCCAGTCCCCAAATAAGTGTGTGCCTGTTGATGAGAGACTTGGAGTTAATAATGTCCAAGACTTTTAGGACTGGCTTCAGTTAGGACCAACATAGGAAAGGAGAATTAAGGCATAGATAGTGAAAGACTCAGGGACTGAGATAAGGAAAGAGGGATCACTTGCCATTTGCCATCTGGGCAAACTGATTCCAATAAGGAAATTTATTACATGTGAAAAGAGAGAACCTTTTCCTTAGAGAATCTTAGAAAAAGTCTGAATGTGATTGTGATCTGTGGATTGAATGGAAAGGACTCTGACAGAAAAAACTTACATCTGATCTTATTTGCTTTTTCAGAGTAGAAGAGGTTGTTATACTTCTAATGAAAGAAACATTTGTCACTTTTAAAAAGATATTTTAAATTATTTAGACAATCAACAATACTCACATCTCTGAAGGACAGACTATTAGGGGACAAACTGTTGCTCACAATACTCAAAGTACAAAGATATGGTATAATTTGAATAGTATTTTCTGTCATGTTAAATGATTTTCATGGAGAGTCTTACTGTGACTACTTATTCTGAAGAATTTAACCCTCACTCTAGGTTTTCAAGCTTAAGGGGATCTAGATCAAGCTCTATTATGTGTTTGAAAGCATTGTTTTTCAGTCTTAACATCAGTCTAATTATAATTACTTTAGTTTTCTTCTGTTACATCACTGACCAAGTGGGAAGGGAGACGAATCAAACTGGGATAACATGATACAGGAGTAAAATGGTCTAAAGGCAATACATGCATTTAAAATGCTTTCCCAGACAATGGAAATGTCAGAAGAAAAGTGCTCTGACCAGTAAGACAGTAAGCTTTGTTAGTAGTTTTCAATGTAACAGCAGAATATGACCTCATTATTTTCCAGCTCAGAGAGTAGTATTTATGCCTGAAAAGAGGCATTGCCAGATATTCAAATATCTCTCTGGATTTCATCTGAAAAATGTTTAAACTCCTTGAAACTCTTATTGATACACACAGCTGTGATGCAATTACAGTGGTTATGCAAAATATAATAAAAAGTAAGAGTTATAGCAAAAAAACATGTACTGGAGTACATATTCTATCTATGTAGTATTTCCAAGCTGTCTTTCCTACAAAAAAGACTTTTCTAGATCTCCACTGTTGGTCAGAAGTGATATCCAATTTCTGAACAAGAAGAGGTTCAAGAAAGCAAAAGAACATTCAGAGGCAGCACCATAACTGATTTTTTTTCCTTTAAAGAAAAAATATGCATGGACCATCTCTGTGGTATTGATTTAACATTTTTCATTTATGACTTAGTCTTTTTTTTATGTTCCCTTCTTCCACTTTTCTCCATTTGCATTTGAGTATACAGAAGTTTTCATTTTTATGTCTCTCTAATTGAAGAATATTGATCTGGTACAGCTGTAACAGTGATTTAGTCCTCTTACTTTTTAAAAACTTTTCACTGCACTGGTTCAAGTGAGTTTCCTACTCCTATATAATTTAAATGAATATCTGATAAAAAATTTGTCTAAATCTTTGGACCATTGAGTCAAGTCCAGCTTCTGGCCCTGCATAGGACAGCCCCAAGAATCACAACATGTAACTGAGAGTATTGTGGGATCACTTATTGAACTCTTTCAGGCTTGGTGCTGTGACTACTTCCCTGGGGAGCCTATTCCAGTGCCTAATCACCTTCTGAGTGAAGAACCTTTTTCTAATATCTAACCTAAACTTCCCTGTACACAGCATTCCTTTCCCTTGAGTCCTATCACTGATCACCAGAGAGAAGAGATTGGCACCTGCCCTTTCTCTTCCCCTGTGAGGAAGCTATAGACTTCTACAAGGTGTCCCCTCAGTCTCTTTTTCCCTAGGCTGAACAAGCCAAGTGATCTCAGCAACTCCTCATATGGCTTTCCCTCAAGGCCCTTCACCATCATTTTAGACTTCCTTTAGACTCTTCCTAACAGTTTAATATCCTTCTGCACAAAGGACTTGAGGTGAAGTGGCATCAGTGCAGAGCAGAGCAGGACAATCACCTCCCTCAAACAGCTGATGATGCTTTACCTGATGTCCTCCAGGACACTGTTGTCCCTCCTGGTTGTCAGGGCACTGTTGGCTCATCTTCAACTTGCCATCAACCAGGACCCTTTAGGTCCCTTTCCATGGTACTGCTTTCCAGCACCTCATTCTCCAGCCTGTCCCTACACCCAGGATTGCCCCATTCCAGGTGCAAAATCCATCACTTTCCCTTGTTGAACTTCATATGGTTGTTAATTGCAACACCTTCGTTACATGCAATGCCTCCCACCCCCTCTGTGCACCTCACCTGCCCTGCCTATCTCTCCTATAATGATCCAACATGGTACGGTTGTCACATGACTCATCCTACCCAGTTTCACTTACGCCAACGATGTCATATCTCTGGGACTGGGCCAAAGGTTCAAACTGTTTCACATGTTTCATACAATGGTACAGAAACATTGCAAGTGTGGTACACTGTAGCCAACACCTCATGAAGCAGATTGGGGTGTCTCACTAGCACTCAATTCCTCAAGTTTTGGTGAAAGGGACCGCTGAATACAACTTTTACTTTAGTACACAAGAACCAGCTCATTCTTGAAAGAAGAAGGTATTACAGTAAATCAATCAGACTACCTGCAAGATAGGTCAAGTAACTTAATCAACCTCTGTTCCCACAGACAAAAAGCAGGTGACTGAGGCTACCCAGCTCTGAGACTGATCTCAGTGACACTATTCAAAGGACAGCGAGAACAGTCTGTTTTGTGTGTTATTTCCTCCACTTGGTGCAAGACTTCAGTGCTTTTATGCTTTTATGCTTTTAGACTTCAAGCATTCCTTGTTTCAGCTGAGTTCAGTGGGAATCAGTGTTCTGAACTTATATAATCACCAGAATACAAAACAGCATGAACCAATATACCTTCAATTGTGCAGTATTTGTAAACTGAACTTCCTCTTGTATCCCAACCTGTGCCATAGGGATAGCAAGAATTTCCTTTTGCAATGATACTCCAAAGAAGATAGTTTGAAATGAGTCACTATGATCACAGGAAGCTCTAACAAAAGAAAATTTAACTCAATTTTCAAAGACAATACAAGTAGCATTCAGCAGTCAGTTTAGGGTCATACTTGAATACAGACCAGTTCAAGAAAGGACTCTGTTTAGTCGACAAAACCCAGAAATGCACAGCAGAAATGAGATCCCATAATCACTGAACTGAACTCTATTAAAATGAATAGACAAAGAAGCAAGATTATTATTAATATTGTCTGCACTGGTATTACAAAGTCTTGAAAATCTTGAATTCTTGTAAGTCAAATGATTTCCAAGTGTTCCTTGTACTATTTTTTAGACAATATGTCACTTTATAAATACTAACACAAGTAGAAATAATTTCAGCTTTTTTAAGGAATATTTTAATTTTTTTTTCCTCCCCGGTATGACATAAAATGCTATGTCCCAATATATTTTCCCAGCACACCATGGTATAATTCTCACTCAGAAGGGATGATACATACAAAGCAAATATTTAATCTCTCCTGGGTGAGAGGTCACTTTCATGGGAAATTCATATCATAACAATTTCATATCTTTGATACTTAAGAATGATCTTCCAGGATCACACAATGAAACAGAAATCTTCTTGGAAAAGATGTCCCAGTTTAAATGAGACAAGGGTCTTTTGCTGAGGATGAATTAGGAGGAAAAGACCCAAACTTCTCTTTCCAAACAATTATAAATCCAAAATTAAGAGGCTCCGATTGAAGGAAAACAAATTATGGAAAAGGGAAAATAACAGCCCTTTATTAAAAGGTATGTGTGTATTAACAGGAACACGGAAAAAAAAAAAAAACAAGTAAAATAACCAAGTAATACTCCTATACCCACCAATAATCCCCTTTAAGAACAAAACCGATAAACCGGCAAAAAAAGAAAATAGTTCAATTTCTTGCACCCTTTGGTGCTGTTCCAACCACAGTCAGCAGGGGGCGCCGTCGGGTCACTGGAGATGCAAAATTTGTAATGTCCCGTACCATTCACCAGGTGGCGCTGTTGGGTCACTGAAGGTGTAAAAAACTTGTAGTGTCCTATTATAGTCACCAGGTGGCGCTGTTGGATCACGGGAGGAGTAGAACTTGTAATGTCCAGTGTCCGTCACCAGGTGGCGCTGTTGGATCCTTGGCTGCCACCGGGAGGAGGGGGGGAAGACAACAGCAATAAACAGAAAGTTCTCCCAATGGAAGAAAACTCACAAACTTCAGCTGATTAGGGTCCGTTGTAAGCAGGGTTTGCAGTCAGCCAGAGGTGAGCCAAGAGCAGCAGCCAGAAACCTTTTTAAAGACTTTTCATTGCACTGGTTCAAGTGAGTTTCCTGCTCCTATATAATTTAAATGAATATCTGATAAAAAATTTGTCTAAATCTTTGGGCCATTGAGTCAAGTTCAGCTCCTGGTCCTGCATAGGACAGCTCCAAGAATCACAACACGTAACTGAGAGTATTGTGGGATCCCTTATTGAACTCTTTCAGGCTTGGTGCTGTGACTACTTCCCTGGGGAGCCTATTCCAGTGCCTAATCACCTTCTGAGTGAAGAACCTTTTTCTAATATCTAACCTAAACTTCCCTGTACACAACATTCCTTTCCCTTGAGTCCTATCACTGATCACCAGAGAGAAGAGATTGGCACCTGCCCTTTCTCTTCCCCTGTGAGGAAGCTATGTACTTCTACAAGGTGTCCCCTCAGTCTCTTTTTCCCTAGGCTGAACAAGCCAAGTGATCTCAGCAACTCCTCATATGGCTTTCCCTCAAGGCCCTTCGCCATCATTTTAGACTTCCTTTAGACTCTTCCTAACAGTTTAATATCCTTCTGCACAAAGGACTTGAGGTGAAGTGGCATCAGTGCAGAGCAGAGCAGGACAATCACCTCCCTCAAACAGCTGATGATGCTTTGCCTGATGTCCTCCAGGACACTGTTGTCCCTCCTGGCTGTCAGGGCACTGTTGGCTCATCTTCAACTTGCCATCAACCAGGACCCTTTAGGTCCCTTTCCATGGTACTACTTTCCAGCACCTCATTCTCCAGTCTGTTCCTACACCCAGGATTGCCCCATTCCAGGTGCAAAATCCATCACTTTCCCTTGCTGAACTTCATATGGTTGTTAATTGCAACACCTTCGTTACATGCAATGCCACCCACCCCCTCTGTGCACCTCACCTGCCCTGCCTATCTCTCCTGTAATGATCCAACATGGTACAGTTGCCACATGACTCATCCTACCCAGTTTCACTTATGCCAACAATGTCATACCTCTGGGACTGGGCCAAAGGTTCAAACTGTTTCACATGTTTCATACAATGGTATAGAAATATTGCAAGTGTGGTACACTGTAGCCAACACCTCATGAAGCAGATTGGGGTGTCTCACTAGCACTCAATTCCTCAAGTTTTGGTGAAAGGAAAGGGACCGCTGAATACAACTTTTACTTTAGTACACAAGAACCAGCTCATTCTTGAAAGAAGAAGGTATTACAGTAAATCAATCAGACTACCTGCAAGATAGGTCAAGTAACTTAATCAACCTCTGTTCCCACAGACAAAAAGCAGGTGACTGAGGCTACCCAGCCCTGAGACTGATCTCAGTGACACAATTCAAAGGACAGCGAGAACAGTCTGTTTTGTGTGTTATTTCCTCCACTTGCGAGACTTCAGTGATTTTATGCTTTTATGCTTTTAGACTTCAAGCATTCCTTGTTTCAGCTGAGTTCAGTGGGAATCAGTGTTCTGAACTTATGTAATCACCAGAATACAAAACAGCATGAACCAATATGCCTTCAATTGTGCAGTATTTGTAAACTGAATTTCCTCTTGTATCCCAACCTGTGCCATAGGGATAGCAAGAATTTCCTTTTGCAATGATACTCCAAAGAAGGTAGTTTGAAATGAGTCACTATGATCACAGGAAGCTCTAACAAAAGAAAATTTAACTCAATTTTCAAAGACAATACAAGTAGCATTCAGCAGTCAGTTTAGGGTCATACTTGAATACAGACCAGTTCAAGAAAGGACTCTGTTTAGTCGACAAAACCCAGAAATGCACAGTAGAAATGAGGTCCCATAATCACTGAACTGAACTCTATTAAAATGAATAGACAAAGAAGCAAGATTATTATTATTTTTTTGTCTGCACTGGTATTACAAAGTCTTGAAAATCTTGAATTCTTGTAAGTCAAATGATTTCCAAGTGTTCCTTGTATTATTTTTAGACAATGTGTCACTTCATAAATACTAACACAAGTAGAAATAATTTCAGCTTTTTTAAGGAATATTTTAGTGGTTTTTTTTCCTCCCCGATATGACATAAAATGCTATGTCCCAATATATTTTCCCAGCACGCCGTGGTATAATTCTCACTCAGAAGGGATAATACATACAAAGCAAATATTTAATCTCTCCTGGGTGAGAGGTCACTTTCATGGGAAATTCATATCATAACAATTTCATATCTTTGATACTTAAGAATGATCTTCCAGGATCACACAATGAAACAGAAATCTTCTTGGGAAATGATACTACATTTCTCCTTAAGATTTAGGTCATCTATGTTTTGAGGAACTATGTTTCTATCAGAATGTAAAGGTGTCCTTAGTGAATTGAAAAGGGCACCATAATAAAAGTATCTGAGCTGCAGAATGTGTGCAATAGGAAATAATTTCAGTAGGACACAATGGAACATAAATTGAAGGTTAGAAATGGAACTATTATAATAACTTTTCAAGAAAAGGAAAAAGTACCAGATGCATATCACAAATTATCCTGTTATAATGAGAGAAAATCTGGAGAAAGAAGTAAAAGGAAAAAGATATTTGAAATGTAACGGAAACATTTCCGCAAATAACCTTGTGGCCTCTGAAAAATGTTCAGACCAGTTGCTTTTTCTGCTGCTTTATATCAATGAGAAGGCAGTGGGCCCCTGCAAAGAATACTAAAGAGTACTATGGAATGCAGGATTGCAAGACCACTGATAATTCCCAAGGATTCCTGTATGGAAATCTCAGATTTATTGATTTTCAATTGCTCTTATTAAAAATGGGTTGATAATGAACTTCATATGGAAACATAAATTTTCTCTTGTAACTTGGAGAAACATGAATACAACAGTTTACAAGAGGGTTTGAGCACTTTATACAGTAAGAGATGTACACTCAAGGGACTACAGCAAGCCATATTCTTTTTATTCTCACTATTATAATATTTTCCCACCTTAAATGATGTAACTCCAAGACTTCAGTGAATGAAATGAAACAAAAACTCCAACATAATGTTCTGTTCTTCTTCTCAATATTCTAGATTAAGTTTAGCTGTAGAACAAAAAACAATTTTACCCAAAATATTTACTTATAAACTAAAGGTCACAATGTATTTTTCCGAACTGGGAGCATTCTCCATATGAAACATTCACAAAAATGTAAAAAAACCCGCAAATCCCAGAAAAGATAAAATCATATGCATTTCAACACTAGATAATTGCAATTTTTAAGTTCTTCATGTTTGATATTTTGTTGTTGAAGACCACTAAGTAGGCAAGTCAACTGAGTACTTTATTTTCTCTTCAATATAACCAAGCTTTCAAACTCAGATTTTATGCTTCAAACTCTCTTGGGGGCCAGCATACCTGAGACATATTTCATTATCTGCTACAAATGCTCTTTTCCAATTTAAATGTGTTATTTGACAACCTATGGGTCCTAAATCCCAGGGCAGAATATGTATCTGTATGCACAGTAATGCATCCTAACCTACTATTACAAAATGCAAGATGTTTTCTCTTACTATTACAATGAGAGTGATAAATGGCCAATGCCAATAAAAATGTACTCATTATTCTTCCAAAAAGGACTTTTATTCCCATAAAATGTATACCTAGTATTAAGTAAGTTTTATCCTTGTATCGCCTAATCATGTTAGTATTTTCATACAGTAAGTTCCGTCAGATATATATGTACTTTTTCCACTAATAGAAATCATCTTAAATGTATGAACAATAGTAACAGAGTCTATAAATTAGACTGCTTTTTACTGATTAGCAAGTCAAGTTTATGTTGAATTGTGTGTGAGAATAATATAAATATTTGAATATAATAGAATCATTTAGGTTGGAAAAAATCCTTAAAATAGATTCTAACCATAAACCTAATGCTGCCAAATCCATCACTAAAACAAATCCCTAAGTGTCACATCTACACACCTTTTAAATACCTCAAGGGATGGTGACTCAACCACATCACAAGGCAGCCTATTCCAGTACTTAATAACACTTTTCTGTACAGATCTTTTTCCTAATATCTAAACTTTCCCTTGTGCAACTTCAGGTCATTTCCTTTTATCCTATCACTTGTCACACGGGAGAAGAGGCCAATCCCCACCTCACTACAACCTCCTTTCAGGTTGTTCTAGAGAGCATTAAGGTTACCCTTGAGCCTTCCCTTCTCCAGGATAAACAACCTCAGCTGGTCCTTGCACTCCAGGCCCTTCATCAGCTTAGATGTCCTTCTCTGGACATGCTCCAGCACTTCAACATCCTTTTTGTAGTGAGGGGTCCAAAGCTGAACACAGCATTTGAGGTGCAATCGTTGTGACCCAAGTGAAGGACCCTGCACTTGGCCTTGTCGAACCTCATAAAGTTGGCCTTGGCCCATCAATGCAGCCTATCCAGATACATCTGCAGAGCCTTCCTACTGTCCAGCAGGTCAATATTCTTGTCCAGCTTGGTGTTGACTCATCCAGGTAATTGACAAAGATGTTAAACTGAACTGTACCCCAACAGTGAGCTCTCAGGAACACCACGTATGACTGACTGTCAACTGGATTGCACTCCATTCAGCACCACTGTCAGGGCTCAGACACCCCAACAGTTTTTAACCCAGCAAAGAGTGTACCTGTCCAAACCATGAATATCCACCTTCTCCAGGAGAATACTTTGGAAAATGATGAACAGGTAAGCAACATCCACATCCTTATCATCATAGAATCACTAGGCATGAAAAAGACTTCTAAGATTGAGTTCAATCCTTAATCTAAAACTTCTAGGTCCACTTTGAAACCATGTCCCTAACCACCACATTTACAAATTTTTTGAACACTTCCAGGTTATTCCATCACTTTTGCTGGGCAACTTGTTCCAATTCTTGATCACTCTTATCATCCACAATAAGCTGGTCAAAGAAATATCTTCGTCAGGATGATCCATTCCACAGTTTTATACTAGCACAACAGTAGTTTTTAAGCATGTTTTCTGTTGGTGTACTCCATACAGTCAATAAAATTGTTCCAACTTACGTTGTCCAAACCCACCTGGTTGATGGCTGCTGTACGACTGAAGGAAAGACAGGTTCAGTTTGAAAAGGTTTTCATATCTTTAGCTGAATCAATTTTGTAGGTCTGAAAAAATTATTGCTTTGGGTTTAAAGATTACTTTCTTTGAATGTATTTAATGTATGATTATATTCAGAGTTAACTTTTTAAATAAAGATTATTTATTCAAGATAATTCTAATCCATAGCTAATTCACATAGAAGGATGTTAATACAGTACTGTTAAAAATGTAATATACAGAAGCAGAGCTGTATATGTTAGGGTATTATTCCCAACACGGATTTTGTATTGTATCTGCTGCATTTTGAAGACATGCCAGGAATGGTAAGGCCCAAAAACTGAGTGCGGTGGCCCTTTGAGCTGGAAAACAACTCTTTGAATAATAATGGGATCTTTTACATCAGTGTAAGCTAGTAGTAAAACTCTTTTTTTCTTATCTTTTACCTTCCTTTTTCTCTAAGACCCCATGACAGCTATGCCAAAGGAAATATTAGCTACAGATAAACCCCCTGCAAATTAAATACATAATTTTCAAGAAGAATTTTTTACTTCTTTTTATGTAGAAACTACTTACATATACATAAAACTTTTTTTCAGACCTGATTTGAAAAGTAAAGTACTAAAAGGGCCAAAGCAATATTAATTAGGAAATAGAAAAAAAGACAGATTATCCCTTGTGATTAAATCTTTATTTAAACAGTTACTGCAAACACCAAGAATAATTTCCCTTTTCAGTGTTTCAGATCAGCAGGGTTCATTGCATGCTGAGTTTGAAGAGTTTTAGTAAGTAAGAAAAAGGCATGAATTAGAACTGTTAAATATGCTTTCAAGCTGTATAATGTAGAATCTCATCAGACAAATTCTTTGAAACTACTTCAAGTTTCAACAGCTGTAGCATTTTCTAAAACCTGCAAGATATATCCCTACATTCAAAATAATTCACCTTCTGGTTAAAAAGAGTTCAAAAAAACCATCAACTTTCCTACATCAATTTGATCTGAAAACTGTCCTGCCCTGTCTTCCACAGCCCAGATGCAAGGGACAATTACAGCTGTTGAGACTGGAGTGGGTACTTAGTCATGTTTGCCACTGTTTTCCACTTCAGTTACCTTCTTCTTCCCACTCATTTTGGCAGAGGTGAATATGAATAATTCACCTTCTTCCCCTCAGTAATTAAAGTATAACAGGGCCAGATTTGGAGTACTTCTCTGAAAAATCCTCAATGAATAGAAGTTACCTGTATAGGTGTGGACTCCTTTTGCTAGCAAGGAGGAAGTATATTTACTGTCAGCAAGGGGTAAGCTACCGTGTCTAGGAGAGAGACAAAGTACATAATGCATATAACTCTACTTTCTCAATGACAAATTAACCTACAATAAAACTTCACAGCACTTTTCCCTACTAATTCTGACCTATGAGCTCTCACCTTTACTACTGGGATTTATTTTTCCTTCTTCCCATAACTGTGTTGAAAAGTCAGGCCAGGCAATGGTCACTCCAGTCTTATATCTCAAGAGATGAAAAACATCGTCATTCCCCTGGGTCCCTGAGAAAAATAAAGGGGTGGAGTTGCTCTCAGATCCCTCTCTTTCAGCTTCATCTTGAGTGTTCACTGTTGGCTATTACAAGCCCGGAGTCACAGAAAATAATAAGGAGCTTCTTTTTTTGTCTATACCACAAGAGTAGTGTTTCCCAGAAGATCCATCACTGCACAGCTGACTGCTGGCTTGAGAGCTTGGCTGGAGGTGGAGTCAGTGATACTATGTATCACACATAGTCTAACATCTTCATTTTACAATCTGAAACATTTGGTAGTACTTCTGCTAAATGAATACCAAACCAAGTAAATGAAAAAAAATTGTCTACTATGAGACCTCTTGCACATAAAACCCTCAAGTCTACAATTGCAGTTCACGCATTTATTTTTTTAAGTTAGATTTCAACATATTGTGCTTTTATAACTCACTCCATTATCTGATCATGCACAAAGTTGCTAACTTACCAGCAGGTCAAGATTTCAATCTGTTTCCAGCTGACTAAGCACTTGTCGAGTACCCTCATCAGTACCAGAGCCTGTACTAAGCTTTATAGCAGTAATGATTATATTTAATATCCCCCTAAGATGCTAGAATATCTACTCAAGATGCTTCATTGCTTAGCTAGAGTACATATTGCATCCTAAACCCCAGAATTCATAGCCCGGATACAGAAAGGTTACCAAAGAGCTAGCCATTAATGATTTTGTACATTCCCAGCAATTTAGAGAACCCTGAAAGCTGTGTCTCAATTGCAGCTGCTTCATAGGTCATAGCACTGTATGCACTTTGAGCCACAAGACATTGTTCAACTCATAAGAAGCTGTCTTCTGTGATAGCTTTTAGGAGACTCCATCAAATTTTGCTTAGAAGATGTTTCCTGTATTGTCTATTCCGTCACGGGCCATAAAAAACAGGCACTTTCAGAATTCCTTTGTGACATTTCATGAAGAAAGAGAACCCAGATGTTAGGGGCAGAGCATACAACAGCTTGACTTTCAAAATGCTGTTTTATTTGGAAACATCCTACAGTACACACCTATAAAATCTGTGGATTTTCAGTTACTGCAAATTCCACTGCTTACAAGAATCAAAAAAATGGATGGTATGTCCTATTCCTGCTCCCTCCCCGCCCCCCCCATGTATTCCAGTTTACAGTTGCCTGCAGAATAATTTGTGCTGTGATTTAGCTTCAAAGGTGATTACAAAGCTACATGTTGCAGGTGGTTATTTAGTTCTTTACTGAAAGGACTAATGTTCTTTACTGAAAAGATGAATGAAGTTGTCTTAGATTTCAATTTACAGTGGTTCCTGCATTAGTTTTAGAATCTACCCTTCAGAACAATATGTTGCTATTTTTAATCACTATATTATCTTTTGTCTACGGTTCCTCAGTCAGTTTTCAATTAAATGAATCTGAATAGAAAGTAAAATTAAGACATATTCTAATAGGAGTTCTACCATTTAAAAACAAAAAAAAAACAAAAACAAAACAAAAAAAAAACCCAAACACACAAAACACACACACACACACAAAAAGTACCAAAACACCACCTAAGAAAAACACTTACAGTGGAAGTGGATATATAATAAAGAGTTTGAGATAGTAGAAGACCATTTCAGTAATGAGTACTCTGGCTGTTTAATCTTTGGCAGCTGCCAGACAACTAACCAGCTGCTCTCTCACTACTCTTCCTCAACGGAACAGAAGGAGAGAACAAGAAGGAAAAACTCATGAGTTGAGACAAAGACAAGGAGATGCCTTACCAACTACTATCAGCAGCAAAACAGATTTGACTTCAGGAAAATCTGATTTCCTGTCAGTTAAAGTAGAATTTGGTTGAGAAACAAAGACAAGAAACTAAAGCACCTTTCCCTACCATAATCCCTTCCTCCCAAGGCTCAGCTTGACTGCTTCGTTCCTGATTCTTCTTGCTCTTTCTCCCAGTCCATATTTAACTTAATACATGTTTAAACCTATAACAATGGACAACACAAAATAAATCAATTTGTATGAGAATTGAAGACCAATTTAAATCCTGTACCAGTCCAGTATTTTACTTCCAGTTAAATTTAATCATTGCAAGAGTCCAGTGAAAATAACATCCTGGAAGTAGCACACAGAGGGCAAAAAAGACAACAGTAACTGAATTATTCTGATTTCTGCTTTGACAATAAATTGACACAGCCTCCTTATTAATGTAAGTTAGTTTAAGTCAAACACTTTACCTTCTTCTTCCCTCACTGGGAACGTCATTTGCACTTCCTATATTTTCACAGCTCCTACTACTGTTAATTTCTAAATTGAAACAAAAGAGAGTACAGATCTATGAAGATTTACAGTCTAATGGTTTAACACTCTTCTAAAAGTGACATATAACAGAAATAAGGAACTCTGAAAATGGAAAAAAAAATCCCCATCACACTGAGGGGTATGTAGGCAAATGTCTGTCTAGTGTTTAGTTGCCTGCTGGGTTAAACCGCAACATTCACTCAGAACATATTTTCAAGTATCACATTCTATATGGAAACTCCAAAGGTGATCAGGATTTTGATAGAATCTTTATACTCTCATGAATTTCTAGTGTCGGAACCAAGCATGCTCTAATATACTCACCATTGTGCCTCATACAACTTTTTCTTGTGATGTCGTTTATGTCTTTCTTTCTCTGTCGGTAACCACTTTATGGAGAGCATTCCCTGTGGCACTCCAAGCAAGACATGTTATTTTTCTTACTTCTCTTCCAAAGGATTAACTTGTTAAACATACTATAGGATTGATAATGCAAATGAAGGCTGTAAAAGTTACTGCAAAACACTGAAGAATTCTAAATTGGGACTCAAAAAACAAAGATGGTTTTCTTGTTGCTTAAATCTTTGCACAAGAAATGCCAAGGACTATTTTACCCTGATGTAGCAGAATCAATCTTTACTTCTACAAGAAGTCTCAGTTTAGATGTGTTCCTAAGGTTCACCAGTTTGCCAAAAAATAAGGATCTGTGACAACTGACACAATGCAAATGCATTAAAACTTACCATGGAAGCTTAAATTGTACTCTGAGAAACTGTATAATTCTGGTTTTATGTACTCCTTCAGTAGAATAGCAATTAATAACATTGCCAGCCACTTCTTACTGAAGAACACAAACTTAGGAAATGAGAAGCATGGTCATCCACTCTCCAAGGAAATCAAAATCTGAAGGTCCCACTGGAGCTGGAAAATGTTAAGTGCACTACCTATGTAACTAATCTTAAAGTCCTGTGCCTTGTAAAACTAAATTATAGGCATTGAAAGCATTTTTTTTAGATCATAGATAGCAAAATTCAATCTAATAAATTGCTGGTTTTAATAATTTGGGAGGGGGGGGGTCTTTTGCTTTAAAGAGTGGCTGTTTATCTTCCACTGTTCAAGTCTCTAAAAATTAGCTGTAAACAGTGTTTTCTTACAAGCCATGCAATATTATTGATAAAAGATAACAGTTTCATTATGCTAAAAAAGGGTACAATTTAGCTTAAATCAAGCTTCATTTTTCTCTAAGCAAGGAGAATAACTAAACCAGACTCATCCTTAACAATCATAGATTTTAACAATCATTCATGTAACCTACCCGGATGACTGAACCGGTATCCAATAAGAAATGAAGTTACATCTTATTGCTTGTACACCTGCCATATGAACTCATTCCTTCCATTCTGTACAAGTCTAATGCAGCTACCAAAGTGAATGGCAAGTATTAAGAATGTTAGGAAGAGCTCTTTGTAAAAAAATCAGTAAATACTAGTAGTTGCCTTTAGTACATTGAGGACAACAGGATCAGATGAGCATATTCATCAAGTGTTGTAAAGAGATATCTGTTACACAACTAACCTATTGACTGGTAACATTTGGGTTGCTGCTATGACTATTTTATTTTACTTCAGTTTATATTGCACTCCTTTAAGAAGGGAGGTGAGTTCCAATGGAGTCCTTGGAAAGAAGAGAGGGCTGTTTCTGGGGAATTTGTGCGTATAAAGAAACAACCAAACTCACTAAAACCCAAACCAAAACAACACCATCCCCCCAAAAAATTACTAAGAACTGCATTTTTTATCCCCTGAGAAAGCTCTCAGGGTCCCAGGAAAGCAATAACACCTAGGTAATGCTTTAGCTAGAAAAAATTTTCTGTAAACTATTATACAGCTGCGTTTCTGAACTTCAAAAGTTTTCCCAATAAGTTACTTATCGGCAACATTTCCATCTTTTGAAAGGAAGAGCCAGAAGAGTGCCGGTCATTTACCAAGAGGCCACAGAACCACAAGCTCAAGCCCATTAAAGCCAGAGAAGAAAAAAGAGCAACAATGAAACACCTTTGCTGCAGAAAGTCAGGACACCAAAGTTACAAAGGTTGTGTTATGGGTTCCATTAGGTTCTGTGGGTATAGACAGAAGTGTACACAAGGTATCTGTAAAATCTGAGGAACAGATAAAAGTAGTAGACTACTACCATTTTCATCTGGCCAAACGCAGACAAGATTTTTACATTGTTAACCATGTCAAATTCCCAGCTTCTAGGATCCTGAACTCAAAACCATCTCCACTTTTAATAAGATAAGAATCTTTTAAAGGACAGGAAAAATTACACTGACCTTCAGATTACTGTTTCAATTTTTTATTTTTCTTCCAAAACAGGAAAACACCCAAAGTCATTTGTAGTAATATCCTTTCATTGCAAGGTAGGTATAACAAGTGTCACCCAAGATAACAGGGAAGTTTGAAAAGATTACCTTCTGAGCAAGCCCAAGCCTATATTTGGGAGTAATAACTTAGTCTCTTCAGGTTGGTTTAGCCTTTAGAGATCTGTGACCAAAACCACTTGACAGATAGAAGGTTATCCAAGTGAATCAATTTTAAAATGTTAATGGTATCATGAAGCTTTCATTAGGAATATGGTTAGTATGAGAGGAAAGAAGAATTAATTTAAATAATGCAATTAGGCTTCTTCCATTAGGTGTTTGTATCGGTCATAGAACCACTGGTGAATGAGAATTCTATTTTACGTTGCAACAACTCACTTCACCATGTTTCTTACAGATGAGCTACACACAGTGGGAGAACATGAGGAAATTCATCATGGACCCAGCTCAAAGACAATGTTTAAATTTAAAAGTTGTTGAAGGAAGAAGCACTTGGCCTGAACTTTTGTTACCCTACATATGTTCTTAGCAAAGTATTCTTACTCAGTTGATATTAAGGTGCATTTTCTGCTGAACCTGCATTGAACAATGGTGTCTGAGTGATTATGCAAATCATACATCAGTATTCCCAATAGATATTGCACAGCATAAATCCCAGGTTCCTTCCTCTTGAGAAAGAACTATTAAGAAAGTGAATCAATCCACTATCAACTGTTTCAGACATTACCAGTATTCTGCATTTGAACGCCAATTAAACTGCCTTGAACTTGTGTCAAAAAAGTATTTTCAAAATAGTTTTATGATTAATTGCAACATCGATAGTTCTTTACATAGCATATACTGTGCTTGTATATTGAACACTGTTTTAACAGAGTTATGCAGATTATGATAATGACAATACACTGATGGACTAGAAGCAGTTATAATACTTTAATCCTTCACTGTGACATAGAGGAGTGAAAAAAATCCCATGGTTTTGTTTTGGTGACTACTTGGCTGCCAGAGTAGGATTTCACATCCCCCGCTCCTTGCCCCCAAGCATTTGAAATTCTGAAAACAGAATCTAAGTTCACAATATGAATAAAGTAGATGTCAATCAAATGATATTATTTTTTTCTCTCCCTTGGGAGATTGTATGAGGAAGGTTAATATTTTTCTTAACAAAGACTACAAGTGTTTAGGGTTTCAACCCTGAACACATATCCAGTGCAGGATCCAACAGTATTATGCTAGGTGAACTCTGATAAACAATACTAAATATGATAGTGATCATCCATCAAGAACCAGTCCTGCTGTCTCCTAAGAAACATCTGATACCATGTCCTGAAAGCCTATTAATGAAAGGCAGGACACTGACCTGAGTTACCATGCGCCCTCAGTGTTAAAGAAGTGTTATTTTTATCTTTGTATAACTAAGCTTGAAGCTGCCTTCAACCAATTCTGATCTAAGATTATGGGTAGCATTAAATCTGTTGAAGATGGTCTCTGAACACATTAACCTCAATTTGCTTATATTTAGACTAACTTGTAGCTGCAGAAGATTATCTTCTAGCAAGCTTAAAAAGTAGATAAAATGTGGTCATGGTACGGATAAGAGCCAGCTAAAATAATACCATATCTCTTCATATTAGTGTTTTTCATATAAAAAGCATGACCTTCTGAATCTTTACATTTTGATTCGAACATTTATGAAGTCTAATCTCTGTAACTGCAATTAGAATCTCTTACTTAATACATTTTGAGCTAATGAGTGCATTGTTCTAAAATTGCTTATCACCAAATATTTCACAGAAAAATGAGATTATAAATATTATGTGGCAATATGTTTTTTGTAGACTTTTTTAATAGCAAGGTGGTTTTGGTGGTTTTTTAAAAATAATTTTTTTCCTCTGTTTTGATATAAAAACATTAGTCCCAGTTTATCCAAATATTTCAGTATAGGACTGCTACACCTCTACCTGCTATAGATGACACTCTGCAATGAAGTTGTGGCTGTACATTTCTACTTATTAAAAAGAAACGAAAGTTCTTATTCCCTTTTCTCAGCTGATAATAATTTTTAAGAAAATGAGGAGTTTGCATAGTGGTGTAAGCCTTACTGTAAAGACCGATACAGTTCTCTTCACTTGCTGACTTTAAAGATAATGAAAGCCTGGCCACATAATGACAAGTTACTCTATAAAGGTTCTTTTGCATAAAGCAAACCATCTAAGCCAAAAACATTGCAAACATATATCTAAAAGCCAGCTACAATAATGCAGATGCAGTGAATGCAGAGAGAGTTAAGCCAGAGCCAGATCTGGTGTTCACATTTCCTAAAGCCAGTTCTGATCAGGCTGTGCTCCTTCCCCACATCATGGTTACTAGTTACATTTTAGACTTATGCTGAAGACTGTGAAAAATTAAAGAGTTAATTGTTGCCCAGCTATTTGCCAGGAAATTTCAAGACTGAAAAATAAGTTTAAGATGCCTAGGTATTCTGGTTGGTACCTTGTTTTTGACCAGTGCAAGAATATACAGAGGAGGCCATGCCTGCAGCTTGAATATCTGTGCCAGTGAGGCTGCACCATTTGTATAATATATTTGTCACTGGGTTCAGCTTCTCATGTGGGTATTTCTGGATTGTAATGATGGTGATAAGGGTAGGCTGTTCATCCAGCTGCTTTCAATTGGATAGCCCTGTAATGCTGTATGGCTGTCACCAGCAACTGGTCGCAGGCTGTGTTTGCCAGTCCTCAGAACTGAGCAATGTTGTAATTGCTGTGTTTGGCATTTTCTTGTCCTGCCTGCAACATTCTTTCACTTGGCTTAGCTGTGACTTCTTTTAATTTATCAGGATGTGTATTGCTGATTTATTTTGCTTCTTTTTGTCTTGACTTTGTAAAATCACAGCTTTATAGACAAAGTAGTCACAATCATAACAAGGGACATCATAACTTCTTACCAAGCATGTCCTTTTTCATATAGAATATGCAAAGCCTTTTGAGACATTACATTCCTGGTTTTCCTATATATCTATTAAAATGAACAAGGATCAGTATTATTGCTTACACTGCCCCTCCTGATTACATTGCAGTCTTTATTCTGCTTCTGGCTCATGAACAGCAAGTTGTTATTTCATCTAAACTCTCCCATACATTACTCAGGGAATCTACAGGTAAACATACAGCCCAGAACAAGCCTTCCTACAGCTGGGGGTCTTCATAGGTCTTTGCTGTTGAACAGTTTATAATACTCAAGCTTGTATAAAACAGCAAAAAAATATAAAGGGGTATTCTGTTGATAAATAAGGTTAATCTCCAAGTTAGACAGGAAGGAAGTTGGAGTGAATTTTTTCAGGGATTTTTTTTTTTTTTTGGTTTTCTGTCGTGATGTCACTTGCATTAGAGTTTTGAAAGAGTTCAGGAGGCAAATTCTTAAGAGAAGAACCACTAAAGGGAAATGTTAGGGGTTTTTTTAATTAATGTTTTAGGGTGCAAAAGAGTTCTTATTTATCCTTCTTGTATTGAAAATACTATTTTTCACTTATTTATTTTAAGGGTTGGGTTATTCCTTCCAATCTCCTAGAAAAAGTTATATCTTTTATTGTTCAATGTTTTCTATAACTAAAAAAAAAGACAACTAGAAATGTCTTCATTGAAATATTTACATTAATATTTCAGCTAAACTTCACAGCAAGACATATCTCTTCATAACTACATGGAGAAATTACTAAAAATGCTTGCAATATAATGGTTTACTGATAAAGAGCAGAATGGGGACATTATCTTGAAATTAATTGTATGCATTTCTTGCAAGCTGTATCTGAGAGAACATCTTTCCCATTTACATCAATAATGAAAAAGTTAACCTTTCTACTATTTTTTACATATGCAGTTGTTCTTCTAGTCCCATTCCAGTTGAAATTGAAATGGTTAACATCTCAAGATTTCATGAGTTTAAGATAGAGCAGATGAAGTTCTCAGAAGCACAATAGATGTTTCATTTTTTCCTGCTTCCACAGAATGTGTCTACCTTTGGTGAGGACTGACACACAAATGTCACTATACAGGAATACATCACTGATCCATATGTTGGACAATCCAAGAAGATTTTATAAAATTAACATAGACTAAGCAGTTTCAAAGGAGAGGAAAAAAAAATACATGGAAGTGTGAAGACTGCTAGAGGTTTGCCCACATTTTCTAGGAGAAGAGAAGCATACAAGTGACAAATACCACTATAAGCCAGACACACTCATGTAGTATCTTGTCAAATCTGTTTGCAGCTGAACTCAACAGGATTGATTCAAGTACAGGGTATGTTGCTGTAGGTGTGTGAAAGTCAAACTAGATAAAACTATGGAAATTAAAATTTCAGTGGGCTTAGCATCAGTTTACTAAGGATTTTCACAAGAAGAAACTATAAAGTTCATCCAAAAATCTTGTGAGAAGTTTATGAACCCATCCTACCTGCATCTACAGTGAACTTATACAAATTAGCTAACAAAACCCCCTTATTTTCTCTGTGAGGTCTGCATATTTTCAAGGATTTCATGCAATTCTTCAAAAACTTTGAAAAATCAGTATACTGAAATTATACAAACACTGGCTGAAGTGTTTGAGAATCTCAAACTGAGAATCCTCACAGCACTGAGAATCTTCACAGCATTTTTCAAAATTTGACAAAAAGGTCAAGTGTGCAAGTCTTAAATGTGTCATATTAAAACTGCTAATATTAAACATTTTACTAGAAAAGACTCACATTTTCCTTATTCATAGCCTTGTGTAGGTGGGAGGTGGGAACTCCTTGAGTAAGGGAGGATGAAGAATGTATTTTTAATAGAAAATTGTACTGTTGTCCTTGAAAGACAAAATGTTAGCAGATCCTGTATTTTCTCTCTTAACTGTACTAGGTAAAGAAGTCATCACAACTGCTCTTAAGATTCAAATCTCTTACAACCAGTTCCAAACAGCCCTCACAACAGTATTGTGGTGCCCCAGATAAAGTTATTAATTTTGCACGTGTTCTCTTTACAACATGGCTCACTCAAAGATTATTTTTATCATCTATACTTAAATACAGAAAACAGAAGCCCAGGAGTGCCAAGAAGAATACCAACAAAAGGATTTGCATGTCACTAAATTAGATATTATGTTATATTTCCAGGAACTATTTTTTTTTTATTATTACTTATTTTTGTAAAAATGTTGTTATGGTTAGACCCCTTAGATATAGGAAGTCTGGTTCTTCACATAGTGTTTTCTCAGCTTGTACACACTGAAGTGACTCCAGTACTATAAAGGAGTAAGCACTTTTAGACATGTTTGAAATAAATTTCAGAACTTAGGAAGTAACCCTCTAACCTCTGTGGCTACCCAGATAAGTTTTATAAAGCTGAGATTTGCATTTCTGTATTTATGTGTGATAATTTCATAGTATGGACCAAAATAGATAAAAACCAGGATGGTTGTAGAAGCACTCTCTCTCCACTCCATCCTTTCTCCATCTCCCAGCATAAACAAAACCATGAAAGGGTGTTACTGGTCCCTAAAAGAATGTAATCTTGAGCACTAGACATTTAAAGACTAACAAAGAGCATACATCCATCATCCATGAATGCTGACAGGAGGTAGGACAAATAAGAAAATACAACCAACTTGAGATAGTTACTCCAACTAACTGGAGTTCCAGTTGTGACCCACCAGTTATGGTAACAGAGAAAGAGAGGTAAAAGAGAGGAATCCCTCCAATGTCATCTCACAGCTAAGAACACAAGACCAAATCAACACTACTACTTAAATCATAGACTTAGTCATTGTATGAAGACACCTGGGGGTGAAATTAGGGAAAACTGGGAAGTTATATTCATATTCTAGGAGAAGATTTAACAGTATGAAAATGATAGGGTGAAATGCAGTGACTATTTCCTGGGTGGAATGTGTTTTTCATGCATGAAATCTATTCCATAATGATTCCCCACACAGCACAGCCTGCAACCTTAGCATGTTCTGAGAGATGAAACAGGGTGGAGCAGAGTGGAGGCACTGCAGTCAGGCTCTGTTGTAATCCTTGCAGGGAGGGGAACCCGATGGTACCATGTAGCTGATAAATCACGTAGGAGCCATCAACTGAGGGAGGTGGGATAAGATGTCTTGCTGCTGAATCAGCAACTGTGGTATTCATCCTCTGATGAACTTCATTCATTATAAGATCACTTTAGTACTAATGCACACCTTCATCCCAAAGTTGTACGCCTCCAAGGTAAGACAACCCCTCACTGAGCAAGAAGTCTGTATTTTATTAACTATATCTTTAAAGTGAAATAAGAGAATTTTACATCAATCAGTAGAATAAGTCAAACTCTACCTAAATGTAAAGAAATAATATAAAAGTGAGTTAGGGATGGGGAAAAGTTAAGGAAGTCTTCAAAATAACTTATAGGATCAGTCGATGAGTTTAAACTGTCTTTTCCCTCATAGGGATGCCTACTGGCTAAGAACCATGTTCTATGCATGACAAAAGATTATCTCAATTTAGCTTTTGTTAGGGATTAGAGTTTTCTGTATATTGTTCTAAATTCATTTTTTCAGTCAGTTACTGTCAATGGCAGTCTTCAGACTTTAACCTGTCAGAATTTTCTCTTATCAGTGTGTGTATTAATAAAATGTGTTATTTCACAAACTGTTTAGTGTGAGTACTTCATGTATGCCAGCATTGACCGGCAGAGGATAACATATTCGACTAAGAGTGGGGAGATGTGGGAGTGGGTTCCTCTTTCAACATTGTAATAAGGGGTTTGGCTCTGATACACTGCTGGCATGTGTCCCTGATCAAGTTAGTCAAACTGCCCTCTGATACAGAGGACCATTCGGTGGAGTCCCCATAAAGGGACGCTGACAGACTAGCCAGGTACAAGGGTCTCACCTTTCCTGGAGTGTTGACAGACCAAACAAACACAAAGGGTTCGAGGAAAGCCCCCTTCCATGTGACAGTCATAAATAACATTAACAAATGTTATTTGCTCCTTTCCCACCCTCACCTCCCTGAAAACTCTTCAGTGTTTAATCTACATGTCACAACATTTTACTACCACAGACTCAGCAAATGTAAATAATTTTGAAACTTAAAGTAGCTTCCCATACCATCCAAATCAACTTTCCCCAAGGCAATGATGTATGCCACAGAACTGTGAAGCGTGAATTCAGCTGCAGCATGTAGATGATAGTGGGATAACCAACTTTCCTAAAGCTCCCTAAGTATATAAGTCCCATCCAAAAACCAGTTCCTATTGCTGGTTTACCATCTGCACACTATTTTAATATACAGGGGAAAAAGAATAGCAAGTATTGACATGGATTCAACATGACCTGTTTGAGAAAATATTTGGTGTTCAAGTTGACTCTATATATTCCAGGAGAAAGTAATAGCTTTGCAGTATCTCAGTCTAAAGCACTCCTGGAAATAGAAATATGATGAAAAGAGAAGTGTGAGTGAACCCCAACAGCTAGTACTAACAAAAGCCATAATCATTATTAGAAATGAATCTAGGAATGCTACAGAGTCTTGTGAACAGTGAAACATAATCAGCTCCTGCTATTTCTCATAATGTGACCAAATCCAGCATAAGATCAATACAGTAGGCACTGAATCCCTGGAGAAAGATTTCAGTTGCAAAACATAATTATTTACCTATGAAGGGAACCAATCACATGAGGAGCCTTTTGTTGCTAAAGCAACCATGGCTATATGTAAGGTAAAACTTAGTACTATTAGGTTCCACTTTACTTGGCAAAACTGTTGAAAGTTTAGTCTCAACTACATGAACAATATGGGAACATTTCAATGACCAAAGATTTTTAAGTAAGAAGATAATGATTAGAGAAACGTTAGGAGAGACTACTTTTTCACAGCAGCTTTTAAAATGCAGTAGGAAAGTACCAGTCACAGGACTTTTGGATACATGCCATGAAAAATCTTTATCACTGAGAAACATAAACTTCAAAACTAGAGCAAGATAGTCTTTTTGGTCTTCAGTGTTGTGGACCAATGCTACTGGTAATTATGAGCAGAGCCCTCTATTAGTTTACCCTTTATAAATTGAAGAGTGGATAAAGGGTTAAGTTTACACACTTACATGTCCATTGGCAATGGAACACAAAGGCCTGGCTTAATTTCCAAGTTACAGAAGACTGCTTAACAGACTGTTTTAGATACAATACTAAGCAACTGTTTATGTGTGAATATCCTGATGTTTAAAACCTTGCTGATTCCAGTTAACTCAGCAAGACATCTTTGTGATTTGCATCCACACATCCTACTTATGTTTTTACCAAACACTACCTCACTTTAGCAACTGCTAGGCCAAGGATTAATTGCTGATTTTATGATTATTTATTTATAACAAACATTGATGTGTTTACTTAAGGTGATTGATAAATCACACAAATCATCATTGTATGAATTTTGCAAGAGCTTCAACATGCAATATGCCCTTGAAAACATTTTTGTGGTGTGGGATTTGAGAACTGATAATACTACAAAAAGATATTTGTAAGGAATGAATATATAGCTTTTAAAGCTTTAAAAAGCAAAACTCAAGGCGTGATTCTTGGACAAACTGTTGGGTTTGATGAACTAAAGACAGATATTCTGAAACTCTGATTCATCTGGGATCAAAAAAAAATTAGTGAAACCAACTTGATGAAAAACATCAATGAGGAAATAATCTTGTGGAAAATAAGAATGTGTAACAAGAATGGTAGAAGTCTGTTCTTATTAAAGAATGTAGATCAGTTTGTAACTAAAATTATCACAATATGAACTGAAGCAAAAAAAAAGAAAAAAAAAAGATGGGTCTGTAAAAAAATAATAACCCTGTCAAACTGTCTATCTCTCACATAGTTTAAGTCTTTAGTATAGCTTATATTTGTTCTGTTTCAAGTGGAACTACTTCACATGTAGAAACAACAGTGGATTAGGCAAGCCACAGAAGTAACATCAGCTGTGGCTAGTAATAACATAGAGAACTACTACAGAACTACTCATCTGCCTCTACCAAAGCCATGAGCTCCCCAGAGGACTGACCATATTTTTACAATGACAGGAACATAAGCATAGAAATACTTTTTTTTATAAGGTGCATTATTTTATTATGTTTATTGTCAAGTAGCCTAGTAAAAATTTGTCATTGCTTTCTTTGATTAAAATAATTTTCATCAAGTATGTGTGGATGTTGCAGGAAGTTTAGTCAAGGGGTTAAGAAATTCCCTTATTTTCCAATATATAATCTATAAACACATAATTTTTCTGAAACAGAGTTCCTTTAGGGAGGCATCTATTATCTTGAGGGACAGACTATATATTGGTTTAAACACAGAGCTGTGGGAGCCACCCTGCTGTGGCTTCTGCACATAAGGACTTATGCATTTTGGTTCTGTGATTGCCAGTTGAACAAAGGTAGCTTGCAACCAGCAGGGTCCAGGTGCTTACAAGTATAGGAAAAGTCACCCAGTTAAACACTAAGTCTTTAGCCTCTATGAGACCAACTGGGATATATATAGTTGCACAAGCCTTTTTCTAAATCTATATCCTATTTGGTCAGACATGGAGCCATATAGTAGAGATTAATCCTTAGATTCCTGTTTAAAATCATGTATCTATAAACACGCTGATATCACAGCAGATACACCCAGTAGGGGATTTGTTTGGATAAAGTTTAGACAGTAGTGTGCATGAATATAGAAAAAAAAAGATCAGGTAAAATATAGTATGCACTGCACAGAACTTCTGCCAACAAGTAATCAATTAGTAAGATTTGGTGTTTACACAATACACTATTAACCATAGTCACAGACATCAGCAAATTTAGCTCTTTATACAAGTATACAACTAAAAGTGCAAACCCATAGAACTTGCTTGCATTCTCTCTTAGGAGTACAATAGCAGTTAGAAGTTTATCACCACTGACTTCATATGTCTTCCTTAACTTCAAACACACTTCATACGGAGGAGATGGGTTCTTTTTGTTACCCTGGAATCATTCATGAAGTAAAAAAAAAAGAAAAAAATTAGTTCACAGCCGAGTAGAACACCAGAATCCCTCTTCAGAATCTCAGCCACTGCTCATTCACCTCATAAGTGCCAGATCCACCGAATCAGATTCAAATCCCAGGGCAAGACTGCACTACACCTATCCCATGTAACTTTAGCAGGAAACTTGCCGTGGAGGACAGGTCTTCCTGCCATAATATATATTTAAAATGTAAACCGCAATTTCTACCACAGGACATATATAAATTTTAAAAACCAACAACCAAACCCCTTATTTGAATTTTCATGTACAGTGAAAAGAAACTTGGTTCACCTCCTTTCTAACATAAAGAATAAGCCATGTGCCAACCTACTCTTTCCCTTTTAAGTGCTTCAAGACATCTGCTGACCATTTGCTAATAGAAAAGAATTAACTAGTTTATATTTTGTCAGCTGCTCTGTTTTTAAATGCTAATAGGGTTGGCTTGTTTAATGTATTTTGGTTAGGTTCTATAGAAAAAACACAAGGCACTTCTCTTTCCGAGTAGGCATTTAGTTTTATTTGCAAGTCTTCATATTTTCTCCCTTTTCTATACTGTATTAGCATCACCTGACTTTATCTACTGAGTACTTGTTAGGATATTGCAACATTATCTACTGTGTCTGTCTTAGTCTCAGATAATACTATTCTGCTATAAAATAGAAAGCATATGTTATGCCTGTCTGAATTATTTCCCAACCTAAATACTTCATGTAAGCAAACAGTTTCAAACAAAATAATTTATTCTTGCCATATACTCTGCAACAATAAACAAACTTGCCTTTATTCTGAACTGAAAAGTTTTATGATAAGAGATCTAAAAGTTCATTAAACACATATGATAAGACTAGTTAAAAAAACCAAGCCTTGATAGTTACAATGAAATGACTCTATATTCCTGATATGTGTTGACTTCTTCAGAAGACCTGTGAATCAGTCAGTTTCTGGAGGACATGGCACATCTAAGAACAATAAACTAGGGCAGGGAAAGGAGTGGAGAGGGTTTACCAATGTATTTATTCAATTGTTTAGAAGTTTTGTAGTGTATTCTATTTCTTGAAGAGCTTTTTAAGCTCTCACTTTATCTTATATTACTAAAAGTTCTTAAAAACTCGGATTAACCAGCTATCTTATGGCATCTTAAATGAAGCAGTTGCTGCCCTCCACCTTTTGAAAATAAAATCCTTTCAAGAGCAAAACTCTACAATATTTAAAATCTGTGTTAAATTTTGCACATCTAGTAGGCTTATCACTGCTATAAGTGGTATAAAGCACTGTAGATTCAAAGTATACTTGTGTGAACATGGTTTTATGGTACAGTGGCAACTTGAGGCAACAACTAAATTCACTGTTTAATTTTTTACTTGATGCTAAATGCATAGTAGAAGTCCCTTTCCTGAAGAAATCTAAGGCTGATGTGGAGGTTTATCTAAGATTCCCAAATGCCCTGCCATGAGCAGTAAAAGAAGAGTACTTGATTGTGTGATCGTGCCAGTATCATCAAGAGACAAAGATCTTCCACAAACAGATCTACTAAAGTTTCCTGGGCACCAACCAGAAAAAAAGGGAGTTGGCAAGTACTAGAAGTACACATAGCTACTATATAGGAAATGTGCAGGGAATGAAACAGGAATGGGTGAAAGTGTAAGTTCAGAGTCAGAGGCTAGGGAGCAGAAATGTATGCTATGCATCAGTAAACATGAAAAATGATGGGTAGCTGTTGGTGGAAGGGCTCAGAGACATAAGTACATGACCTATGAGATCTTACAATATGTCCAATTTATTAGAAGAGCTCAGACTTTTTATAATTTCTCTATACAGAGTCTTGTGACCAGACACACATAACTGGTTACAAGTTACTGTCCAGATGTAAACATACATGACAAATACACATATAATTGGCTTATACCAGGTATCCAGGTAGAATAAGATAGTTATTTACTTTAATAAATCCCACCCTCTTGTTGGTACAGATTTCCTTTTGTTCTAGTAAGGAGACTCGCAGCCATCTTGGCACTTACAACTTATAATATCTATAAAACTATATGAAAACAAAGTTTATAATACTACAGAACACAACATAAATTGCTCATGTATTCATCATGTTCCTCCCACAGATAGCTCAGCCCTTCTGAAGTCAGGAGTTATCTTCACTGCTAGTAGTATTCAGTGCTGCTGAGGATGTAATTCATTACATTAAGTTAGCAAATCTCTATGCAAGACAAAAAGGCAGAAGAAAGGGTTAACTGTTGTAAGCCAACCACTCCTTCCAGAATGAACATTAGTTCTGCTAAGCTTATATATACAGTATATTTAATTTTGCTTACTACTTCACATTAACTTAATAGTGCAGTAGAGGTGACAACTGACTTAGAGTTCCTTGATCTGCAACTCTACTGTTTAAGTATAAGGCTTATTCTCTGCAGAGGTTTGGTGTGTTTGTTTGTTTTTATAATAAACTAGCTAATAACCACCACTGGTAATTATTTTTTTTAAGTGATTAAATACCTTGATACCTTGGAGCAAGATGGTAACTTTTAATCATTAAATACAATTTCACTGGGTATGATGATAGACACAGATTTTTTCTACTTGGTTACAGATACAGATATGTGATTATATGCCACAAAATGGGAAATCTGATTGCTTGGGAGAAGTACTACAGGGCAAATTACTGGTAGTGTCTTGTAGTTCACATAGGAGAGTGGGATGTGGAATACCTTAATTTTTAGATCTTCACATTCTGGAACAGATGTGTCTTTTCCTTCTGAAAATGTAACGTGTTTAGTCTAAAACTCAATACATGTAAACACTTCAGAACACTGAGGCTTGGTTTTAAATATATTAGGCTTAATTAATTTTTTATTATCAATGCTTAGTACCATTGGAAAAAATCCAATGTGTTCTAGTGGGTAAAGATTTATTCCTGAGGAGTCCAGGAGCATCCTGGCTTGTATGAGAATTGAGGTGCTGGAGTGTGTCCAGAGATAGGTACTGAGGCTGAGGAAGGGGCTGGAGCCCAGATCCTAAGAGGAGTGGCTGAGGGAGCTGGGGTTGTTTAGCCTAGAGAAAAGGAGGCTCAGGGGAGGATCTTTTCACTCTTTGAAACAATCTGAAAAGAGGTTGCAGTGAGATGGTGGTTGGTCTCTTTTCCCAGATAGCAAGTGGTAGGGCAAGAGGAAATCACCTCAAATTGCACTAGAGGAGATTTAAATTGGATATTATGAAGAATTTCTTCACTGAAAGGGTTGACAAGCACTGGAACAGGCTGCCCAGGGAAGTAGTGGAGTCGCTATCCCTGGAGGTATTTAAAAGATGAGTAGTTGTTCTTAGGAGTACAGTTTAGTGATAGACTTTGCAGCACTAAGTTAGTTGTTGGACTTGGTGGTCTTAAAGGTCTTCTCCAATGATTCTATGATCTTTCTGTTTAAATTTTGGAAGAGGTTTTAAGAGCAGCTATCAATACCAAAGGAGGTACAGCCCCTGGTGGCACTTCAGTAGCAAAAAAGAAAGTGGAAAAAGAGAAAATATTAACATCTACATTTAATGATAATAGGAAGATCAGCTGGTAGAGAAGTCAACATCAGCTGATGAGTTGGAAGAAAATACTTCAGAAGACAGTATAATGAAGCAAGACACAGTAGCTTAGAGTATGTCTTAAGTGTAGTTGTAAATGGTGTTGTACTTAGGAAACATGGGATGAGATGAACAGCTATTTCATTATCTAGACCAATGCACTTGTTTGCAGTATTATAACCAACTTCATTTTGACTTTACGTTAAATAATATACTATTATTGAAGTAGTTGTTCATATCGCCCCTCTGTTTTCCTACATATAATTTCCACATCCAATTCCCTTAAACTCCCAATTGTATCCCATGTATTATTGCAAAGCTTCCTACAGAATGGTGATGTCAGCTTTTGCTCCTCATTGGCACCATCCAAATACTTTTATAATCACTTTCAAACTTTTTGAGCTTTCAGACTAGCACCAGGAAAGAGCCTCTTTTCAGCTTTGCTTTTAAATACTGTTTCGAGGAGTTGAGCTTGCCATCTGGTACAGAGAATTTCTCCATTCTGTTTGATTCATAATGCCACCAGTCAGTACTGCTGAGCAGAGAGATGAAATACCAGTATATCACTCAGGCAACATTCATTTCTCATTAGGCCTCTTCCACAGATGGTAAAGCTGAACACCAGCTTTCCTGTCTCACTCATCTCCCATGAAATTCTATTTGTGTCCTGGCAATGCTTGTAATCACCTTTACTACCCACCATGTGCTTTTAGCACCTTGAGCTTATCTATGGTTAATGATATTTCCACATGCTTTCAAAAGACACAATTATTGGAAACCTGTAGATTGTACATTTTTTGGTTTTTAAAAAGAAAAAGAAAAAAAAACCACAAAACCAAACTAAACAACCCCCCCCCAAAAAAAAAAAAACCAAAACAGAAAAAACCAAACCAAACAAAAAAAAAGAAAACAAACAAAAACAAAACAAAAAAACCCATCTGTGTTTTATTAGAGTAGAAAGAAATCCTAGCTTTTTACACAGGACACTCAGAATGACTAAATCAATCAGAACAAAATCAACCAAAACCAGTTACTATAAACTTGCTGCCATGTCAGCCATGGTAGAGCAGGAACAGGATGGGTTACTGGCTCCTCTATCCCTCCCAGGCCCTTCCTTCTCTGTCAAACTCTCTTCCCTCCAGAAGGTACCACTTCACCTGCATGCTCTCCTAAAAGAGAGCATAACATATAGACACGGGCGTTGTGCATCACACAAGTCCTTACTAAAGTAACATTAGACCTGATTAATCAAAAAAATCTTGAGCATGGCTTTACATTGTTAGTGTCAATAACAACTGATTGCTATGCATAAGGGTTAAGATTATACAGAAATATTTGTAAAATCAGGTCTAATAATAAAGACTGACAGCTGTATTATGCAGATAGACTTAAGCCCAAGCAAAAGAGAGGTGTTCACAAGTTAATTATTCAAAGGAAAAATTACTTTTCTGAAGTTCTGCTTCATGTGTGTTCTGATTATTACTGCATGAAGTGATCTTTTCTTATAAACCTTTTATGAGTTAGAGTACTGGACTAGTTTTGGCTGGGCTAGAGTTTATTTTCCTCGTAGTAACTTATATGGAACTGTATATGGAAATGTGATGTAAAGAGTGTTGATAACACGCTGATGTTTTAGTCATCAAGGAACAGTGCATACATAGTGTTAAGGCCTATTTCTTACTCTGGCCAGCCAGTGAGGAGCATTTGGGTTTGTGTGGAGCATGGAAAACCAATTTTATTTTTAATAAACAAAAATAGAAGTGCACAAGAAGCTGGGAGGGGATGCAGCCAGGACAGCTGATCCCAACTAACCAAAGGGATATTTCATACCACATGGTGTCATGTTCCACAATAAAAGCTGGGGGACAAATTTTCTTGGACTGCAGTGGCTCAGGGACTGTCTGTCACTGGTTGGCTGGTGATGAACAATTATTATGGTTTGTCTTTTTGTTTGGAGTTTTCATTTTTTTTTGTTCAGTTGTTTGGAGTTTTTTTGGTGGTGGGGGAGAAGGGAGGTGGAGTTTACTTGTTGAACTGTCTTCATCTCAACTCATGAGTTTTCTCTCCTTTACTGTTCTGATTCTCTTTCCCACCTCAGTGAGAGAGTGAGTAGCTGTGTGGTGCTGAGCTGCCTAGCAGGGTTAAACTACAAGTACAATTTGCAAATTTTTAAGTACTCAAGATACACTAAAGAGTTTGTTTCACATGATATCTTCAAGTAGCTGGATGTAGTCTTTTAGTAATTAACTGTCTTTTAAGTGCTATTAGCTGATGCTTCAGTGTTATAGTGGCTTCCAGCATCATGGCAGATCATGGATTTGTAAAACAAATATCATAGATATTAATTTTAGAGCTATCAGATATCAATGGGTAGTGGTGTTCTTGTTATTTTGTTTATTCTTGTATCTTATTTTATTATTCTAATAAAGCAACAATGTATTAGAGTTAGATTTGTAACCACATGGAATTTCTTTTCACATTAGTACTTTTATCTAACTTCATATGAGTTCCAAAACTAACATTTTCACAGTAGTAAACGATACATTATTTATCTTTCAAATTTTTATTCAAATAATTGGGATTTGTTACAAATTTGATTGATTTTGAATTTTTTAACTTTAAAATACCATCAACCAGAGAAATTCAGACCCTGAGCATTCCCAGGATCCTTTCTGTCTTTTACTCTTTGTCTTTTATTCTGCTTCTAATGGTGGAAAATCATTTCTTTCTGTCCAGTTGGAATTTCCCCCTTTGTAACTTCTGACCTTTTGACCTTTTTTCCTTTTTCTCAGTGGATCTGAGGAGAAAATGGATCCACCTCTACAGCCCTCCCTTTGGATAGTGAAAAACTAAAATGAGATATCCATAACCTTCTGTTTTCCAGGCAAAACAAATAAACTTCTGATTGAAGTTTCTTTTATGTCATGTGCTCCAACTCCCTACCCAATGACTGAGGTATGATGGCACTCAGCTGAGCCCACTCTGGTTTTCCAATATTTTTCTTCTGCTACATATACAAAACTAGAAACAATAAATGTAGATTCATGAGCATTAAATAAAGAGAAGAAATTACAGTCTGCCCTTGTGACTCTTAATATTACAGCCCAATATGTGATTAATTTCACTGCTGCAAGGAAACATTGCTTATTCATATTCCATCCATATCTCAAAACTCTCAGATTCTCTTTTCCATAGCTGTTACATACTGTCTGAGTCCTTAGACTACTCAAAGATGTTCTTGCATTTGTTTTTGTTGATATTCATGGGATACCTGTGGTCCAGTTACTTCAGCTTGTTGAGGTACTGACAAACAAATCTCTGAAGCCATCTGAGTATACTACTTCAGAGCATAATCTCAGATCATGAGAATACACAGAAGTGCAGATTTATTTAAATATGACCATTATTCATCCTTACCGTATTTGTGGGTATGTCTCAGATAATCCCCAATGCAGAAGTGAAAATTGGAAGACAGTCCTTTTCTGAATAGCTTCTAAGCTATAGAGACATCACACTAGCACAGAGATATACTGATGGACATTTAAAAATAAATAATGAATACACAATCGTTTGTATAACAAGTGGTCATGAAAGCACAACAGGACCAAGTTATTACAATTTCTGTTTAGATAACTTGTATATCTACTTTCAGGTTCCTTTTCCCTCTTTGTGGAAGGGCTGTGTGAATAAATATGCTAGTTTTGGAGACAGATGGTTACATCACTTGCTATTGCTGATGTCCCAGTTGAGTACTGACAATAAATTTGAGGGATTTTTTTTAAAGACTGCAGTAACATTCCTAGACACAAGTGGAGAATTAAATACAATTTGGTGACCTTGGGAGTAAATCTCTTCTGAGGTAATTCTGAGCTCATTAGTAAGATATATGTGTGTAGTGGGGAAACACATTGAATCCTCTATGACAGAGAAGGAAAACTGACCCTTAGAGCTCTTACAATCTGTTTGGTAAGTCAGTCAAAATTTTAAGGTTAGCACAGAGTGTACTACAATGAAGAGATGTGTGTTGCTTACTTACAAGTTACACGCAGTGTAAAAATATGTGTGATTTCAGTAAATATATATGCAAACAGTGATGATAAGATAAAATACTTACCTGTATGGACATGCTGGTATGTAGTGAGGTAGTGCATTACACTGTCAGTCCATTTGAACATTTACTATATCCACCCTCAGAATTCAGGAAAACTATTAATGATTCCCTGTATCTCTGATGAAATGGATGCATAGAAATCTGAAATTTGAGTGAAAATTCATCTGCAGCAACTAAAACATTAATTGTTGTAGGCAAGAAAATAGATTCAGTGTGCAAATCCACAGAACCATGCAGCAGAGAAAAAGCAAGTTACATAAACTCAATGTAGGTCAGAAAGACAAATAATGAATGTTGTAAATAGGCCACCCTTAAGCACAATAATGGTCTGTGCTGTTAAACTCATAACCTAAAGGCCACACCTAGTTTTCCATCTGCACTGAGATTTATGTCAGGAAGGTAAACTGTAATTGCTACTTAATTGCCCCAGGCTTGATTACTGCTTTTATTATAAAAGGGGGGAAGAGGAGGAAGGTCACAATGTATTTTTATTTATATTTAAGCAACTCCCGACAGAAGACCTTAATACTATTACAAAATGGAATATAAATTATGTATACATTTATGTGTAGTAAACAACATAATGAACTTGTTCAGAATCTGGTTTGGACTCAAGAAGTAGAAAGGAGAAATTCCTTTGGTGTTTCATTAAATATGTGATATATATTCATATAGCCTTTCCCTTATAATTACTGAGGCATGAAACATTTGCTTTGCATGTTCTTATACATCCTTTGATAACAGTAAAACACTTTTAGGATTCATGTCTGTGTTACTTGCATTGAACCATGGTCAGTGAATCTCCATTTGGTTTGCCACTCCAATTGAAGGAATAGGGAATTGGAACAGTTGAAAAGAATTAACTAAGGGACTACAAAGAAGATGTGCAGTCCTCTAATGTTAGCTTGTAGAAAAGCTGGTTCAGTCATGTACCTACAGGGCTTCTTACAGCACTTAAAAGTGTCTTACAGCCAGTAGCATCCAGAGACAACCTTTAAAGTCAGTACAGACTTATCAGTCCCCTGACCGTCAGCTGTCATGGCTCACACAACCTCACATTCCCATTCTCCCAGTGCGGAGGAAAGGAAGTTGAATGGATGTGACTGAAATCCTTTGTTGCTATCTCCCTGACTCTGGGGATGTTCTGTCAATTAATTCTCAACTCAAATAATTTGGAATTATACACATGAAGTTTGACCATTGCTTTGGGATCTAAGAGAGAGTAACTCACACTGTGTGTGCATTGGAAAAGTTCAGATGAGAGACTTTACAGTAACTAGTTTTTAATCTTATTATTAAAATAATTCTTTCTAGTTAAAGAATGTAATACCCAACTCCACATACTAGAGAATTGGTAATAAATCCTTTTGAAACAATTCAGAAAGTTCATTCTTCCAAGGGGTTTTTCATGATGCTGTTAATAACAGTATTACAAATTAGTGATGTTTCTTGTACTACAGAGATACATTTATACTATGCTTTAAATATTGTTTTCAAGAAAATACTAGAAGGAATTGCAAGTTTCTAATAACTCTAAAGTCATGATAACTGAAGGCAACAAGGCAAAAGATAAACACAGAAAGATAAATCCTATCTGAAAACTCTACTGTATAGAATACAAAGCTTTTCAAAGAAAAAATGTTTTTGTGAGACACTAAGAATAGTGAAAAATTCTTTGCTTCCAAGTTATGAGACTCCAGTAACCACTTTCAAAGGAAAAAAATAGGGCAAAACTGAAGAGAGAAGTGATGTGCTACCATCCAAAGCAAAGGATTATATGCATTATATCTGTAAATGTCACTCATTTTCAGACTGTGACTATATAAATTAATTACAACATACATTTATCTCCAGTATTCAAACTTAAACAAAATTTATTGCTTTACTAGCAAAGTATGTGAAATAAAATGCACCATGAAGAAGTTCTAAGATGCCCAACTATAGAAGCTGATGAGAGCTATCTGCAGTGAGCAAGGACAGCACTCTATGAAGACAGTTTTGCTTCTCAGAGAAGAAAAGGACACTGTGAGTTACAGTTCCCTTTACTTTTGTTTATTCATGCTTGCTTCCTGCTTTGCCATAAAAGCTGACATTATTTTCAGCGTATTACTTTTCTTACCAGAGAAAGCACAAAGCACTTTAAAAGAAAACACTTATTTTTTCCTTCAGGTAATACCAAAACATAAAATAATAATAGTGTAATCTTGACCTAGTTGAAGTCCAAGAAAATCTTTGTTGACTTCAAAGAGAGCAGTAGTGGATCATTGTTCTTGTAAGATTGTGCTATTTTCCATTCAGAGGCTTATAAAATGCCATGGATAAATGACGAGTTCAAACTTCCTGGTGTGTGCTGCAGAGGCCAAAAAGACACACACTCAGACTGTAGGCAGGCAATGACCACTTTATTTACAACAGGTTTAGTTTTATAGTCTTTTTCTCTGTCCGCATGTAAATATGTTATCCTGCATTGGCTGTGTGCCTCAGTTCACGCATTCCAGCTCATCTTTTCATAAATGGTCAGCACCAGTTGGAACACTTAGCACATCTGAAAACAACACTTGGTATGTACTGCAATTTTGCTCCCTTTTTCCTTAGTCACTCTGATACTTTACATACTTTTACAACTTCACAACTCAATTTTCCAGCCCAAGTTGCCTGCAGTTAGGCTGTTTCCCAGTGTGCCATACCCGTCTAGTGGTGCTCTACCAGCTCTGTTTTCAAAAAGTGACCAGACGTTCTCCAAGTCTCTTCTCCTGAAACAGGATTGGGAATAGCTCCTTTACACTCCTGTAATTCTAACATGCATCTTAGTTCTGCCTTCAGGTGGATATAAGGTACATATCAAACTTTCCTCCTGTAAAAGACTAAGCAGAGATAAAATACTACTGAGTCACTGGTGAACATAGAACACATTACAGCCATCATCTCGGACAGTAAATCACTTTGCAAACCGTACCACAACGAAGCTTATTAAACACAAAGTACTCAGTCCAGCCCATGTTTCAGCTGAAGAATTGCCACTGAGGAGAATAATACACCAGCAATGAACTTGACCTAATGTCCTTGGAAAGATAATTTCAGAGTGCCATTTCTGCAAAGAGAAATGGTATAGATACAGCAGTGAGACACAGACGAAGGAAGAGGGCAGTAGTTCAGACCTTTTAGTATGAACAAAATCCACTGATTATGTCCTGGAGATTTCTACCTATTTTAAAATTTAAATTAACCACACAGCTCAGCCCTGGCTTCTCATGGTTGCTTGAAAAAGTATTCCATAGCTAAGCAGATTAGAAAAAGAAAAGCTTTTTCCCTTACCTAATCACACTAACATTTGTTTTGTTGAAGCAGAGAGAATAATATGTCCTTCCATATAATCTTTACAACAGAATTAAAGGTTTGGCTTACCAGGGAGTTCTCAAAAAATCTGTGAATTTCTCAGAAAAAATACATATCTTCTGATAAAAGTTAAAAGTGGAGGATGGGGGGAAAACATTATTATCAGAGTGTCAGTTGAGGGAAGATATTTCATAAGGGCCATGAAGATAACCAGAGGGCTGAAGCACCATTCCTGTGATGAAAGGGTAAGAGTGTTGGGGTTGTTCAGCCTGGGGAAGAGGAGGCTCTGGGGGAACTTTATTGTGGCCTTTTAGGTCTTAAAGGGGGCTTATAAGAAAGAGGAGACAAACTTTTTAGCAGAGCTTGTTGCATTAGGATAAAGGTAAAGGTTTTAACTTGAAGAAGGGTTGATTTAGATTAGACATAAGGAAGAAGTTTTTACAATGCTGTGGGTAAAACAGTGGGTAAAACACTGGAATGAGTTGCCTAGGGAGGTGGTAGATGCTCCATCTCTGAAAATATTCAAGACCAGGTTAAAATGGGGCACTGAACAACCTGATCTAGTTGAAGATGTCTCTGTTTGTTACAGGGGAGTTGAACTAGATTTTTTTCTATGCTACCCAAAAGTAGAATAGCCACCCAGGTTGAGTTTCTGAGAAAATGTTTCCTCTTCAGACTTTTTTTTCTGATCTTAGTTATTTTCAGGGGAGTTGTGACAGGGTGGGAAGAGAAATGCAGTGTTTAAACAATGCTGGTTTAGAGGCTCATCTCAACTCTGAAACCAGTGTAATAAACCACATAAGAATACCCACTACTCAAGGAACCATAGCTGGATGGATTTCATGAAATGGCCAGTAGAGGCAAGTAGCCTCTACAAACTCATTTCCATTTTTATAGGTTGAACAAATTTCTAGTATGGAAATGGAAAGTGATAATTGCAGATTTTTTAAAAATTTAGATAATACCAAAATTTTGAAGGCATGATGTCAAGAGACTGATGAAATTGTTTATAAAAATGATGAACCTTTTCTCTGACTCACACTCTAGCTGCCAAAACAAATGAACTAGAAGCCCAGACCAACCAACTTACTCCACTCTTCCTTTGATTTTTGAAAAAAACACCACAATTAGTTGTCCTATTTTTCTTCTATCAACATTTTTTCAGATACTCTTGCAGTGTCATGAGTCTAATGTAAACAAATCTGATGATCCAGTTTTCTGTTATTTGTTCCCCGATTTCTGTTACCTGTATATTCTATTATCTGCATCTCCTGTTATCTGCATCTCATATGGTTTGCAAGCTCCCTTGTTCTGGTAGTGTCCAACCTCTTGAATTACTGTTATTCAGATTTTTGTTTCTTCAGAACACCTGAGGAAATGCACTGGATTGGGTAAATCAAAGCCCACTATCAAGGGGTATTTTTACTTAATTTATGATCAACTTGCATAAAGATATTGTTGGAACTTTGCTAAGAAAGTCTCCTATTTCATTTAACATTCTTAAAACAGCCAGTCATCAAGGTAGCTGAGCACTCAAACATATTTATGCTTTTAAACATTTATCTAAAATGAAGAAAATGCATATCCTTTTCATAATTACTTCTCTGTTATTAATGATGAAGACTTAAAAATAAAGTAAAATAGGTCAAAAAAAGCTACAACTGAAGGAAAGAGACTGTATTTGTAGCAGAAAGCCTTTTCTTTGTTGACTGAATACTTATATCTTAACTACAGCTGTAGCTAGCTCAGAAATGCATCTGCAAGTGTACAGCATGTGATATGTAAGGGCTGATGATGGACAGATTAGCACACTGTCATAGTAAGATTGAAGATGAGAGATTTTTTTCACAGAAGTGACAGAAGGATTAGCATACACTAGGGAACTAATGTCTCCTAATGAACATAAAATTTTCACAAGAAATGACTAAAGCCTCGAGCTGTGTGACTCATTGAAATCTCAGTTTACTATCAATTCTAGCAGGAAGAAAAATAGATAAGGAACTGAAAATGTTTTGGGTTTTTATTTTCAAATTGAGAAAATAGATTCATTTTAGAGAAAGAAAAAGAATGTTTTGCTTCACCCTTTTCTGTTTAGATTTGGTTTGATATTTCTTGCAAAATGGAAAAACACACAAAAAACAATGGCAATGGGAAAAATTCATTTAAACAAACTTTCTAACTCTTTCAATCTGGAGGTAAAAAGAGGATGAAGGGTGCAAAATCTAATTAAACTGCAAAAGATTTCTGTGATACTCAACAGGTTTTTTTCTTATGCTTTGTGATTTTATGGCAAACCAAGCTGAACTTCAGAATTTTATTCTGGGGTAGCCAGATTGCTGAGTAGACAGAGAAAATACTCTGCAAGGAAAATTCTGTGTCCATTCTTTTGTCAAAACTGCTGTGGTCGATAGAAAGTTAACTGAGAGTTTAAGAGGGCTTTGGATTGCAATCCTAATAGCACCTGTATAGGAAATGTAGTAAGAGACTGCCTCACGCCTACCAGGTGAGCTCACACCTGCAAGGTGTGTCAAAAGGTGTGATGAGGGATAAAAGATATTTTCTTGGAGATTCAGGTACTGGAAGGCATTATGGAATGGAGTCGGTCATTGCAAGTGAAAATCTACTATTAGAAAGGGGAAGGTATATGGTACAACTGAGTGATTTAAAAGTGCACTTAGAAAAGTGAGTGTAAATAATTTAAAAGGCTTTTAGAAATGTGTGGGGCAGGGTCCTCTAGTCCTGAGAGAAGCTGCTTTTAATTCAATTCAGTTTAATTCAATAAGTATAAGCACGTGGGAAAGGTCGTGTGCTGTTTAACCAGGATGGATGTTCTGTGTTGCACTCCATTTAAACATTTATGTAACAAAAGAATAATTTGGTTCAATGAAGATTCAAGTCTTGCAATGGAAAACTAATCTATGGACTGAAATGATCAGATGTTGTTTGGATCTCCTTGCTACCAGGATCTCCAGTTTACCCAATAAATTCATAAACCCCAGATTAACTGTCAGTGATGGGGTGGGAATGTACATATGGAGTAAAGCCCGAGATCATTCTTTCTCCAAAAGTTCACAGCTAAATCAGATTAAAACTGTTGGCAGTCAACACTTTCTTGTTATATTTTAAAGTTTATATTCATAAAGATGATTCTGAAGTAAAAAACCAAAATAGTTTGTATTTTTGCTTTCTAGGGGTATGCAACATGGCTGTAATGTGTGTGACCACTACCTTATCTTCAGCAAGTGTAATGCCATAGCAGCAGCTTCTGTCTAAGCTATCCCTGGTATTAAAAAGAGAAGTTGGTCCTTTCATGAAATTTACTACCACATTTACCCAATCTTGCAATGTCCAGTCTCTCACGGAATTGAGTCTGCTTTCTCCAGAGTCAGAAGGATTTTAGATGAGTTTCTCCCCCCTCAACTGATTCTTTTGATCATTTGAATGAGCAAAGAAAAGCTCAGGCTAAAACATTAAGAGAAATGCCCAGGTGAGTAAGCAACTGTCAGCTATCTGAACTTCGCACATGCTAGGGTGTCATGCCAATATGCATTTCAACAAGCAGCAAGTGTTTCTTATTAGGATATCAAGAAAATGTACAGAGCTTTGCAGATACTTTGATTGTATTATATCATATACCTGTCCATTCCACTGGCACATAATCCTGAAATGAAAAAACTCCACAAGAAGTATTTGAGGTTGAGCAATTTTTGTGCAAATTACACTGGAAGAGCATAACCATGTTTTCTTTATTGATAGGGTGCTATTAAGACTGTATACTTTTCAGTGCAAAGGCACCTGTATTTTGTCTGCAGGAAGCCATCTACAACACCTCCATTTCAGATAGGCAATATCAGCAACTCACAGGTCTGCAAGTAAGCTGGCAAAAGTAAACTTCTATCATTGTCAAATCCTTGTACTATAGGAATGTGTTCTGCATAGTGAAGATTTCATGACAGACAGAAACTATAATTTTAACTACCAAAACCCGTTTTGTTATTAAGTTGATATTTTATCTTCAGAAAATCAGTTTCGTTGTACCTATTTCCCTTTGTTAGATACTGTGCTCTATCACTGATTCTTGCTTGCACAAAATCCCATCCATCACGCAGTCTTTCTATTCAGTACCCTCATATTTTTTTGCTTCCTAAGTCCATCTCTCTGATTAACATATGCTAGCTTGTGAAAGAATCCGGTTAAATCTCAAAGCAAAGCTTAGGCAGTATGAAGTGTGTGCACAGGTTCCCTGATGCCCTTTGAAATACCTGCCATATGTTGTCAATGAAGAATAAATTTTGGACAGATATCTTATTAATGCAGTTTAATTTTCTCACTATGTAAAGGGTAGTACCAGTAATTAGCAAAGATGCTACAATGTTGTGTGTGGGGAAAAAAGGGGGGCTGATGACATTGCAGTTTCATAGTTAACACTGTCAAGCATAGTGTGCTCTGTCCCTCACCTTACATCATAATGGTAGCTGCATGGCTGTGGACCACACCAAATGAGACGTGAGTCAAATCCTATATCATAGTATGTATCACAGAACAAACACAAAAGTCTAATTGCTACTGATTTTTAGAACTAGGTTCCAATGAAAAGCTTGTTTAAAAAGTTCTGTTTTATACAGAATCATTATCAAAGAAACATTCCTCTGCCTTGAAACAGAAGATTTCAAAAATTTTTAGCATTTTAATATGTTCTTTGCAAGCTTCAAATTCATGAGAAACATATCTCTCTCTATATATAAAATAAAATTTTAAGAAAAAATTACATGATAGAATAACAATAAAATCCCTCTCTTGATACAGAAAGAATAATTGAGGAGCACTGTGAACAATATCTACCTTTCATACTGTGAATATTTACTTACTTACGCATCTAATCAACTTGATAATGGAACTGATTTTCTGATAGGCAGTTCTGAAATTCTAATAAACTAAATAAATACATAAGACATCTTTTACTTCAGTGTTCCAACTTGGATCTTTTCTGATTTGGAGGTAAATCCAGTTATAATCCATGATGTTTTCCAGTAAGACAAAAAACAATTTTATCACACAGAGTAAGGAAGATATTACAGACGTTGGAGGCAAAGAAAGCTCCCAGTTTTTTCTTATCATCTCCCCCTGTCGTGGTTTTGCCCACCAGCCCATCCCTGGGGCTGAGGATGGTTTTGTCCAGGTGATTTCCGGACAAAAAACCAATCAAAAAATTCAGTGACGCCTTTGCTAATTACATCTTTAAGAAAACGGAAGAGAAGGTTGTGGCGCAGTTGAAATTAGGAACAGCAGCCATGTAGAAGGGTAGCGGGCCCGAGGAGGGCCAAGGCCCCCTCCTCCCCGGCTTGGACCGGGGGCGGGCAGGTGCAGCACTGAAGCCTCTCTTCTTTCTTGTGAAAGAGTGAAGAAAAAAAAGGTTTAAAAGACGAACTGCTTAGACGAGAAACTGCTGCAGAAGAATTCCAGCCATGAGATAAGAGAATTTTCAAGGCCAAAGCTGCAGTTGCAAAAGAGAGAAGAAAAGTTCGAAGGGGGGAGAGCTGCTTTTTCTCCTTTTCGCTCTCCCTCCCTTCAGCAGGGTAAAGACTGAAAAATAAAATCCCTGCCACTTGTGAAAATTTGTTGGGGTGAAGAGACCCCCCATGCGGCTCACAGAGGAGCTTGTGGATGCACCAGAGATTTGTGACTTTAACAGAGAGAAAGCCTTATGCTGGAGCAGGAGCGGCTCAGATGAGGCAGAATCCTGTTAAAGACTTTGTGACTCTCGAAGGGATCGATGCTTATGCTGGAGCGAGACGGCTCAGATAAGCTTGGGATCTCAGTGAGAGATCCATGCTGCTGCTGTTGAAGATTTATGACCCCCCCGGGTATTAGAACCTACGCTGGAACACAAAACGGTTCAGGTAGGGATGTTGGGATCCATGTGTGGGATCCGTACTGCTGGTGCTAGAGAGAACCTACGCTGGAGCAGAAAATGGCTCAGGTGGGATATTGGGATCCGAGTAAGGGATCCAGACTAGACCCATGCCGAGAAGTCAATCAAGGACTGTTCTCCCATGGGGAGGGACCTCCATAGGGAAACAGGGGTGAACTCTTAAACCATTATCCCCTGTAACCCTGTGGAAGAAGATCCATAGTAAGCAAGTGTCCCCTTGCAAGTCTATGGAAGGAAACCCTTCAGGACCTGGGTAACCCCCAGCCTTCGGTTTTAGCCCAGGAGGGGGGTAAGCCCAGCCCTGGAGGCCAACACAGAATGAGAGAGAGATAAAGAAGTTCCAACTGCGACGAAAGTGCTGCAGAGTTACTGGAGAGAGAGAGAGAGCTGGAATTCTGAGAACAGAAAAGGACTGCTTCTCCTCCTTGGACTGAAATAAAGGGAGGTGGGGGGAGAAGTATCTTCTGTAAATACATAATACCTTTTACTTA